>NC_137009.1:7800839-8415839 GCF_032717465.1 Coenobita brevimanus
TTTTGTCCCTTCTTCCTTGCATAAAAAGAAAAAATGGGAAGCTGTTGAATGCCATGAAGAGTATGTATGGAGGGGGCTAAGGCTGCAGTCAGTGGATGATGAAATGAGCGATTTTTCCAATCCGAATGTTTGGAACAGGGGATGTGCTGCGTCCCCATGGCTTTTCAGTCTGGATGTGGATGGGATTATAAAGGAGATACAAGGTGAGGCGATGGTGATGGAGTGGCCCTAACGACAGAGGGCAGAGTTTGAGAAGTTCCCTGTTCTGTTCTTTGCAAATTATACTGTACTGTTAACTGACAACGAAAGGGAAACTGCAAGGCTTGGTAAATGGGTTCTGGAGATGTAAAAAACGGACACTAAAGGTGAATGTAGGAAAAGAGTAAAATTAAGGATCTCTGAGGGAAAGAGGTCACTGACTGCACAGTGAGTGTTGGATAATTAAAAGATGAAATGTGTGAGTGCAATTAAGTACTTGGGTAGTGTGATGAGCAAGGATGGAGGTTTGGAAGGATGAAGGGGGCTTGAAAGGGTACACCAAGAAGAAAGGCTGCTGGTTCTTTTTGAAGGCAGTGATAAGAAATAGCGAAGTGATAATGAAAGCAAAAATCGTTGCATGATAGCATTGTGATGCCAACTCTAACGTATGGAAGCGAAACTTAGAACTTGATCAAAGGACACAAGTCAAGAATGAGGGTAGCGAAAATGTGTTATTTGAGAGGAAAAGGAGGAGTTGCATGGAGGGACGGACTGACAAATGAGGAAGTGAAGGAGCGCTTGTGGTATGGACGTGGATGTGATAGGAAAGAAGTAGGAAAAATACACTGACTTGGTTCGGCCATGTGGAGAGGATGGAGAGCAAGAAGCAAACTAGGGGGTGTATGTGAAGTGAGGTGGAGGGAGGGAGAGGGAGATAGAGGCCGATGATGAGATGGGGGGATGGAGTGGAAAGGTATAAGAGGGAGGTGGGATAAGTTAAGGGGGAGGGCAGCAAAATGGCGGGGGACAGGGCGAAATGTAAGAGATTTGTTTGTGGCCACCCCTTACGATATTAAGGCGCCTGGTGAGAGACAGGCATACAAAGAAAATATAGACAGCTTACAACGTGGTCTTCTGCACTGAAATTGTGTAACATCTCATGTGATTCAATTGGGCGATAATACCCAACTCGTTCACACTGAATAAATGTTGCATTATCTTAGTATGGATTAGGATGCACAAACTTCCAACCGATTTCCTGACGGAAATAATCTGAAGTTCTTCCATGCTGATTTCTGCCATGGCTGTCTCATTCATGACCCATAAAACAGTTGGACCTAATTTGAGATTTAGTTTTGCAAGAAAGGAAAAGAAGTGCAAAATCTCTGTTCTCTCTAGCACTTCCATTTAAAAATGAATTACACAAAACAATTAGTAGTGAGTTTGTGTTGTTATAATGGGTTTTTCCCTCTCAGCGAAGACGGTTTTACCTTCAACGTGGATTTCTCGGCATACGTTCTGCTTGTACTCACATTTTTTGTTTGTTTGGAAAGTTGTTCCTAGTATTGGCGTTGCCACAATTTTGTCTACAGTTATTGTTTTAAAAGCATATGGGCCTTGATGCCAGCTGTGGCACAATTTTTGCCCAGACTCGCATTTTTTATTTCCCCAGGAACCTGTTCTTGATATTTGCGACGGTACAACTTTTTGGCAGTCACAGTTCATAGTGATAGTTGTGTTTTAATTCTCGTTCAGTGGGACGCTTTAATATTTTTGTACACTCACATTTTAGCCAGAAAAAAAAAACGCTAAAACCAACTCTTCAAGATTCTCAGTGAGGGTGGGCGTTAAACGACAATAGACGAGTGATCTACTGGGTTAATATTCTAGGCAAGATATCTGCTTAACACGTCATTTCCATGAATGTGGAATGAAGTACATACGTAACGGCAATCATCGGCTTATGACCAAATGTTGATCGCATGAGGCGTTGTATGACTCAGTCACGTCGTTTGTTTAAATAATTTATCAGTATATCCCGAGAGAATCTTCGTCATTTCATCCTACAATCTGGAGACTAACCAGTTCAATTCCAGGATTGCTTCCAGTGCAGCGTAGCGATTATTGAAGGCTATATCTTTCCCGAACATTTGGAAAAATCTCCCATAAGTAGAATGTACTTGTCTGGCTACAGCAAGAATACCAAAAAATTACGTCATGGTGGTGAAGGGGTTAATGACATCGGTGGGTTGTGTGAAAACCTTTAAACCATTTGAATTAGATGATGTTATACTCGTACATTTAGTGACCATTGATTATACAGGTGAATGTAGGTCTTAATACTTGATGGCAACTTTCCATGTGTTATGATTATAAGCCATTTTATATACCCATCCCCCGAAGGCTCCATGCAGGACTTCACCCCTCCTCTTTTTCGCTCTGTCTCTGAGCATTTTTCCCTCTACAGTCGTACCTCCGACCCTCATCAAACAGTTTCCTCCTCCTCCTCCTCCTCCTCTTCCTCCTCCTCTTCACATGTCGAAACCATCTTATCCCTCTGTATCTCAGCATTCTCATTTCTGCCTTTTCCAGTCTGCTTGTATCCCCTTCTCATACTTGTGAAGTCTCATTATCATTCAGCACACCTCATACATGATTTCTAGAAAGTACCCTTAGCGCAAAAGTAAAGCCCTTTCACAATCATGGGTGGCACCTGTTCCCTAGTGTTTTCCCATCCATTTCTCATTCAAGCAGTGGAACAAGCCTATGTTCTTCCTCACGCATTCAGCATGCCCCGCAGGTAACAAAATTTCTCCTTGCATTCCAGGGTGCTGTCATCTCAAAAAAAATATCCATTCTGTTGTCCACAGTCAGGTTGCTCTCACAAGCTATACATTGAAAATTCCTCTTGTCTAGCAATCCATCTATCTACTGTAACTTGTGCACATGACAGAATTCCCCCACCCTCCCTTTTTACACACAGGATCAGGCCACACCATTACTTCCATTTCACCCACTGACCATTACACTTGTTTGACCACTATCAAATTTGTCCCATTGTTTACATGCCATCCCTCTCCATCTCGAACTTCAAACTGGTCTCCTGTGCTGTCAAGATTGAAGGTTAAATCATTAGAAGGTAAAAGTTCTCAAGGTCGCCCACCACTGGACTCTCTTTACAATGCCTATTATGCCAAGATTAATAGTACTGAACTCAACAAAGAACTCTAATGCATCACAGTATTGACCGAGAATTCCTCGCTTATGTCTCCATTTACTATCATAGATGAAGTTGGCCGTTTGTTGAAATTCACTTGTGGAGGTATATGGTATGTAGGAGGGTTACTGGGTATTTGGGAATGGGTTGTAAACTCTTTGTCCAGGGTCAGACACACTAAAAACAAAGTTACAGTTCACTTCCAGCTCGTTTTCTTAAATTTCAAAATACTACTACCCTCAGGAATCAGCGGATTTCCAAATTAACATATACATAGTATAGGATTCTATTATTTTTCAAATATTTCTCTCGCATTCTTGGGCAAAAAATATTGTACTACTTGTGATTCTTCCTGGCATAAAATCAAACTGCAGTTCGTCACACTCATTTCCACTCTTATACTCTGAGTGACCCTTTCTATAACCTTCAATGTTCAGTATAATAGCTTCAGCCCTCTATAATATTCTCTCTACATTGAATCATTTTTGCCTTCATAAACATTCACAATCACACTCTCAGCCAGCCTTCTGATACTGCTTCTTCCCATACAGCTGTAGTTACCAACTAGTTTTGCCATTGTCACAACCGAATTGTCATCAGGCTTTAACACCTCAACCGTTATTAGCTGCTTTACTAAACTTTTTCCCACTTTTTGTACTTCTAACTTCCTCCTCCTCAAATTCAAATGGTGGGCCTTACATTAACTCAACATGGCAAAGGCTCGTATCGTTTCATTACAGTTACTTCCATAAAAGATGATGTTTGTTTATGTACAAGATATCTCAAGGCTGCTCTCGGATTTCAGTGAGAAGTGGTGGATAACCAGGTAGTTGGTCAAGGAAAAATTAGTTTAATTCTTGAGGTGAATCTAATTGCAGATGCAGGAATAAATCATACACTGTATTAGCGTTTGCGGAGATTTGCACTCTCTGAGATTATGTAGTATGGTAGACTAAGTCCGCAGAATTAACTGACTGCGATATGGTTAAAGTATTTGTCTGGTAGGAAAGAGGGACTACAGTCGTATAATTGATTCTGCAGGCTTTGGTGGAGGTACAAGGTCTCAATTCTTTCTCCTTCTTCAAGCAGCAAATGGGTGTAGTGTTCAGATCATGCCTTCATCAAGAATGATCAAACAGTCAATATTAGAACATCATCAAGACATATTCTCGACGCACTCCTATAATTAAATTTATTTGACAAAAGTTTTGCAATTTTGAATAATGCAGCACTTCCTTTGGGGCCATTTTCATTGTTTATATTGAATTTACGTATCTCATATACTTTATTAAAATTCCGTTGATGTTACTAGTGATGTGCCAAGAAACGGTTCATCCACAGCTGGTTATCTCATCTCTAAAAATAATATATGAGGAGAGATGATCGACTATGGATAAATACTGTTTCCTTTGTCATGTAGGATCTCAGTGGTAAGTCTATTATTAAGTACTGAGTGGGCCAGACAGTCCAGCTTTCTTTTCCAGGAATTGACAACTATCAGCTGAAGGTGAGACACAGGAGACTCAGTGATTATGCTGTGGTGAATGGGCAGAGCAGTTATGATCTGAGCATTTTAGATAGACAAGTGCATTTGAGATACCCAGTTTTCATTTCTTATGGATCGGCACTAAGGTGGGTTTTATTGGTCAGTAAAATATTGGAAATACATATGGCCCATTTGTTCTAGTTATCGTTATTGCAAATTGTAAAGTATAAATAAGCAAAAAAATGGAGTATATGTTTTTTCATTAAATTGAATCGAAGAGGTGAAGGAAACTGAGGCACCCTTGTCTTTTATTCCAACTAATGCCATAAAATTTTACTGAACTAGAAGTCAGTCATAGAAAGTTAAGTGTTAATCAACCAGATGCATGAGGCAATCCAAACATGTTCATCTGCAGTCTACCACCTTCCCTCATATCGGCTAATATGGAGTGGTGTGTCGGTGCGACCAGCATGGCAGAGATCAACCGGATGAAGATTTTGTGGTTGTGGCAGGGCGGGGTTGCACCAATGGACATAGCCATACGAACGGGGGTCAGCCTCTCTACCGTGTACCGATGGATACGTCACTGGCAGAAGAAAGGTACGGTTACCAGGAAGCAAAAGTATTGCACTCGAACTGGTGCAGTAGCGACCTGGGATACCAACGCCATCGGGATGTGCTCTGTTGCTGAGTCCAACCTCAGAACAACCTCTGCAGCCTTAGTGCATACTGCACAGTACCCGGCAACCACAACTGCCACAAATACAACACAGTATTCACCGTCACCAGCCTCAACACGATATTCACAATATTCAGTACAAACACCAAAATATCCACAAAATGCAGCTTTAGTAAGCACATCACCATATTGTCTCTTCTGTCATAACATTTACATCAGCCATTAAGGTAAAGTGGGTTCTTAAAAAAAAAAAAAAATCCCGCACCTGAAGTGAGAATAAGTTGAATTAGGCAAAAGCATAAGCCTATTTCACTACAGCATTCTAATATGATGCTGTTGTTGCTTTGTATTTAAATTAATTGCATTTAAAAAAAATCATGATCTATTCAAAGGATCACAAATGGATATACACTAGGAGACTTTTCTTATTTTTTATTGAACTTGAATACACTGTAGTTTCTCCTTAGCTTTGTGCATATTTAAAAGATCTGTATTTACAACTTATCTATCTATCTATAGCCAGGCGCCATAATGGACTTTCTTAATAATGCACACACACACACACACACATATACTGAATATATATATATATATATATATATATATATATATATATATATATATATATATATATATATATATATATATATATATATATATATATATATACAGATTTTCTACTTAGGTCGTCTGGAAGTTTCTCACTGATTCCCGATGTTTACCATAGTTCCGGTACGAGTCAGAGTTGCCAGTTTCCTGCTGTTTCTGAGCGTAGTTGTTTCGTAAGTTATGCATTATTTTTTGTGCTCTTCTTCGTTATAATGTTTTATTTATGTGATTGTTAAATTATGTAATTTAAATTAAGTTTATATGCTAAATAATTTACAGTGTTATGTAATGTAAGAAAACTCTGGCATGTTTTGGATATATCCAAATTGGTAAATGTTGTAACCGTGCTCCTCGGGAATACGCCAGAACTCTGGAGATATGTAGATCATTCTAGGACAATGCAAGCTTATAAAAAGATGGGGAAGAGACTAGAGCAAGCTCAGTCAGTTTTCAGTTCATTTTGAGTGTAGTTCACTGTCAGTGCAGTGCAGTATATTTTCGGTACTTGTGAACATAGTGAAGTGTTGTTGGCAATCAATGAAGTGTTATTGAAGTTTGTATAGCTCCAGTGCTTGTGAGGATAGTGAAGTGAAGTTGGAATGCATTAAGTGTAATTATTTGGCAAATAAATGCAGTGAACTTAAACCAATGTTTATTTACGATGGCTGAGCTGATCTTGTGTGCTGTACACCGAAAGGCTGACCATAGGAAGAACGACTTACTGGGCAACGTCCTTTCTATACTGTACTACTGCTTTTGCAGCATGTGGCAGTGTGGAACAGAGACGTAACATTGGTGACCGAAGCGTTGATTTTTTAGGTGCTGCGGTGATTCCAATCTTCCACATCGAGCAAGGGGTGTGCAGACAAGGAGCCGTGCTGGGCAGGAGGAGGAGGTGGCCCTGGCTGCAGTTCTGAAGCTATTACAAGCTTCAAAGAAGGAACTTAAACAACAATTACAAGCACAAGTTGTATGAGGAATAGACTGTAGCACCAGTTGAGCAGGGCAGTACTCCCATGGTGGCTGGAAAGCTGATGACAGGGAGAGCTGGAGCTCCCTTTTCATCAGCCCTCAGGACTAGTTCCCGACCATCCCCTTTGCTGAACTTTTTCAGTGTTTCAGTAACAGAGACTAGGCCAGCCTGCCCTCCAATACAAGTTTCTCTAACTGTCAACACCAAACTACATGCACAGTACACACTACACTTCCTATTCAAAATTAGATCAAACTGGAGACAAATGACTGGGTCTCAGAGTCCCCAGAGGGGAAGGACCAAAAATGCCCTCGCCATCTGCCCCTGTCCCGCTGACGACTCAATGAGCTGCCTGAAACCACTGTCTGACATACTTATTCTTTATTTCTGCAACAACAATTGCCTTTCCTCTAACTTTCGCTCTGTTGAGCACTACCTCCACTCCTCTAAGCCTCACCTTCTATTCCTAATTGAGACTCAGCTGTCTGAGGCAACTGAATGCAAACCCTTCTCTGTATCCTCCTACCTTCTCCATACTCATTTCAAAGCCAAAGGTGGCTGTTGTGTATATGTACACAACAACTTATCTTGCCCTCGTGCTCCTGAACTTGAGTCTTCTGAATTGTCTACTCTCTGGCTTTGGCTTTCCTGTCATTCTCTGACTAAATATATCTGCACTGTTCACTTATCCTCTAATTCTACTGACTATGAAAAATTCTATGACTATCTACTTATATGATGGAACACATTCTATAGATTTCTCTTTTCTCTGAAATCTCCATTTTAGGAGATTTCAATGTTCCCCACCATTTTGGCTCTCCTCTCCTTTCATTGATCCACTTGGTGAACAAGCCTTTATCTTTTCTACCCTTAATGACCTAGAGGAGCTTCTACATCACCTACTCATATCCCTGACAGCCTTGGAGAGAGCTCCAATATACTTGACCTCTTCCTTACAAGTAATCGTTCTGCTTACACTGTTAATCTTTTCTCTCCATTGGGCTCCTCTGATCACATCCTTATTACCTTAACCTGTACTATCGCTCCAATGTGGCCTGTGAACACTCCAAAGAAAATGTCGTTTGTGGCACTTTGGAGCTAAGGATTGGGAGGTCCTCTGGCAGTACTTCTTTGATTTTTCCTGAAATGATTATTGGCCATCTGAGTGTGCCTTGTACATTATGGAGGTTATTCTCTCAGGCATGAAAGCATACATTCCCCACTCATATCCTTCGACTAGTGCAAGAAAGCCTTGGTTTAATCACGCTTGTTCTAATGCTGTCCACAACAAAGAAAGGGCCTATAAAAAGTACCAGAGCTAAACCAACCCCTGAATCACATCTTTTATATTATTCTGCCCGGAATCGTGCTAAGTCTGTTCTTCGCTCTGCTAAAAATAATTTCATCCATACTAAATGATCTCAACTGTCCTACTCGAATTCTTCCCGCTTCTTCTGGCACCTCGTCAAAAACCTTTCTAACAACTTTACCTCATCATCATTCCCTCCTCTCTTTTAAACTCTGATGGCTTTGTAGCTATTTCTTCTACTGATAAAGCAGATCTAGTCGCCTAGACTTTCTCCTCGAATTCCACTTTAGATGATTCCAGTGCTGTTCTTCCTTTACTTCCCCTGTCTGATTTCTTCCCGGCTGACATTAAAATATCTTCAGTTGATGTATTTTCCGCCATCACTGGCCTCCAATGCTAAGCAAGGTATATGGGCCTGATGGAGTCCCTCCTACTGTCCTCAAGAACTGTGCTTCTGTGCTTCCACCCTGCCTAGGTAAACTCTTTTGTCTTTGTCTGTCAACTTGTACCTTTCCTTCTTGCTGGAAGTTTGCTCTCATTCAGCCAGTCCCAAAGAAGGGTGACCATTCCCAACCCTCTAACTATCTCCCAATTGCTTTAACATCAAGTGCCTCAAAGGTTTTCAAGTCAATTCTTAACAGAAAATTTTAAAGCATCTTTCCCTATCACAATCTTGTTTCTGATCGTCGGTATGGGCTCCATCAGGCCCGTTCCACTGGCGATCATCTCACCTACTTTTCAGACTCCTGGCCATCCTCCTTTTCAGGACTTTGGCGAAAGCTTTGCCATTGCACTTGACACCTCAAATGTTTTCGATCGAGTCGGGAATAACTCTTTAATTTCTAAACTGCATCTTATGGTTTCTATCCTATTGTGCCTTCATCTATAGCTGCCTTTCTGGTCGTTCTATAGCAGCTGTTGTAGACGGGCATCGTTCTTCTCCTAGATCTATCATCAGTGGTATTCCTCAGGGCTCTGTCCTATCGTCAGCTCTCTTCCTTTTATTCATTCATGACCTTCTAAGCTGTACATGTAACTCTATCCACTCATACGCTGATGATTCCACCCTTCACCTTTCCAGTCGGTTCCTGCATCGTCCATCTCAGCAGTTACTTCAACAAACAAGGGATGAGGCTATGGCACACGTGATGTCTAACTTGGCTTGTATCTTTGACTGGGGTAAAAATAATCTTTTTGTTTTTAATGCATCAAATATTCAGTTCTTACACCTATCAACCAGACAAAATCTTCCACAGGAGTACCCACTAATGTTTAATATCCAGCTCAGTCCTGCATCATCCTTGAACATGCTTGGGGTTTCATTCACATGGGACTTATCTTGGAAAGATCATATCACATCTCTTGTAAAATCTGCTTCCAAGAGATTAGGTGTGCTAAGCCGACCCCATACCTTCTTTACCCCTTCACAGTTGTTGACTTTATAAGCCGGGTTTTATTCGCCCCTGTGTGGAGTACAACTCTCATGTGTGGGGAGGCTCCCCACATACAGCTCTTCTCAATAAGATGGAGTTAAAAGCTTTTTGTCTCATTAACTCTCCTTCTCTTACTGGCTCCCTCCAACTTCTGTGTCTTCGCTACACTGTTGCATCTTTATCTTTTTTCTATCGCTACTTCAATGGTCACTGCTCCTCTGATCTGTCTTCTTACATCCCTCCACCTCTACGATGGGCGAGTAGCACCCGTCTAGGAAGAAACTCTCATCTCTTTTCTGTGCAACTCTCTAATGCATGGGTTAACTGATACTCCCAGACCTTCATTTATGCAACAGGTGATCTCTGGAACTGTCTCCCTCTGTCTGTATTTTCTACTTCCTATGATCCAGTCTTTCAAACGCAGTGTGTTGAGGGATCTCGAAATGAATGTATCTTGAATTTGACTCTCCTTTGTATTTTTTTTTAATTTTTCTCGGAAGGAATGGTTTGTGGGCTCCTGGCCTTTGGTTCCTTCCTCCTTGCATAAAAAAAAAAAAAACTACAGGCACAGAACTAGGGGCAGAAAGAATTCAAAGAACAATAATTACAGGCACAGAATGAAGATCAGAAAGAACTCATGGAACAACTGCAGAGGCACAAAGTGATGAACAAAAAGAACGATATGAAGAACTTCAAGAAGCATTACAGGAGCAACAGAAGGAGTTGCAACTGAGGATGCATGGACAACTAGATTCTTTCAATGGGGAAATGAAGAAAGAACAGCAACAGCTTAAGGAGGAAGTAGATGCCAAAGTAGAGCAGAAGAAGTATGAGGTATACAATAATGTGATGGAATGCAGACAGCATGTAGGTGACCAGTTGAAGCACGTAGATGAGTAGCTGAAGCATGTAGATACCTGTTCAAGCATGTAGACGGCCATTTGAAGATAATTTGTGAGAGAATTGAGACTGCATAAAAATATTGCACTGCTGAACCTCAGGTTAGTGTATGAGGAGCATATGAATAGAATCGACAGTATGTGGTGAATCTTGACGGATCCCAAGAACCTAAAGGTAGCATTACAGGGTTGAATAATAAGGACGTAGGAAATCTGATTCATTGAGTTAATTATGATGCCCCAGTTTTTAGGCCCCAAACCAGTGAAGTGCATGGCTATGATGGGGGTCCAATTAAAAGGATCCCTAGGAATTTGATGGTAGAGTATCTTGGGAAGCTTACCGTACGCAGTTTGAGTTATTTGCTGATCAGAATGGTTGAGATGATAGGCAGAGGGCAGTGCTGCTTGCTACTAGCCTTAAGGGTGCCGCAGTGGAAATTCTGGGCCTGATGTCAGTGATGGAGAGGAACAGTTATCAGTCCCCAGTAGAAGTGCTAGAGTGCAGATATGGGACCATATACCAGACGAGGTTTACAAAGCAAGATTCCAGAGCTCTGTACGGGCTCAAGGAGAATCCCTACAGCAGTTTGCTCATGACCTGCAGAGTATGGCATACAAGGTGTACCCTGGAGTAGCACCTAATCTGTTGGCTATTCTTCTGAGGGACCAGTTCATCCATGTTCTTGATGGTGCAAAGTTGAAAGTGCCAGTGAAGCAGGCACAACCAAGAAGCACGCAAGAAGCACTAGCCAGGGCTCTAAAATTTTAGTCCTACATCTGGTCCATTCCATCTACTTTTCAGACCGGTCGTAGTGCAGGATTTAAGGCAAGAAAGGAGCAGGTACGTGAAGCGGAAAAATTTGAAGGAAGTTGCTGGTACAGTGAAAAACCAGGACAGAAAAGAGGTCTGCTAATATGTGGAAGAGGGAACAAGAGAAGACCGGTGGAGGTTGCTGGTTCAGCGGGAAGCTGGGACACCAGAAGGACGATTGTTACGTATGGAAGAAGAAGCAAGAACAGAGCAGTGTAAGGAAATTTACAAGTGTACCAAAGGTGTGTTCGACGTGTAGAGAGGTGGGACACTTCAGTTCCGAGTGTCCAAAGAAGAAAAAGGAGGATAAGAAGAAGACTGCAGAACACCAGAAAGAGGCAGAAAACTAGTGGAGGCTGGTGTTAAGGGGCAACCACCACCCGGCTATTCCCAAGCAGCCCCACCACCGAGAAAATGCAAGAGAACTGCAATCAACAGTTTGCAAGTAGATGGAAGAATAGACGGAAAGAAGTGTTCTTTGGTGATTGAATCTGCCTCAGAGCAGACTTTTATGAGGCCTGATGTGTTACATCATCAGCATCTGCCTGAGTCATCAGAAAGATTGTGTGGCATAATTGGGCACTGCACAGAACTGAGGGGATCCTTGGATGTCTGGACTGAAGTGGCAGGGCAAGAGGTCACGCTTCCAGTCTATGTAGCCGATATGGAGGATCAATGCCTTCTTGGTCTGGACTATCTGATGTCCATGGGATGTATGCTGGACTTCTGCTCCATGAAGTTGAAGGTTCGATTAATGTTGGTTCCTGTCACAGCAGTGAGAGAACTATTGCTCCAGTGCAAGGGGAGTGGCTCTTTTGACAGCTGTTTATGGGTGGTGGAGTCTGATGTATGGTGCAAGATAGAGGCCGGAGTGATGGTGGGGAGAACTCTGGTGAAAACAGGTGCAGGTGAAGTGCCGGTTGTGGTGGCCAATTTCTCCCGTGAGCCACAGAATACCAGATAGGGAGAAATTGTGGCACTGCCAGGCAGTGGACATTGAATGGCATCAGAGGAAGGCCTGCAAGAGGAGCGTAGTCAAGAAAGATGAGTACCTGCCAGACCACTTACAAGACCTATTTTCAAGGAGTTGCCAATGCCTGGATGGCTGTGCTGAAGTTGAGGCAGCTACTGATGAAGTTTGCTGATGTGTTCTCCACCGGAGATCTAGACCTGGGGTGTATGATCTAGTGGAGCAAAGTATAGATACCGGAGATTACCGCCCCATTAAACAGCCAGCACGAAGGATGGCACCAGTCCAGTGGCAAGAAATGGAGAAGCTGATGGAGAATCTTCAAAGTCAGGAGTGATTGAAAAGTCCAGCAGTCCTTGGACATCAGCAGTGGTTTTGGTATGGATGAAAGATGGCTCCATAAGGTGCTGTGTGGGTTATCGAACCCTGAATGAAGTGACGGTGAAGGATGCATACCCCTTGTCAAGAACTGATGACACCCTGGATGCTTTGTCAGGTGTCAAGTTTTTCTCCACCCTAGACATGAAGGCAGGATATCATCAGGTCAAGGTTGCAGATAAGGACAAAGAGAAGACAGCCTTTTCATACGGGCAGGGTTTATGGCAGTTTAAAATTGATACCATTTGGGCTATGCAATGCCCCAGCTACTTTTGAGCATCTCATGGATTGTGTACTGGATGGCCTTAGCTGGCAGACAGCTCTTATCTATCTGGATGATGTAACTGTGTTTGGACGGACTTTCAACCAGGAATTGAAGAGGCTGTCAGAGGTGTTGAACAGGATCCATGCAAAGCACGTCAAGCTGAACCCCAAGAAGTGCCACCTATTTCAGAAGGAAGCAAAGTACCTGGGACACATTGTAGGTGAGGGTGGTATCCGTACTGACCCAGAGAAGGTGGCAGCTGTAGAAAACTGGCCAGTTCCAACTTGTGTGAAAGAGCTACGGAGTTTCTTGGGCTTGTGCACCTACAACAGCTGCACCTCTTCACAAGCTGTTGGGGAAGAAGCAGAAGTTTGCATGGACATCACTGACTCAGAAAAGCTTCAGCAAACTCAAGCATGCATTGGTCAGTGCTCCAGTATTGCCAAACCCAGATCAGTTGGTCATTTATCTTGGACTGCGACACTAGTGACCATGGAACTGGCAGGGTCCTGTCGCAGAAGAAGGATGACAAGGAGTATATGGTGGCATACTACAGCAAGAAGCTCAGTTCACTGGGGCAGAAATACTGTGTGACCTGTAAGTAGCTCTTGGCAGTGATGAGGAGCCTTGATTTCTTCCATCCCTACTTGTATGGGTCTCATTTCATCATCAGGACAGACCATGCAGCTCTGAAGTTGCTGAAGACGTTAAAGAATCCAGAAGGACAACTGGCACACTGGCTCGGGAAGCTGGACCAGCACAACTATGAGGTGTAGCACCATCCTGGGTGGGTACATGATAATGCTGACAGCCTGAGTCATCGGCCTTGCGACCCAGAGTGCCGGCAATGTAGTAAAATAAGACCATAGCCAGAAATGCAGCTGTACTGCAGTAACAGAGCCAGTTTCAGATGCAGAAGACCTGAAGAAGATGCACATGGAGGATGAAGATTTACAACCAGTGCTAGAGTGGCTGCAGCGGAGTATAGTGCGACCATCTTGGGAAGAGGTTTCTAGATTCAGCCCTGCAACCAAGAGCTACTGGAGTCAGTGTGACCTTCTTCGTTTGAACAACAGACTTCTGGAACGTCAGTGGGAGACACCCGATGGCCTCAGCAAGTATTGGCAAGTGGTGGTTCTGAAGAAAATGAGCTCTGGGATCTTGCATGAGTCTCATAACCAGATCACTAGTGGGCACCTGGGAGTGAAGAAAACTCTAAGCCAGTTGCGACAGAGGTTCTACTGGATTGGCGTGCATCAGGATGTTGAAGAGTGGTGTCGGGCCTGTGATGTATACTGTGCCAAGATGGGATCCAAGAAACATGGTTGCATCCCTCTTCAGCTGTACCAAATGGGTGCTCTGATGGAAAGAATCGCAGTGGACATGGCTGGACCTCTGCCTCTCACTAAAAGAGGAAACCAGTATATATGTATTACCATGGACTACTTCACAAAGTGGCCAGAAGCCTATGCTATCCCTGATCAAGAGGCTGAGACTGTTGCTCAGGTGTTGGTTGACTAGGTTTTCTGTTGTTTTGGAATGCCACAAGAGCTACATTCAGACCAGGGTAGAAACTTTGAGTCTGCTGTGTTCCATGAATGCTGCAAGTTATTGGGGATCAAGAAGACAAGGATGACGCCACTACTGTAAGGGCACAGTCAGATGGGATGGTGGAGAAATTCAACTGGACCCTAGGACAAGAACTAGCCAAGTATAGCATAGAAGGACTAATGGAATGGGACCAGAAATTACCTGTACTGCTGATGGCATATCAGTCTGCATCCCATGAGTGTACCAGCTACACATCCGCAAAACTGATGTTGGCCCACAAGTTACTCTTACCCGTTGCTTGTTAATGGGAAGACACCTGGTGAAGAGCTGCTTACAGACACCTCCAGCTATTCAAAGCATCTTCAGGAAAGAGTGGCTGAAGTACACTTGCACCAGAAAGTATTGGTGCACTGTGGGTCCGATGCCATCCAGAATGATTCGACCATGCAACATTGACAGACCATTAACACCTGTATATATTATAACATTTACAGCCATTTCCTACTCATAATGAAGGACACAAGAGTTATATCTGATATAGCTGTCATCTATCATCTGGGATGCCTGCGTGTCGGAGGACAGCCGCAATTTCCAGTTCCCTTTGTTCCGTGTGTCATGATATTTAACACATATTCTGCACTGATACTTTTTGGTGCGAGTGTACATCAACAAGTGTGAGGAGCCCTTAAGTTTTCAGGAGAGGTGATGAAGTGCAAGCATGATGCCAAGACACGTGAGGTGAGCTTCAAGGATGGTGACCAAATTTGGTTATACAATCCTCAGCGAAGGAAGGGACAGTCACCGAAGCAGCAAAGCCCATGGGAAGGGCCTTATACTGTGTTGGACCACCTATCAGACGTAACATATCGCATTCAGGGAGGCAGGAAGTCCTGTCCAAAGGTGATACATGTGAACCGTCTGTGGCAGTACCATGGGTCAGGACAGTACAGTTGGGATGTCTCCAAGTTATCATGCTCTCCTGCAGCGGCGGATGTTGAGGAGGATCAAGGAGCTGAAGTGCAAGAGTATGGTGACAGTTTCTCGAGGGAAGAACTGAATCAGGAAGAGGACCAAGACCTTCCAGAAGGAGTGGATTGTGTGGAGGAGGAAGGACTTCGCCAGAAGTAGCATAGAAGAAGACCTGATAAGTTGAAAGGTTATTTTGTGTATAGTTAGATGTTTTATTAGGATTAATTACGTTTGTATACATTGTGTAGTTTTGTCGGGATGACAAAGAACTAGGAAGGGGGTAGTGTTGAGAAGTGAGATTTTCTACTTAAGTAGTCTTGAAGTTTCTCACTGATTCCCGATGTCTACGGTGGTTCTGATATTAGTCAGAGTTGCCAGTTTGCATGCTGTCTGTGAATGTAGTTCTTTGGTAAGTTATGCATTAATTTTTGTGTTCTTTTTCTTTATAATACTTTACTTATGTGACTGTTAAATTATGTAATTTAATTGAAGTTTGTACGCTAAATAATTTACAGTGATATTTAATGTAAGAAAACTATGACATGTTATGGTTGTCTCCAAGTTGGTAACTGTTTTAATCGTGCTCTCTCGGGAGTACACCAGAACTGTGGAGAAATGTAGATCATTCAAGAATAATGCAAGTTATATGAGGATGGGGAAGAGACTAGAGCAAGCTCAGGCAGTTTTCAGTTAATTTTGAGTGTAGTTCAGTGTCAGTGCAGGCAGTATATTCTCAGTACTTGTGAAAAGAGTGAAGTGTTGTTGGCAAACAATGAAGTGTTAATGAAGTTTGTATAGCTCCAGTGCTTGTGAGAATAGTGAAGTTGGAAAGCAGTAAGTGTAATTATTTGGAAAATAAAGACAGTGAACATAAGAAGCCAGTGTTTATTTAGGATGCCTTAGCTGATCTTGTGTGCTGTACACTGAAAGGCTGACCAAAGGATGAACAACTCACTGGGCAACGTCCTTCCTAATTTGTGCTACTGCTGTTGGAGCCTGTGGCAGTGTGGAATGAGGACGTAATAATATATATATATATATATATATATATATATATATATATATATATATATATATATATAAAGTATTAACGTCCAATGATCGTTTTAGAACATTCTCAGAGCTCCTTTACTTCCAGTTTGTTATTTTGTTCTGCCAGTTATTATATGTGCAAGACACAGATACACAGTCTCACCATTATTTGTACTGAGTTGAAGTATAAAGCTGAATTATGTAAGTCTACCATCAGCGTGGGAAAACTTCGATGACTTTTCCCAGGTTTGTATATGTAGAGGGCTCTTACCTTCATTCAAAATCAAGTAAATTTGTGACAATGACACTTTCTCTGTGCAATGGGTATAGAAAGATTATTATGAAGTTTATTGTCAGTCTTGTATGTCTAAACTTTCTCAGAATCATTATGGTATAGAAACTCTTGCAGAAGCAATCTTTTATGAGTGTATGAATATTCAGGATTTCACTTAATACGAGATACAAATATTAGGAAATCACCGCCCCCCCAAAAAAAAAAAAAAAAAAAAAAAATCCGGCTAAGTATGGCAACTATGACAGCAGCTTATGGTCTACCCTCTGCGACCCCGAGAGGCAGTAGAGGTTGCCCATTGATTACATTATTGCCACTCATCTCCCCAATGCTACCTTGGAGTATGGCGCTAGGCACTTAAAAGCTTTTCCCCTAGATAATAATAATAATAATAATAATATTAACTTATTCCTATGTTACTGAAAAATGTATATTGAAAATCTTTTAGTTTACTGAAAAAAGTTTGATGAGAAGTTGAATATTGCGTAAACACCCGTATCACCCTGACACAAGTCAGTGGCTTTCTGAAGGCAACACTTTGGTTACCATATATGAAAATAGCACTTTTATCATTATCATTTCGCAAAATATTAAATGATGATTATCTCTCAATGACGTGATGGCAATACATCCGTATACAATATATATATATATATATATATATATATATATATATATATATATATATATATATATATATATATATATATATATATATATATATATATATGTGTGTGTGTGTGTGTGTGTGTGTTAGAGAATGTTTGTTTCCTGGTCCGTCTGTCTGTCCACTATGCAAATCGAGGGGATGCACAGAGTACTTTACACACAGCTGTAATAAGTATAAATTTTCATGCCAGTTTAGTTGTGTACATTATAGCTCCTAAAAAATTGCAGTATGTTGCTAAAATTGCAAACAGGCGGATTTTCTTAGTACATCTAAGTTGGTCCAAATTGGAATTATACATTTTTTAGTGTGTGTAACGATGCTCATGTGTAAAGTTGAAGATTGTGCTCAGAAAGCTTAATTCAGATTAATTCATGAATCTTATAATCCGTATATATATATATATATATATATATATATATATATATATATATATATATATATATATATATATATATATATATATATATATATATATACAGATGCAATAGATTCACCATGGGGGAAGCGTAGTCTCAATATGAAGATAAACACCAACGTAATCAGGAACATGTTTAATAAATTGGTGACGTTCCGACAACTCGTTTGTCATTTTCAGACCTATAGAAAATACAATAAAATCAAAGTAAACACCATGTCTATGATAAAAATACGAAAACTAAAGTAAAAAAAGCAAAGTAAAACACCATGTCAGATAAAAATACAAGTGAAGGATTACTATGTTAAGATGAGGAAATAAAACATTCATAGCTAACGTTGGTGGGATGCTACTAAGTACAATGGAAATAAAAAAAAAAAAATACATGTAATAATACATGTCAAACCTTAAAAACAGAGAAGGGGCGTGGAGCAGTCGTGTGTGCCCAGTGTGGGCTGTAGGTGGTGAGTGAGGAGTGATTCAGCCAGGAGGCGTGTTACCTCGTCACGACAAGCGTGAATAACGGAAAAATCAGATTCGCTTATGGGATGGCCTAAGGCTTCACAGCAATTTCGTATGGCAGAGAAAAATGGCTTAGCCATAGGTAGACCGGTTCTATATGACCATCCCCGATGTTCTGCAATTCTTACTCGTAATTGCCTCTTACGAGTAAGAATTGCAGAACATCGGGGATGGTCATATAGAACCGGTCTACCTATGGCTAAGCCACCTTTCTCTGCCATACGAAATTGCTGTGAAGCCTTAGGCCATCCCATAAGCGAATCTGATTTTTCCGTTATTCACGCTTGTCGTGACGAGGTAACACGCCTCCTGGCTGAATCACTCCTCACTCACCACCTACAGCCCACACTGGGCACACACGACTGCTCCACGCCCCTTCTCTGTTTTTAAGGTTTGACATGTATTATTACATGTATTTTTTTTTTTTTATTTCCATTGTACTTAGTAGCATCCCACCAACGTTAGCTATGAATGTTTTATTTCCTCATCTTAACATAGTAATCCTTCACTTGTATTTTTATCTGACATGGTGTTTTACTTTGCTTTTTTTACTTTAGTTTTCGTATTTTTATCATAGACATGGTGTTTACTTTGATTTTATTGTATTTTCTATAGGTCTGAAAATGACAAACGAGTTGTCGGAACGTCACCAATTTATTAAACATGTTCCTGATTACGTTGGTGTTTATCTTTACACACACACACACACACACACACACACACACACATATATATATATATATATATATATATATATATATATATATATATATATATATGTGTGTGTGTGTGTGTGTGTGTGTGTGTGTGTGTGTATAAATCCAAACTGTGGATATTTGCTTCTGTCTGTTTGTTTGTTTGTTTGTTTGTTTTTCACTAGAACAGTAATCGGTATGGACCTAATTATTTTTGCATTAGGTCGAGGTAAGTTCCATGAGTGTCAGAAAAATACAAAAGAAATGTTTGGCGATCGAGCGCGATGCTACGGTGCGAAACTGTTGGAAATTGCGACGCGAAAATGTGCGAAAATATTTTTATTTTTACTTTTTGGTGAGAACTGGTAACTCTGAGCTCAATATCGGTAGGGAGACAAAGATAATGATATCTGCAAATATTTTGTCATGGAACAGCTAATAGTTAGTCCCACAAAATATTGCAGGCAGGCACAAGCATGTGTATAAAGACAATGTTGGTCTGTATGTCTAATTGTCTGTCCTTTATGAAAATTGATTGTGATGCCCATAGAACTCCGTGAATAGATCTAACAGTTGCAACTTGACCGAGATTTCAAATGTGTACACCCTAGTTGCTAAAGTGGCACCCCTGATGGCCACAATTAGAACTAATTAGAAATATTCAAGTCAACATGGTGGAAACATGATAATGGTTTTTACTTCCGCAATCATATTATTATTAACTGAAACTGGTCAAATGAGAGGACAGATTGATGGGGTCGGTAGAGTGGGTGGGGTAGATGGGCAGGGTTGAGTGGATGGGTGTGTGCATAAGGTCAGGGTGGGTGGAGCTGCAGGAAGAGTATGAGGGTGGGTGTGGTGAGGTAGGGTGGGTGGGCAAAGATGAGTGGATATGTGAGTAGTTGGCCAGGATGGGTGGGTGAGTGTGTGTGTGAATGAGTGGGTAGGGTAGGTGAGACGGTGGATAGATGGATGGTTAACCCTGGAATAACATCGTCCAATCTATGAGTAAGTATGGTAACACTGTCGTCCGATCTGACAGACCTGATTTTGAGAAATTAATAAAATATACAAAATGCAATTATTTCATTTAAAAAAAACAATTAGATTCCTATAATGTTAAGCAACCCTACTGTATATTAAATGCCCAAATAATATTAATTTTAAAAATTTATATCTGGAAGGTGGGTAGGTAAAAATATATTCTAAAAAAAATCACCAAAATAAAGACAGAGTGTTTGGCTTTGGACTGGTTATTTATCACTTAATGCTCAGTTATACATCCAAATTCGATGTCCATGGGATCACTGAAACCTTCATGGGAAGTGGGCAAAGAGTGGGGAACTAAGTTTTTGAAAATGTATGTAATGAGCAAAAAAGGAAATTAGAAGAAGGTATGTGACAAAGCCATTTATTAGCATACTGACTAGATGGGGTACCTGGCGTCGCCTGGGTAAAACCCTGTGATCGTGCATTACCTGGCACCCTTGATGGCCACTCTTGTGGGAGAAGATACTCGAGTTCCCATTTTATCCTTGGGCCCATTTCCCCAGGGTTATATTCTCCATGGACATTTTTCCCAGGACCCAACCACCCACCAACCCTGCCCACCCATCCCCACCAATCCGTCTACCCATCCGACTCGGTGTGGATAACAATATGGTTATAGTAGTAGAAAACTCTACGGTAATTCACTACCATCTTTCCACCATGTTAACTTGAGTATTTCTGATTAATTATAATCATGGCCACTGTCGTAAGAAGTTACACCTGTAAGAGCTGTTAAAAGAGTTCTGTATGCATCCTCCTTGATTTTCATAGAGGACAGACAGACAGGCTTCAGCTATATCTATAGCCTCAATACTTCCCGAGTGGCTGTCAGGGTGAAGGAGGTGAAGGACACGTTGTCTCCTTACTAGATGTGGCGATAGCCTATAGTGACTAACGACTGCAGTTGCTAGTCGGCCAGATCCAGGTCTAATCCTGGTTCATTGTGGTCGGTCTACAATAACCCATTGTCACTGATGCATTATGAAACCCAGTTTCTTTAAAGATTCCCTCAGATATCCCTTCCATGAGCGATATTACATAGTAAAAATATGTGAATGATGCTATGCGAACCAGAAGTGGCTAAGCACAACCACAGACTGAAACCTCTATGGCACAAAGATGTCTAATACAAAAGGGCGAGAGATCCATCCCAAAAATGTATTTCTTCTTCCCAGCCGACTTTGATGTTGGGAAAGGCATCATGTCTCCAGGCTATATGTCGCTAAACTCCATAACACAACCTCGGCTGGAGACGGGCGTGAGTCAGTTAACACAGGCAGCATACCTTGTGGCTTAATCAAAGTTTCCAGCCAGGCTGCGAGAGTTTTATATTTTTTTGGGCCAATCAGATCCTTCTTGCTCACGGGAGCTCTGACTTCTAATGTTTAGTCTTCTTTTGGCACCATTACGAATAAGTTTGCCTGTATGAAGCCTTTTTTTAAAGAGTTTATTACGTTGCAGTATGTCTGAAATCAACTCTACTACGGATGATATTAATATTATCATAATGTAATTCCTTACAGCGTTAAGAAAAAAATATTACTTATTAATAAAAGTGTCCTTATCGAAGTGGAAGTAAGCTTGGCATATATATATATATATATATATATATATATATATATATATATATATATATATATATATATATATATCATTGGCTTCCTGGTTAGACTGTTCAGGTCAATGACATATTTAATATCTATTATGTGACTATCAGACTTCTTCACTGACCTCGTGAGAGATCTTCCGAACTAGAGGAGAACTGCTTTCACTAACACCATGACAACTTGAGGCCTATACTTAGATAAAGAAAATCGAAGCTTAGTAGCGAGAAAAAAAAGAAAAGAAAGAAAATGAAAAGTGATCGGGTTGATGGAACAAATTGTTGGCTGTACGGTAGTTTCTGATTCTCCCATCTCAGTGTGATTAGCCTCACATTCTCATCCTTCGCCATGTACTGCTACCTGGTCATTATCGGTGAGCGCGCATTCAGAGAGAGAGAGAGAGAGAGAGAGAGAGAGAGAGAGAGAGAGAGAGAGAGAGAGAGAGAGAGAGAGATTGTTTCTGTTAATTATTCTTTGTTGTAGCAAAGATGCAAATTATTATTTTTATGCTGAAAAATTCAGCTGAAATGGATTCCGTGATGATACTATTCCTCTGATGATTTAACCATTCACTTTAATGGGAAAAATGACCAACCCTATTGAAAACTAGATGATTATTGATAAATATTAAATGAACAGTTGTTTTTAATTTATTCAGTCTTTGTGACTTATAAAAGCTTATGTAAACTAAAATGTTCATAAACCATCTTTCATAATGGAATTTCATAATGGAATTTATATCATAATGGAATTTAATTCAAGAAGCCTAAACTTTAATTGCATCTTCTGTCCTTTTTTATACAATACTGGAGGATTACCACTTTTGGTTTTCATATCCGCATGTGAATATTAGATTTTAAAATGGTGGTATATCTTACATCGCCAGATTACGACAATGAAAATAAATGAGTGACAGGTTTGCACCTTCGTGTATTCAAGCTACCACATACAGCCGTGTAATTGAACTGTTCATAGAATATTGTCAGACACTTGTTCTGTTACCTTCAACAACATTTCCTTTTCAGATTTCTCAATTCGGTCATGGGACTACAGTCTGTGTTGGTGGCTGCAGGAGTTACACTTACTCTTATGGCGAAATCATTGGATGGGATGCATCAACCTCTTTTTTCCACTTTGGGTGAGAATGTGGATGCATCTCGAGATAAACGAGCTACTGAAGCATCTACTGCTATGGACCTTTTAGCTACAACCTACACTTCTAAGTGCCTCCGAATTCTGATAATGCACGAAAAACCAATAATATCATTAAACACAGGGACAAACACAAGATCAAACTCAACATTTCCCGTTAATGTTCTCATGCAGGAAAATGCACAAACTGCTCAAAACATAATAGAAAATCTTATTACTGACTCTATGGGTAAAGCTAATATAATAATCATGGAAAATTCCTTTGACAAAGCACAGGAAACTTTGCGCTACATTAATGAAGAGCCAGCCCGATTGACCCCTTTCTCGTGCGTGACGTACTTGCTGGCAGAACCTCCAGACTCCCGCCTCCTACCTTTCCTCACAGACTCATCCTCCAGCAAGAAGCTCACTCATTACTTCCTGCTCCACGCCCAAAACGCCACCGACGTAGAACCTTTCCTCTTGGACCAACGGCTGGGGAAGGAGGAGAATGTGGCAGTCCTCACCCACCAGGAGTCTCAAAACAAGACCTACTGGCGTGTAGTAATCCGCCAGCTCTTGCACCCCTCAGGCTCACCACAAGTCCTCAGTGTGAATAAGTGGTCCACAGACACAGGTCTGGCAAATGCTGCTAACATATTCCCTGACCAGATGGCCAACTTCTACGGCACGAAGCTATACGGATCTACGTTGAGTTACAAGCCATTTATTCATTATGAGGCGGTTAAAGATTCCCGGGTAGTGATACCTAAACCATCGATAGACGTGTACACCCTAAATATGATGGCCAACAAGCTTAATTTCACCTACGACATTGTTGTGCCCGATGATGGATTATGGGGCTACCTCAATGACGAGGTGAGTTATTAATAAGTGCATTTAGTATCACGCTGCATGTTGAATTATGGCCGTGTATTAGAGGGGACTGATAAGATGAACATTAAAAATTCATCGTAGTTACAAAACATGTTAAAAATGGGATAGGTATCTCTCACAGTTTCTCTGTGAGTCACTTCAGCATGATGCAGTGCCACAGAACCGTTCATTAGTCTAAAAAGGACAGAAAAGATGTTGATGAATGTCTCAGACTATTTAGTCCCACATCAGGCAAAATATCTAAGTCCATTACTGCAAATATAATTACACAACAAAAAATCCACATTTTTTTATATATACATCCAGAATGAGTCTAGGATGGATACATCATACCTAAATATAATGATAGAAATTTGTAAGGAATTCTCTGCAGATAATGAGAAACGAACAGATCATACTGTATATTTAAATCTACAATAAGCATTTAAGCACATCACAAGAGCGTTGTGGTGTGGATGTGGATGTGATAGGAAGCGTTATGAGGAACACACTGAGGAGGTTTGGCCATGTGGAGAGGATGGAGGGTGAAAGACTGACGAAGAGAGTGTATGTGAGTGAGGTGGAGGGGGGAAGAGGGAGGGGGAGGCCGAGGATGAGATGGAGGGATGGGGTGGAGAGGTATATGAGAGAGTGGGGTGTGAGTTGGGAGCAGGGCAGTGAAATGGCAGGGGACAGGGCGACTTGGAGGCGATTTGTTTGTGGCCACCCCAAACGGGATTGAGGCGTCTGGCAATAGACAGATAGAGACAAGAATTCAGTGTGCAGAGTGATAAGTTCGAAGACAACTGAAAGCTATCGTAACATGACAACCGATTAGAAAACAAACAGGAGACTGAAACTAGGATAAGTGGCTCAACTTCATTTTGCATAACCGACTCGTGGGGCCCCTTAGAGATTATATATATATATATATATATATATATATATATATATATATATATATATATATATATATATATATATATATATATATATATATATATGCCAGGAGACGTGACACTTAAACAGGTGAAGAGTGTTGTGAAGCGGCTGAAAAATGAGAAGGCAGCTGGGGTTGATGAGGTGTATGCAGAGATGCTTAAGTGTAGTGGAGAGAGTGGATTGAAGTGCTTGTTGAAGATATGTAAGAAGGCATGGATGAGTGAAACTGTGCCTGCAGAGTGGAAAAACGCTGTGATTGTTGTTCGTATCCCTGTACGAAAATAAAGGTGAGCAGAAGTGAATGCAAGAATTACGTGACATAAGTTTATTGAGTGTGGTAGGGAAGGTATATGGATGAATTATTATAGAGAAAGTAAGAGAGATTTTAGAAGTCCTAGTGAGTGATGAACAGGGTGGCTTTAGGAGTAGCAGAGGATTTATGGATCATATATTTGCAGTGAGACAGATAAGGGAGAAGGCTTGTGAGAAGGACCATAAGGTGTTTATGGCATTCATGGATCTGGAGAAAGCATACAACAAAGTGGACAGAGAGGGACTGTGGAAAGTTTTGCGCATGTGCGGTGTAGATGGTAAGCTGCTAGGTGCCGTCAAGAGTTTTTATGATGATAATGAGGCATGTGTAAGGGTTAATAGGCATTTAAGTGAATGGTTCATGATTGGTATGGGCGTGCGACAAGGTTGTGTGATGTCCCCATGGTTGTTCAAAATATATATATTTGGATGGAGTGATGAGAGACGTAAAAATACGAGTAATGGAGAGAGGGATGGCGTTGGTAATGAATGGTGATGGATGGAATATCTCAAATTTGTTCTATGCTGATGATGCAGTACTGCTTGCAAGTACCGGAAAAGAACTTCGTACGCTAGTGCAGAGTTTTGCTGATGTCTGTGAGTGTCGTGCCTTGAGAGTAAATGTAGAGAAGAGTAAAGTGATGGTTACTGAGAGAGAAGGTGATTCCCAGTGCGATGCTACAGTGAATGGAGAGAGACTGGAATTGGTAAGAGAGTTCAAGTACCTGGGTACAGTGATAGAAAAGAAAGGAAGTGTGCAAAAGAAGTAGAAAGTAGAGCGACACAAGGAAGAAAGGTAGCTGGTGCAATGAAGGCCTTGATAAGAAACAGACTTGAGTGTTGCAGCTGCACGAGGCTTACATGAAGGAGTGTTAGTGCCAACTTTAACATATGGATGTGAGACTATGGTGTGGCATGAAAAGAAAAAGTCAAGAGTAAGAGCAGTGGAGATGGGATTGCTGAGGAATGTATGTGGAGTACAGAGGGTGGATAGGATACGAAATAATGTGATTCGCGAAAGATGTAGAGTGGGGAAGTCGGTGGACACTAGAATCGAAGAAAGCATACTGAGATGGTATAATCATGTGGAGAGAATGGATAACAATAGAGTGGTGGAAAAGGTATACCTATGCGAATTTCAAGGAGAGAGGAGGCGAGGTAGTCCAAGGAGAAGGTGAAGAGATATGGTGGATGAGTGTGTGAGAAAGAGAGGTTTGGAAGTCGGTGAGGCTAGGGAACTTACAAGAGATCGCGCTGGCTGGATGAATGTTGTGAGAAAAAGTGCATGATCAGGGATTTGGCACCCCTTTTTAACGTGGCAGCGTCTGGATTGACTCAGTTGGATACATTTATGTGAAGCTACAAACGTGGTGAATGTTTCTGGCGTATCCAACAGAGCCAGGATTCTAGGGGCTTGAATAATGAGTGAATGGAAGCGTGGTCCATTGGATTGGGCAAATTTTGGGCTGTCTGGACATAGCTACTCCTCACCCTGCCCTAGGGTGAGAAAGGAGGTCTGGATAATAATTATATATATATATATATATATATATATATATATATATATATATATATATATATATGAGGAGTAGACTGTAGCACCAGTCGAGAAGGGCAGTACTCCCAAGGTGGATGGAAGGCTGATGAGAGGGAGAGATGGTGCTCCAGTTTCACCTGCCCTCGGGACTAGTTCCAGACCATCCCCCTTTGCTGAATCTTTTTCAATGTTTCGGTAACACAGACAGTAGGCCAGCATGCTCTCCAATACAAGTTTCTCTAACTATCAACACCAAACTACATGCACAGTACACACTACTCTTCCTTTTCCAAAATTAAAAAAAAAAAAAAAAAAAAAAAAATTGCTTCTCAACAGTCTCGAAGTCTCCACCTTCCGCCCCACTCCTGGTGATGACTCGAACTGCCTGGAACCACTGTCTGACTCACTTCTTCTTCATTTCTACAACATTAGCGGCCTTTCCTCTAACTTTCGCTCTGTTGAGCATCAACTCTCCTCCTCTGAACGTCACCTTCTTTTCCTAACTGAGACTCAGCTGTCTGCAGAAACTGACAGCACACCCTTTTCTGTATCCTCCTACTTTCTCTATACTCACTTCAAAGACAAAGATGACTGTTGTGTATATATATATGCAACGACTTATCTTGCTCTCATGTTCCTGAACTTGATTCTTCTGAATTCTCTACACTCGGGCTTCGGCTTTCGTGTCATTCTCTGACTAAATATAGCTGCGCTGTTTACTTATTCCCTAATTCTACTGTCAAAAATTATTCGACTATCTTACTTCTACGGTGGAACACTTTCTATCCACTGCTCCTTTCTCTGAAATCTCAATTCTAGGAGATTTCAATGTTCACCACCACCTTTGGCTCTCCTCTCCTTTCACTGATCCAGCTGGTGAACAAGCCTACATCTATTCTATCCTTAATGACCTAGAGCAGCTTGTACAGCACCCTACCCATATCCCTGACTGCCTTGGAGAGAGCTCCAACATACTTGACCTCTTCCTTACAACTAATCCTTCTGCTTACATTGTTAATCTTTTCTCTTCATTGGGCTTCTCCAGTCACCTTAACCTGTCTTATCGCTCTGGTACGGTCTGTGGTCCCTCCAAAGAAACGTAGTCTGTGGCACTTTGGAGCTGCGGATTGGGAGGCCTTCAGGCAGTACTTCTTTTATTTTCCCTGGAATGATTATGCTTCCATGGCCGGGAGCCATCTGAGTGTGCCTTCCACATTACGGAAATTATTCTTTCGAGCATGGAAGCATACATTCCCTTCTCATATCCTTTGACTAATGCAAGAAAGCCTTGGCTTAATCGCACTTGTTCTAATGCTATCCACAACAAGGAGAGGACCTATAAAAGGTACCAGAGCCAACCCACCCCTGAATCACATCTTTTTTACGTTTCTGCCTGGAATCATGGTAAGTCTGTTCTTTGCTCTGCAAAAAATAATTTCATCCATACTAAATGCTCACAACTCACCAACTCAAGTTCTTCCCGTTCCTTGTGGCACCTTGCCAAAAACTTTCTAATAACTTTACCTCAACATCCTTCCCTCCTCTTTTCTACTCTTGATGGTTCTGTAGCTATTTCTTCTGATAAAGCAGATCTCTTTGCTCAGACGTTCTCCTCGAATTCCACCCTAGACGATTCCAGTGCTGTTCCTGCATCACTTCCCCCCTGTGACTTCCTCATGGCTGACATTAAAATTTATTCAGCTGATGTATTTTCTGCCATCACAGGCCTCAGTACTAACAAGGCATATGGGCCTGATGGAGTCCTTCCTGTTGTCCTCAAGAACTGTGCTTCTGTGCTTACATCCTGCCTAGGTAAACTCTTTTGCCTTTTCTATCAACTTATACCTTTACTTCTTGCTGGAGGTTTGCTCTTATTCAGGTAGTCCCAAAGAAGGGTGACCATTCCCAACCCTCTAACTATCGTCCAATTGCTTTAACATCCTGTCTCAAAAGTTTTCGAGTCAATTCTTAATAGGAAAATTTTAAAGCATCTTTCTTGTCATAACCTTCTTTCTGATCGTCAGTGTCGATTCCGTCAGGGACGCTCCACTGGCGATCTTCTCACCTACCTTTCAGACTCTTGGTCATCCTCCTTTCGGGACTTTTGCGAAAGCTTTGCTATTGCACTTGACATCTCAAAGGCTTTCGATCAAGTCTGACATAAATCTTTAAATTCCAGTCTGCCCTCCTACGGTTTCTATCCTTTCTGTCTGTGCCTTCATATATAGTTTCCTTTCTGGTCGTTCTATAGCCGGTATTGCGACGGCCTTTGTTCTTCTCCTAGATCTGTCAACGATGGTGTTCCCTCAGGGCTCTGTCCTATCACCAATTCTCTTCCTTTTATTCATCATTGACCTTCTAAGTTGTACATCTAACCCTATCCACCCATACACTGATGATTCCACGCTTCACCTTTCCATTTGGTTCCCGCAATGCCCGTATCAGCAGTTACTTCAAGAACAAAGAATGACGCTATGGCACACCTAATGTCTGACTTGGTTCGTATCTCTGACAGGTAAAAATAATCTTGTTTTTAATGCATCAAAGACACAGTTCTTACACCTATCACCCCAACAAAATCTTCCACAGATGTACCCAATAAATACACTTCTTCTCAATAGGGTGGTGTCAAAGGCATTTTGTCTAATTAACTCTCCTTCTCTTACTGGCTCCCTTCAACTTCTGTCTCTTTCCCACACTGTTGCATCTTTATCTCTTTTCTATCGCAAATTCAATGGTCACTGCTCCTCTGAACTGTTTGTTTGCATTCCTCCACCTCTACGACGGGCGCATAGCAACCGTCTAGCAGTAAACTCTCATCCCTTTTCTGTCCAACTCTGTAATGCAAGAGTTAACCGTTACTCCCAGTCCTTCATTTATGCAACAGGTCAGCTCTGGAACTGTCTCCCTCTGTCTGTATTTCCTGCTACCTATGATCTCCAATCTTTCAAACGCAGTGTGTCCAGGCATCTCGAAATGATCGGACCTTGAATTTGGCTCTCTCTTGTATTTTGTGTTTCTCTTGGAAGGGACAGTTATTGCAGGCTCGTGGCCTTAGGTTCCTTCTTCCTAGCATAATATATATAGATAGATAGATAGATAGATAGATAGATATAGATATAGATATATACAGTATATATATATATATATATATATATATATATATATATATATATATATATATATATACCTATCTATCTATCTATCTATCTATTTATCTATCTATGTAGTCTGGAGATTTCAAATCGTTTAGCTTTTCTCCATCTATATTTACTCCTTTGTTCCCCAGTCTTTGTGTAAATCCTTTCTATGCATGTTGTAATAGTTTTGGTGAAATTGTATCTTCCTGACGCATGTCCTTCACTTTCTTAATTTTTTCCGAGTCCTTATGCAATTTAACTGTTGCAATTCCTTCTTGATATATGTTTTCGAGCAGTTTTACGATGTTCTCATTTACTCCTTGTTCTCGCTACGAATTTATAATTCCTATGTGCCCCGCTGAGTCAAAAGCCTTTTCAAAATCAGCCAAACCTAAGAATGGTGGTCTATTTTATTCTGTAGGTTTCTCAACCAGCTGATTGTGTGTAGATGATCAGTAGTCGAATACCCACTTGGAATCCTGCCTGTTCACAAGGTTGGTTTTCTTCCACATTTGTTGTTGTTCTCTTCGTAAAGACTTTAGTGAAGAGTTTGTAAATGACTGATAATAAGCTAATGGGTCGATAGTTACTAAGATCTTTCGAGTCGTCTTTTGTATAAAGTAAAATAGCTGTTCCATTACACCATGTTTTGGGAATTTTCCTTTTTGTACATCGAGTAAATAAATGGGTGAGCCTGTTTTGTACTTACTCTTATGAATCCAACAGTAAATATGCTACTATTCCATCTTCTCCTGGGGCCTTCCCTCTTTTTATATTTTTAAGAGAAATATTTACTTCGTCTGGTGTTACCTCAGATATTTCACTGGTGTCAACTGAAAAGTAAGCTATTGGTACCACAGTCTTGTACACATACAGTTCTTTGTAAAATACTTAAACTCTCTTCACCATCTCATCTCTACATTGAACGACTTCACCGTTTTTGTCTTTCAGTGATATAATTTGTTGGTTTCCTGGTGCCATTTTACTTCGGACTTGTTTAAGACTTTTTTGCTTTTTTGATCCATGTTTCTCTTTCTTTTTTCTTCTCACTGTCTCTTATTAATTAGCTTGTTAATTCCGCTCGTTCTGTTTCATCTTTCTTTGTTTTTACATTTATATCCTTTCTTTTTTTCGTGAGCTCGAGTGTCCTTTCCGAATTCTTCTTGGCTTTAGTTGTATTAGGTTTCCCTGTTACCTCTGCTGAGTCTCTTAGCACTTTTGTTTGTCACTCAACTCACCAATGTAACATTCAGGATTACTTAGAGCCTGAAATCCGTTCGTTATTTCCAACTGAAAAGTTGCTTTGTTTTCGTTTAGTTTAATTGGACATATCCTTTTATTTTTAATCGTATTGTTTCATTCATTTCTCAAACTGAATTTAGCTGTGCAATCCACCATTCTATGGTCTTTTCCTGTAATTTCTTTGTTGATAACTGGCTTTTGTGATCGTGTTATTATCATGTGTTATAATGAAGTCTATTTCATTCTTTGCTTCTCCATTTGGAATTCTCCAGGTCCGTTTTCTCCCCGTTCTTTTGTGAAAGTATGTGTTCATTATTCTCTTGTTATACATTTCAGCAAAATTTACCACCATTTCTCCTCTTTCATTTCTTTTTCAAAGTCCAAATTTTCCCATACATGTTTCTCCATTTTTTGATTTGCCAACTTTTGCATTGAAGGCTCACATGAGGAAAGTATATGTTGTCTTTTCTTCTTCCATATTCTGGGAGATGGCATCATAGAATCTTTCTACATCTTCATATGAATTAAGAAGTCGGTGCATATACTTGTATTTCTTTCAGGGTGTATTTTTGCAGTGTAATTACAATCCATGCTATTCTGTTAAATACACTGCTGAAATCTGACAATGTTGTCTGCAAGATTTCTGTTAATTAGAAATGCTACACCACTGACGCTTTCATATATGGGCCCCTCGTTCTTGCTCCTGTGGAGGGCTCCCACGTTTATGTGCTGTTCTAGTCACTTGGATTTTTTGCAGCTAACAAATTGATCGTGTTATTTGCAGCTTCGTGAGTGGAACCCAAGTTGTCCGAACGCAAGTCCGAAATATTTTAGTTGTAGCTGTAGGCAAAATATTCTACGGAGATCCTATGCCGGGCGCCAGGAGCAGCGTTTTTTTGGTCAAAATGTGATCGCTCATTAAATATAGTAAAAGTTTTTCAATTATGATGGGACCAAGTTTTTTCACATTAGCGAATTTTTTCCGATTTCTGTGCCAATTTTGGTGCGATTTGAATGTGTAGTTTCGGCTGCCCAAAATACACACACACACACACACACACACACACACACACACGGCTACTGCTATAGTATATATAGTACAGTAGTAGAGTGTGCGTCTTGCACTCTGGTGGACACGGGTTCGCCTCCTGCCAGAGTTGTAAAAACTTTGGGAAGCATTCACCGAGCCACTGACCGCACTGGCGGACATAAGGGGTGCTGTGGTTGAACCAGTGTCGCATACTAGTATGCTTGCACCCAGTCGGCTTAAGGCGGGCCGATTACACTTGGTTCACAGACTACACACACACACATATCCAGAGCCACTACAAACACACTCACAAGCACTTCCCACCCTACATACAGTCTGTACCAGACAGCCTAAGCCACTGGGTGTATATATATATATATATATATATATATATATATATATATATATATATATATATATATATATATATATATATATATATATACCTAGGCTGCTTCCCCCAAGGAAAGGGAGGTAGCCAAGACAGGACGACTCACTCTCCATTTACTCATCCATTCAAACACATTCATTCGCATCTTAGCCCCAAAGGGGAGAACGGACAGATTCTCACCGCACCACAACGCACAAGGGTCAACTGCGCAATGCAATCAGTGACATCCGCAGCAGGGCCCGACAGCAGAACTGGTTTACCCCTGCCACATCATAACAGACCCATCTCCTTACCCGCACCTGACCTGACTAGCTGATCAGACCAAATGCGGGAGAATATCCCCTCAGGGCTGCGTCATCACTTATTCATTCACAATTTCTCTCCATTTATTTCTGTCACGCACAGCCACTCTTCCTTGCTCAACAGACATCCCTCTCACATCCAGCGCTCTCTTCACACTGTCCAACCATCCTATTCGTGGTCTTCCTCTCAGCCTTACACCTCTCACATCAGATCTAGTTATCTTTTTCACCAATCGCTCATTATCCATTCTCTCCATATGCCCAAACCATTGCAACACCCTCTGCTCAACTCTACCAGCCATCTCCCGAACAACTCCAGTTCTCTTTCGCACTTCATCATTTCGCACTCGATCCATACGCGTCACTCCACACATACTCCTCAGACATCTCATCTCCATTACATTCAAACTTTTCCTCTCTGCTACACCCATATTCCATGTTTCAGCCCCATATAATGGAGTCGGTACCACAACACCCTCATACAGCCTTCTCTTTACATCCATTCCAAGCGAACGACATTTAAACACTTTTTTCATTCCTCCCAGCACCTTTCCTACTTCATTTATTCTAAACTTCACTTCTGCATCTATTCTTCCATCCACAGCAACATATGACCCTAGATATTTAAAACAATCTACCTCCTCAAGCAACTCACCATTCAAAACTATATTCATCCACCTACCATCTATCAACCTCGTACACTTCATCACTTTACTCTTATTCTCATTTACTCGTACTTTCAATTTCCTCCTTTCACACACCCTTCCAAACTCCTCTACCAACTGTCTCAATCTCTCCTCTGAATCAGTCACCAGTGCAGTATCATCTGCAAACAGCAGCTGCTTCAGATTCCACTCTCCTCCATCACCATTTATATATATATATATATATATATATCTATCTATATATATATATATATATATATATCTTCATCATCCAATCCTACATCGCCTCATGAGGAGCGTAGGAGCCTGGAGCTAGGCAAGTTGGTCCTGACATTTAAGATGAGAGTGACCAGCCTCACTCATCCCTGAGTGGCATCACATGAACACTAACCACAACCACCCCTTGGATATATATATATATATATATATATATATATATATATATATATATATATATATATATATATATATATATATATATATATATATATACATATTGTCATATTCATTGAGCAAATATATGGTGATGTGTTTTGTTGTAATTCATTCTGCTTGTGAGCGAATTTATTAATATCATAAAACCTTAAGCCCTTTCACAACAATGGCGATATATATATATATATATATATATATATAAAGTATATTTATATACGTATAGGTAGACAGATAGATGGTTAGATAGATAGATAGATTGATAGATAGATAGATATTGATACAGAATCGATAGATAGATATACTGTAGGTATAGATATTCAGCCGGCAAGCGATATTTTCAACTCAGAAACAATTTCCTCCCAGGACAGAGGTTGAAGAACTTCAAACGTCATGTGCTTACATTATCAAGAGGTGTCTCAGAGAAACTCTGAGAAACTCTCAGAGAAAGTCAAATCTTTACTGCATTTCATGAAGAACATTTAAGACTTCAAACTCTGTCACACATACAGGGCGAGTGGGTGGGAGTGGTGGGCGACGTCTATTTTGGACGAGCCAATTTTTCCATGTGTTTATCGAGGACGCTACAGCGAGCGGCAGCCGTGGACTTCACTAAAGTGTACTTCATGGATCCCCTCACCTTTATCACAGCCAAGACTCCTCCGAGGACAACCTGGCAGAAACTTGTCAAACCATTCAGAAGTAAGTACTTGGAAAAGACAGTGGCATTCTTTGCTGACCATATATATATATATATATATATATATATATATATATATATATATATATATATATATATATATATATATATTGTTACGGAACAGAGAAAGATAATGTACACTTTAAGTGAGAATACTAAAAATCACTACTGTCCCGTAAAGTTCCAGGTTCAAAACAAAAGAGTTAGGTAAAATTATAAGTTAAAGTTTAATGCTCAAACTAACAACAAAACATTCAGGACTCGTAAGGATAATGTAATGGCAAAAGACAGGTTAAATATATGGTTAACTGCAATAGCCTCTATTAACACGAAATTAGCATGAGTAAATTTATCTAAGTCAGCCCTGATAAAATGAGAATACCAGAAAATACTCAGTGAATGCAAGATATATTATTACGGATACAAAATATTATCAAAAATGACTGACATAAAAACACATGAATCACAATAACCTCACTAGGCCTACGAATCAACACCTTATGCTATACAGTACAAGGAAAAAATGTAATAACAGTTATACTCAAATTACACAGCTGCTAGATGGTTGGAGACTTCCTGAGCACTCACAATAATAACAACTGTACAGGGGAGGACAGAGATGTGAACAAAATGAGGAGTAGATCTAAGTGGCAATAATGCAGAGACTGAGCTCATTATATAGGGGCCGGCAGAGCTTGATACAACTTGTAAGAAGGACACGCAAATGAAGCCATGGGGACAAAGAGTTGACAATCCTGCTCTGAACAACAGAAAGAAAGACTTACTCTACTATAAGGGAGGAGGGGGGGAGTGAGGTAGAACACGCTTGTGATCAAACATGCAGCATACTGTACGTTAGAATTACACAAAGGATGATGAAATCATAGGCTATGTAACACCTCCCCACAAAGAAAGAAATTTACAAAGGAAATTTCTTATTACTCTAAAACAATCTGTCTAAAGTCTAGATAAGCAATCTGCAATAACATTTTCTTTCCCCTTGACATGTTGTATGTCTAATGAATACTCCTGAAGAAGTAGACTCCATCTTGTCAATCTCTGATTTTTAAACTTGCTAAGGGATTTCAGTGGGTTATGATCGGTATAAATGACAATGGGGTCAAAACCAGAACACAAATAAAATGAAAAATGCTGTAAACCCAAAATCAAGGCCAAAAGCTCTTTCTCAATAGTTGAGTAGTTCTTTTGAGGTGGAGTGAACTTCTTACTGTAATAAGATACAGGGTGTTCAATACCCTGATCATCCTCTTGCAGGAAAACAGCCCCAGCTCCTGTATCACTTGCATCAAAAGCCATCTTAAAAGGCTTAGCAAAATTTGGAGTAGCGAGCACTGGCTGACTTAATAGGATAGCTTTAAGTTTGTTGAAAGAGGATTCACAGTTATCGGTCCAGACAAATTTAACTCCCTTTTTCAGTAGGTCTGTAAGTGGTGATACAAGAATTGAAAAGTTAAGAACAAATCTCCTGTAATAACCTACAATTCCCAAAAATCTTTGTAGCTCTTTCCTACTTTTAGGTCTGGGAAGATCACTTATAACCTGAACCTTAGCTGCTGGTGGTGCAACATGTCCATCACCAATTACATACCCAAGGTACTGAACTTTAGCTTGACCAAACTCACACTTTGATAAATTAGCTACAAGATTAGCCTGAACCAAACGCTCAAGAAATTTACTGACATGGCATAGGTGATCTTTCCAGTTGTCACTGAAGATTAATACATCATCAATATAAACAACACACCCTGCCAAACCCTCTGTTACAACATTCATGAGCTTCTGAAATGTGGCTGGTGCATTCTTCATACCATAAGGCATTACAGAACATGCAAAATCTTTCCTAGTGTTACAAAACATGAGATCTCCCTAGCACGTTCAGTCATAGGTACTTGCCAATATCCCTTTAACAAATCAAACTTACTTATGTACCTAGCCTTTCCGATCTTGTCTATGCAATCTTCCACGCGAGGGAGAGGGTAAGTGTCTGTTTTGGTTATCTGATTAACACGTCTGTAGTCAATGCAAAGCCGCTGTGACCCACCTGGCTTAGGGACTAGAATAACAGGAGAACTCCACTCGCTCTGACAGGGCTCAATCATCTTGTGGTCCAACAGGTAGCCAAGCTCCTTCTGGATGAGAGGAACTTTCACTGGGTTCACACGGTAAGGAAGCAATTTAATTGGCTTTGCGTCTCCAACATCGACATCATGCATCAACACAGTGGTTCTTCCTGGAGTGGCACGGAACACTTGCGGGTACTCCTGCAGTAATGCTGAAAACTCCTGCCTTTCCTCGGGAGGTAGATGAGAAAGCTTAGTCTGGAGATCATTCATGATATCAGGATTCTTCCCCAAACTATCACTCAGGCTCATGCTGCATGGGAGACCTTCACTTGCAGACTCGGATGGAACAGCTACAGTGCAGACTGGGTTATTTTCGTCCCGCCTGTGATATAACTTTAGCATGTTGATGTGACAAAGTTGCTTGTTCTTTCTACGATCTGGTGTGGCGATGACACAGTTGACATCACTGAGTTTGTACTCCACGAAATAAGGACCACTAAACTTGGCTTGAATAGGTTGCCCATGCACCGGTAGCAGAATCAAAACCTGATCTCCTGGCTGAAAGTGGCGTAACCTGGACTTCTTATCATACCAAGTCTTCATCTTCTCCTGAGCAGCTCCTAAATTCTCTCTTGCCAGCTGTAAAGCAGTGGACAGCCGTTCTTTGAACTTCATCACATACTCCAGCAGGTTGACGTCATCTTCCTCCGACAGCCAGCATTCCTTGAGTAGCTTAAGGGGTCCTCTTACTTCAAGGCCAAACAGTAGTTCAAAAGGTGAGAAGCCCAGTGATTCAATTGGAGATTCTCTTGCGGCAAATACAACAAAATGGAAGACCTTTATCCCAGTCTTTCTGATGTTCCAAACAGTATTTCTAGAGCATCGATTTGAGTGTTTGATGATATCTCTCCAACGCTCCTTGGGTCTGGGGATGGTAAGCTGAAGACGTGATCTGGGTGATGCCCAACTCTTTCAGAGACTGGTTTAAAACATTTGACATGAAATTACTTCCCCGGTCTGACTGTACCTCCTTGGGCAGACCAAACTTTGTGAAGAACCCTAGCATTTCCTTAACCACGTTCTTTGCTGAGATATTTCTAAGTGGAATGGCTTCAGGATAACGAGTAGCCATATCAATCAGGGTCAACACATAAGAAAATCCTGAAGAAGTCTTAGGAAGAGGGCCCACAATATCCACCAACACACGGGTGAATGGCGCCTCAAAAGGAGGAATGGGAACTAGAGGTGCAACCTTTTCGGTCTGATTACACTTCCCCACAACTTGACAGGTGTGACAAGACTTACAATACCAGGAAACATCCCTGAAGATACCTGGCCAGTAGAAGTGTTTCAAAATGCGTGCCACAGTCTTCCTCACTCCAAGGTGTCCTGCCAAACTGGAATCATGAGCCACTCTAATGATATCCTGCCTACAAACACGAGGGATGACAACTTGATGTACAACCTCCCACTCACAGTCGGCTGATGCTGCTGGGGGTCTCCACTTCCTCATAAGTACTCCTGACTTAACATAATAACAAGTAGAAGCACCAGCTGACTCTTCCTCACTGCAAGCAGAGTTAGCTAGACCTTTCAACTCAGGGTCAGCAACCTGCAACTCAACCAACTCTTGACGAGACAAATTATCAACACTACGGGGTACTGCCTCATCTGGTGATTGGTCCAAATTAGCAAGAAAAGTGTCAGCTAGGATAACATCATCATCATCATTATCCTCTAAGTCACCAGTAAATTTAGACTTAGCCCTAGTGACAGCACGTGCGGGGAACACATCAGGGACATCACAATCCTGGGCCGCAGCCACCGGCTCACTAGACAACTGAGGAGCTGGACACTCTTGACTTCCACCAATATCATTTCCAAGTAAGAAATTTACACCTGACATTGGGAGTGTCTCAACCAACCCAACCATAACGGAACCATTAACAAAACCAGACTCTAAATTCACTCTGCACAGAGGGACAGAGAAGTAATTATTCCCTACACCTTGTAAGATTACAGTTTCATCAGAGGAATTAACATTAGAGCCTAGAACACTGGTCAGCATAAGGGATTGGCAAGCACCTGTATCACGATATATTTTAACTGATTTCCTGTCATTACTGTCCAGAGGACTGACAAAACCATCAGACAGTAAATTAGCACATGAACTCTTGAGTGTCACCCACGTTACTGCTCAAAAGAGGAACTTCATCATGAAAATTTAATTTACCCCTCAAAGCAGGTTAAGTTAACTCAGTTAAAGAATTCTGGGAACTCTCAAGGGTGGACACTAGACCAATTGACTGAATATTTAAAGACTCCTTTTTGTTCACATCACGCTGTCTCCTAAAACATTTCTCTGTAGTATGACCAAGCTTACTACAATAAGTACATTTACTTTTCTGAAATCTAGAGGTGAAGCTGGTATTTACTTCCTGAGAAACATCATCTTTATTCTCTTTCCTGTTACCTGTACTCTGAGTAGAGGCAACGTACTTATTCTCAGCTTTCCCTTTTTTTCTAGAATATCTCTTGTGAGTGAGAACATATTCATCAGCTAAAACTGCAGCATCAGACAAATTATCTATTCTTTTCTCATCAAGATATAGGCTTACATCTTTATTATTACACCTTTTGAAGTCCTCCAGCAAAATCATCTGCTTAAATTTGTCAAAATCAGAATCCACATTCTTAGAATTTAACCATTGCTCTAACAGATCTTCTTTGATTTTTGCATACTCAGCATGGGATTGCTTATCTTGCTTATAAGTTGTCCTAAATTTTACTCTATAGGCTTCAGGAACAAGCTCATAGGCCTTAAGAATCAAGCTCTTAACTACATCATAATTATCAGATTGATCCTGAAGCAAAGATGCATAAGTTACTTGAGCTTTACCTGTGAGAACAGTTTGAAGGAGTACTGGCCAATACTTTTGGGGCCAATTAAAACCTGTAGCTACCCTCTCAAACAACTGAAAATACTTTGTTAAATCAGATTCATTAAAAGGAGGGACAAGTTTAACATTTTTAGCCACATCAAAATCATCAGAGCTAGATGATCCAGTTCCACCTTGTTTCATGCGATACTCATGGTCTGCCTGAATCCTAGCTAGTTCAATTTGTGCCTGAGCCTGTGCCTCCTGAATACGAGCATTTGCCTGAAATTCAGCCTCCTGAATACGAGCCTGAGACTCCTTCTCCTTAGCCTGAGACTCAGCCTCCTTAGCACGAGCCTGAAACTCAGCTTCCTTAACACGAGCCTCCTGCAGAGCTAGCTGTAACTTAGCTATTTCAATCTGCGTTTGCTCATTTGGAGCAGTTACATTAAACAAGGTTTTATTAATCATGCCAACAATTTGATCTTTAGAATGATGAGAGTGAACTGCAATTCCCAATTGTTGAGCAACAAACTTAAGTTCATTCTTTGTTCAGTTTTCTACATCACACACTGTTTGCACATTTGACAAAAAATCTTTGGCTTCATCAAGTGTAGTAACAGTAGACATCATGAATAAATCACAGTCACAAAATATCAAGCAATATCCTTATGATAATATCCTGAATATCCTGATAAGAGGTCGCCAAATTTATGTTACGGAACAGAGAAAGATAATGTACACTTTAAGTGAGAATACTAAAAATCACTACTGTCCCGTAAAGTTCCAGGTTCAAAACAAAAGAGTTAGGTAAAATTATAAGTTAAAGTTTAATGCTCAAACTAACAACTAAACATTCAGGACTCGTAAGGATAATGTAATGGCAAAAAACAGGTTAAATATATGGTTAACTGCAATAGCCTCTATTAACACGAAATTAGCATGGGTAAATTTATCTAAGTCAGCCCTGATAAAATGAGAATACCAGATAATACTCAGTGAATGCAAGATATATTATTACAGATACAAAATATTATCAAAAATGACTGACATAAAAACACATGAATCACAATAACCTCACTAGGCCTACGAATCAACACCTTATGCTATACAGTACAAGGAAAAAATGTAATAACAGTTATACTCAAATTACACAGCTGCTAGATGGTTGGAGACTTCCTGAGCACTCACAATAATAACAACTGTACAGGGGAGGACAGATATGTGAACAAAATGAGGAGTAGATCTAAGTGGCAATAATGCAGAGACGAGCTCATTACATACAGGCCGGCAGAGCTTGATACAACTTGTAAGAAGGACGCGCAAATGAAGCCATGGGGACAAAGAGTTGACAATCCTGCTCTGAACAACAGAAAGAACGACTTACTCTACTATAAGGGAGGAGGGGGGGAGTGAGGTACGTAGAACACGCTCGTGATCAAACATGCAGCATACTGTACGTTAGAATTACACAAAGGATGATGAAATCATAGGCTATGTAACAATATATATATATATATATATATATATATATATATATATATATATATATATATATAATGCACTTTTGAAGTTGAGGGTAATTTCTACGTCTATCATTACAGGAATTCTTAAGTAATGTTTTAAGCTGCACGTGGATACTGTCATTTCTTACACATCTGACCACCAACCCGTAGAAAGTGAAAGCGATTGTTGGTGGATGGACGGTGTGGAAATGGCAAAGTTTAAAACTGAAGTTTCTGTTAAGAAACATATAAACTTGCCAGTCTCTCATACCAGACGTCCTAGAGTACAGGTAATAATACCCCGTGTTTGAGGATTAAAAGTACACAACTTTGCTACTTAAGTTAAAGCGTTTGTCTATATGCCTGTAGGTAGCGTGTGGATTGCCGTTGTGATGTCAGTTGCTGGTGGTTCACTGGTCTACTACATCATGTATCGCACCCAGGCCACCCATATCATGTACCCTCATGCCATCATGCAGGTTCTCGCCTCGTTCCTGTCACAGGCACTCCGCCGGTACATCTGGCTCTCCGCAGGCAGGGTGAGACTATGAATTCCACTGTAATATTTTTGTCGCTATTTGTATTGCTCTGTTAATATTAATGTTATTAACATTAGAAAAGAGTACACCCTAGTAGAGGTTTCGAGATATAAAAGCATCTTCGTCATTCAGTTATTTTTTGCCCCAGCAAGACCATAGGGGATCAAGTCCAGGTTCAGTCCCGACATTCAGGAGAGGGGTGACCAGTCTCTCAGTCCTGGGTGGCATTATGTAAAAAGTAAAACTTATTATTCCTCCGAATGTAAATATTTGCTGGCCCCATCTGGCGTCAGCAGTTTAAGCTACTAATCCAGTAGGCGTCCTTTGTTAAGTCACCCAACGTTGTATATAATTTCCTGGGTCATTGGCAGCGTTGTTAAAAGTACCCAACTTTATTGCTTATTTTTTTAAAATTCATTTTCAAAATTTTACTGAGGTTAAAGTATCGTGAGGTGAATATACTAGAGTAAAATATCAAAAGTATCTTATTCAAAACTATTAAAGTAACTAACTTCTCAGTCAAGTGTAAGCTATGAAAAGCTCACAGTATACCTGCTTGTTGTGTGTGTGTGTGTGTGTGTGTGTGTGTGTGTGTGTGTGTGTGAGTCATTTTAACAATATAGCTAATTTTTTGCAAAAATTTGTGGAAAGACTGAGGGATGGTCAAGGAGTAGACCAACTGTTTTGAACAATTAGTCAAAGGCCAAGGTCACAGAGTTCGGTCAAAGTTTGACCTAGCAACGTCAAGTTTAACAGTTCATTGGATTCACCCCAAAGTTGGGAAGAGCGCTGACGGTACGGTAAGAAGGAATGGGATTCATTTTTTTTTTTATGTCAGTCACAGGTCAAGACCACAGGACAAGGTCGAATTTAGATGCGTGTCTGGTGTGAAGAAAATAACTAAAATAGGTTTGATATGATTTAAACCAAAACTGGTGTTGTGTCGAAAACACTGGTCAACAGTATAAAATCATCAAGACAGTTTTGTGGTGCTCGTGATACAGTTTTAGGTGCTGACTCCGAAAAACTCATCTTTGTTTTCTTATCACGTCTAGTTTTTATGACGATTGATGAAACTTCATGTTGAGACCTTATACAACAATATTCACATATATTCCTGTTCTTAACATTGCTTATGCTTTTCTGCAGCTGTTAAGAACAAGCACAAGACTGCTTACCCTAGTTTGGAATCCGCTATACAACCAGTGCCACACAATGCAACGATCAGTGAATGGGGACAAAACAACCTTGTCTCTTTTAATGCAAGTAAAACTTAATATATACATTTTACTAATAGACAGATATTGCCAGATTCGTACATTAACTTCAGTGCTACTAATATTCCCATCTCCAAAAGTATTGAAATTCTTGGTGTCTCAACAATGCCCTCAGCTGGACCTCTCATGTCAGATCACTTGCTAAGACTACCTCAAAGAAACTTGGATTTTTGTACAGAGTCCGTAACTTCTTCGCTGATGAGCAGTTAGCTATAATTTATAAGAGTCATGTGCGCTCTCAGCTTGAATATTGCTCACCCTTGTGGAATGGATGTGGAGGGGTTGCATTAAAACAACTAGACAAAATTCAGAACAAAGCTGTTAGAATCATTAACAACCCTGCCATTAAAAATAAACTTCCTCCCCTGGAAGTGAGAAGGAATGTTGCCTCCCTTGCATTATTTTACAGATATTTTTTTGGCAAATGCTCAGAAGAAGTTGCGTCCATGGTACCACCTCTCCATGCCTTCCCTCGTGCTACACGGGCATCTGGTAGCACTCATGACTGGAATGTCACTCAGCCATATTGCAGAACTTTTGCCTATCAGAATTCTTTCATTCCCCGAACTGCACCTCTCTGGAAGTCGCTTCCCCAGAGTTGTTTCCTTCCAAATTTCAACCCACAGCTGTTCAAGTCTAACTGTTACAGATATTTTATGAACAGAGGACACCAGTAATCTGGTGTATGGATTATTTTTTTTAATTCATTTGTTTTTCCTTCCTCCGTTCTGTTATTAGAAAAAAAAAAAAAAAACAGTAGCCCCAAATGTTTCTGCTATGTCTGTGGTTCGCTTACACCCAAGGGACAGCGATGCAATATCACAAACGATATCAACAAAGTCAATCATCTGTACTTTGGCTGTGCTCTTGCAGATCAAGACAGAAAATGGGCACTGCATGTAATTTGTACAGCTTGTTCGAATGGACTGAGATTGACTGAATAAGATAAAAAAGGCAATGCCATTCGCCATTCCAATGATATGGAGGGAGCCGAAAGATCATGCTACAGATTGTTACATCTGCAAGGTCAACATATCCGGGTCTTCTGTTAAGAACAAGCACAAGATTGCTTACCCCAGTTTGGAATCCACTATATGACCAGTGCCACACAATGATGAAGACCATCCCATTCCAGTACCACCAAAAGATAGTATTGCCAGTAGCAACGACGAGGACGAAGATGTAGCCCAAACTGAGTCAGATGAAGCAGCTGAGGATGCAGAGTTTTGAGCCGACAATGAAGACACACATGAATAGTTCTCTCTAGGAGAGTTGAATGACTTAGTTTGAGATTTGGGACTACTGAAGGACAAGGCTGAACTTCTGGCATCTTGTTTGATAGAAGAGTGTTTGCTCAAGAAAGATGTTCGAGTAGCATGAATCAGAAAATGAAATGACGATGTTTCATCATATTTTTCTGTTGATGGACCACTACGTTTTTGCAATGACATTGATGGATTGAACCGCTTCTTTTCACAGGAGCATGATCCTTCTCAGTGGCGTTTATTCATTGATTCATCGACGTAAAGTTTGAAGGCTTTATTGCTGCACAATGGGAATGTGAAACCTTCTGTGCCTTTATGACATTCAGTGCACAGGAAAGAATGCTATGAAAACATTGCGGCCCTTTTAGATGCCAGAAATATGAAGAATTCAAATAGAAGTTGTGTAGATACTTTAAAGTGATCGGTTTCCTGAAGGGACTGCAATTATGCTTCAAGAACACTGTTGTTTCTTATGCCTCTGGGATAGCAATGCAACTTTAAAGCACTATGCAGTCGACATGGCCACCTAGACAAACGTACAAGCCAGGAACTTCGAACATAGCGAATGAGCCCCTAGTTGTTCCCGGAAACATTCTTCTTCCTCTGCTTCATATAAAGCTTGGCTTAACGAAGCAGTTCGTGAAGACACTGGGAAGAAGAAACACTGAAGCATTTGGATAATTATGTCGCAAGCAAATTCCCAGGCATCATTGAAGCTAAACTGAAAGAAGGAATATTCACCAGCCCACAGGTAAAGGAACTTCTGGAAGACCACAACTTCACCACCCATCTGGCTGATATGGAACTGGCTGCCTGGACCTCATTCAAGTGGATATGTGAAAATTTCCTGGGAAACAAGAGGTCACTGGAGTATGAGGATGGTGTTGTGAGGCTTCTTAATTCATTTGCTGCTATGGGGTGTCGGATGTCGCTGAAAATTCATTTTCTCCATTCACACCTTAAAGTTTTCGAGCAGAACCTGGGAGCCGTCTCTGACGAACAGGGAGAATGCTTCCATCAAGATATCAGTGCAATGGAGCATCGCTATCAAGGTTTCTGGAATGAAAGTATGCTCGTGGGTTACTGTTGGATGCTGTACAGGGACAAGCCTGGAACGCAGCATCAAAGGAAGTCTAAAGTTCGACGATTTTGAGTAGTTTGACCTTTGCAAAAGTGCACTGAAACTCACTCTCTGCTATATGTCTTGTAGGAGAGTTTCCTCTTTTGTCGTTACAATTTGGATGAAAATACAATGTATATGTGGACTATTTCGAGACAATTTATACGAGACATTGACATACTTCAAAAAACTTCGAAACCTCAAATATACTAAGAAAAACTTCGTTTTTATATGTAAGCATATGCGTCCAGTGTTAAAATTCAACCACAATGAGAGAAGGTAGTTTCCATAAAACTGTGACGTACTACGCTAAAATGGACTGCATATTCTTGATTGTCGTCAAAAATAGGTACAGAAATTTTTTATTTTATACCTGATGAGAGAAAAAAGTAGACCTGTGAAATCAGCCAAGTGGCTGACAATTATTTGTTGGAATAATAGGTTGGTCAAGGTCACAAGACAAGGTCATCTTAAACAATTTCTATCCGATATAAACCAAAATTTGTGGGAAGGGTTCACGATAGGACATGACCAAAGAGATTCGATTTTAAAATCATTTATATCTCAAGGTCAAAGGGCAAGATCAACTCAAACACCGTTAATCCAGTAGCGAGGTGTTCGTAGGAAACCTTAACTTGAACAGGAAGAGGACAACCAGCATAAGTACGAAAGGCATCTCTATTTCAGACGTTTCGACATTTAAAATATCATTACTAGTGGACTAAAACGAGTAAGGTAAAACAGTAACACTAAGCACTAGCACATGTTTAATTTAAAAAAAAAAACGGATGTCAAAAATTATGCTCAAAATATGCCTTTATAGGGGTGAGGGGGTGGGAATTTTTTTTTCTTTTTTATGCCTATCGACCGTTGGGGCAGAAGCCCCTGGTCATAAAAGCAATATCTATGTATTATATATATATATATATATATATATATATATATATATATATATATATATATATATATATATATATATATATATATATATATTAGGGTTATAACTTTTAACAGCCTTGTGTTCCTGTACCTCAAGTCGATGAACTTTTGTTCAAAAACAAAGATGCCCTTATTCCTCTCAGTAAAAAAAAAAAAAAAAGTGACCCCGAATTAAAAAATTCGATTTTTGCAAGTATATATGTAAATGTATAATAATAATAAAAAAAGAGACACAAATGTATTAATACTCAAAATCACTGTTTATTATGTAGAATAAATCTAAGTTGCAGTTTTGCTTTGTTTCCGCAGGCAGCATAAAGCTCCTGCATCACATTGATTGCACATTCTTCACACTGATTACTTTTTGGTATCTTGAGTAAGGATGGCTCCTGCTTCCAGTGATTCTGCAATGAGTTTAGTGGTTTCTTGTAAGGTTTCAATAATTCTGACAAGTTCTTGAAGTCATTTTCATTGTACATCTGATTAGTTAACCAGTGTTCCGCCCATTCGTACGAAATAAATCTGCATATCTTTTCCAAAGTCTTCCTTGTTGTAGGTATAAGAATGAATGCAAGGATAGCAAGATTTGTTCTTGATTCCACCTCGCATTACTGATATTTGTAATTTTGTGAAAGTTTATAAAAGGAAAATGCCTTTTTTCTTCAAAGAATCTAAACACTCGTGTTAAATGGTACAAAAACTTCATGTCATCTCTCAATCATGACTTATCGAGGATCTCTTCTGTTCCATTAACCCCTAAACAGCGGGCATGTTGGAGGCGGTCCTTGCACGTCCCGTCGGGATATTCACGCTCCGACTGACTTTTTAAAATTATTTGCCAAAAATCAGTTATTAGTTCTAGAATATTATATTTACATATGTTTATAACACATACCTTCAGCTTTCTCGTTGAATGTTTGTTGAGCCATCGTCGACTACCGTAGGACTTTTGGAGACTTGTGAAGTTGGGTAACGAAGTCTCCATTTTACACTTCCCGACACCCCGTAATATGATTACCACAGCCTGATATTATCACTAGAAACACTGTTCTATGATTTTCAAATTTTTGGAATCCATACTCCCAAAAAATAAACGCTATGAAAGCAATGAAAATTACGACCGGTAGGAGCTTCCCACCCGTGCTTTCCCCGCTGGTATTCTGTCATTTATTATCCATAAACACACTCACACTTTATATTCCTAGTACATTATTACACTTATATATATCTACAGTATTTATTCATAAGTTTACGTCAGTAATAGTAGTTTATTTTCAGTCCAGGCATTCACTTGCTCGTTCAGTAAACTACATACAGAGCGAAGCTTTCACTGCCACTGTCATTACTTCAAGTATTTGTACTCATATTCTTATATTACTAATTATTTACATTTCTATTTACATTATCTATTGTATTGACATTATTTAGACTTCTGTTTTATTTCCACTATGTTATGCACTGTCACTTGCAGTAACTTATAAAACTATATTCCACTGTTCAATCGTGGAGTTACATGGAAGGACAGACAAATTACGAAATGAAGGAGGCTGTGCTGTTGATGTGGATGTGATTGAAAGTGTTGAGAGAAATGCTCTGAGATGGTATAGTTATGTGGAGAGGATGAGGAAAGAGAAATTGACTAGGAGTGTGTGTGTGTGTGTGTGTGTGTGTGTGTGTGTGTGTGTGTGTGTGTGTGTGTGTGTGTGAGTAAGGTCAAGGAGGAAACAGGGAGGGGGAGGTTAAGGATGAGATAAAGGGATAGAACAGAGCTGTATAGGAGAGGGGATGTGAGCTGGAGAAAGGGCAGCTAAACTGAGGAAGACAGGGCGACGTGGAGGTGCTTTTTCCGTAGCCACCTGTAATGCGACTAAGATGTGGCTATAGGCAGATAGTTCTATGTTCTGCAGTCGTTCCAATCTAAACTTGACCACATCACAACTTGCTATCGGCAGAATGTTTTCTTTTGCTTATGAGAAACTTGTGATGACGCTGATTCGTACTTTCAGACGATTTTATTAATCTTACTTATTGTAATTTTAAGGTTTTATGGAAAGACATTTCATATGGATGTGATTAATTTAAGCTGCATCTGTCTACTACTGCACGAAAAGTCTATTAGATTGGGTGGATTATTGATAGCCACCCTACTCACCTTAATTATATTTATTCCAAAGTTAATTCTTGATCTGATGAGCTGATTCAGTGTGTTGATGGTGGGAGGCCTAGTGAAGTTTTTTTGTAATTTATGTAGGATTCATTTTGTCAGTCATTTTTGATAATATTTTGTATCTGTAATAATTTATCTTGCATTAACTGAGCATTACCCAGTGTATTTTCATTTTATCAGGGCTGACTTAGATAAATTTACTCTTGCTAATTTCGTGTTAATAGAGGCTATTGCAGTTAACCATATATTTAACCTGTTTTTTGCCATTACATTATCCTTATGAGTCCTGAATGTTTTGTTGTTAGTTTGAGCATTAAACTTTAACTTGTAATTTTACCTAACTCTTTTGTTTTGAACCTGGAACTTTACGGGACAGTAGTGATTTTTAGTATTCTCACTTAAAGTGTACATTATCTTTCGCTGTTCCGTAAGAATATATATATATATATATATATATATATATATATATATATATATATATATATATATATTATAATTATGTTACAGTGTTACTCTGTTTCTAGAATTATGCTACTACAGTATATTCAGTTTTACAGTATTATAGCAAATATCATGTCTTTAACGTGAGTTGTTTGACAAGTAGATAAATAGCATAATTCTATATACTCTATAAATTGTAATAGCAAATAGGTCGTTGGTGCGACAGTTTGGCGTGACCGAACAATATATCGGCGTTAATATATACGCATTGATATGTCATAGAACAATGGGTAAAGGCTTGCATAAGACATCATGTCTGGGGTTCAGGAAAGTCGTACACATATTCTAGTTCAAGAACGTCATGACACATAATGTATCTCAAACGATGTCTTTTTAGCTCAGACAATACAAGAATGTCATGAGACGAGCAGTTTAACAATCTTGAGCCAGTTATCTGACGTCATGGAAACTACCCATGGAAAACTGCTAGACATTACATACAGCCCCACCGAGCCGTATATATTCTCAGAACTCGGAGGGCATAAGCACGCCCGTGAGAACTATCATAGCCAGAAGCTAGGGAGATAGGACATGGGGTAGCATGGAGGTTCGCCGTCACGCTACGTTGCTCTGTCCATCACATCTCGACATAACTGTGAACAATAAACTCCGTAACCTAGGAGTGCCTATAACTCAACACACCAAACGACACAAGATAGACAGGGAGGCCCGTGAGACAGGGCGGCACCTACCCCTCGATGAGCTATCCAACGGCTCACGACTTTATCGATACTGGTTTTCACCTGTCAACCTGATTACCTAAATACCTCCTTACTTTATGCTATCAACATCCCTGCCAGTCTCCCTGCCCATTTACATCTCTACCTCCCTCCCTCCCTACTGAGCTCTCTACATATCTTCCTGCTACCTCCCCACCTACCTCCTCGGCTACATCTTTTCCTTCCTTCTTATCTACCTGCCTGCCTACGTATCTCCCTACCTGCCTTCCTACCTACCTCCTTGCCTACCCGCATAATTATCTCCCTGCCGACCTGCCTTCCTGGCTACTTCCCTACATGCTTCTTATTTTCTGCCCACCTTCCTTCCTGTCTAGCTGCCTAAGTACCTAGTTTCTCACCTGACTCCCTACCTACTTCCCTGCCTACCATTATCTCTACTTATTTCTCAGCCTGCCTAAATCCCTGCGAACCATCCAACCTAGCGCTATACCTCTCTGCCTACCTGCTTCCTTATTTACCTGCCTGCCTACTTACCTTCCTCCCTGCCTTCAAAACTACCTACCTCCCTACCTACATCACTGCCTTCATCCACCACCTACTGAATTAACAGCACAGTCGCGTATGTAAAAGGTTTTGCAATTTACCAGTTTCTAGTGGGCTTTACAATAACTGTGATGAGGGTACGGTATAGCTTACTGCCTTTTGAACTCCCTTTCCAGTGGCACCAGTATTGTGCTTATACTCTTATATATCAAATCATTTTTGGTCATTGTGACGGTAGGGTTGCGATAAGAGTGTTGACCACCCCGACGAGAGCATACCGTTAGGTGGAAAGGATTCATTTGACAACCCAGTCTTTAAAATCAGTCACCAATTGCTGCCACTAGAACGAGAACAGACAGACGGTGGGACAAAACTCATCCCGGCTCGAACACGCTATTAATTTACAGATATTTTTACCGTAACTGGTCTGACGAACTGGCTTCAATTGTGCCTCTCCTTCACATTTTCTCCCGAAATACTCGGGCAGCTAGGAGCGCCCATGAACTCACACTCTCATCCCCGCAATGCAGAACCTCTGCTTATCAAAATTCACTTATCCCCAGACCTACTACTCTCTGGAATTCACTTCCTTGCAGTTGTTTCCCACAAACATTTAACTCACTCGAATTTAAATCCAGTTGTTACAAGTATTTTATGAATGGAGGATGCCTTTACGCACATGGACTTATTTTTTTTTCGTTTGTTTTTCCTTCTTCCATTCATTATCAAAAAAAAAAAAAAAGTCCTAGACTTATTCTCAGGAAATGCAGCAGAGTGAAAGAAAGAGGGTTTGAGTGCACATTTTTGCCTGAATGTATCGAGTGGCAGGGCTTTTCGCATCATTTCTAACTACACCCTATAATGCGGGATGCAAATTGATCAAATATAACTGTAATATTTAATTCACAAATGACTGTTCAAAGTACTGTACGGTATATGATAGTGATTGTAGTATTAGCAAATGTACATTAGTCAGTTTGTTTTTCTTGTTTGTTTTATTAGTTAATTGTTTTCCGGGAAAAGGAAGAGGCACTAACCCTCCACTAACCCACTTGTCACGAAGGGAACACGTGTTGGTTGATCATAAGTTTACCACCCAGCGTTGTAAATGATTTCCTGGTTTACAGGAAATCATTTGGCTTGCCACTTAATCTAGAGGAACCCTAAAATAGAGTACCGCTACACTAAGTGGATGGATGATGGGCACCCCCGCCTACCACCAAGGACACAAGTCAAGAGTGAGAGCAGTGGAACTGTGTTGTTTGAGAGGAGCATGTGGAATTCCATGGAGAGACAGACTGACAAAACAAGGAAGTGAAGGAACGCTGTGGTGTGGATGTGGATGTGATAGAAAGCGTTAGGAGAAATACACTGAGGTGATTTGGCCATGTGGAGAGGAAGGAGAGCGAGAGACTAACGAGGAAAGTGTATGCGAGTGAGATGGAGAGGGGGTGGGAGAGGGAGGAGTAAGCCGAGGATGGAATGGAGGGATGGAGTGGGTAGGTATATGACAGAGGGGTGTTTTAAGCTAGGAGCAAGGCAGTGAAGTGGCGTTGGACAGGACGACGTGGAGGTGATTTGTTTGTGATCTCCCCTTACGGGATTGAGGCGTTTGTCAATAGATAGACTGTTTTTACCTCACAGTGATCGGTATACCTTATCAGCTCAGTTGATTGTCAAATGTAGTCAGAATGTAGGATGAATTTAACTAGTAACCAAGGAGACTCATTGTTATGCCATAGCTGATTCATAGACATTCACACATCACAACTTCTTATTCAAGTGGAGAGAGCGGCCCCTCAGAGTTCCTTCAGATGAAAGCAAACTAGCTATAACATTAATTTTCTATCTTTCTCCAGGTGTTTCTTGGGTTCTGGTTCCTGTTTGCCTTCTTGGTGACGACCCACTACAAGAGCTTCCTCACCAGCAGCCTGGCCGTGCCTTTCGCTCCTCCCACCATCAACACACTGAATCAGCTCATCAGATCAAAAATTAACTTTGGAATAAATATAATTAAGGTGAGTAGGGTGGCTATCAATAATCCACCCAATCTGATAGACTTTTCGTGCAGTAGTAGACAGATGCAGCTTAAATTAATCACATCCATATGAAATGTCTTTCCATAAAACCTTAAAATTACAATAAGTAAGATTAATAAAATCGTCTGAAAGTACGAATCAGCGTCATCACAAGTTTCTCATAAGCAAAAGAAAACATTCTGTCCATAGCAAGTTGTGATGTGGTCAAGTTTAGATTGGAACGACTGCAGAACATAGAACTATCTGCCTATAGCCACATCTTAGTCGCATTACAGGTGGCTACGGAAAAAGCACCTCCACGTCGCCCTGTCTTCCTCAGTTTAGCTGCCCTCTCTCCAGCTCACATCCCCTCTCATATACAGCTCTGCTCCATCCCTTTATCTCATCTTTAACCTCCTCCTCCCCGTTTCCTCCTTGACCTTACTCACACACACACACACACACACACACACACACACACACACACACGCCTAGTCAATTTCTCTTTCCTCATCCTCTCCACATAACCATACCATCTCAGAGCATTTCTCTCAACACTTTCAGTCACATCCACATCAACAGCACAGCCTCCCTTATTTCCTAATTTCTCTCTCCTTCCATGTAACTCCACATGATCCCCTCAAAAATAAAAAATAAAACTTATTTTCACTGTTCTTACTCTTATCTTGTGTCCTTCCAACAGGGACCACCGATACGTTAGAGTGGAGATCATGGTATTGGCAGGCAGCGACTTTTATTTTGTTTTGTTTCCATACTCACTTCCCTGTTCCTTATCACTGCTTTCAGTGAATCAGCAACCTATCTACCCTGCTGTACCATTTCATGCACTTCCTTCTCTGAACTTCCATCGTTATTGCTCACAGTACCTAAATACATTAATGCACTCATTCTCCATTTCCTCACCATTCAGCCTCAGTGTGCATTCTGTGACTTCATTTATTTCAAATACCACATTCTACACTCACTTTTACATTATGTTTCTCACAAACACTCCTCATCTTAGTCACCGAGCCTTGCAGCTCCCATTCATCTTTACTTGACAATAAAGTATACCCAGCGAAAAGCAGTAAGGGAAGTTTCAAAACCCTAGCCTCTTTCATTACAGACTGCCTTACCTTGTATCTCTGTGATATTTCCATCAGTTTTTGAAATGATAACCAAGACATGACACATCCCTGTTTCAACAGAAGATTCAGATCAAAGAGCTCATTTACATCATTATCCACATGCCCCGCGGTCCTAGCACCCCCATACACACTCTTCACACCAATCAACAACATCCCATTTGCTCAGTGTATTTTTAATAACTTCCAAATTCCTTGTCCGTCCACTCTGTCGTATGCTTTCTCCAGATCCATGAAGGCAGCACACAAGTTCTTTCCTTCCTCTTGATACTTTTCCCTTAAGCATCTTAGAACGGATTTCTGATCCACATGACCTTTTTCCGTCTTAATGCAAAAAGTCCTTTGCTCTTCTCCAATTCATTTCTCTGTTATTTCTCTAACCCTATTGCTAAGAATCCTACCATATATATTTTCTTTTACACTGAGAAGACAAATAGGCCTATGATTACCACACACTGCCCGTTTCCCCTTTCCTTTGAAAAGTGGAACAATTTTACTGACTTCCAATTTTCCTAGACACTACTTTCCTCCCAGGCCAATCTGCACATAGTCCATATCCATTCAGTCACTAACTCTACGATATTTCAACATTTCACTAAGAACTCCATCAGTTCCCTGAGCTTTTCCCATTTTGACCTTCTTCGTTGCTTCTAATGATTCCATACTACGCATCGTTCTCCCCCCCCCCCCGCATTCGTCTTTCTTCTTCTTGTAGCCATTCCCTCAACCATTTGTGATACTTTCCTTCTCTGTATTCAAAAAAATAAAAATAAATAAATAAGTTCTCGCCATCTTTTCACGTTTTTTTCCTTCTCTGTCAATATTCTGATATTTCTTTCTCTCTTCTGATGCCTCCCTCATCATCCTATCTTATCTTCTTAGCCCCATTCCAAAATTGTTTCTTACATTGCCCTCACTTTACACTTAGAGATCTCCCAAACTACTCATTCAGTGTTTTCTTATTTTCTCTCACTAGTATTTTCATGTCTCTTCTCTACATATAACTCCCTTTTCCATCTCTCCACATCATCCATTCCTCTACTTCCCATCTGGTTACTGTATGTATTCTTTTCTGCCACAGTTCATTTCATTTCTTCATTCCATCATGCTGTTCTATACATCCTTTCACGCAACCTCTTCTGTGATGATAGAGTAAGGTTTACTGTACTACAAAGCAGATCAGAACTGCACATCCAGGCCTGTGATAATTACATACTTCTACACAAATAACTGCTCCCTCAGTATTCCCCCCTTCACTAAAATTATCTAGTTTATGCTTTATTCTTGCTTCTGCTGAGCAATTTTATACAACCGTGGGAACTTATATCCTAGTGAAGGGACTGGATACTGTCTGCATTAATTCCTTCAGCTAAAGGTGTGATCTAAACTGTATGATAAAAAACTGCACACACACACACACACACACACACACACACACACACATATATATATATATATATATATATATATATATATATATATATATATATATATATATGTATATATATATATATATATATGTATATATATATATATATATATATATATATATATATATATATATATATATATATATATATATATATATATATATATGTAAGTAATCCCTCTACTTTCCGGACGCCCACTTTCCGGACATCCCCACTTACCGGACATAATCGTTCTGGGATCCAGTTTTCCCATAATGGTCCGAAAACCGAAAGAAATTAGAAAAAAAAAAAAATTTCCCACTGTAATTTGAACTTGGCGCGCGTGGCATGGGACAGCTTTGTTGTGGTGTGTCATGCCTCCGACATCCGCTAGAGCGCCCCTGCATCCTCCCCACTTTCCGCTTGTCTCTTGTCGTGAGTGAACGCTCATCGTCATGGCTGCCCACATGCTCACTTTTGTGGTGGTGCCTTACCTGCTGCAGGCACTCCTGCTGCTCTCGTGCCTCTCCTTTGTGTGTGTGATGATGGTCCTGCCGCCTGAGAAGAGGAAGAGAGTGGTTCTGACTCTGGAGAAGAAGCGGGAGATATTGGAGAAAGTAGATGCGGGATGGTCTTCGTCACGCATCCTCCACGAGTTCAACCTGGCCCGATCTACTTTGTTTGATATTAAGAGATCCCGAGACAACTCATGCAGTACACGGCTGACTTCTCGTCGAAAAGCAAATGTAACGTGGAGAGAAATATGATGTTTACTCCCAAGTTTGCTGAAGTCGACCGCTCCACATTGATTTGGTATCGACAGCAACGTGCTGCTTGTGTGATGTTACGTGGTACGGAGCTGAAAGCTGCTGCTGAGAAGTTCGCAAGGCTTCATGATGCTCTAAACTTCAAGGGATCCGAAGGTTGGCTTTTCGCATTCAAGTTATGACAAGGCCTTACCAACCATAAGTCTCATGGCGAAGCTTTGGACACCAACGAGGATGGAGTAGAGGAGTTTCGGCACAAGGTGAAGGGCTTGATCGATAGGGAGGGCCTCACTCTCAGTCAAGTCTACAGTGCTGACGAAACTGGTTTATTCTATTGCTCTTTGCCTACAAACACTCTAGCCGAGGAGACAGAGAAGCTGTACCTGGCCGCAAGCTCTCCAAGCAACGGATATCTGCTTTGTGTTGTGCCAATGCTAACGGCATGCACTGACTTAAGCCCGTTATTGTTGGCCGTGCAAAGCAGCCTCGGTGTCTTCGTGGGGTGATGGATGTCCTCCCTGTCGTCTGGAACCATTCCTTGAAGGCATGGTTCACAGCTGAGATCTTCAAAGACTGGTTCCACCGCCATTTCGTCAAGGAGGTCATGCGTTACCAGATGGAGAAACTGGAAATCCCACGTGACCAGGTAAAGGCCCTCCTTCTCCTCGACAATGCACCTGCCCACCCTTGCGAAAAGGCCTTGGTGGCTGAGAATGGCCACATTAGGTGCATGTTTCTCCCGCCTAATACTACTGCTCTCATGCAACCAACGGACCAAGGAGTGATCATGGCAATGAACCGCCTATACCGACAGAAGTTCCTGGACGAGGTGATGGTTGTTCTCGAGGACGAGAACGACCGCAGGGAGGAACGGGACACGCGAGGCCAGCGGACTTTGGAAAACCTTCGCTGCTACAACATCAAGTCTGCCATTTACAGCTGGGCCAGTGCATGGAAGGAAATCCCTGTCAAGACTCTAGAAAATGTTTGGTCTCATCTGCTTCTCGGAACGGATGTGGAGTACGGTTTCCTAGGTTTCGACGTGGATGACTTCCATGCATGTCTACGTGCACACGGTGACAATGTTGATGTGGACAAAGTGCATGAGTGGTCGGATGACGATGAGTGCGATCCGGGTATCAGACCCTGTCTGATATCGAGATTGCATCTTCAGTTGCAGCTTGAAGATTCCAACGAGGACGGTGACGATGATGCAGACTCCTCTCAGCATGATACAACTCCAGCCATCCCCAAGCTGAGTGCACTCCAGGAACACCTAGAGTTCGTTCTGGACTACCTGGAACACCCGGACTGCGACAGGGAGATGGGGCCCTTGGGACTTGTGGAGGAAGTGCGTGCTTTCAGGCAGCACATGATTAATCATCAGAATCATCGTTCCTTGCGTCAGTCAATGATTGACAGATTTTTCAGGCCTGTGACCCCCACTGTGCCCAGCCCTGGCTCCACTCCGTTGCCTCCCCAAGACAAGCCCTCATGCTCCGAGCCACAGCCCAGCACATCAGCCACGGTGGAGTCACCGCTCGACGTGAGTTTGCGTCTATCTTCAGAGTTGTCTGCAGCTGGTACGCCATCACCACGACCCAGCGACGCACCCCTAGGTCACCTCCCAGCAATACTCTCAGACTCTGACAGTGATAAAACAGCAAGAACTTCTCCACTAGACCACACGGGAATTTAGTGTTGTGCAGTGAAAGAAAAACAGTGCATACAGTATTGTTAAGAAATTAGAAATTTGAGTGAAAAGACAAAGAATTTTTGGACAAAATTTTACGTAAATAAACTTGTGATTTGTTTTGAAATTGGTTTTATGAGTGGAATGACTTAAAGTGCAGAGTGCAACACTTATTAAGTTACAATGGAGCATAAGTAAGACAAGAGTGCGCAGTGTGAAGAGAATGGACTTCTGAGTGCGAATGACTAAGTTCAGTGCAAGACTTCATGAACAGTGTACTGCAAGTGCTTCAGGAAATCCTTCTTACTGTCAGAGTCAAAGAGGAGGCGGTTATTCATCGAGATGGCCATGGACTTGCTGTAAGTAGACAGAATATTTCATACTGTACTGTACTGTATTATCTATACTATACTTACCTCAAACACCTCATTTCACCCTTTTATGTCCCTTATTGGTGTGAATATGTAGTGTCTTAAGTGCTATGCATGTGCAGTAGAGAGGTGTTTTTCTGAGTTAGGTTAGGTTAGGGTCCATAACTACAAGTCCAGGAGCCAGGGACTTGTAAGAACCCAGAATGTTTGATATTGTATAAACCTACCTCAAAAACCTCATTTTATGATTCTTTTGCATTTATTTCAGTCTTTTATGTCCCTTATTGGTGTGATTTGGGTCTTTAATAGGTGCTATGCATGTCCAGAGGGAGTTGTATAGGTGTTTTTCTGAGTTAGGGTCCATAATTACAAGTCCAGGAGGCTATTGCCCACTATCCAGACAGGACCACTTTCCAGACATGCCTTTGGCTCTATTATGTTGGATAGTGGAGGGTTTACTGTATATATATATATATATATATATATATATATATATATATATATATATATATGAGAGAGAGAGAGAGAGACAGACAGAACATCCTTGAGCTGGAAGGCTTCATATGAATTTAGTTTATATAACGAGCTTAACAATACTGCAGGTCATGGTGGTTTGGGGAGCGAATTATTTAACTGACATGATTTACATTGTGTTTGGTAGGTGGTGGCAACCAACATCCACTCAACTTTTTCTCTCACCTTTATTATTCTTTTTCTGTATCTGCCCTCTTTAAATCTTACTTCTCCCATCCTTCCTGAACTCTTTATGATTTTACTATCAATTGTAGGCGACTCTACACTGAGTGACAAAAATAATGGTGTCCTGCAACACAGGAAGTGAAATAACAGGGTGATGTGCTGCCTGCTATGGTGCCTCTGTTAAATGGGTAAAGACAGATGTGCGTCGTTCATCGGGGAACAAACTCTACATTCTTCCTCTCGCTTCCCTGTGGCGAGGTGTGTCTTCTGCAAGGAATCACCAGTTAATTGTACCGGATGGCCCTACAGAGACGGCTGCTTGCCTACAGCCGATGAGTCTACTTGTCCAGACAGACTAGTTTCACATAACACAAACAACAACATTAGCCAGTAAATGAGATAAACTAATACTTCCATGGCCCATGCTTAAAGGTTCTGAGGGGACCCAAAGTGGAGCGACGCAAGAGAGAGAGAGAGAAAAGAGGCTAAATGCCTGGAAAGTTTTTCTGTCAAAGAAAAAAAAAATCTACATCCACTTTTTTACAGTTGTCTGAACACATTGCGTTTAAAGGACTTGGGGTCACTGACACAGAGAAGTCCAGATTTGGGAAACAGTTCCAGAACTAACCTGTTACATACATAAACGAATGAAAGCACCGGTTAACTCTTGCATTAGAAAGCTGGACAGAAAACTGGTGAGAGTGTACAACCAAATGGGTGCTACACATTCACCGTAATAAAGGAGGTATACATGGATGCGATTCAGAGGAACAGTAACCACTGAAGTAGGTTACTGGGGAGATAAAGATGCAACAGTGCTTTGAAGACAGAAAGGTTGAAGTGATCAGTTAATGAGAGGAAAAGCCCCGATTCTACCCTGTTTAGAAGAGTTGAATGTGGGAAACCCCTATCCCCTTTCGCCTGAGAGCCGAATAAGAGCCCTATATAAAGGCATCAGCTACGCAGGGGTGAAGGAAGCATGTAGTCGGCTTTGCACACCTGCCATCCCGGAAGTAATATTAGCAAGGGAGGATGTGTTCCGTGATTTTTCCATTATGTCCCGAGAACTCCTTTAATATAAAAAGTGATGAGGAGTGGCCGGTGTGTTGTAAAATATCAAGAGATATACCTGTTGAAGATTATGACAGACGGAAAGATACAGAATACAGAAATACAATTTCTGAGGCATTAAAAATAGCAAGGATAATTTTACCTCCATCAGAAATAATAGCCACGTCTGAAATTATGTGTGCCATAGACTCATCCCGCTATTGATGAAGCAGATGCAAGTGGAAATGTGAGAGGTGTAGTCATCAGCATATAAGTGGACAGGGCTAGATATGCAGTTCAGATCACTGACGATTAGAAGGAAGAAAACAGCTGACAGGACAGAACCCTGAGGAACACGATTCCTGGGAGGTTTACAAAAGGTACGGTGGCCTCCCACAATAGCAGCTATTTGGGAACCAGAGAAGAAACTTGAGATGAAGGCACAGATGTTGTAGAAGGATAGAAAATGTAAAACAGCAATTTGGAAGTTAAAGATCCGTGCAAAGCTTTGACTGCCAAGTACTATGCCAAAAATTTTGTAAAAGCTTTGAAAGAAGGACGACCAAGAATCAGAAATGATATTCACAGGAATACATGGGATTACACTGGCAATACAGGTTACAGAAGCCCTGTTGGCCCATGACGAGGTTATCTGTTACAAGGCTCTCCTCGCTGCTCTACATCATCCGTTAAAACCGCCAGGAAGATGAGAAGAACCATCATGCTTGTCAGAAGAAACAATCATGGAAATGTTATAGGAGAGGCAGAAGATGAATGGTAATGCACTATGTAATATCTATTCTACAAGTCTGTTAAAGAAAGAGCGTACACAATCGCCAAATGTTTTGACAATGAAGCGAAGGTCTCACAGTCTTCAGGATCCACTTCGACCTGGAAATAAACAGGACTCAGTTGGTTACAGCCGATTTTGAATGTAACATTAGATTTTTCAGTAATTATACTTCTTTGTGGCCTGTCCCTTTGTTCCACAAATCGAATAGTAAAATAGTTTTCCTTATAGTGTTGCACCTCTCTCTCTCTCTCTCTCTCTCTCTCTCTCTCTCTCTTTGGTTCCATTATTTCTAGTCAAGGGTATAATTTTGGCTTTCGATCAAATTATGATTTCTAACATTATCTGATTTGTTTAGAATTCCAAGTACTAGCATGAGATCTTCCCTGAGTCGTCACTTTTTGGAGAAAACATTATACAGTCTCTTTAATCGCTCTTCTTAAGGTAAATTTCGCAGTGATGGGATCATTTTGGTGGTTTTCTTTGCACTCTCTCTCTCTCGAGTCTGTCTTCATCTGCAATAAGACTCGGGGACCATTGTTTCACACAGTACTCTGGATGTGGTCTGATTAATGACGTATAAAGCTTTGAGGTTTCATCAAGCATTTTATGATCAAAGATCCTTGCGATGAACCCGAGCATTTTGTTTGCCTTGTTATTGACTGCTATACGCTGTCTTTGAGGCCGTTACTGGTAATGCATCCTAAATCCTTCTGGTCATTTATTTCCGCGAGTAGCAATTTGAACATGCGACATTCATAGTTAATGTTTTTGTCGACTAAGTGCATTACCTTACACATATCTAAATTAAGTTTCATCTGCCATTTTCCCTCCAATTTTTTATCTTCTCCAGGTCGATTTATATAGATTCACGGTCTGCTTTTGTAATTAATTTGCCTCCAATCTTTGTGTCATCTGCAAATTCTGCTACCATAGAAACGAGTTAATTTTTAGGATCATAGATATAAATAGTGAAATGAACTGGTCCTGAAAATAACCCCTGAGGATCTACGGTTGTTACTTCAAGCCAGTCTGATGAATCGCCATTTTTCACTACAAGCAGCTTGCAATTCGTTAACCAAACAACAATACATGAACAAAATTTGTTAGAGCGGCCTTGGACTTTTAGTTTATCTAGTAGTCTTTTTTTTTTTGTGTGTGTGTGTGTGTGTCCGACTCTGGGTATAGGCTTCACAGCCTGCTCCCAAGGCCCAGTAGTCCTCCTACATACCATATACCTCTACGTGTCACCACTTCGGCGCTAAAACCCACAGTCCATATTGAATACATGCTAGGGCTGTCTCATACAGGACTGGTGTATTGGTATTAGCAGGGGTACTTCTACATGTTGGTGGGTCTTCTGGTAGATAGGTAAAGTCTGATTTTATGAAATTCAAATCCATAAACTGTTCCCTCCCCAGCGGGAATTTGAACCTGGGTCCGACAGGACTGCAGGCCACCTCGCTACCGATTAAGCCACCGTCTTCCCTTGTCTTAGGTGGGAAACTTTATCAAACTTTATTTGGAAATCTAGGTAGATGATATCCTACGGTATTTTTTCTCCCCAGTTATCTAAATACTGTACATACATAGGCTGCTTTCCCCAAAGAAAGGGGGGTAGCCGAGACAGGACAACACACTCTAAATTTACTTAACCGCAAACATGCATTTACTCGTATCTCAGCCCCAAGGGGAGAAAGGACAGATCCTCAAGACACCACACCACACAAGGGTCAACTGTGCAGTGTAACCAGCTACATCCTCAGCAGATCCTGACAGCAGACCTGGTTTACTCATGCCACATCATAATGGACCCATCCCCTTACCAGCACCTGACCTGAAGAGCTGATGACACCACATGCGGGAGACTATCCCCTCGGGGCCACGTCTCTATAATTTAATTCACAATATCTCTCCAGTCATTCCTATCATGTGCAGTCACTCTTCCTTCCTCTACAGACATCCCTTTTGTATCTAATGCTCTCTACACTCTGTCCATCCAATTCTATTCGTGGTCTTCCTCTCAGCCTAACACCTCTCACTTCAGATTCAATGTTTTTTTCCACCAGTCGCTCTTCATCCATTCTCTCCATATGCCCAAACCATCGCAACATTCTCTGCTCAACTCGATCAGGCGTCTCCCGCATGACTCCAGTTCTCCTTCGCACTTCATCATTTCTTATACGAACCATGTGTGTCACTCTACACATACTCCTCAGACACCTCATCTCCATTTCATTCAAGCTCTTACCCTCTGCTGCACCCTTATTCCATGTTTCAACCCCATATAATGCAGATGGTACCACTACACCCTCATACAGCCTTCTCTTTACATCCATTCTAAGCAAACAACATCTAAACACTTTTTTAATTCCTCCCAACACCTTTCCTGCTTGATTCATTCTAAACTTCACCTCTACAGCTATTCTTTCATCCACAGCAACATGCGACCCTAAATACTTAAAACACTCTAGCTCCTCAAACAACTTCCATGCAAAACCATATTCATCCTCCTACCATCTACCAACCTCGTACACTTCATCCCTTTATTCTTCTCATTTACTCTCGATTTCCTCCTTTCAATCACCCTTCCAAATTCCTCTGCCAACTTTCTCATCCTTTTCTTCGAATCAGCCACCATTGCAGTATCATCTTCAAACAGCAGTTGATTCAGAATCCACTCTTTACCATCAGAAATCACTAGACTCAACTCTCCACCTAACACTCTCGCATTCACCTCCCTTACAACACCATCCATGATATATGTTAAATAACGAAGGCAACCTCACACATCCCTGCCGCAGCCCCACTCTCACGGGAAACCAATCACTCACAGTATTTCCCACTCTAACACACGGCCTACTTTTAATATAAAAACTTTTCACTCGTTTTAACAACTTACCATGAAGTCCATACAATTTCAAAACTGTCCACAAAGCCCCCCTTTCATTTCTATCACACGCTTTTTCTAAATCCATGAACGCCCAAAACACATCCTTACCTCTCACCAAATACTTTTCTCACGCCTGTCTTACAGCAAACACCTGATCCACGACTCCCCTACCTCTCCTAAAACCACACTGCTCATCACCAAGCACTCCCTCTGTACCCTCTCTAACTTTCTTAATCAACATTCTGCCATACACCTTACCTACAACACTCAACAGACTTATACCCCTAAAGTTAGTACATTCATACTTATCATCCATACCTTTATACAACGGAACCACACAAGCACTTGCCCAGTCAATCGGAACCATACCACTCACAAAACACACATTCAGCAGTCTTACTAACCACTCAACAATAGTCTCTCCACCTGTTTTCAGACATTCCACAGCACACCTATCCATACTTGCAGCCTTCCCCGCTTTCATTTTCTCTGCTACCTCCCTCACTTCCTCCATCGTGATCAAAGACTCATTCAACTCTCAAAACATATTTATTCCTTGCACCCTTCCATCTGTCATAATCTCAGCCTCCATTTCCTCATTTACATCTAACACTCTTTCAAAATTCTCTGCCCAACTTTTCCTTACTGCACCCATCTCAGTTAACATCCTTCCATCCTCTGGTCTTACTCGCTCTTCCTTCCCAGACACTCCCCCTCGCACTTTCTTCACCTCCTTTCAAAACGTTTTCCTTTTCTATTAAAAAATCTCAGTCAACGCCTACCCCACCTCTCATCTGCTGCTACTTTAGAATCACGCACAGCCCTTCCCAAGTTATTTCTCATCTCCTTATACGGTGCCTCTCATATGAAACCTCATCCTTGCCCTGCAGCCACACTTCATATGCATGTCTCTTCTCAGCCACAACCATACTTACTTCCTCGCACCACCATTCACTTCCCTTTCTTACACCAACATCCACTCGTCTCACACAACACATCTCTTCCGCATACCCCTCCACAGCACTCTTAAACAACTGCCATTCCTCCTCTACACCGCCATTCTCCTGATGTTTCTCTGCGTTTCACTCATCTTTCAACTTCTCGTGATACTCTATAATTTTCTCTCTTTTATCCAACTCACCCTCTTTAAACCTTCCTACCACACCCAGCTCTCCTACCTCTCACCCACCTCATACCTACTCTCAACTTTCCCTCTACCACGTAGTGGTCAGACATACCACCACCTTCCACTCTCAAAACTCTCACATCCAACAATCTTCCTCTTACATTCAAGTTATAGTAAATGTACAGTATTCAGGCAAATCTGTGCTGATTATCTGTTATAAGGTTATGCTTATTAACGGACACGGGAATATTACATTAACAGTTGTTTCCAAAATTATGTGTACCACCGACGTTTGGATATCTTGGACAGTAATTTGTAACCCTTTTTTTATCGCCCTTTTTAACTCATCCCGTCCGGCACATCTTCCCGCGAACCCTTCCCACAGCCGGGCATTCCCGAGAGAAATCGTGACAATCGTCTATTTTTAAACCTTCATATGTCAGTGCACACTACACTCCTTCCAAAATTAAAAAAAAAAAATAAAATCATGGCTACACAACACACAGCCTCGGAGTCCCTAGGGGGAGGGACCATAAATGCCTCCACATTCTGCCCCTCTCCCGGAGACGACTTGAGCTGCCTGGAACCACTGTCTGACTCGATTCTTCTTCATTTCTACAACATTTGTGGCCTTTCCTCTAATTTTCGCTCTGTTCAGCACCACCTCTCCTCCTCTAAACCTCACCTTCTTTTTCTAACTGAGACTCAGCTGTCTGAGGCATCTGACAGCAAACCCTTCTCTGTATCCTCCTACTTTCTCTATACTTATTTCAAAGCCTAAGGTGGCTGTTGTGAATATATACACAACGACTTATCTCGCTCTCGTGTTCCTGAACTTGATTCTTCTGAATTCTCTACACTCTGGCTTCGGCTTTCCTGTCATTCTCTGACTATATATATTTTGTGCTGTTTACTTATCCCCTAATTCTACTTACTATCAAAAATTCTCCAACTATCTTACTTCTACGATGGAACAAATTCTACCCATTTCTCCTTTCTCTAAAATCTCCATTCTAGGAGATTTCAATGTTCACCAGCATCTTTGGCTCTCCTCTCCTTTCACTGATCCACCTGGTGAACAAGCCTACATCTTTTCTATCCTTAATGACCTAGAACAGCTTGTAAAGCACCCTACCAGTATCCCTGGCTGCCTTGGAGAGAACTCCAACATAGGTGACCTCTTCCTTACAACTAATCCTTCTGCTTACACTGTTAATCTTTTCTCTCTGTTGGGCTCCTCCGATCACAACCTTATCACCTTAACCTGTCCTATCGCTCTGGTACGGCCTGTGGACCCTCTGAAGAAATGTCGTCTGTGGCACTTTGGAGCTGCGGATTGGGAGGTCCTCAGGCAGTACTTCTTTGATTTTCCCTGGAATCATTATTGCATCCATGGCCAGGAGACATCTGAGTGTGCCTTTGCTCATTACAGAGGTTATTCTTTCGGGCATGGAAGCATACATTCCTTTCTCATATCCTTTGACTAATGCAAGAAAGCCTTGGTTTAATCACGCTTGTTCTAATGCTGTCCGCAACAAGGAGATGCCTATAAAATGTACCGAAGCCAATACACCCCTGAATCACATCTTTCTTATGTTGCTGCCCAGAATCATGCTAAGTCTGCTCTTTGCTCTACTAAAAATAATTTCATCCATACTAAATGCTCTCAACTCTCCAACTCGAATTCTCCCCGTTCCTTCTGGCACCTCGCCAAAAACCTTTCTAACAACTTTACCTGATCATCCTTTCCTCCTCTTTTTTTACTCTGATGGCTCTGTAGCTTTTTCTTCTACTGATAAAGCAGATCTCTTCGTTCAGACTTTCTCCTCCAATTCCACTTTAGACGATTCCGGTGCTGTTCCTCCATCACTTCCTCCCTCTGACTTCCTCTTGGCTGACAATACAATTTCTCCAGCTGACGCATTTTCTGCCATCACTGGCCTCAATACTAACAAGGCATATAGGCCTAATGGAGTCCCTCCTGTTGTTCTCAAGAACTGTGCTTCTCTACTTACACCCTGCCTATGGAAACTCTTTCGCCTTTCTCTATCAACTTGTACCTTTCCTTCTAGCTGGAAGTTTCCTCTCATTCAGCCAGTCCCAAAGAAGGGTGACCATTCCCAACCCTTTAACTATCGTTCAATTGCTTTAACATCCTGTACCTCAATTGCTTTAACATCCTGTTACAAGAGGATGAGAAAAAGGCAGAGTATAAGAGAGAAATGGAGGAACGATTGGGCAAATATGAATTGGAGCAGATGGGAGACGTGGAAGGTGTGTGTAGGATATTTTCAGAAGAAATATGTGCAGCATGTGATGTGGTGTGTGGAAGGAAGAGAAGACGGAGGGGGGTGTAAGGAACAGCGTGGTGGACTGAAGAGATGAGACAGGCTGTGGCACAAAAGAAGAAAGCATACAATGAATGGATGAGAAAATAGGGGCGTGTAAGAAGTTGAGAGGCGGAAGAGAGAGTTATATGTAGAAAGAAAGAAAGAAAGAGGTGAAAAGACTAGTAAGAGAGAGTAAGAAGAGAGTGGATGAGGAATTTGGAAGGAATTTGAGTGTAAAGTGGAGGGACTGTAAGAAAATGTTCTGGAAAGAGGTGAAAAGAGTAAGACAGGGTGGAAGTGAAGTTAACAGGGGAGTGAAAGATAAAAATGGTAGATTACTAGTGGAGAAGGGAGAAAAAGTGAGCAGATGGAGAGAACACTTTAAGGAATTGTTGAACATAGAGGATGGAAGTAATGCGAGTATAAGTGGCTGGGGAATGGCTGGGAGAAGGAGGGAGGTGAGAAGACAGGAAGAAATCAGTAAGATAGAAGTTGTGGAAGCAATGAAGAAAGTAAAAATGGGGAAAGCCCCAGGAATTGATGGAGTGTGTGGTGAAATGCTGAAGCATGGGGGAGAGATAGTAGTAGAATGGATGTGGAAGATGTGCAGATTGGCCTGGGAGGAAGGTAGAGTCCCGGAGGATTGGAAGTCAGGTATAATTATTCCCTTGTACAAAGGAAAAGGGGAAAAAGAAGTGTGTGGTAATCATAGGGGCATTTGTCTTCTTAATATAATAGGAAAAGTGTATGGTAGGATACTTATTAACAGAGTTAGAGAAAGAACAGAGAAATTAGTTGGAGAAGAACAGGGAGGCTTTAGGAAGGGAAGAGGTTGTGTAGATCAGACATTCATTCTTAGATCTTTAGTGGAAAAGTTCCTAGAGAAGGGAAAGAAGTTGTATGAAGCTTTCATGGATTTGGAGAAAGCATATGACAGGGTGGATAGACAAGGATTGTAGAAAGTGTTAAGAATATATGGAGTAGATGGGAAGTTGTTGAATGCTGTGAAGACTATGTACGATGGTGCAAAGGCTGGAGTGCGTGTGGATGGTGAACTAAGTGAATTTTCCTCTTTGAAAGTTGGGTTGAAACAGGGATGTTTCATGTCTCCATGGTTGTTCAATCTGTACATGGATGGGGTAATAAAAGAGGTACAAGGTAGGGTAGTGGATGTTGGAGTGGCCCTGGTGAGAGAGGATAGTGTTGTGTTTGGAAACTCCCTGTACTGTTGTTTGCAGATGATACTGTATTGTTGAATGAAGACGAAGGGAAGCTGCAAGGCTTGGTGGATGACTTTGGGAGAGTGTGTAAGAAACGGAATCTAAAGGTGAATGTAGGGAAGAGTAAAGTGATGGTCTTTGAGAGAGGTGAAGTCAGTGAATGTACAGCGAGGTTGGATGGTGAGGAATTGGAAAATGTGAGTACGTTTAAGTACTTGGGTAGTGTGATGAGTAAGGATGGAGGTTTGGAGGATGAAGTGCTTGAAGGGTACAGTAGGGAAGAAAGGCTGCTAGTTCTTTGAAAGCAGTGATAAGAAACAGGGAAGTGAGCATGGAAGTGAAAAAGTTACTACATGACAGTATTGTGATACCAACTCTAACGTACGGAAGTGAAGCTTGGACGTTGTTGGAAGGACACAAATCAAGAGTGAGAGCAGTGGAAATGAGTTATTTAAGAGGAGCCTGTGGAGTCACTTGGAGAGACAGGCTGACAAATGAGGATATAAAGGAGCGTTGTGGTGTGGATGTGGATGTGATAGGAAGCGTTATGAAGAATACACTGAGGTGGTTTGGCTCTCGTGAGGTCAGTCAGTCGCTCTCGTGAGGTCAGTCTGCTCAGACGTGCCTGAGACCTGTGGTAGTGTTGTGCTAGTGTGCTTTAGTGATCTGTGATAGTGGTTGTGTTAGTGTGTTGTAGTGATCAGCGATAGTGCTGTGCTAGTGATCCGTGAGAGTGTGTGTTGTGGTGACCCGAAGTGACCCGTGATAGTGCTGTGCTACCTTGTGTGAATTTGTGCGTAATGGCTTCCTCGGCAGAGAGCTGTGTCCCCACTGCAGGTATTGAAAAGGACTACCTTGAATTAAAGGAGGAACTTCTCGAACTGAAGCGGGAGGTACAAATTCTCAGGCAGGAGAAGTCACAGATGAGGGAATTGTTGGAGGAGATGTTGGAGGAGAAAGAGAAAAAGGCTGAAGGTTGGACACTAGTTAACAAGGGTGCAACGAAGTTCACTCTTAAAAAGCAAACGGAAGTTAAGACAACTAATGCATTCGACGCACTACGGGACGAATGTGAAGGGAAGACAGAGAGGGAAGTAGAGGAGAAGGACGGTGAGAGAACTTCCAGTACAGGTAAGTATAAACAGAACAAGAAAGGTAAGAAAAATGTTGCTGTTGTTGGAGACTCCCAGGTGAGATATCTGAACAGGGCCATGTATACTCCACTCGCTAAACATGTGTGTCTTCCAGGGGCCAGGGTGGCTAATGTGGTAGAAAAAATTTCAAATATCGTAAAGGAAAGTGGTGACAAACCCACTGTGTGCCTTAGTGTAGGAGGCAATGATATTAGTAGCCGTAAGAGTGAGGTACTGTGGAAAAGGTACAAGTTGATGTTAGAAAAGGTTAGGGAGAGGGGAGGAACCCCTGTAGTGCTTGGTGTTTTACCAAGGTGGCGGGTTGGAAGGGAATGGTTGACCAGGGCAATAGGATTTAATTGCCGCCTTGAAAGGTATTGCAAAGATAATGCAATACCTTTCATAGACAGCTGGTACCGGTTTTATGGACGGAGTGCCTTGTATAGTTGGAATGGGACTCATCTTAACAGACAGGGAGTTACTGTTTTAGCTGGAATGATAGATAGGGAGTTGGAGGGATTTTTTCGATATTGAGAAGTAGGTGTACAGGAAGATGCAGCAACTACACTCAGAAATCATTATTACCATGTTTGGATAGATGCATCGATACTTGCAAAATTAAGAACAAAAGTTCAACCAATAGTGTAGATACATCCACTCAGGCACCTCAAATTGAGCAGGCGATGATAGATGATAGAACAAGCGATGATAGAAGGGCGATAAGCGATAGTACAAAAAAATTGTTATATTAGTAAAGTAAAGAGTTTCCCAGTTAGTAATAAAATAAATAACAGTAAATGCCAAGGTAGAGGCATAACTACTCGTAATAATCTGAAAGTGTACTACACAAACAGCCGGAGTTTACGTAATAAAATGGATGAACTGAGGGGTTTAATTTGTACAGAGAAAATAGACATTGCCGTTATTAGTGAAACTTGGATGAATACAGACACTCGAGAATTTTTAGCAGAATATCAGATAAAAGGCTATAATATTTTTGTGTCAAACCGTCAGGGAAGAAAGGGGGGAGGGGTAGCTATTTATGTAAAGGATTCATTAAACTGTTACAATAAAGCAGACATTAAAGTAAATAGGGACACAGAAAGTGTCTGGGTTGAAATTAGTAACAATAGGGAGAAATTAGTCTTAGGAGCAATTTACAGATCTCCTAAACTAAGTAGAGCTGATAGTAAATACCTCTGGGAGGAAATAAGGAAAGCATCACAGTCCAGCTTAGTAATAATTGTAGGGGACCTTAATCTGCCAAGGATAGATTGGAGAAATCAGACAGGAGATGCAGAGTCAGAGGAATTTCTAGAGGCAGTACAGGATAATTTCCTTTATCAGTATATCAGGGAGCCCACCAGAGGTAATAATATACTAGATTTGGTTTTAGCTAATAAAGAAAATATCATTAGCGATATAGAGGTTGGTGGACGACTTGGTAATAGCGATCATGAAGAAATTAAGTTCAAATTTATTTGGGATGTCTGTTCCACTGAAAATACCTCCACCGTTCCTAATTTTCGTCTAGGAGATTTCGATGGCTTAAGAGCTTATTTTCGAACGGTATTCCACAGGGAGATTAGCTATTTGAGGAAATGCCAGGTCAGTGGGGAACCCCAGGTCATAGGTCAGGCGCAGGAAACACGTAGGGATGTCTGTCAGGTGTCTGTGAGGGGGGAGGTGGTAGATAGGAGTGTAGTCCAGGTGAAGGAAATTAACTCAGCTCCAGTACCAAACAGACGTTCAACCAGTGAGAAGTATTACGAGTTAATAAATAATAATACATGGAGGCCAAGATAGATATATTCCTTCAAAACCGTTTAGAACTAATACTCGTAATTCAGAACCAAGATGGTTAAACAACAGATTAAAATCTCTCATAGGCCAAAGGAAAGGAATATATAGAAAAATAAAACGTGGAGAGGAACACTTACGTAACCGATACACGATTTTAAATAGAGAAGTAAAGAGGGAGATAAGAAAAGCAAAGAGAAGTTATGAAATTAAGGTTGCTAGTGAATCAAAAGAAAACCCCAAGGGTTTTTATCAAATGTACCGTACGGAAAATAAAGATAGGATAGGACCACTCAGAACAGAATCAGGTGACATTACCAGTGAAGATAAAGAAATGTACTCCATCCTAAATAATTATTTCATATCAGTATTCACCAAGGAAAATCTAAGCCTGGTCCCTCAAGCAGCAAATATTTACCATGAGAATACGGAAAATATTCTTAGTAAAATAACCATTAGTAAGGAGGACGTATTGAAAGAAATTAATACGTTAAAACCTCAAAAATCGCCAGGTCCGGACGATATATATGCAAAAATTATAAAAGAAACCAAAGAAGAATTATGTCAGCCACTTTTAACGTTATTTAATGACTCTTTAAGTTCAGGAGAAGTTCCAGAGGCGTGGAAAACCGCAAACGTAGTGCCCATCTTTAAAAAGGGTGATAAATCAGCTGCGTCGAATTATCGTCCGATAAGTCTAACGTCAATAGTAGGAAAAATGTTAGAGTCAATTTTGGCAAATAAGATTAGAGAACACTTAGAAAGATTTAATCTTATAAACGAAAGTCAGCACGGATTCAGGCAAGGACGATCCTACCTCACAAATTTGTTGTCATTCTACTCGGAGGTCTATGAGGCAGTAGATAGCGATAAAGCTTACGATGTTATTTATCTGGACTTTAGTAAAGCTTTTGATAGGGTCCCACACGAAAGGTTAGTTAGAAAGGTTCGAGCACACGGTATAGACGGCGATATCTTAAAATGGATAGAATCCTGGCTGAAAGGACGAAAGCAGAGAGTATTAATAAATGGAACTAAGTCGGACTGGGGATTAGTAACTAGCGGTGTACCACAGGGTTCAGTACTCGGTCCCTTATTATTTATCATATATATAAATGATTTAGACTTAGGAGTCAATAGCAGCATCAGCAAATTTGCCGACGATACAAAAATAGGGCGTATCATTAACTCGACTGACGATTGCCATAACTTACAAAAAGACCTCGATACATTGTCCAAATGGTCTAAAACTTGGCAAATGGAATTTAACGTTGAAAAATGTAAAGTACTTAACGTAGGCAAGACCATTGGAGATACTAAATACAGCTTAGATAACAAAGAAATTAGCAAATCGGTATGCGAGAGAGATCTAGGAGTTATGATTAGTAACGACCTTAAATCAAGGCAACAGTGTATTAATGCGAGAAATAAAGCAAATAGGGTCCTAGGATTTATTTCGAGAAGCATGAGCAATAGATCATCTAAAGTAATACTGAAACTTTATCTAGCATTAGTAAGGCCACATTTAGACTACGCAGTACAATTTTGGTGTCCTTACTATAGAATAGATATTAATTCGTTAGAAAATGTACAGAGAAGAATGACTAAAATGATACATGACGTCCGGAACCTGTCATATGAAGACAGACTGAAAAGACTAAGTCTGCATTCGCTAGAGAGGCGTAGAGTAAGGGGAGACTTAATTGTGGTGTTTAAGTGGATGAATGGTATAAATAAGGGAGGTATTAGCAAGGTACTTAAAGTGAGCATACAGGATAGAACTAGAAATAATGGTTTCAAACTAGAAAAATTCCGTTTCAGAAAGGAAATCGGTAGAAATTGGTTTGGTAATAGAGTAGTAGACGAATGGAATAAGCTACCTAGTAAAGTAGTTGCTGCCTCTTCCATTGAGAGTTTCAAGCATAGGCTAGATAAGCATATGACAAATAAGGGGTGGATATAGAATAAAGAAAATCTTATAACCAATACTAATTCATAATTTTTTTCTTTTCAGGTTACACTATGATAGTCTCTATTCTCCTTTCACACTTTCCTGTAAAATGTCCACGCCAGTTTTTCTATACGGCGTGGTGTTCTTTCTGACTTTTTCCTGCCGGCTTCGGCTGGAGGGTTTGGAGGGCGGGGGAGAGCCTTCTTCTTTGCTATCCTTATCTCAGTCTAGTAGTTCAGTTACTCTTCTAGGAGCTGCCTAGCATGGGCCAACCGGCCTACTGCAGTTATCCTCTCTTCTTATGTTCTTATGTGGAGAGGATGGACGGTGAAAGACTGACGAAGAGAGTGTATGTGAGTGAGGTGGAGGGGGGAAGAGGGAGGGGGAGGCCGAGGATGAGATGGAGGGATGGGGTGGAGAGGTATATGAGAGAGGGGGGTGTGAGTTGGGAGCGGGGCAGTGAAATGGCGGGGCACAGGGCGACTTGGAGGCGATTTGTTTGTGGCCACCCCAAACGGGATTGAGGCGTCTGGCAATAGATAGATATATAGACCTAAAATGTTTTTTAGTCAATTCTTAATCGAAAATTTTTAAAGCATCTTTCCTATCACAACTTTCTTTCTGATCATCAGTATGGGTTCTGTCAGGGATGCTCCACTGGCGATCTTCTCATCTACCTTTCAGACACCTGGTCATCCTCCTTTCGGGACTTTGGCGAAAGCTTTGCCATTGCACTTGACATCTCAAAGGCTTTCAGTCGAGTCTGGCATAAATCTTTAATTTCCAAACTGTCCTCATGCGGTTTCTATCCTATCTGTGCCTTCATCTCTAGCTTCCTTTCTGGTCGTTTCATAGACGCTGTTGTAGACGGCCAGCGTTGTTCTCCTAGATCTATCAATAGTGGTGTTCCTCAGGGCTCTGTCCTATCACCATCTCTCTTCCCTTTATTCATCAATGACCTAAGCTGTACATCTAACCCTATCCACTTGTACACTGTTGACTCCACTCTTCACCTTTCCATTCGGTTCCCGCAACGTCCACTGAACAGTTACTTCTTCCTATGATCTCCAGTCTTTCAAGCGCAGTGTGTCCAGGCATCTCGAAATGATCGGATCTTGAATTTGGCTGTCTCTTGTATTTTGTTTTACTCTTGGAAGGAACGGTTATTGCGGGCTTATGGCCTTTGGTTACCATCTCCCTTTGCTGAACATTTTCAGTGCAATAATTTTACACAGAGAGTAGGCTAGCATACTCTCATAATACCTCTACCTTCAACTATCTACACCACACTACATGCGCATAACATATCACACCTTCTATGCACTCTCTTCAGCAATGGCCTCTGCAGTTTTACTATCAAATGAGGTGGTACCTCGGATTGCCGCCACCAGCAGGATTTGGCTGGCGGCACAGGGTTCTCCTGGTTGCCATCAAGCAACTGTGCAGGCAGTGACTCTTCCAATTTCCAATGATGCTCATAAGTGGAAATGTGAAAGTGCAGCCTTATTCTTAACCAACATACGCGACCTTAGCACAAATTTAAACGAAGTTCATTTTTTCCTTCAATTCATATCCCCTCTGGCCCTTTTCCTCACAGAACCACAAATCTCACCCTTTGCTGATATATCCCCATTTTGTTTTCACGGCTACCATCTTCTCACAAACTTCCGTAACAAGGGCAGCACCTGTTGTTATATCAAATCCCAATATGCAGTTGACACAGTTATAAACTTCACTTCATCTGGTTTTGATTGCTCATTGTATAAACTAAATTGTAAAATAATATTCCCAAATATATCTGCGTAGTCTATTGTTCCCCAGTGCTTCTTTAGAACTCAGTGTATTTGACTCTATATCCACACAGTTGAGTAACTTAACTTTACCCTTAGCACCGAAATTACGATTTTGGATGATTTTAGCATACATAGTGTTGAATGGTTATTACATTCTGCCAGGACTGATGACGCTGGTCTAGGGTGCGAGCTGTTTGCAGAATCGTTTAATCTCACCCAGCTGGTAAAGCAACCAACCAGAATACCTGATAATCCTGAACATAATGCCCATCTCTTGGATTTATTCTTGACAAATAATCCAGATCAATACAGGATAGAGGTACTGTCACCGCTTGGATCCTCTGACCACAATCTCATCAAAGCCTCATTAGTTAAACCCCCCCACACCTCCCCGTCCTGAACCTGTCAGGGTGACCCGATGGCACTTTGATAGGGCAAACTGGGATGGATTTAGAAATTATCTTGCTTACATTCCATGGCAGTCTTTCTTCTCTAGTGATCCCAGTTCTACCCAGCCCCACATTTGCGACTTACTACTAGCTGGTATGGATTTATTCATACCGAGTAAATAGTTCACTAAAAGATCAAACTCTCCAAAATGGTTTGATGACAACTGTGCCAGAGCAACAGCCCAAAAGTCATTAGCATATAACTCTTACTTAAAATCAAGAACATCTGAATCACTCTCTCAATTTAATATCGCTAGAAATCATGCAAAAGCTGTAATAAATCTAGCTAAATCAAACTTTCTTCAAAAGCTAGCATCAAAACTACTTAACAACCATAATGACAATAGAATATTCTGGTCAACTCTTAATTTTTTCAATAATAACTTTAACATATCATCACCCATTCCCCCACTAAAATCTTCATATGGCAACAATACAAATGACCCAGGAACGAAAGCAGATATTTTTGCCAATACATTTGCCAGAAATTCTTACATAGACGATGCCAGCCAGAATGTCCCAGTACTAAAACATGACTCTCCTGAAACTGTTCCACTCAGAATACAGACAAGATACGTAAAATCCATCCTAGAAAATTTACCCACCAACAAAGCTCCAGGCCCAGATGGAATTCTGCCAATTGTTTAGAAAAAAAATTTTCCCCTGAATTTGCCTCTGTTCTAGCTAAATTAGTCAGACTATGCATACGTTCTTCTTCATTCCCAAATTCATGAAAAGAAGCCAATGTCCACCCAGTTCCGAAGAAAGGAAGTTTCTCTGACCCCTCTGATTACAGACCAATAGCTGTCACATCTTCTCTTGGTAAGGTATTTGAAACTTTAATTAATAAGCACATTGTTAAACATCTTGAATCCAGCAACTTAATTAGTGATAGACAATATGGTTTTCGCAACGAAAGATCCTCCATTGACATACTCAATCTCCTAACTCATACCATCCATCAGTCAATTGACCTATATAGAGAAACTCATGCAGTAGCCCTTAATATTTCTAAAGCTTTCGATAGTGTATGGCACCGTTCCCTGCTGTCCAAACTCCCTTGTTATGGACTTACGTCTTTTGTTCCTTTGATCTCCTCCTATCTCAGTGACAGGAAAATAAGAGTAAAAGTAGATGATGTATATTCCAATTTCCACTCAGTTGATGCCGCAGTGCCGCAGGGATCAGTTCTGGCCCCAACCCTATTCCTGGTTCATATTAATGATCTCTTATTTGTCACCCACAATCCCATCCACTCATATGCAGATGACTCAACACTACATAGTTCATTCACACTCGGACACCCAGTTACAAAGTCTATTATCTCTACCTCTTAACTCAGTACAGCCATCTCAGTAAATCAAGACCTATCTACGATCAGTGAATGGGGACAAAACAACCTTGTCTCATTTAATGCTAGTAAAACTATATATATACAATTTACTAACAGACGGATATTGCCAGATTCGTATATTACCTTCAGTACTACTAATATTCCCATCTCCAAAAGTATTGAAATTCTCGGCATCTTACATAACAATGCCCTCGGCTGGACCTCTCATGTTAGGTCACTTGCTAAAACTGCCTCAAAGAAACTTGGATCAATGTACAGAGTCCGTAACTTCTTCACTGACGAGCAGTTAGCTGTAATTTATAAAAGTCATGTGTACTCTCAGCTTGAATATTGCTCACTCCTGTGGAATGGATGTGGAGAGGTTGTATTAAAACAACTAGACATAATTCAGAACAAGGCTGTTAGAATTATTAACAACCCTGCCATTACAAATAAACTACCTCCCCTACAAGTAAGAAGGAATGTTGCCTCCCTTGCATTATTTTACAGATATTTTTATGGCAAATGCTCAGATGAAGTTGTGTCCATGGTGCCACCTCTCCATGCCTTCCCCCGTGCTACACAGACATCTGGTAGTGCTCTTGACTGGAATGTCACTCAGCCATATTGCAGAACTTCTGCCTATCAGAATTCTTTCATTCCCCGTACTGCATCTCTTTGGAACTAGCTTCCCCGGAGTTGTTTCCCTCCAAACTTCAACCTACAGCTGTTCAAGAGTAACTGTTACAGATATTTTATGAACAGGGGACACCAGTAATCTGGTGTATGGATTATTATTTTTTTTTTCATTTGTTTTTCCTTTTTTTTTTTTTTTTTTTTTATGTGTCCGACTCTGGGCATAGGCTTCACAGACAGCTATTCTGTTCTGTTATTATATAAAAAATAACTAACATACACAGTACATACAAAAATAACATTGACACAATAACATAAATGTAAATGCAGTACATACTGAAATAACATAAATATAAGGATATATACAGTATAAATGGAAAGTATTAAATACTTATGGAAACATTGCTCGTAAAAGTATGTGATCATATAGTGGGACCCCAGAATAACTTGTTATTCGGAGTCAGAGTCACCAATGACCTCTACGTGTGACTGGGTGACACCACTGGGGCCAGGTTGAGATGACTTGGGTGCAGGTTGAGGTGACTCAGGTGCAGCATTGGGGTGAGCAGCATTTGGGTGAGGCGACCGTGGCCTGCCAGCCCGCAGTGCAAAGAGGCTTGAGATCTATGAATGCTGGACTTTTGTGAGAATCCCGGACTTGTGTGGAGATATGTCCGGCATTTGATAATATTGCCCGGCCTCAGCCCGTGTCCGTGAAATATGGAATCCGGGAATTCGGGGTAAGGGAAATGGAGGGTCGAGTGTACTTTAGAAGATAACAGTTTTGGTGATTTGGTCTACCACTCAGCTACATGTCAAAACTGTTGTAGAGATAAACATCTACGTACATATTTGCTGTCACACTTTTGTTCTAATTCAGTAAATATGAATAGCCCTCTGTTACAGAAAGAAGCTTACAAAGTTCATCCATCCGTCTTTAAATTCCCCATTGCCCCAACGTGAACATTGGGCTCCAGGCAAGGCTGTTCAGTTTTTCCTGAGTGTCATTAAATGAGCTATTAAGTACTTGCTCCATTCCCCTAGATATAATCTATTTAGCCTGAAGACATCATTCATAACGTGTATTTTCTGCAGCCACATCCTTTTCATCAACTTAGGAGAGTATCAGAGTGTTGAAATGGTTAAAGATGATTTTACCTAACCTCTCCAGTTAAAAAATCTCAGCTGGCTGAAACAACAATCCTATCCGGGTGAAGAGTTACTCCTGATGGGCAACATTAGGTCAGAGAGGCCACTAGACTTACAGCACTTAACCTTAGCAATCCGATGGTATAATATTTAGGTCATTCATGTTTCCGCAAAACAATTGTTATTCAATATACAAGAGGCCTTACATTATGTGAGATTAGAGGAAACTTTCACTATCCCTTTCATTATAAAAGGTCTCCCCTAAAATGAATGTTATTACTGGTAAGTAGCATGAATAAACAAACAGAATACGTCATCTGATTCAAGGGATTCACCCCATTAATCCGATAAGATATTTTTCCTTTCGCCAGACATTTCATTCACTTTGAGACACACTTTTCAAACGGGACCGGTTAAATACAGTTTCACATACCAATTCGATACGATAAGCTATTCCCAGGTTGATTAAGTTGTCAACCGGTGAAGGAACATCAAGTATGTTATCAGATTAAAGAGGTTGGGTTCTTGACTCAAACTGCCTTTTCTTCCACAGGGTTCACCATACCATCTGTTTTCTACAACGGATGTGCCACTCTACCAAAAAATGTTTGCAGACATGAATTTCTACACCATACCGGAGAGTCTGGCAATGGTGGCCGAGGGTAAATACGCCTTTATTTCTTTCAAGAGCTTCCTCACACTCAGGATGAAGGAGCATAACAGTAACTCCAGAAGAAAGCTTGACCTACACGTTGCTGCCGAGGAGTTCTTCCTTGGAGGATACTCATGGGCCTTACCAAAAGTGAGCGGAAGTATTGTGTGTGTTGACCTTGTCTGTTGTTGTCTTTATTCTCAGTCATAGTAGAATTTACAGCACTTCTTGCTTAGCGAATAATTTAACATGTTCCACCTTAGTTCAGGACAACTTTAATAATATATTCCAGCTAACGCCACGTGATTTTATTCAGCTTACACTCGGTATAAGAGCCTGAATGTTAATATTGTTACTATTAACTCCTTGGTTATTATGAGTTTTAGTGTGTTATTTAAGATAAAGTCAGACGATTTCATTTAGCTGTGTGTGGGTCGTAACATCCTTAGAGTTGATATTCTTTTGTTTGTAGTTCACCTATTATAAATATTGACGATCTGCAACACTAACATACAGGAGGGTATTAAACAGAGCTCTACTCTTTGTTTTTTTCTTCGTAGTACATGAGAAAATAGACAACTGTATAAGTCAACCAGATCCATCTTAGAAGAAAAAATCAACAACACCAATTTTTACACTAAGATATAATGTCCTCCCAGGACGAAACAGTTTTCTGGAGCCAACAATAAACTTATATATACATATATATATATATATATATATATATATATATATATATATATATATATATATATATATATATATATATATATATATATATATTATATATATATATAATAATATATATATATATATATATATATATATATATATATATATATATATTTATTTATATACATATATATATATAATGTATGTATGAATGTTCTAGTACACTGAAAAACGAGGGGTCGAGCCCCGCCAGGGTGATAAACTTTGGGAGCGTTCTTCTGACCACGTACTGCTTTGGCGGACTTATGAGGTGCTGTGGTTGAACCTGTGTCGCATACTATAAAGTATGCTTGCACCCAGTCGGCTTGCGCGGGCCGATTACACTTGGTTCACAGACTACACACGCATCCAAAGCCACTCCAACACAACAATTACACTTACATACATACAATCTCTACCAGACAGCCTAAGCCACATAGTAGAGATACGTAGGCTGTATCTTCCCCATTTCTGTCCGGATAGGCCGGTCCTGCAGTGGACACTCAAAGGGCTGATGATGATACATCTATCTATCTATTGCCAGACGCCTCAATCCCGTTTGGGGTGGCCACAAACAAATCGCCTCCAAGTCGCCCTGTCCCCCGCCATTTCACTGCCCTGCTCCCAACTCACACCCCCCTCTCTCCTATACCTCTCCACCCCATCCCTCCATCTCATCCTCGGCCTCCCCCTCCCTCTTCCCCTCCCCACCTCACTCACATACACTCTCTTCGTCAGTCTTTCACCCTCCATCCTCTCCACATGGCCAAACCACCTCAGTGTGTTCCTCATAACGCTTCCTATCACATCCACATCCACACCACAACGCTCCTTTATATCCTCATTCGTCAGCCTGTCTCTCCATGTGACTCCACAGGCTCCTCTTAAATAACTCATTTCCACTGCTCTCACTCTTGACTTGTGTCCTTCCAACAACGCCCAGGCTTCACTTCCATACGTTAGAGTTGGTATCACAATACTGTCTTGCAGTAACTTTTTCACTTCCATGCTCACTTCCCTGTTTCTTATCACTGCTTTCAAAGAACCAACAACCTTTTTTCCCTGCTGTACCCTTTCAAGCACTTCACCCTCCAAACCTCCATCCTTACTCATCACACTACCCAAGTACTTAAACATACTCACATTTTCCAATTCCTCACCATCCAACCTCGCTGTACATTCACTGACTTCACCTCTCTCAAAGACCATCACTTTACTCTTCCCTACATTCACCTTTAGATTCCGTTTCTTACACACTCTCCCAAACTCATCCACCAAGCCTTGCAGCTCCCCTTCGTCTTCACTCAACAACACAGCATCATCTGCAAACAACAGTACAGGGAGTTTCCAAACACTACCCTCTCTCACCAAGGCCACTCCAACATCCACTAGCCTACCTTGTACCTCTTTTATTACCCCATCCATGTACAGACTGAACAACCATGGAGACATGACATCCCTGTTTCAACCAAACTTTCAAAGAGAAAAATTCACTTAGTTCACCGTCCACACGCACTGCAGCCTTTCGCACCATCGTACATACTCTTCACAGCATTCAGCAACTTCCCATCTACTCCATATATTCTTAACACTTTCCACAATCCTTGTCTATCGACCCTGTCATATGCTTTCTCAAAAAAAAAAAAAAAAAAAAAATATATATATATATATATATATATATATATATATATATATATATGTATGTATATATATATATATATATATATATATATATATATATATATATATATATATATATATGTATATATATATGTATATATATATGTATATATATATATATATATATATATATATATATATATATATATATGTATATATATATGTATATATATATATATATATATATATATATATATATATGTATATATATATATATATATATATATATATATATATATATATATATATATATATATATATATATATATATATATATATATATATATATATATATATATATATATATATATATATATATATATATGTATATATATATATATATATATATATATATATATATATATATATATATATATATATATATATATATATATATAATAGATACATACATACAAACATACCAGGTCTGTTCATGATGAATGTGAATGCGATGAAGCACCTGCAGGAAATACCGAAATCCGACTTTGAAAGATGTTCCAGGCAGTGGAAAGAACGCTAGTCTACGTGTTTCGAGTCAGGAGGGACCTACTTTGAGGGGGATTAATGTCCTAGCTCAACAGGTTAGCTATATATCTTTTAAGAGCCTAAGGTCGGATACTTTCTGAACAGACCTCGTACACACATCCATGCATACCTTATTTTTCGCTTCTTTTTATTTATTATTATGAAACATTATCGGACAAATATCAGTCAGTAATGTTTCCATTTTCTAGGGAGCAACGTATCGCCGAAAATTTGATGAGATAATGTGGCGGTGTGTCCAGGTAGGGTTGATCGAAAAGTGGTTTGACGACCTCGTGACCTATTACACCAAGGAGTCTAACCAGCACTACGACACACGGCAGACACAACTAGAACAAGATGTGACGCTCCAGAGAGAGAGCAAACAGGTGTGTGTGTGTGTGTGTGTGTGTGTGTTTTATCAACATCATCATCAGGATCTCCTTTCCCACCCTAGGGCAGGGTGAGGAGTAGTAACGTCCAGACAGCAGAAGTTTCCACAGTCCAATGGGCCACGCTTCCATTCAGTCATCATTCAAGCTCCCGGAATCCTGGCTCTATCCGATACGCCAAAAACATTCACCACATTCTGTAGTTTCATCTAAACATATCCGATAGAGTCAATCTGGACGCCGCCGTCACGTTACAAAGGGATGCCAAATCCCTGATCAAGCACCTCTCACAACATTCATCCAGCCAGCTCGATCTCTTGCCAGGCCCCCAGCCTCACTCCATACCTCCTTTCCACATACACTCATCCACCATATCCCTCCACTTTCTCCTTGGCCTACCTCGCCCCTTCCCTCCTTCAAACTCCCTCAGATATGCCTTTTTCACCACTATACTGTTATCCATTCTGTCCACATGACCATGCCATCTCAGTACACTCTATTCGATTCTGGTGTCCATAGACTTCCTCACTCCACATCTTTCACGAATCACATTATTTCGGATCCTGTCCACCCTCTGTACTCCACACACATTCCTCAGCAGTCCCATCTCCACAGCTCTCACTCTTGACTTTTCATTTTCATGCCACATCATAGTCTCTCATCCATATGTTTAATTTGGTGCTAACACTCCTTCATGTAAGCCTCGTGCAGCTCCAACACTCAAGCCTCTGTTTATCAAGGCCTTTATTGCACCAGCTGCTTTCCTTCCTTGTGTCACTCTACTTTCCACTTCTTTTGCACATTTTTCTCTCTTTTCAATCACTGTACGCATGTATTTGAATTCTCTCACCAAGTCCAGTCTCTCTTCATTTACTATAACATCACAATGGGAAGTACCTTCTCTCTCAATAACAATATTTTACCCTTTTCTACATTTACTTTCAAGGCACGACGCTCAGACGCATCAGCAAAACTCTGCACTAGTCTATCAAGTTCTTGTCCGGTATTTGCAAGTATATCATCAGCATACAACAAATTTTAGATATTCCGTCCATTACCATTCATTACCAACGCCATCCCTCTCTCCATTACTCGTGTTTTTACTTCTCTCATCACCCCATCCATATATACTGTATATATATATATATATATATATAATGAACAACCATGGGGACTTCACACAACCTTGTCGGACGCCCACACCGATCGTGAACCATTCACTTAGATGCCCATTTACCCTTACACATCCATCACTAACATCACAAAAACTCTTGACGGAACCTATCAGCATACCATCTACACCGAACATGCGCAAAATCTTCCTCAATCCTTCTCTGTCTACTTTATCGTATGCTTTTTCCAGATCCATGAATGCCATAAACACCATAAAATCCTTCTCACAAGCCTTCTCCACCATCTGTCTTACTGCAAATATTTGATCCACACATCCTCTGCCACTCCTAAAGCCACCCTGCTCATTACTCAGTAGGACTTCTGGTATCTGTCTTATTTTCTATATAATAATTGTTTCATATACCTCCCTACCACGCTCAATAAACTTCTGTCAAGATAATTCTTGCACTCTCTTTCGCTCACCTTTATTTTTGTAGAAGGGTATAATTACAGCCTTTTTCCACTCTGCTGGCACAGTTCCGCTCGTCCATGCCTTCTTACATATCTCGAACAAACACTCCATTCTGCTCTCTCCACTACACTAATTAATCATCTCTGCATAAACCACATCAGCCCCAGCTGCTTTCCCATTTTTCAGCTGCTTCACAATGTTCTTCATCCGTGCGAGTGTCACGTTTCCTGACACTGCATTCCTTTTGTGCACACACCCAAAACCAATCATGTTTACGGGCGTTCTGCTCCTTCTATTCCCATTCATTAGGCTTTTAAAATATTCTTTCCATTTGGTCCTTACTTCAACCCCATGGGTGAATAATCTACCACTTATATCTTTCAAACTTTCGCTCTTCTTTCCACTGTCACTGCTACATTTTCGCACCTCTTTCCAGAATAACTTCCTATTTTAAGAGTAATTTGCATTCGTTATTCCTCGTAGATCATCATTTACCTCCTTCTTTTTCCACTCCACTAGTCTCTTTATGTGCTTCTCGTTCTCAGTATAGTCAGTTATTTCGCTGAACCCCTGTCCTGTAAGCATTCTAGCCACTTCTTCCTCTTTTCGTCCACTGTTCTCTTAACTTCTTCATCCCACCATGCCGTACCTTTCTTCTTTGTTGTTAGTCTTGCCACATCACACACCGCTTTAGCATTCCTAAGTAATCTCTATATGCATTCCACAAGCTGTTCAGATCCCCTTCATTCTACTTCTCTTATTCTAACTTATCTCCTACATTGGTTCTGTATTCATTTATTTCTTTCATCCTCAGCTTCTCGACTTTTAGTTTTTCTCCCGGACTGCTTCCCTCTCTAATGGTCCACCTCACTCCTTTCAACTTGATCTTGCATACCGCGATCATAAGATCTGACAGACCTCCACATCGTCCTCTCACGGCCCTTGTATGTGTGTGTGTGTGTGTGTGTGTGTGTGTGTGTGTTGTAAGAAGAGTAAAAACTTATTTGGTCAAGTATACTACTGCAATGACTTTGCAGAATTAAGATTCTAAATATCATGTATATAGTACTATATTCATTTGATTGCATAGTATTAAGTCCTAGTTTTTCACACACACACACACACACACACACACACACACACACACACACACACACACACACACACACACACACACACAGATCCACCTCCTCATAGTGATGTAACATATCCTCTCATTTTATTAACAATAACTTCAATTTAATATTCCCCTACTTCGTACTCATTTCAGAGCTCATGCTGGAATATGCTAGTTAGTGCGGAATTGTTTCACTTTCTGTTTAAGTACCTTAGTGCACTTATGGTCGGTCTGATTTCATCTGACAGTATCTGCCCCCCCAATTTGAATAATTCTATGTTATGGTTACATAATATTTTAAGAGAGCTGGTTATGATGTGAGAATGCGTCTCTGTGCACTTTATATAAAACGACCTTCTAGTCTGACTACCGCTGGCCATCAACCGAGCTGAAAGGTGTAGATGATCATTGTCAGGTGTAAGTAAACGCGATGTAGAAGACATCTGCAGTACCTCTGTGAAAATTCAGGCCTTTTATAATTTTTTTTTGTGCCTCAACTAACGTGTCGAGTCTAGGTCATTCTTCCTTTACCTCCTAGGTATATTCTTACTCTACTGCTGTTGCTAACGGGATATTTTGTTCTGTTTTCTGAGACGCAAGTAGTAATGATGGCAGCAAGAGTGAGGTGAGAAAGGCGTCATTATGTTAAAGGAGTTATGGGTATATGTTAATGTATTCCTCAGATGGCCGAAAACTGTAACATTCTACTCTACACAACACTGGACGATGCTGTTCATACAGTAGAAGAGTGATTCATACACTTTTGAGAATCCTAGCGCAGTCGAAATTAATCCCTTCATCGTCTGAACGACACGATAGCCAGTTTGGTTTCATCTAATGCAATTTGGTCCCTCTCATAGTTTGAATACCAGATCTTGGCTAGAGAAATTTCTTGAATATTAGTTGAGGTAAAAATGAATCAACTAGGACCCATATTCTCGTCACTTAAGGACCCCCCTTCCTTCCTGTTCTTTAGCGATTTATTTTTGGTTACATCTGATCAGTATAATTTTGTACGTTATTTATGAAGAGTATGGTGATATTAGACTAAATTAAATAACAGCAGAAGATAGCAAGTGTAATAAGCAAAATAAATCGCTTAGCTAGAGTGTTGGGAAACTTCCTTAGCCGACGAGAATACAAGCCTTGGTTAGTCATCAGATCTACTCACCAATCTGGCAGCATCAGGCCATCAGCTGAGATGAAAGGAGTTAGCTATGAATTTTTGTCTGGCGATGAGAAACGCACTATAATACAGTCTTTGAACTAGCACCGGACGATGCTGTTTTCTGGGTGTTAGGGGTATGTAAATATATAAATTCACCCTGATTCATTTGTCTACCTCCCGTTTGGCTTTATTAAATCAAGGACTCTTTCATGAATCACTCTTCATCATGCTCAAAGATGAAATGATGTGTTACTCTTAATGCTGTCAGGTGATTTTATTCAGCTTTGGCAAGACATGTAGTAGTAAAGGGATTAGTGGATGCCATATCTAACCCCAACAGTTCGAAGTCTCTCCAGAGCTACAGTAAACACCAAGTATAAAGTGCAAATAATATCACTGTACTAAAGGAACAAATAGATTATAGTAGTTTAACATTAATGTGGTCAGGCCAGCTCAAATATTCTATTTCTTCTAGCGCAAAACAATGTAATCTATATAAAAGTGAGCGGTATAAGCTTAAGAAAGGATATGCAAATATGAAAATTCGCCCCATTTCCTACATTCCCTACCATCATGTATTACATCTAGGACCTCTGTTGGGACTTATTTTCTTTCTACTTCTAGCAGCCAACTGGACTACTGTTGCTGTTCTTTGTCAAGCTGTTTGTCTCAGTAATTTTTCACCCCAGGAAAACAGCTCTTTTATATTAACTTCATCAGTCTGAGAACAGTATTTCTATCTTTCGTGCCATTCCTAGACAATTAATTCAGGTTAGGAGAAACCCGTAGATATGAATGGGTTAATGAAGGTTGCATCTCACCACTCCAATTCAAAAAGTCTACCCTGAGCTGAATAAAATGCTCCGGTGTTAGCAAAACTAAAAATATAAGAACGTCATTGAAGTGAAGTCGTTAACCGTGCTACCACAATGCGATTTCTTGCACATGAGTAGAGCTTCGTAGTACTGGAGGCTGTTTCTAACCCTTCCAATTCACACGTCACTCCTAAACTGTGAGCAAGAGTAAGGTGCAAAAGACTTCATTGTTTGGAAAGAGTTGGGAGACAAAATTTGGGACAGCTTAATGGAAATTCACTCCCTTTTCTTCACCTCTCCTCCACAGGTTGTACTGAATCTAGGACATCTACAAGGACCTTTCTTTTTCCTGCTTCTGGGCTGCTGGAGTGGCCTACTGCTGTTCTTTGTAGAGCTGTCTGCCTCTGTAGTCTTTAAAAGAAACTGGAACTCTCCTGTAAAGGTTAATTAAATCAAACCATCTTCCATTACCCTATGTAAACCTATTTTTGTGGAATTTGGACATGTAAAGTCAGCCAAAAAAAAGTGTTTTTGTTCCGAACCTCGTAAATATTTGAACAAATAAGTCGATGCAGCAGGGATAGCTTCACAAATTTGGCAACTGTGTCAGACTAGACTTTGGTGGGGGTGAATGGTTTGGGGGTGGAGGTGGGGTAGTGGAGGATGTGTGTATTGTAGCTGTTGTTGGCAATGGAAAGAGAGAGAGAGAGAGAGAGAGAGAGAGAAAACGACTGACAGCCATGGACGACACATCACTTGCTATTGCTAGCGACCCGTTGATGGGGGGCATCCAGCAGACCACAGTCATCAGCAGCCCAGATCAGAGGGACCATGGTTTGGTTTAATGTCAGGGCGGGGTACGGATTCATCACGCACCAGGATACTGGCGTTGATGTTTTTGTGTACTGCCACGCCATCGTTAATCCAAACCCATGGCACCTCCAATGCTTCCTTGGGGATGGAGTGACGGTGGAATTTAGTCTCTTTGGGACTGTTAGGGGTCCTGAGGCTCGGAATGTTGCTGGGCCGGGAGGTGTGGCCGTACAGGGTTTTGCCCATGCACAGCAACGTCTCAGCCTGGGAATGCCAGGCCAGGGATCCTATGAGTCCTGGGGAGATAAGCACCATTGTTGAAATGTGCATCGTGATGGCGAAGGCTTTTTATGGGGTAATAAGGGGGGCCTTGCATGTTCTCCTTTCCAAGATCTTTGAGGAGAACATGCTGCCTCACCTTATTAGCCCTGGGTGCTTTACTTATGATATATATTCTGCCCCTCACTGAGGGGGACGTCAGGCCTGGCCGCCACAGCCTACCACCCCCGACACAACACTGCAGAAGAGGATGCAGCTGGAGGCTCCACTCATGAGGCAGAATGCAACTCCGATCACCGACCCGGCTCTGGAAATGAACACGGAAAGACCATGGCAGAAGTACACTATTTGCCATCAGTGACTGAGGAGGGGCAGGACTCTTCTGACAGCGCCTCCATGGCCGAGGATTTGTCGACCGGCTCCTTAGCCAAGGAGAAGGTCATTGAGTCCTCCCCTCCTCCGCCAGTGGAAGGCAATCCATCTCACCCTCCCATCATGAACCATGGGGATTAGCTAGACATATTCCCCTACTGACACTTCCTGACCCTAAAAGCCCGCTCACAGTCATGCCAGCTCAGAGCCACGATATACTCCAACCTCTATAATCTATTTTAGGCTGCCAGCCTGGGTGAAGCGATTCAACCCGTGTTATATGTCAAAGGGGAAGAGGTACATTTAGCTGATCTAAGGGCCTTTTATCATATGTTGCCTCCATGCTTGGCCCCTTAGAATGGCCATTATGTACAGTGCTGGTACTGTGGTGATGTATTGTTACACTTCAATGTCTTGTTTGGCCTAATAGCCCTCACAGTGGGCAATGGCCATTAACTCAGCCCATCTGGGTGTCATGTGTACTAATACATGTCCCGGGGCCATCCAGGGGTTACGTATACATGACCTAGTAACTCACGCCCATTTTTGAATACGTAGCTGATTATTTCCACCACACACAGCCACTGGCAACCCTCTGGCACGCATCCCACTCATGCTCCAGTTGCCTGCATACCTCCATCATGGATAGAGATATGTAAAGAGTTTTTCCTGTGTCCAGACCCTCAGAGGACCACCCACGGCCACAGACTTCAACACCAATGAAGTCTAAAGGCCCTAGAAGGAAAGCCTTAGTGATAGTGCAATAGGGAGGGATTGGACCTGCCTTCATCGCCAATAGTGAGTGGGGAAAGTGGCTCCACGTCTGAGGAAAGTGATATCGTGCTGAGTGTGGCAATGTACGTGTCAAAGGAGGAGAGTGACCGTGACTTCTCCACTGTGCGGGGATATCTTCCCTCTGCATGATTATCAGCCTTTTTTGATGATGAGGAAGGGTCAGATGTTATTGATGATCCTGCAGAGGGGTATATTCGCTCAGTGGAGAAGATGGAAGGGGAGGTAGGGAGTGAAGAAAGGGAGGAAGTGAAGGATGGCAGGAGGAGGAAACGCCGCAGGCTGAGCCGCGCACCAGAGCAGCCTACAGTGGAACTTTCCACCCATCCTTCATCAACACTAGCCTATCCCACAACGCCAGCATCTGTACCACCATCACCACATGCCTCACCACACTGGCCTGCCTCACAGTGTGCCCCGCCATGCTGGCCTGCCTCACAGTGTGCCCCGCCATGCTGGCCTGCCTCACTATGTGCCTCGCCATGTCGGCCTGGCTTACCACGTGCCTCACCATGCCAGTCTGCCTCACTATGTGCCTCACCATACCAGCCTGCCTCACCAAGTGCCTCGCCACACCGGCCTGCCTCATTACATCCTTCGCAATGCCGGCCTGCCTCACCACATATCTCGCCATGCTGGCCTGCCTCACCATGTGCCTAGCCATGCCAGCCTACCTCACCACATGGCTCTCCACGCCAGCCTGCCTCAGCACGTGCCTCATCACCACAGCCAAGTACGTCAGGCTATGGTGGTGTAGGTACATGCCGGCAGGCACGTGCCCACCCTCTCCTATAATCATCACCATCACCACCACGATCACCATCACCAATGTCATCACCATCACCTGCCTCATCTAGTAGTAAGTCAGTGAACTTGCCACCACGGAACCATGCAAGGGACCGTGGCAGGGCACAGGGCAGGCCACATGCATGGCAGACAAGGCAGGAACAATGGGTGGGTAGATTGGAAACTTTTGCCTAGGAGGAAGGGACTGGGTTTCAGCCCGAGGAACCTGTGTTTGATGACACATACGGAGCTGTGCAGCCAGAATTCCCCTGTAATTGATCTTCTTCTGCAGTGGAATTTTTCCTTGCTTTTTTCACAATATCAGTGATGGATTTCATTGTGAAAGAAGTGAATGCATTCATGGAATTCTGCTGCAACTGGGCTGAAACCTCGCACCTAAGAATGCAAAGATGGAAGAACGGACTGTGACAAATGTTGGCGATAAGTATATTTGGCTAGCACTGACTATGTTGATGCCTCATGTAAGAAAGTACAATGTACGTGATTATTGACTCGTGGATGATATTCCAGCTACCCCCGTATTTGGTAAGCATATGCCATGAGACTGGTAACTTAACATACTCAGGTACCTGCATTTCTCCACCAGTATGGGCTCACATCTGAACAATAGCCTGTGGAAGATATGCCCAGTTCTGGAAATGATGAAGGAAAAATTTCAATCCTATTTCAGGCCATTGCAGATGGTTGTTACTGAGAAGTCGCTTGTTCTGTTCAAGAGACGTCTTGCCTTCATTCACTACATTCCCTCAAAGAGACATCGTTTTGGAATAGTTTTTTGTTTTGTGTGTTTGCAAGACTGGGTATGTGTTAGATTTTATTGTGTATACAGCGAGTAATGTGGTGTTGTTGAAGGACGATCCCCATGGCTTCTCTGGGTCAGTTGCAAAGAAGCTGATGGAAAGGTACTTCGATGGCAACCATATACTGTTCACGGATAATTATTACATGGCACCAAGTCTTGCAAAGTACCTGCAAGAACACAAAATTGGATCGTGTGGAACTGTCCGTGCAAAGAGGGAGTGCAGGACCTTGAAATCAGGTAAACTCCTTGCAGTTCACTGGCATGATAAGAGAAAGGTAAATGTCCTCTCCACGGACCATGAAGGTAAGGTGATTGACACAGGCAAGGTTGATAGGAGAACGAGGCAGCCAGTCTTCAAGCCTGGTGCTGTTATCAACTATAACATGAACATGCGACTCATCGATAAAGCTGATATGCCGATTGGCACATTAAACTTTCTGAGGAGGTGCTGTAAGTGTAATAAAAAGGCATTCATGCATGTACTGGACGTCTGTGTACTGAATGCCTTCATTCTGTACAAGGAAGTTACACAGAGCAGCACATCCCTCAGACAGTCTGAGAAGAATGTAATTTACAGCCTTTTGGAGAGATATGGCCAAGTAATGCCTTCCGTGAAATTGAGGCACAGTGTCCAGCAGCTGCCTGACTGGCTACAGTGCAGGGACTACCTCAGTAGGCATTTTATGTAAGTGCTGCCTGAAATACCTGCAGGCAAAGCAGACTTCCAGCATTGCTATGTTTGTGCCAATTCATTGCGCCAACCACAGAAACACCGTATGACGAGGTGGTGGTGTGCTGAATGTGAGGTGGCACTGTATACTGAATGTTTCTTCTATTTTCACTCAAAGATCAACTGGTAGAATTTTGGGTATTGTGCATAAGTTAGTGTTAGTTTTGTACATAGTGGTATTTTGTTTTTTGTGTAATTAGAAAAAAAATGTTTTTGCTGCTCTGTGTATATTTGTGCGAATAATGGAAGCAAGCATAAAGTTTGTTTCATGATAAAGTCGTTGCCTTATATTATACTGAAAATATTTGTTTATACTTATTTGTTATGATGAAAAATTACAAATCACTGGAAAGAAAGAGTCATAGTGGTAAGTATTGCGATTATGGACAGATAACTACCAGAACTTTGTTCAAATTTTTTTTTTTTTTTTTTTCTTTGTAGTGCAGTAGGCTCGCACAGTGTGCGAGAGATTGGGTGGTCCTGATCCTTGTGCACTGTGAAATCGCGCACTGAGGCGGTACCCTCTCATACCTGGACATTTTTTGGCCCTTAGAGACATAATAAAGGTCAAATTTTTCAGACATTGCACTACAGATATAGCTACAATAACAAAAATATGGGCAGTCACCTTAACAACAGTAGACAACAGGCCTGATGGACTTAAATAACAGGGGTTCCGAGGCGCGGCAATACTTATAGCGCCCCACTCTCTGTAGCACCTCCTGCTGCACCAACACTTCCCACCTCAGACTCCTCCTGAGCACCTTCCCCAGGAGCCTCTAACTTACTCACTTCAGCCAGAAACCCCTCGAAGTCCAATGCTGACACACATGACATTGCATACTCTTCATCCTCAACAGTAACAGGATCAGACGATGTAGCTGGTTCCTCACTTACACTAACTTGAGCCCACTGTGAGTAACTTGTTATGAGCGTCTGTCTTCCCCTGTTTATTTCTTGCATGTGCCTGTCTGTGTAGATATGGAAGACTTTGTCAATACCAAAGAGAACCTCCTCTATTCTTTGGTTGCTATCTTCTTGTTCCTTCACCTCTTCCTTGAGCTTATCCACGGCAGCAAGGATCTTGCTTATTCTGGACATACACAGCTCTGTCCTGCCCTCCATCACAGTAGGCTGCTACACTTGACTCTGCCTGGCATAAGGCTCTGCCTCCTACCCCAAGCTGCACAGTAAAATGCCAGGGAATTTCTGAAAATCAACATCACGACACGTGATGATGTACACGTTGTGTGTGAGGGAGTTGCGTACTAATGGAAAATGGCGTTTCGACCACCCGTTGCCTCTACTTCTCCTTTCGTGAGGTAAACTCGTACATTCAAGGTTTCTGGTTATTATTTTTGGGCACTTGCACACAATGCGATTCACACACTCTCAGCTCGCACAGTAGGCGAGCCCACTGTAGTACCTGTAGTGGTAGTAGTAGTGGTAGTATGTGTAGCAGGTGTGGTAGTAATAGTAGTAGTTGTAGTTGTGGTAGTTGTAGTAATAGTAGTTGTATTAATGGTAGTTGTAGCAGTAAGCGACCTCGCTGCCAAAATGCTGCAGGAAATACGTCACGATGTCATTACTGAGCCAGCTCTGCTACCCCTGGATGGCGAGCACTTCACCCACAGAACAGCAAAGATCAAAATTAATGATGCAAGAGTGGATGTCAATGTTCGAGGTTTCTGGACACGTGGGCAGAGGGTGTTCTTCGACATCAGGATATTCGATCCCATGGCAGCATGTAATCGTGAACTGTCTCTCGAAGCTGCAAACAAAAGGAATGAACAAGATCAAAACAGAAATTATCAAGAAAGGATCCAACATGTGGACCACGGTCGATTCACTCCCCTTGTGTTCACAGCATCAGGAGAGATGAGTCCAGAGGCTGTGAGATTCTACTCGAGACTGGCAGAGGTTCTTTCTGAGAAAAAACGTCAACCGCAGAGTTCTGTTATGGCCTGGATGAGATGTCGACTGTCATCCTCCCTCGGGAGGTCTGCTCTGCTATGACTCAGGGGCACAAGATCATCAGCCATCAGGTCTGTCTCTTTGACGGGAATGGATTATGACGCTACAGTGGTCAAGAGTCGCATAGGCCAGTGACTCCAATAGTTTAATATCTTTATTTACACTGTAATATCAAAAAATTTAAAATAAAATAATAATAGTAATAGTAGATGGTTGGTAACCACAACCATTGGCGTGCTTGGGGTCAACGGATTGTAATATGAGGGTTAGTGTTAACCTTCACATTACACTTCCAAATGGTGAATTGTAATAGGAAGGTTGGTTTTGATCTTCAGAATATATTTCCCCAATGGATATAGGTGATTTTATTTAAAAAAAAAAAAAGAGTAGTTGTAGTAACGGTATTTGTAGTAGTAGTAGTAGTTGTAGTTGTGGTAGTTGTAGTAGCAGTAGTATTTGTTGTTGTAGTAGTGGTAGTTGTAGTAGTAGTAGCAGTATTACCCAGACTTCTAATCGCACCACGGTGCCAGAATTGAGGGACAATGCAAGCCAAACATACATCTTCATGTGTGTGTGTGTGTGTGTGTGTGTGTATGTGTGTGTGTGTGTGTGAGAGAGAGAGAGACAGACAGACAGACAGACAGACAGACAGACAAAGACAGAGACAGACAGAGTGTCTGTCTGTCAATCTGTCTGTAAGGCGGGGTGGTGATGGTGAGGCGAGCAGGCAGCCTGCCTCAAGGTCGTTGCAATGGTTCCCGGCCTCCAAGCACCAATTACAACTGATTATGGAAAATTTTTCACGTAAATAGTGTTTGTGGTGGATTTTGGTCTTCTGGAAGTGTTATTGAAGTGTTATTACTGTGAAGGGCTAGTCAAAGCCTTATTTGTGTTACCAAACCTCTGTCATGCAAACAGACACTGGCAAAAAAAAAAAAAAAAATGCCCTCATTCCCCACTCACTCACTCACCCTACACGCATTTACAGACTATCTGATGCAATCAGCTTGAAGTCGAAAGATTGATAAGTATTATGACACCATGTTTTTTGTATCTGGTTAATCATTAACTGAGATATGAAGGCTTAAAAATAGACGATTTTCATAATTTCTCTTGGGAATGCCCGGCTGTGAGAAGGGTTCATAGGAACATCTGCCAGACGGGATGGGTTAAGCAAAAAGAAAACAAAAAGGTGGCAATGTAGTCTAGAACTACACCGCAGTTTACATGTAATCAAAATATACTGCTGTTTTATGGGTTGTCATGTCTAATTCATCTTTGATATTTGGAATACTTCACAGGACGGAATAACAGTGGAATGCATTTCAAAATGAGTATTTGTAAATGAATGAAATGTCATGATTATGATAAGATATAACAGCATTTATTAGTGATAATATGAATCTCCCCTCTATTTCTTGTTGCCCAATATATTTTTTTATGCAAGAAAGAAGGAGCCAAAGGCCAGGAGCCCACAAACTGATCTTTCCAAGAAAAAATAAAAACAATACAAAAGAGAGCCAAATTCAAGATCCGTTCATTTCGAGACGCCTGGACACACTGCGTTTGAAAGACTGGAGATCATAGGAAGTAGGAAATACAGACAGAGGGTGACAGTTCCAGAGTTGACCTGTTGCATAAATAAAGGACTGGGAGTAGCGGTTAACTCTTGCCTTAGAGAGTTGGACAGAAAAGGGATGAGAATTTGTTGCTAGACGGGTGCACGCATCCGCCATAGAGGTGGAGGGATGCAAGCAGACAGTTCTGAGGAGCAGTGACCATTGAAGTAGCGATAGAAAAGAGATAAAAATGGAACAGTGCGGTGATGACACAGAGGTTGAACGAAGCCAGTAAGAGTAGGAGAGTTGATGAGATGAAAAGCCTTTGACTCCACCCTATTGAGAAGAGCTGTATGTAGTGAGCCACCCCACACATGAGAGTTGTACTCTAAGCCGGGGCGAAAAAAATCCGTCTATAAAGTCAACAACTGTGCAGGTGTAAAGAAGGTACGGAGACGGCTTAGCACACCTAATATCTTAGAAGCAGATTCTACGAGAGACGCAATATGATATTTCCAAGATAAGTTCCGAGTGAATGAAACCCCAAGCATGTTCAGGGATGATGCAGGATTGAGCTTGATATTATTAACCCCTAAAGCGCGGGTCGTCGCGTTTGCGACGCTCGCCAAAAAGGACATAACGGCGGATCGTCGTGTTTGCGATTCGAGTTAATTTTGAATAAACGCGGGCAAAGATGTTCCAGCTGGTATTGTCTATCAGTACCACCACCCTTTAGCTACAATTAGCATACTTTACCTTTGTACTACTGACCTCCGTTGTTGCCAAGTATCGCGTTTTTCCCCCCTCCCCCCCACCACAGCCCGGCCAGCCTGGCTGTGATACATGGCAGCGCTCTAACTGCTCAGAACTGTAAGTCTGCGCTCTTCTCTCACAAGCGGTTTATGCTAATAAGATACACTTGTTTCCCCAGTTGTCACACTAGCTTTTTTTCGCATGATTTGCCCCTGTTTAGCGTCAGTCTACCACAGGCTTTCAAAGTGACATTATGGCGAGTTCTAGCTCTTCCAAGTCAGTGCAAGTGGCCGACAGGAACGAGAATAAAGTGACGGGCGTAAGGCAGAATAAAAAGCGCGCCGCGGTGATCTTTTGGGAAGTAATATGATTGAAAATAATGTAGTATACATGTTTTTAGCTGTGAAAATGGAAATGTTTGTTGAGTCACGGGAAGACCGCCACTGTGCTGCATGTCAGCCGTATGCTTCGTTAAGTTTAGCCTTATTTTCAGTGCTTATTGTACAAATACAGATTCCAAACAACCTGTACGTTGTAGTATAAAGTTTACTGTGACAGAATGAGGCTGTGGTAGAGGGGAAACGGGTTGCTGGAGGTGTGAAAGTGAAGATTTTGTTACCCAACTTTGCAAGTCTCTACAAGTCCTTGGGTAGTCCACGAAGGCTCAACACCTGTCTCTGGAGAAAGCTGAATGTAAGTACTATCTGCCATACCAAATATAATGTTCTAGGGTTAATCTCTGATTTTTGGCTAATATTTTCCTACAGGTACTCAGACCGCAATACAACCCCGCCACCCGGGGGGGGGGTCGGCTGTCCATTGGCCGTGCTTTAGGTTGTTAAACCTTAGAGGGTATTCCTGTGGAAGATTGTGTTGGGTTGATAGGGGTAAAAACTGAGTTTTTGATGCATTAACCCACCCTGTCCCAGAGACGTGAATTCACGTCCTCACATGATGTGCACTCATATCCCGGAGACGTAAATTAACGCGGCAACATTGCAAGAACCTTAATTTGCACAATTTTCAATTTTCGCGAGTGATTTCACGAGTGATTTTTGTCACGTATACACGGGACACCTTCCTCTATTCCTCTACAAGATGCCAAGCAGGGACAATGCCTTACACCGCATAACCTCTCCACCCCCCTGCACGCCACTGTCTTGGCAATTCACCTGTTACCAGTGACCTGGCCAATAAAAACATTCAGGGCCAGAGTGATTCCCCAATTGCTGACAATGTGGAGGACAAAGTTTACATAGCATTAGAGGAAGAAACAGTCAGAAATGATGATCAGGTAATGTGGGAAAAAAAGGTCATGAATGGTGATGAGTTAGTGAGTGAAACAATGCTTATAATGCCTATATTACTGTTTGAAAACCAATATACTCTTGTACTACATATAAATTCGTACCAAGTAAATAAATAAATACTGTTTATGAGTGGATAAAATAGTTGCCCTCCCATAGAACTCTTTTCTTGGTGCCAGCCTGTTAGAAAACCCAGTCAGGTTAGGAGGTACTCGTACCTGGATCGAGTATTTTAAATCTCAGGTGAGCGATTTCTCTATGAATTTTCGATGTTTCTCACCAAAAGCGAATGTTTCAGCCTAAAAAAAAAAAAGTCCAAAAATGTTGGGACTGGAGCGTACCACTGCCCAGAATACGTCGGGATGGGGTGGATTAAAAACAACAAGATTATTTTTACCCCAGTCAGAGATACGAGCCAAGTCAGACATTAGGTGTGCCATAGCATCATCCCTTGTTTGTTGAAGTAACTACTGAGATGGACGTTGAGGGAACCAAATGGAAAGGTGAAGGGTGGAATCATCAGCGTACAAGTGGATAGGGTTAGATGTACAGCTTTGAAGGTCTTTGATGAATAAAAGGAAGAGAGTTGGTGATGGGACAGTGTCCTGGGGAACAGCCCTGTTGACAGATCTAGAAGAACGATGGCCGTCTACATCAGCAGCTATAAAACCACCAGAAAGGAAGCTATTGATGAAGACACAGATTGAATGATAGAAACCGTAAGAGGGCAGTTTGAAAATTAAAGATTTATGCCAGACTCGATCGAATGCCTTTGAGATGTTAAGTGCAACGGCAAAGCTTTCGCCAAAGTCCCGAAAGGAGGATGACCAGGAGTCTGAAAGGTAGGTGAGAAGATCGCCAGTGGAGCGTCACTGATGGAACCCACACTGACGAACAGAAAGAAAGTTGTGATTGGAAAGATGATTTAAAATTATTCTGTTAAGAATTGTGTCGAAAACTTTTGAGACACATGATGTTAAAGCACTTGGACGATAGTTAGAGGTTTGGGAACGGTCACCCTTCTTTGGGACTGGCTGAATGAGAGCAAACTTCCTGCGAGAAGGAAAGATACAAGTTGACAGACAATGGCGAACTTGTTTACCTAGTCAGGGATTCGACTATACGCTGATGGGTGTATATCTTGTTTTCATCACCTTGCATAACACCTATGGCTAGTTTTCCCTGACCCCTTTACCAGTACACTAACTACTTGTGGAAACAAATGCTTTTCTCATTATTACTGTGAAGGCGGCGTATGACTCTGTGCCACACCACACATGTATGTATTATATCCTGTCATGTTCAAAAGGTAAACATACAGTAAAACACAGTTGTCTGTCCTTTATTCCAATGTTACCAGTTGAGGGGGTGTGGCAGGAAAGAGGGGAGGAGGCAGAGTAGCACCTTGTCATTATTGTTAAGGCATGTTTGGCTACATGTTTTAGGCACTGTTTCAGTCTCACAATACATTTCACTATTTACAGGTATTAAATCAGGTGTAACATCACATTTAGTACCTTTACTCTGAGGTGTATTGCTAGACTACACTGATAAAAATATCTACAGCACACACATCCTCCACTACCCCACCTCCACCCCAAAACAGCTCTGACAGTTGCCAGCCTTGTAAAGCTATGCCTGCTGCCTCGACTTATCTGTTCTAATATTTATGGAGTTCGAAACGTAGACACGACTTTTTTGGCTGACTATGCAGGGTATATTCCAGTCTCATAATTTGAGTGACTTTGGGAGATTTCGTACCATCTCTTCCATGTCGATACATTCCGCACATAACACCTGAACATCATCCTGTGTGTTACTGACTAAGGCCATGTTGATATAATAATATAAATATTATACAAGACTGTAAAGGGGCAACATAAAAAAAATATATCACTAAATAAGTGGTGCTACGAATCTTCCATCCATCTATCCATCATCCAGTCCTATGCCGCCCCATGGGAGCTTAGGAACCCGGGGCTAGGTATGTTGGTCCTAACATTTAAGACGAGAGTGACCAGCCTCACTCATCCCTGAGTGGCTTTATGTGAGCAATAAACCCCAACCATCCCATGGATATATACCTACACAGGCTCAATCCGATTGGAGCACCTTAATTACCCACCAAACCACCAGGCGCCGTAATTTGGTTATATGGTTACCACCCAGTGTAGTAAATGGTTTGCTGGTGTGTAGGAAACCATCTGGCTTGTCACTCAGAGTAGAGTTACCCATAGGCAGAGGGAAGAGGAAAGAATGAAGGAAAGAAAGACAGAAGAGAAAGTGTAAAGCCAACCGTAGGCAGAAGAAAGAGGAAAGAGTGAAAGAAAGACAGAACAGGATGGATGGAAGAGAGGAAAGGGCAGACACCCAAAGCAGCACTACTTAGAGTGAGTGGATGGTGAGCGCCCCTTTATTCACCTTCAGTTTACGTAGTCAGATGTTAAAATTAAGTTATATAACCCTTTCACAGCACTGGTAGCAGTTTATAATATTCTGCATAGCACAGACAAACCCTTCACAGTGATTGTCCAAAGCCATGTGGGAGCGGTAGTGCTGTAAGGATATACTGGTGCACAAAAAAATATTATATTATTAAAATTAATTTAGCCTACTGGTCCACAGGAAGTAGTTATGAGGAACAGTGAAGAAAGTATTGAAGTAAAAATGTTTGTGAACCCTACACGAACGTACCGAAGTGAAATGTAGGCCTTGCTGAAAGGGCACAAGAGAAAGAGCGATTATATCCTGGACGGACAGTCGGACAAATGTAGGAAGTGCAGGATCGTTGCGGTACTGTTGTGCTAAAAACATTAAGTACTCTGAATACTCTTAAGTTGGGCCAGGCTGAAAAGGTGGATAGTGAGACATGGACAAGGACAGCGTTGGTGATTAAGATGGAGGGACAGGGAGAGGGACACCAAGGGCGACATGGAGGGATTAAGTAAAGCACAGGAGAGAGAAAGGAGTGAGGACTGGAGAAAAAATCACACAGATAACAGAGGTCACGGTGACACCATGATTCGTGTGTGGCCACCTTTTGCGGGATTAAAGTGTCTGGCAACAGATGAATGGCTGGATATTGTTATAAATGTTTGCAAGCAATCATCAAAGGCATGATATTATTTTTCTAAAGCTTTTTAAGTTGTATTAGTGGTAACGCCTTTCTCATACAGAGTTAAGTAACTGTTAATGAAATCCATAAATTACATGTTGAATGTTATTTGTTGTACGAAAAACAAACTGTAATATACTAATATTTTTCTAGTTAACAAGAAGAATGTTGTTGTATAAAATTCTCATGGACTTCATTTGACAAACTATGTCACTGGTTTCATCTCAGATATGTCTAGCGAGTGGTTGGAATCAAAATAAATTTTTGATTTGGCTACAGTAACAGTCTTTTGTTCAATACCCTGACCCTAGAGACTTGGTATTTAGGTGGGATTATAGTGAAGAATCATTGGTGTTATGTTTAGTCCTGAAGGGGGAGGAACCAGCCAGCTATATATACAAGGGGCACAGGCGTCAAACGAAACAGGACTTTGATATGCAGTCGTGTAGGGTGCAGATGTCTGTTCGCTTGCACTCTCCCCTAACTTTATGGCTTCCCCACCAGCATTAGATTTTTTTTTTTTTTTTAGCCTTTCTGGTGATAGCTAGGATAGTTAGTTATTTTCCTCCTTTTCCTGTTAATCTGATATGGCAGGCATCAGTACCCTTGTACTTAGATTGTCTTTGCCTCCTGCCCACGGAGGGTTCCCCCCCTCCCCAACTGATAGCTCTGGTGGCCTGAGTACGCGATAAGGCCTCCCTAGAATGGGCTGAGAGGGCAATTTCAGCCTTAGCTATTTTTTCCTGGGTCGATATTCCTTGCTCGCTTTTCTCTTTCTTCCCTCTTGCCCTGAGAGGGAGAGTTGGCTACTATATCGACCACCCCTCCTGCCCCTCTCCCCTTCCCTTAGGGAGCTCTGACTACCCCTTAACCGACAGACGGACTGACTCTCGGACTGACCGCGCCCAAACTTAAGCCCCACTTAACATTAGTGTAGAGAATACTTTGTTCATAATTTTACATGCATTCGTGGCTACTCCCCTGCCCAGTTTCCATCTTTTTATCATCAAGGAAGTGACTGATGGCTGGACTTGTCAGGCAGAACATGTAAAAAACAAACAAACAAACAAACAAACTTGCTGGTGGAGATCTCTTATTTAAGACTGCCAGTTCATCTCAGATTTGTTGAAGCTGCGCAAGTTTCACTATTATGGTACTGAGCCGAGGATCCCACATGTCACGAAATCCTGCAAAGGTGTTACCATCAGTAGGGACCTCATGGTTATGGAAGAGGATGAGATCATACGTGAACCTGCTCAGCAAAATGTCACTGATGACAGATTCATCACTAGGTTCTTGAAAGGTGAGAGAACGAAGACCGCTACAATAGTCTTGACTTTTGGCAAAGTTTCTCTCCCTAAGCATGTTAGAATTGGTTATGAAATTATTAACATAAGGCCTAGTATGCCCAACGCACTGCACTGCTCCAAATGCCACCTTTATGGGCATAAAAGGTTTTGTCAGGCTTCCAACTTAGTGTGTGGCAAGTCCGTGGCTGTGGGTCATGAAGCAGACAACTGCACATCCGACACTATAAGTTACTTTAACTGTAAGGGTACTCCACTTCCTCAAGAGACTGTCCCAATTGGAAGGGGTAGGAGATCTGGACAGTGAAGGCAGTGGAGAGCATTTCCTACTACGATGCAAGGAAGAAGGTGAGGGAATTGCATGCAACTCCCAAGCCAAATGTCTCCTAGGTCCCGTTTTGTGATGTTCTCTGTGGAGATGCAAACTTAACCTATCACCAGCGCTCTCGCCATTCTTTCTGCTCCCACATCAACTCCCCCTGTGCATTGCAGCTGTCTTGTTGACATCCCTGTTGCAACTTCCTACTCTGAAGCTGCTGCTTCCACTTCTACTAAACGGAAACCGAAATCTGACAAGTCTAAGAAAGTCAGTCAGACTTCCCTTCTCACTGGGTCATGTCCTAATGTCTTACCTGCTCCTGCTCCAGCGAGGGAGAGATGAGGTCGTGCTTCCGTGGGGGCGTCTGGGAGCCTCCTTTTTGATGAGGCAGTGGAGGTTTCCTTTAGCAAACACCAAGATAGGTTTCCCAGTTGCCGCTCGCCTGAGGTTAGGCGCCATAAAGTAGGTAAGTACAATGACTCCCTTCGTAAATTTTAAACCATCTCATTCACTGTGTTACTGAGGAATTGTAGGACTCTTGGGAAAAATTACATAAAATAGCATTCTTGCCATCTATACACATACCATACAATATTTGTTTACAGGAGGCGTGATTGGCGGATCACCCTAATCCTCCAAAGCTAAAACACTACCACCTGAACAGAAGGTATGATGGTCACGGCGTTGCCACGTATACCATATGCACATATCGCAAACACAAACATAAGTGGTTCTAAATTTTACTGGGCAAGCTGTCACATGCAGAGCAAAACTCAATTATAGTATTTGTATATATGTTCTATCCACTGTCCAACAAATCTTGTCTCATTTAATGCTCAGAAAAATAAATACATTAATTCTCCAACAGAAAGAATCTCTCAGACTCCCATAAGATTTTAAATGTCAATATTCCCATATCCACTACAATTGATATCCTAGGTGTCACGCTAAACATCAACCTAAGCTGGACAGCTTATGTTAAATCCCTTGCTAAAAATGCTTCTAAAAAGTTAGGACTTCTGTACAGAGTTCGTGAATTCTTCACTGACGAGCAGTTGGCCACAAGATGCAAAAGTCATGTGCGTTCTCAGATCGAATACTGTTCGCCACCGTGGAGTGGATGTGGAGCGGTTGTACAGAGGCAGTTGGACAAAATTCAAAATCAAGCCATGAGATAAATCAGTAAACCAGCCATTATGCAGGACGGAGAGATGTTCCATCTTTAGCATTATTTTACTGATACTTTTACCGTAAGTGCTCTGACGAACTTGCTTCAATTGTTCCTCCCCTTGACATTTTCTCCCGAAATACTCGAGCAGCTGGGAGTGCCCATGAACTTACACTCTCTCCCCCGCATTGCAGAACCTCTGCTTTTCAAAATTCATTAATCCCCAGAACTACAACTCTCTGGAATTCACTCCCTGGGAGTTGCTTCTTACAAACATTTAAACCACTTTTATTTAAATCCAGTTGTTATAAGTATTTTGTGAATGGAGGATGTCTTTAGGCAAATGGACTTTTTTTTCTCCTTTGTTTTTCCTTCCTCCATCCATTGTCTCTTAATAAAAAAATAAAAAAAGACCACAATGATAGTGATGCTTTAAAATCGCATTTTGACCACCTTGCTGGAAATAAATCATTTTGGGGGAACATTACCGCCTATCATTAACGGTGGGGTAGCTTGAGGATCGATGGTTGTGGGGAGCAAGTAGCGAACCTAATACCACAGTCCAACCTCTATCTTCTGACTGATGGTAGAGCGGATCGTGTAGTTAAAACAGTCATAGGGTTACTGATTAAATGAGTTAATGTAAACCAAACATAGAGAGGTGAATATGAGAAAGGAATAAAGAAGGGAACTATTACGATGCAAAATTGTGTACAAAGCATGAAAAGAGTGCTTATGTATGTATGATAAAAACTGGTCAGCTAGCAGAGAAGCAAGTTCAAAACTCTTTTGAATAACCGAAGAAGAAGGAATGACAAGAACAGACCGATGATATAGAAGTTTGGGTTGGTTGGTCTACGATAGAGCACTTTGGTGCACAGGAAAGTCGTAATTATAGTAGCGAAGAATGCAGTGTTAACGCTGACTAATGGAAAGGTGAATGTTTTGATAAGGTATATGAAGAATTATGAAAAAGAATTAAACAGAATGTTTACTAGAAATATGCCCAAATGTCAGGATAAATGTACAGCTAATGAATGGGGAAAAGTGCTGTGACTGTATTCACTGGGGTGCAAATATTTGGAGGAATAAGTGTGCGGAATGTTCTTGGTAAGATATAAGTAATAAATAGGGATGAAGGTAAGTCAATTTTCCTTTTTACAAAATTATAAATGTAAGCAGAGTAGCTTAAAATTATTCACTGACCACAAGAATTATAAAAAAAAAAAAAGTGATGAGTTGACAAATTCTCAACCCTTACAAATTGTATTCAGGCTAAATCACCACCAAGTTCCTTTCTTCATCTTCCTCCTCAGCTCTGCAGGGGTTGTGCTGTTGATATTTGTGGAGATATTTATGAACCGCCTAATACCAACCACATTATACGCCACATTTTATTGTGGATCAAGAACACACCTCAGACACTGAATGTTCTTTAGTGATCGCAGTAATAATGTCATCGCACTGAAAAGAGTGATGGAGATCGTTGTTTTCTACTTCAATACGAAATACATCCTTCTCAAATGAAATTGCTTATGGTGAATCTACATTAACAGTATCAGACTGGTAATCGTTCTGAATGAGTAAAATTACATTTACGGGACACCTCACTTCGAGAATAAAATTTATGTAAGCTAATGACGATGGTGACGGGTACTAGTTCACATTTTCGTCAACAATGGATTCTGTCTAGCACTTTTTGGTAATCTCCTTTAATATTCGTATGCCATTCATACCCCTTTTGAGAAAGACATAGATTGTTTGGTTATCATAGCTGAAAATATTAAAGTGTCCGAAAGAATGCTTGGGAGTCTCCTTTGCTTGTGAGAATTTGGGTTATCATTATAGTCTGGTAAACCATATATGATTATGTTTCCTTTAGACTGGATGCCCTTGCTTTAATAATTCCATTATGGTGATTAGTGTTTGTTTGTTTTTTTGGGGGTGGGGTTTATAGAAGCTCTTTACCCTCCACCGGACAAAGTCAGAGTAGGATGTTATCAATGGGATCAATAGGTATCCGTCCATAAAGTTGGGCATCAGGGAGACTGGCTGAGCGTGGAGATTTAATTTCCAGGCCAGACTTCACAAAGTATTCACTATAGAGTCATGAAATTTCACATGCTTAAGTGTCTTATAGTGAGCTGGTGCCTTTTGATAGGTACTCGTAGAGTGCTGCATCTTATTATTATTTTTTTTTTTACAGTGAAAAAAGTATTTTTTTTTTTTTTCAGAGATTTCAATGCGACCTGTGCAAGGAATCTGAAGGGCCCAGGTTATGTGTCCTCAAGGCGTTCTCCTTACGCCCACCTCTATAAGAAAAGTCTTTGGGGGTGAGGGCCGTTATGCGCTTGGTTAGGTGTGCAGGGAGGGAGGGGTATGTGGTTGGTCAGATGGAGGGTTGCAACAGTGTAGCGTTGCCTATGTTTGAAATATAAACCTTCATTAATTCCTTTCACTACAGCAGGTATCGCCTTGTTGAATAAAACAATCTGATGCAGTGGCATGAATAAAAAACTAATCATATGAGATAAATTTGTAGAGTATATAATCTCGTCTATTAAAAACTCCTCTTTCATTCTCTCTCTCTCTCTCTCTCTCTCTCTCTCTCTCTCTCTCTCTCTCTCTCTTCATGTACACAATGAAACACACATTTTCACATGGTTAACCACACAGCGGAGACCCCTGAACAAATTTTAGTGCTTGTGTGTGGACGTAAAAATAAACGAAATTTGAAATTTACACTGAAAATATGAAAACGTAGTTGTTTTCCGGGAGCGGGGGGGATGAGCTAAGGTACAGAAATTTTTCGAAATCAAGTGTAACTTCGAGCATTATTTCCTGTCGATTTTTTTTGCTTGAATTCGAAAGTGAAATGAGCTCAGTTTTTATTTAATCTGAAACGTACCCGTTGTGGACTGCTAGCTAAAATGATTTCTCCAGTATTTTAACATCCTCTCGTCATAGAGAAGTAAGATGTTAAGTGTATGCATGTATATCGGTAGCACATAATTTGTAGGGATGACCTAGGTTCCAATGACGTCATGTACGGGTACATAAGGCTTAGGAAAACGTGAAAAAAAAAAAATGCAAAACCCAACTTTATGAGTATAGAAAAACCTTAGCTTTTTAAATGCAAAACTACTCATAGTGTTCTGCTAATTTCATTGTAGCCGCGAACTAGAGTCGCAAAATATCAGGTCTGTTCTACTATGTTTCTTTATCAGTCTCAACTTCAAAACGAAAAGTCATGGACGAGCGTGTTAGGAACCAAAACACTTCATAATAACTGGGGACGTTTCCTACATAACTAGAACTACATTTAAGCCTTAGTACACGATTGACAATTTAATATCATTCTATAGCACTCGGTCTTAAAATCATTCTATAGTACTCGGTCGTCTTTCAAGATATCTATAACTCACTCTTTGGACTCGTGCTGCAGCATTCCGGGTAAGGTCAGTGGAGGAGACAAGACATATCCATGGTGGAAACTGGTCCAGAATGGAAAATAAGTTCTGGAAGAATAATAGGTCCATGGGGAAAAACAGCGCCATGGGAAAAAATGGGTCTATTGGAAAAACATATCCATGGGAACAATAGACACGTGGAAGCAGATTTTTCAGGGTGGTAATACGATCTTTCTGAGACAGATCTCGAGAGAAAGAAACCCCAAGGATAATAAGAGACACTGAAAGTCGTATATTGTTCAATGTTAATCGATAATCCTGTTGAAGAATTTGTCAAGTCGAAAGATGCAGAAACAGAGTTTCTGATGCACTAAAATCAACAAGTTTTTTTTTTTTTTTTTTTTTTTTTTTTACCGCAATCAGAAATCATACATAAGCAAAAATTAGGTGCATAATTGCCTCATTCTTCGTGGGATGAGGATGCGGCACTATTATTTTGACACCATTGGATGAGTAAATTAGATATACGAGAGAAGTCATGTTGTGAAGGAATTAGAGATAAAAGCCATATTGCCGTCACTATCCAGGTTTGCTCATAAATCGAATAAAATCTTTCATAAGTAGTTATATGAAATATTAACCAGAATGACAAAATTTACAAGCAAATACATTAAATTTCCCAAAATCTGTTTGTTATTTTAACCCATTATAGGCTAAACACAAAATCCGTTTTCTCTCATACATGTATACCAGGATAATGGCTCGTTCGAATCGAACTTGGCCTGTGCCGGACCCCCACTAAAAGTTGGTCAAACACCTTTGATAATTAGGATGATAGTTTTGTCGTCTGGTGTCTCTCTGCCCATCTTTTGGTGACATTTTTATTTAATGTGTCCGGCTCTGGTCACAGGCTTAACACATCGTCCCCTAAGGCTTAGCAGTCATCTTACCTACTTCATTTCCACATGTCTACACTTCGGCGCTCTCATTCAACCAGCCCCAGAGAAGGGTGACCATTCCCAAACCTCTAACTATCGTCCAGTTGCATTAACATCCTGTGTCTCAAAAGTTTTCGAGTCAATTCTTAATAGAAAAATTTTAAAGCATCTTTCCTATCACAACCTTCTTTCTGATCATCAGTATGGATTCCGTCAGGGACGCTCCACTGGCGATCTTCTCACCTACCTTTCAGACTCCTGGTCATCCTCCTTTCGGAACTTTGGCGAAAGCTTTGCCATTGCACTTGACATCTCAAAGGCTTTCGATCGAGTCTGGCATAAATCTTTAATGTCCAAACTGCCATCCTACGGTTTCTATCATTCTACCTGTGCCTTCATCTATAGCTTCCTTTCTGGTCGTTCTATAGCCGCTGTTGTAGACGGCCATTGTTATTCTCCTAGATCTCTCAACAGTGGTGTTTCTCAGGGCTCTGTCCTATCACCTGCTCTCTTCCTTTAATTCATCAGTGACCTTCTAATCTGTACATCTAACCCTATCCACTCGTACGCTGATGACTCCACCCTTCACCTTTCCATTCAGTTCCCGCAACGTTCATCTCAGCAGTTACTTCAACAAGCTAGGGATGAGGCTATGGCACACCTAATGTCTGACTTGGATGGTATCTCTGACTGGGGTAAAAATAATCTTGTTGTTTTTAATGCATCAAATACTTAGTTCTTACACCTATCAACCCAACAAAATCTTCCACAGGTGTACCCACTAATGTTTAATAATACTCAGCTTAATCGTGCACCATCCCTGAACATGCTTGGGGTTTCATTCACTCGGGACTTATCTTGGAAAGATCATATTACATCTCTTGCAAAATCTGCTTCCAAGAGATTAGGTGTGCTAAGCCGACTCCACTCCTTTTTTTACCCCTGCACAATTGTTGATTCAACACACGGGTTTTATCCGCCCCTGTGTGGAGTACAACTCGCATGTGCGGGATGGTTCTCCACATACAGCTCTTCTCAATAGGGTGGAGTCAAAGGCTTTTCGTCTCATTAACTCTCCCCCTCTTTCTGGCTCCATTCAACCTCTGTCTCTTTGCCGCACTGCTGCATCTTTATGTCTTTTCTATCGCTACTTCAATGGTCGCTGCTCCTCTGAACTGTCTGCATGCATTCCTCCACCTCGACTCTCATCCCTTTTCTGTCCAGCTCTGTAATGCAAGAGTTAACTGTTACTCCCAGTCCTTCATTTATGCAACAGGTCAACTCTAGAACTGTCACCCTCTGTCTGTATTTCCTGCTTCCTTTGATCTCCAGTCTTTCAAACGCAGTGTGTCCAGGCATCTCGAAATGATCGGATCTTGAATTTGGCTTTCTCTTGTATTTTGTTCTTCTATTGGAAGGACCAGTTTTTGCGGGCTCGTAGCCTTTGGTTCCTTCTTCCTAGCATAAAAAAAAAAAATGCTTGGACTGTGTCATATAGGAACGGTGCATTTTTATTAATAGCGGTGTTTTTACGACATATCAACGGGTTTTATGGTACATCAGTAAAGTCTGGCTTAACGAAATTAAAATCCTTAAATCTGTCCCTGCCTAAGCCAAGATTCGAACGTGGACCCACTAGAACTGCAGGCCACTTCTCAACCGACTCTCCCACCGCCTGCCTCACTGTTGGGGCTACGAAGTTATTTTAATATGCCTAAGGTGAAAGTGAGAAAAAGCTCTCTCGAGCTACCAGGTGAATATGCCATGTATGTGGGTGAACAGGGAGGAGAACATAGGATCCGAGTTGATTTGCTCTAGTGCATGGATGAGGTAGTGAGGGAGGTAGAGGTAAGGGGATGATAATTTAGGTGGTGGTCCAGTGAAGCTCCATCAGTTTTACGGAAGCCAGTATGTGTGATGTCATGAAGAGGGGAGGGGCCAGCTTGCTATACTGTGTATATAAGAGGGAGGAGTGTCACAGGAGAGACTTCAAGTTCATCCGCCGCTCCGAATAGGTCACCTTTATTGATTGGGTGAGTACCGATAGGTCCACACGTGATACCCTCAGAACAGCACCGACCAGTGTCAACCAGTTCCTTGTTATTTCTTAGATATTGAAATCATGCATTAGCACACAAACCCCTAAGACGAGAACGTCATCTGTATTTCATTATTGCTATTTTGAGGTGGTTTTATTCAGCTTATGAAAGACATTAGAATGGCTTTTGTTAGACATGGGCCTAAATTAATACCTTCCCAATCAGAGATCCTTCCTGTATTGGACGAACATCTCTGATGACAGCAAGAATTTAATTTTAAAACATATACTCAGTCAAAATATTACCGGGCAGGACTGGTGTCTGATGACATGCTAACTGATTATTACAGACAGTGCTATCATAAGAAGCTTCATTTGTTTGCATGTGAACGTGCATTTAGCAACAATAATTTCTGTGAATATGATGGGAAAAGTTAAAATCTAACAATACATGAAAGCAGAGATGCTATTGTATAGTATGATGTCATAGTTTCTCGAGAGGAATGTGCACCTGTATTTTGTACTTGATGTTGAATTCATACTGGCAGAAGTAGTAAATGATAAAAAATAAAAATAAATGACAGTTGCATATCGGTCGAGTGTTGTAAGAGGTGACATAATCCCTTCGCTTTGAGGACCCCCATATCATTTCTTTCTTACTATTATTTGGCAGTTATTTAACATTGAAAAGTCATTTTAGTGTGGGCGAATTTGACAGAGATTGTTTCCAACCGCTGCTATGGAAAAATCATTGCCGAATCAAGTCATCTGGAGGTGACAAGAATGTGGAAGTCTATACAATACGCATGCCATCGTATTTTACAGCAATAAAAGAAGGTATCCCATGTGTTGTTGTTACTTGTAGTCACATTTATTAAGCCTAGTGAGACATCTTGAAATGGAGGTGTTATATAACTTTAATTAACGCCTTCAGTATAAAAGGGTCCCCCCCATTATACCTTTATCAAAATGTCTTTTCAGTATATAAAATTAGGAAAGAATAATGCTTTTCGGCTGCCCATTCACCGGATGACCTGTTTCTTTTTTTCTTTTAATCATTACTTTTATTTTATTCAACTAATGCAGAACCACACCTACTGACGGGATTACTGAAGCCTGAAGCTCCCCCTGGTAAAAAAAAAATACATCTTAAGCTAAATACACTGCAATTCACTATTCTGGAGTCCCAGAACAACCTAATATTTAGTTTTGAAAGTTGTCTTTTTCATCGTTTAAGCATTATTAAACTATTAACACGGTGATCCAAACTTGCAAAATTTCGGTGCAACTTACCCACTCGGATAGCAATAATCTCTCTCATAAACGTTTCCTCAGCTAATCAGATGTATAATGCCTTTTTAAGTCCTTTTCCCTTAAGGGGGGCCACGCAGCCAGGGAAAATCTTTAGTTATCAACAATATTAGAAGTATGTGGTCAGTTATCGAGTATGGTATGATCACTAAATTATTGCAGTTGGGTGACTAATGCCATGCCTCGCTGGTAATGGAGCAGTATATCACATCCGATTTATGTTTCTTTGTGTGCAAAAATTGGGGAGTTTCTCGAAGATGACACGTGACTGGCATAGACTGAAGGTTATAACGACGGAGTTTCATATAAATTCGTTCTTTAATATCAGATACATTGGGGTTAGTCTGGGACCTCAGAGTAGTGAAGCATCCTGTGTAATGGCCTGAAGATAGTAGGGAATATACCAAAGCAGATATATTAGGGGATGGGGAGGTTCAGCTACAGTGCAGCCCGCAGGGAGAGGGACTGTATGTTCGCAGGTTCGATCCTGTCAACTGCACGGCACACTTGGTGTATGTGAATAACTATGTTCGCTGCCCTCCTCTATGACCCGGAAATACACCACAAAAATAGGTTTACGAATACCATAATACCAGATCTGACTGTTAGATTCTTGATGGATACTGGCGCCCAGTTTCCAGGTGACGTGTTAGGGCGTGTGTCGTAGGAGATTTACAGGATCTCGAGAGTAGTCCCCTTAGCCAATGTTGGGAATTGGAAATAAATGTTGCAAGCAGTTTCGTCGCTTCACTCAGATAGGAGGGGGTTGTACTGAAGGGCCGTACTATAAAAACCCAGAGTTTAGGCGGTCCAACGGCGACGTTCAGTCGTCAGACGTTCCTGAGCGTCAGTCATCCTTACTAAAAAAAATCTGGACCGTCAGTCTTGGCGAAACCCAGTTCTGGCGTTTGAATGCCAAGACAGTCGCTAAATTGGGCAAGAATGCGCTGCATGAGCACTAAAAGCGCGCAAATTTTGAAAGTTGCTTCTGTTTAATAAACCAGACACTTCGCTAACCCTTTCTAAACTGTTATTTTTATGTACGAAATAAGTATATTTGCGATAGAATTGGTATCAAATGATGCTAGAACGCATAAAGAGGATGCATTTACAAGCAAGATACAGTGAAATGCATAGCCTAGACTGAATTATGATTTATCCTCCTTTTGCAGTCATTTGCATGAAAATAATTATTGAGATTATCCAGACTTGATTTCATACGAGCAAAGTGAATGTATTATTGCGTTCTTCATAGATTTCCATGTTGTTCCTGGCCAGCTCACGAGTCATGAATTACACAGCAGTTTCTCCAGGTTATGTGCACCTTCACTCATGCAGCAGTACATCATGTGTTCCTAAATTTATATTGCAAAATGTAAATACAGAGTTACAGGAGAATTATTTTTAGCATGGAGACTAATTTGCTTCTTTCAAAGCTGGTTGAATGATGACATTCATTGCAGCACCAACACAAGAGGGATGCAGTAACACTCCATTCTTTTTCAGCTGCTTCTTTCCACACCTGTCATCCAGCCATGACCAACAGACCATATTGGAAAATATAGGTTATAAGATGTGTGTACTGTATCAGTTGTTCTTTCAATTTCTATATATCTAGCTATAGTTTTTTCCCTACATTATGGTCACCTTCCCTGTTTGAGGTGTTACTAGTAAATTTCCAGTTTAGCTCAGTAATTATACTACTCTGAGATTCACATTCTTCATCATTACGTTTCCCTTCAAGCAGTATGCAATGATTTCCTAAGTTACATGGTATATACATTAGCTACGGTAATTATTTCTGTCCCAGTCTGCTAGACAAGCTTTCCTTTTTGTTTCCCAGAAATCATTCCACTTCTATAGCACTTTCATCCAGTTCTGCTTTATATATTTTCAGACTATTTACTGTTCTGTTTTCCTAGGTTTCTCCTACTCTGGTTATATGCTTGATGTTTGTCTCCTTCACTAAATATTTATCTCATTACTTCCTGTTTGTCAGACATTGCTTACCTGCACCTTTCATGCTTTTGTATAACCCTTCCACTCTAACCAATATTCCATGACTTTCCTACACCTATCTACTCCTCCATTACAGTAACTGTCATTTCTATCCAATTAACTAGTTTTTATATTATATATGCATGGAACAGGCCATTTCCTCAGGCCTGTAGCTACTTGTAAGAAAAGCTCTTGGGATAGAAAGATGCCTGTTTTTTTTTTTTTTTTTTTTTAGCATGAAAAAATCAGCATTTACTAACAAGTTTTGCTTTAAAGCCAACACGTCTATGCTCAAATCTGAGTGCTTGATTGAAACAGGCAATATTTCAGCCAGCATCCTAACCAACCTATTCACGCACACCAGTATCTGGTAATCTTACCCAACTATCTTAACTACATCAGCTTATCAATTTATTTTGGTGGAAAAACGAATCACATTCTTCAAGAAAGAACTTAGGTGATTGCACATACTTGTCGGTGCTGGTGAAAAATTTGTGTGTGTTTTATCAATTTCTGAAACTTAACTGTGAGAGAACACTAAAACAGGTAAAAAATACAAACCAAACTAACCATTTACCAACGCTGACCAAACTCTGATATGTGTAATTTCTGCCATGTAATATAATATTGTAGGGAAGAGTAAAATGATAGTCTTTGAGAGAGGTGAAGTCAGTGAATGTACAGCGAGGATGGATGGTGAGGAATTGGAAAATGTGAGTACGTTTAAGTACTTGGGTAGTGTGATGAGTAAGGATGGAGGTTTGGAGGGTGAAGTGCTTGAAAGGGTACAGCAGGGAAGAAAGGTTTCTGGTTCTTTGAAAGCAGTGATAAGAAACTGGGAAGTGAGCATGGAAGTGAAAAAGTTACTACATGACAGTATTGTGATACCAATTGTAACGTATGGAAGTGAAGCTTGGACGTTGTTGGAAGGACACAAGTCAAGAGTGAGAGCAGTGGAAATGAGTTATTTAAGAGGAGCCTGTGGAGTCACATGGAGAGACAGGCTGACGAATGAGGATATAAAGGAGCGTTGTGGTGTGGATGTAGATGTGATAGGAAGCGTTATGAGGAACACACTGAGGTGGTTTGGCCATGTGGGGAGGATGGAGGGTGAAAAACTGACGAAGAGAGTGTATGTGAGTGAGGTGGAGGGGGGAAGAGGGAGGGGGAGGCCGAGGATGAGATGGAGGGATGGGGTGGAGAGGTATATGAGAAAGGGGGGTGTGAGTTGGGAGCAGGGCAGTGAAAAGGCAGGGGACAGGGCGACTTGGAGGCGATTTGTTTGTGGCCAACCCAAACGGGATTGAGGCGTCTGGCAATAGATAGATAGATAGATAGTAATATAATATTGCATATGGACTTCTTACACGTCATTTATTCATGATTTTTCATAGGCAAGAAGTGTCACACAATGATGTTGTTGGACAAGAGGCAGAAGCTTACTGGCTTGCCATCAAATGTGCTAACTAAAGCACTGAGCTGGCTAACACACAAACTTTCAAACAGTTACCGTTTCAAAAATCTATTCAGAAAGTACACAGGTAGTCTGAAATAAACTAGCAAGCATAATTTAGTATCCTAACTCAATATTACGCGCCACGTCGCCACCATAGTTTTTGTTTGCTCGTATTCGTTACGGAAGCGTTTAGTCTTGTAAAATCTTTTGAATAGCCTTGTATTTCTCGTATATTTTAGCCTGCTGGGGAAAATTTGATTCCTGGATTATTCAGTTTTTATGAATGGATAAACCGGTTATCATATTTATGAATATTTAAATTTGTTACACGAAAGGGGGGTCTCTTGTGGCGTTTATTCTCCTGTGACATTCCAATACTATTTTACGCCATAACCAGGTGACGAACGCCTGGCGTGAACAGGAAATTTATTTACGTACGAAACACGGGAACATCAGACGTTCACAATCGGCAATACTGGCGTTTAGTTTTTATAGTATGGCCTTAGTCATGGATATAAATGCTTTTACGAATTAAATTTCTAAAAAGTCCATACGCTAGATTACAGGTGTCCTCCATTCATAAAAATCCTGTAACAAATCAGGGAAACTAGAACTAAACTGCTTCTGCTTTATGCTTAAGGTGTGTCCGTCACTTTCCACCCTGACGCATCATACGAGAGTGATTCATCTACGAACAGCAAGACATATCCAGCCTTTCTCAGCTTAGGAACAGCGGCCAGCAGAGGAAAGCTGGAATTGGGAGTGAAATATTTGGTGAACTTTTGTCCCCAAATCTTCCCCTCAAAAAGGCATCAGTATTATATCTATCAGCCTGAAGACGTAAGCTTTCTTTCGTTCTTGTTGCCATCAGGTGAATTTATTGAGCTTATGCGAGACTGACTGTACCAAAAGTAGTTTATTACACTCATGCTGCTTGCAGATGATTATTTTTTTTTCCAATTTGGAAATGCTTTTCTGCTTCGGGAAAATATAGAAGCTTTCACTAACCTCGACATACAATGATCATTTGTTACCACCGGCCGATTTTATTTTGTTTCCGAGAAGTCCTTCACTGACTTCTTCGCTACCAGAGATCATTTCTTAGATGATCAGTAGCCTTTCTTGGAAACAAAAATGATGTATAGGAGATTACCTCGCGCTGAAGTGGTTGTCTCCTTCTCTTCGAGATACCCTTAGTGTAACGACGTTAGGTAGAACAAAAACGATAAGGACGTCCTCGAGCTATATGCGTTAAACTTATCCAAATAATACAAATTTTGCCGCCTTCAGACATTCTAACTTGATCCAAATAATCATTTAAGCAATGTAATGCTGATCTAGATCTCAAATAACAGCTTGATGAACGTCCGTGGACCTTCAGGAGTATGAGGAATGAAGCGATCTTTTTAAAAGTAATAAAATAACAGCAGTGTGACAACCTGGGAGAGTTGTTCCTTCAAAAAAAAAATAATAATAATAAATAAATAGTCATACACTAAGTCACTTCGAGACGCATGGAAACATTACACGATGGGGAGGATGAATTCCTATAATATCCAGCAGTTACAGCTCCTTGTCATCTCGGGAATGACGGCATACGTTGTACTAAGGCGACAACCAGTACATATAAAACCATTTTGTCACACGACCAAATTACATGTATTGCTCTGATATCACCTGCCTTATGTGTTAAGTTTCACCTAGATGGACCTTCAGTTTTGACGGTCGGGATGAAGTTGCTATGGAAGCATTTGTTCAGTGAAAAGGAAAACAGTAACATACAGAACAACATCTAATACTGTAGGTTTGGGCGCCCACCATACATTTACTTAACGTAGAGCTGTTTTCTGGTGACCTTACACAGAACGACAACCTAAATGGTTTCTTGTACAACAAGAAACCATCAGCTACTTTGGGCGGTAACATGTAACCACATGTACGCCTGGTGATCTAATGATTTAAGGCCCTCCAGCTGGATATGGGCCATAAGGATTTACACTGAGGGGATATTAGGGGTTCATGTTCAAATAATAACGCTCAGGGGAAGACCAACTGGTCTCTGTCACCTTAAATGCCTGAACTAAGCAGCCTAACCACGGTCATATACCCTCCTTGTGGGACTGTGTAGTAGTGGATGACAGATATTTATTGAGTATTTAATGTGTTCGTCCAAGTTATCAAACAACATTCTACTTTTTATTATAACGTCCACGCCACAATAAATGTTTCAATACTTACTCCTCGCTCAGCGAATTGAACAATGAACGATCAGTACCGAACATTGCCATCATTCTTGTTAGGGCCCCAGGTTCATCTAAAACATGGCCCCCGTTGGACTGCAGACTTAATTTACCCTTCTACTGCTGTCCATCCTCCTCCTCTCGGGGGACAGGGAAGTAATTGAGGACCGATTATACAGGCAGGCAATTAAGCCGCTTGGTTACATCGATGCCACCAGTGAAAGTGTCCCTCCCCAGCATTACCATGGAAGCTTTTCAGGCTATAAATAGAGCTAGTGTCGTCTTTCACCATGGTAACCTCTTTTATAGCTTGTCTTTGCAAACCTCATGGGATTAATTTCTCTTAGAAGACCATTTTCTGCTGGAGAAAATAGGCATAAATTTCATTAATCCTTTTGGTATAATAGATATTTCCTAATATGAATACCATTGTCTGGTGAATTAAAGAAAAGAGTGGTCTATATGCAACATTCCTCTTCCACTCCGTTGGGCGATTTCCCGTGTGTTACAAGGTGGGGTCAGCCAGTGCTGTGGATGTCTCCCCTGCACCATCTAATTATTGACTATTCCCACAGCTTAATTCTTGTCCACACCAGCACACTGAGCTGTCCCAGAAACACTTGAGATACTGTATATCGATAATACACTATCAGATTGATGGAATTATTTGCTTCAGTGTGATGACATATTCTATTCATGTTTATCTGGCAACCACCAGACGATTAAATTAAAACTGTCAAGGGTCTCTTAGTAGTTATTGTGTTGATGAAAGCTTTAAACTTTCTAATCTGAAAAAAACTTTCCGAAGCGATATATGGTCGTCAAAAAAAAAAAAAAAAAAAGTAGTACTTCCTTTGGTTGATAAGGTAAAGACTGAAACATACGAATATCAATATAAAAAACAATACTATGCACAGGAATGGTAATGAATATGACAAGCAGTATATCGCATCCTCGTCAAAGACAGGGTGTTAAGCTAGCCTAAGACCAATCTATAGAGGCAGAAGGTGTGGATTAATGCTTAAAATGAATACACGAGGGTAAACAGGGCAGACAGTGAACTGTTCGTAACTCAGTTCTCCTGCAGCTTATTATATGCAAATGTTGAATTCCAGTCTCTCTATTTTAGTTTTAGGTAGTAACAGGTTGGAGTAAAGATAAACTGGGCGATGGTTGATGGATGTCCCGGGAATCAAACTCAGGATCTATAATCTGCAGGTACAGTGTGCTTCCACCTGCATTACCGCCACACCTGTAACGGGCTTTTTGCCTTACCTATCGTCTGTCATGTCAGCCATACTCACATACAGTGTAAGCTGCTACAATACTTTTCCCGTGTTATTTTCTCTAGATACTAAGTTAGCTAGCCAACGGCCATACCACGTTGAGTACACCGCTTCCCGTCCGATCAGCGAAGTTAAGCAACGTTGGGTCTGGTTAGTACTTGGATGGGTGACCGCCTGGGAACACCAGATGCTGTTGGCATCCCTACGTGTCAAGTAGGGTTGGTGGAGGATTAGTGCCCCTCCCTATAAAACAATTAACTCAAAGCTTGGCCACCCCGTTTGGGATACATGGCGTCTGGCAATGAATGAATGAATAAGTTAGCTGCTATACCATACAGTAAGCTAGATAATCATGAAAAAAATTTACGGGGTACCTGGTAAAAATGGTTTTTAAGAGTTATGATTTGGTTATGGATTAAGAAGTGTCAGATCAAAATTATATAAACTGTTGGGAGGATATAGCCATTAGGATGGATGTAAATTATAATCTTTTAATACTTTCAAGATCGATAGATGTAATGCCAGCTCAATGGATGAGTAGCAGTGAAATTCTGTCACATGTAATATCTCTAAGTATTCATGAACGAAACCAGACCTGCATACTATAATCATCCACAGGTGATCATCTTACTTAAAACTGCAAACCCGTACAAATAATATTCTCCCCATGATCATCTTGCCAAACAGGGAGAAGATGGAGAGGCGACTGGATAGACGCCGTTCTGCTACGTTGTGTTACCGCACCAGGATTATGTGGTTGTGGCTGCACGGCGCCTCAGCGATGGACATAGCGTTCCAGACTGGTGCCAGTCTCTCCACTGTCTACCGCTGGATCCGACGTTACCGTCTGTGTTCTATGGCGGACTACCTTGCCCATCAGTGTCGTGGAAGCCAGTTCATTAGCTCCGACAGCCTCCTTCTCTGAAACATGAATATGTTCGGCTAAGACAGCTGAAACGCTACAGGCAACAGAAAGAAAAGAACTCTTTACATATACATTTATATTTTTCGCCTTATCAGCGCCATTACAATGGAATGCTAAATCAGTGAAGAATTTCATGTGACTTAATACTTTCTATTGAAATAATCATTCTTTCGTTCGTTCGTTCAAAGATTCCTTGCACCTATAATGCAGACCGGGCCATACGTTAGCCCAGTCAGTGGGGTATGGGCTGCTTAAAAAACGGTTAGGGGAGGAGGACAGGACCATGGGTTTACCCAGTACACACGTCCTGTCTCCTGGCTGGTTTTGTGGTGTGTGTGATTGAAATAACTGTTTCTAATGTTTTCTTTTGTAAGACTAAATACTTAGCTATGGCTCTCGGGGATGACAGTTGGACAACTGTGACATTCATAGCTTAGTTTAATGCTTACATACATATTGCACATAAAAAAAAATGCATGAGTTGTCGGTAAACTCCTTGCATCTATAACAATACCAAACGAATTTCAGCGGTACAGGCAGGATAGATGTTAGGATTTAAAAAAAATGAGAAAACTTTAACCATGGAAGTACATTTACTCTACCCCTCAAAGACACCCAATGAAATTTGGCAGAGACAGAAAGCCCAGTCTTTTATCTGATCCATTTCTCACTGAATCAGGTCAATTCAGTCATCCTTCTACAGTGCATCACTGGAAACTCGTTTGGGGGCAATCTCCCAATCCTACCCAGCCTCAATATTAGCACTCCTGGGTTATCCTATCGCCTGCACGAAAGCGGCACTCCAATGATGAGACAATACTCGTATTCTATCATTCATATACATGCATACAGTCTCTAATGGTAACACACACACACACACACACACACACACACACGAAACAACTCCTACTTAGCATACGTGTACAATACGCGTAGTCATGTTCATCCTATCTATCTATTTATTGCCAGACGCCTCAATCCCGTTTGGGGTGGCCACAAACAAATCTCCTCCACGTCGCCCTGTCCCCCGCCATTTCACTGCCCTGCTCCCAACTCACACCCCCCTCTCTCATATACCTCTCAACCCCATCCCTTCATCTCATCCTCGGCCTCCCCCTCCCTCTTCCCCCCTCCACCTCACTCACATACACTCTCTTAGTCAGTCTTTCACCCTCCATCCTCTCCACATGGCCAAACCACCTCAGTGTATTCCTCCTAACGCTTCCTATCACATCCACATCAACACCACAACTCTCCCTTATATCCTCATTCGCCAGCCTGTCTCTCCATGTGACTCCACAGGCTCCTCTTAAATAACTCATTTCCACTGCTCTCACTCTTGACTTGTGTCCTTCCAACAACGTCCAAGCTTCACTTCCGTACGTTAGAGTTGGTATCACAATACTGTCATGCAGTAACTTTATCACTTCCATGCTCACTTCCCTGTTTCTTTTCACTGCTTTCAAAGAACCAGCAACCTTTCTTCCCTGCTGTACCCTTTCAAGCACTTCACCCTCCAAACCTTCATCCTTACTCATCACACTACCCAAGTACTTAAACGTTCTCACATTTTCCAATTCCTCACTATCCAACCTCGCTGTACATTCACTGACTTCACCTCTCTCAAAGACCATCACTTTACTCTTCCCTACATTCACCTTTAGATTCCGTTTCTCACACACACTCCCAAACTCATCCACCAAGCCTTGCAGCCCCCCTTCGTCTTCACTCAACAACACAGTATCATCTGCAAACAACAGTACAGGGAGTTTCCAAACACTATCCTCTCTCACTAGGGCCACTCCAACATCCACTTCCCTACCTTGTACCTCTTTTATTACCCCATCCATGTACAGATTGAACAACCATGGAGACATGACACATCCCTGTTTCAACCCAACTTTGAAAGAGAAAAATTCACTTAGTTCACCATCCACACGCACTGCAGCCTTAGCACCATCGTACATACTCTTCACAGCATTCAACAACTTCCCATCTACTCCATATATTCTTAACACTTTCCACAATCCTTGTCTATCCACCCTGTCATATGCTTTCTCCATATCCATGAAAGCCGCATACAACTTCTTTCCCTTCTCTAGAAACTTTTCGACCAAAAATCTAAGAATGAATATCTGATCTACACAACCTCTTCCCTTCCTAAATCCTCCCTGTTCTTCTCCAACTAATTTCTCTGTTCTTTCTCTAACTCTGTCAATAAGTATCCTACCATACACTTTTCCTATTATACTAAGAAGACAAATGCCCCTATAATTACCACACACTTCTTTTTCCCCTTTTCCTTTGTACAAGGGAATAATTATACCTGACTTCCAATCCTCCGGGACTTTACCTTCCTCCCAGGCCAATCTGCTCATCTTCCACATCCATTCTACTACTATCTCTCCCCCATGCTTCAGCATTTCACCACACACTCCATCAATTCCTGGGGCTTTCCCCGATTTAACTTTCTTCATTGCTTCCACAACTTCTATCCTACAGATTTCTTCCTGTCTTCTCACCTCCCTCCTGCTCCCAGCCATCCTCTGCGTTCAACAATTCCTTAAAGTGTTCTCTCCATCTGCTCACTTTTTCTCCCTTCTCCACTAGTAATCTACCATTTTTATCTTTCACTCTCCTGCTAACTTCACTTCCACCCCATCTTACTCTTTTCACCTCTTTCAAGAACATTTTCTTACAGTCTCTCCACTTTGCACTCAAATTCCTTCCAAATTCCTCATCCACTCTCTTCTTACTCTCTCTTACTAATCTTTTCACCTCTCTCTTTCTTTCTACATATAACTCTCTCATCCGCCTCTCAACTTCTTCCACGCCCCTATTTCTCATCCATTCATTGTATGCTTTCTTCTTTTGTGCCACAGCCTGTTTCACCTCTTCAGTCCACCATGCAGTTCCTTGCATCCCCCTCCATCTTCTCTTCCTTCCACACGCATCACATGCTGCACATATTTCTTCTGTAAATATCCTACACACACCTTCCACGTCCCCCATCTGCTCCAATTCATATTTGCCCAATCGTTCCTCCACTTCTCTCTTATACTCTGCCTTTTTCTCATCCTCTTGTAACCTTTCCACTTTCCTTGCAACTACTCCTTCCTCTCGTCTTTCCCTTCTTCTATTCCTCCATCTTACTTGAATTCTAATTCTGGCCACCACCAAATAGTGGTCAGAAAGTCCACTCCCCCAACCTCTATAAACTCTTGCATTCATTACACATCTTCGCATCCTTTCATCCACACACACATAATCAATCATTGCCTTCCTTTCATTCAGTTCACCACTCACCTTTTTCATCACTCGCCATGTATACCTGTGGATCATTTTATGTCTGAACAGGGTATTGGCTATCACCAACCCCCTCCCAGCACAAATGTCCACTAACGCACTGCCATTCTCATCTATCTCAGCAGGCACACCCCACTCACCAACTATTCCATCCACCTTCACATTCCCAACTTTACCATTCATATCACCAATCAAAAACATCCCAATCAATATCATCCCAAGTTTGTAAATATAACAAGAGCAATCCGAGATTGCAAACCTCAGCCAAAGCGGAGATATTACCGGTATCTTGCAATTTTTGTGCAAGCATTGCAGGCATTACTTATCGAGTTAGAAACAAAACTTTTGAAATTGCCACTGTCTGGCAATGGTAAAGTATCTTTTTAAAAATTCCTGGATCTGGATGATGACCCGGATCACCAACAAAATCTAGGGTATTGTTCCTTGGGACATACCCTGCACCACCAGAAAATTTCAGCAAATTCCGTTTATAGCTTTTTAATAATCCTGCTAACAGACAAACAGACGAACAATCCAACGAGGACAAAAGTATAACCTCCTTTCCGGAGGTAATATGTGCATTAAGCCAGGTTTAGGAGAGGGGATGGCTGTTTTTCATTGCCTAAGAAATAATTCAAGCCTTGCCTGGTTATTCTTCTACTGTACATACGGTAAGCTTTCTGTCCACCAGCACTTCCTCTAACCATATAATCTGACGTATATAGATGCTTGGTGGCTTGACTGGTAGCATGCTCGGGTTGGAGCGCGCTGTCGCTTATGTGCCATGGTTGAAATTCAAGATGTATCCAGGAATTTTTGTATCATGTTAATTTTACTAGGGTTGTAGGGCTGTTTCCAACCCTTTTAATGTTCTGGACTATCGCTAACCTGCTTTGCGCCCCTACACTCCAGAGAGGGCAGAACTGGATTTGGCATTTTTTAAAAATAACTTTTGCTCAAATCATATAATTCGATGTATGTGAATAAACTAATTACATCATAATTATTGTTTCTTAACCCGCCCCGTCCCGACGACGTATGGGTACGTCACCACGATTTGCATTTGCCAGTCCCGGCGACGTACCAGTACGTCGTGCAATTGCAAGGTACCTAATTTGCACAATTTTCAATTTTCGCACATGATTTTTCGTATGTATACACAGGACACCTTCCTCTATTCCTGTACAAGATACCAAGCAGGGACAATGCCTTACACTGCATAACCTCCCCCCTCCCCCCCTCACGCCATTGTCTTGGCAAAGGACCTGTTACCAGTGACCTGGCTAGTAAAGTTATTCAGGGCCAGAGTGATTCCCCAATCGATGACAATGTGGAGGACAATGTTTACATAGCATTAGAAGAAGAAACAGCCAGAAATAATGATCAGGTAGTGTGGCAAAAATAGGTCAGGTATGGTGATTAGTTAGTGAGTGAAACAATGCTTATAATGCCTTTATTACTGCTTGAAAACCAATATACTGTCATACTACATATACATTCGTACCAAGTAAATAAATAAATACCGTTTATGAGTGGATAAAATAGTTACCCTCCCATAGAACTCGTTTTCTTTGGTGCCAGCATGTTAGAAAACCCACTCAGGTAAGGAGGAACTCCTACCTGGATTGGGCACTTTAAACCTCAGGTGAGCGATTTCTCTATGAATTTTCGATGTTTCTCACCAAAAGCGAAGGTTTTAGCCAAAAAAAAAAAAAAATCGAAAATACCTCGGGACTGGGGGATGTCGGAGGTGCGGAAAACCTCGGGACGTGACGGGTTAAATCATGAAATTATTCTAAATACAGATCTCTGGTAAATTTCACTGAGATGGAAGAAGGTACGTAGAGAATACTGTGAGACGGCAAGAAATTACACAGGAATTATACGATACATCAACAGTGATATAAATGGTAATATACTTAAACTCCTTATTATAAAGAAGTAACCGCAACCCACTAGTACAACATTCACCAGATATCCTAAAATGCTAAGCAAGACTCGTTAACAATATTTTAGGATTCTAGTGACTGATAGAAAACTCAGCCAATATTTTATAGTAATACTGTACAAGGATAACCTCTTCAATCCAGTAATATAAACTTTTTGCTGACTTCTACTACCTTTAGACGATTATATTCATTTCAAAACAAACATCTAATACTGGAGGGATTAATGAAGGCTAAATTTCTACCTTCTAACCATTTGAAGGCTGCACGGTCATGAATGCTAACCAGTGATCACAAATTTTACACATTAATGGTTGATGATGCTGGAAGACAAAAAAATAATCTCCTGAAAGGACGGTTATAAATACATGCCTTACGTGCAAATGCTGCCTGACAAACAGAAGCTCCATACCACATAAAGTCTGCCTTTACCAACATTACCCTTGATCTCACTTTCTGAAGCTTCTTTTTTCATAGCCTATCTATTTGTATTCAGTGTATATGAGGTGAAAGAGAGAGAGGTTGTCCAGGTGCGTGAGGGTGCGATAGTTGATGTATGCGGAATAACTGAAACGAAATGGAGAGGTGAGAGTGTGAGAGAATGGGAGTATGGATGGGGTATATGTGCAGGAGTAGGTGAGAATGAGAGGGCAAAAGGAGTATGTATAGTTGTGAGTAAAAAATGGAAGAAAAGCATAAGAGAGTATGGATCAGTTGGGTCAAGGATTGTGTGGGTAAGATTGAAAGTTGGAATACAAATGTGGGCGACTGTGTGTGTGTATGCACCAACGCAAGATCGTGCAAGCAGAGTGAGAGAAGAGTTCTGGGCAAATGTGGAAGTGTGCATAGAAAAGTTTGGAAGGAATGAGAGAGTGTTTTTGATGGGTGATATGAATGGTAAAGTAGGGAATGTGAAGGTTAATGGAATAGTTGGTGAGTGGGGTGTGTCTGCTGAGATAGATGAGAATGGCAGTGCGTTAGTGGACATTTGTGCTGGGAGGGGGTTGGTGATAGCCAATACCCTCTTCAGGCATAAAATGATCCACAGGTATACATGGCGAGTGATGAGAAGGGTGGGTGGTGAACTGAATGAAAGGAAGGAGTAGACTGTAGCAAGGTGGAGTAGACTGTAGCAAGGTGGAGTAGACTGTAGCACCAGTCGAGCAGGGCAGTACTCCCGAGGTGGATGGAAAGCTGATGACAGGGAGTGCTGGAGCTCCCGTTTCATCAGCCCTCAGGACTAGTTCCTGACCATCTCCCTTTGCTGAACTTTTTCAGTGTCTCATTTACACAGAGAGTAGGCCAGCATGCTCTCCAGTACAAATTTCTCTAACTATCTTCACCAAACTACATGCACAGTACACACTACACTTCATATTCAAAAATCAACGAAAATGGCGTCCACTAATCAAGCCTCGGAGTCCCCAGGGGGGGGGACCATAAATGCCCCCGCCATCTGCCCCTCTCCCGGTGACGACTCGAGGTGCCTGGAACCACTGTCTGACTCTCTTCTTCTTCATTTCTGCAACATTCGCGGCCTTTCATCTAACTTTCGCTCTGTTGAGCACCACCTCTCCTCCTCTAAACCTCATCTTCTTTTTCTGACGGAGACTCAGCTGTCTGAGGCAACCGACAGCAAACCCTTTTCTGTATCCTCCTACTTTCTCTATACTCATTTCAAAGCCAAAGGTGGCTGTTGTGTATACATACGCAACGACTTATCTTGCTCTCGTGTTCCTGAACTTGATTCTTCTGAATTCTCCACACTCTGGCTTCGGCTTTCCTGTCATTCTCTGACTAAATATATCTGTGCTGTTTACTTATCCCCTAATTCTACTGACTATCAAAAATTCTTCGACTATCTTACTTATACGATGGAACACATTCTGTCCATTTCTCCTTTCTCTGAAATCTCCATTCTTGGAGATTTCAATGTTCACCACCACCTTTGGCTCTCCTCTCCTTTCACGGATCCACCTGGTGAACAAGCCTACATCTTTTCTATCCTGAATGACCTAGAGCAGCTTGTACAGCACCCTACCCGTATCCCTGACCGCCTTGGAGAGAGCTCCAACATACTTGACCTCTTCCTCACAACTAATCCTTCTGCTTACTCTGTTAATCTTTTCTCTCCGTTGGGCTCCTCCGATCACAACCTCATTACCTTAACCTGTCCTATCACTCCGGTACGGCCTGTGGACCCTCCAGGGAAACGTCGTCTGTGGCATTTTGGAGCCGCGAACTGGGAGGCCCTCAGGCAGTACTTCTTTGATTTTCCCTGGAATGATTATTGCTTCCGTGGCCGTGAGCCATCTGAGTGTGCCTTGCGCATTATGGAGGTTATTCACTCGGGCATGGAAGCATACATTCCCTTCTCATATCCTTTGACTAACGCAAGAAAGCCTTGGTTTAATCACGCTTGTTCTAATGCTGTCCGCAACAAGGAGAAGGCCTACAAAAGGTACCGGAGCCACCCCACCCCTGAATCACATCATCTTTACGTTTCTGCCCGGAATCGTGCTAAGTCTGTTCTTCGCTCTACTAAAAATAATTTCATCCATACTAAATGCTCTCAACTCTCCAACTCGAATTCTTCCCGCTCCTTCTGGCACCTTGCCAAAAATCTTTCTAACAACTTTACCTCATCATCCTTCCCTCCTCTTTTCTACTCTGATGGTTCTGTAGCTATTTCTTCTACTGATAAAGCAGATCTCTTCGCACAGACTTTCTCCTCCAATTCCACCTTAGACGATTCCGGTGCTGTTCCTCCATCACTTCTCCCCTCTGACTTCCTCATGGCTGACATTAAAATTTCTTCAGTTGATGTATTTTCTGCCATCACTGGCCTCAGTACTAACAAGGCATATGGGCCTGATGGGGTCCCTCCTGTTGTTCTCAAGAACTGTGCTTCTGTGCTTACACCCTGCCTAGGCAAACTCTTTCGCCTTTGTCTGTCAACTTGTACCTTTCCTTCTTGCTGGAAGTTTGCTCTCATTCAGCCAGTCCCAAAGAAGGGTGACCACTCCCAACCCTCCAACTATCGTCCAATTGCTTTAACGTCCTGTATTTCAAAAGTTTTCGAGTCAATTCTTAATAGAAAAATTTTAAGGCATCTTTCCTATCACAACCTTCTTTCCGATCGTCAGTATGGGTTCCGTCAGGGACGCTCCACTGGCGATCTTCTCACCTACCTTTCAGACTCCTGGTCATCCTCCTTTCGGGACTTTGGCGAAAGCTTTGCCATTGCACTTGACATCTCAAAGGCTTTCGATCGAGTCTGGCATAAATCTTTAATTTCCAAACTGCCCTCCTACGGTTTCTATCCTTCTATCTGTGCCTTCATCGCTAGCTTCCTTTCTGGTCGTTCTATAGCCGCTGTTGTAGACGGCCATCGTTCTTCTCCTAGATCTATCAACAGTGGTGTTCCTCAGGGCTCTGTCCTATCACCAACTCTCTTCCTTTTATTCATCAATGATCTTCTAAGCTGTACATCTAACCCTATCCACTCATATGCTGATGACTCCACCCTTCACCTTTCCATTCGGTTCCCGCAACGCCCATCTCAACAGTTACTTCAAGAAACAAGGGATGAGGCTATGGCACACCTAATGTCTGACTTGGCTCGTATCGCTGACTGGGGTAAAAATAATATGGTTGTCTTTAATGCATCTAAGACTCAGTTCTTACACCTATCAACCCGACAAAATCTTCCACAGGTATACCCATTAATGTTTAATAATATTCAGCTTAATCTTGCATCATCCTTGAACATGCTTGGGGTTTCATTTACTCAGGACTTATCTTGGAAAGACCATATTACATCTCTTGTAAAATCTGCTTCCAAGAGATTGGGTGTGCTAAGCCGACTCCGCTCTTTCTTTACCCCTGCACAATTGTTGACTCTATACAGAGGTTTTATCCGCCCCTGTGTGGAGTACAACTCTCATGTGTGGGGAGGCTCCCCACATACAGCTCTTCTCAATAGGGTGGAGTCAAAGGCTTTTCGTCTCATTAACACTCCTCCTCTTACTGACTCTCTTCAACCTCTGTCTCTTCGCCGCACTGTTGCATCTTTATCTCTTTTCTATCGCTACTTTAATGGTCACTGCTCCTCTGAACTGTCTGCTTGCATTCCTCCACCTCTACGACGGGCGCGTAGCACCCGTCTGGCAGCAAACTCTCATCCCTTTTCTGTCCAGCTCTCTAATGCAAGAGTTAACCGTTACTCCCAGTCTTTCATTTATGCAACAGGTCAGCTCTGGAACTGTCTCCCTCTATCTGTATTTCCTGCTGCCTATGATCTTCAGTCTTTCAAACGCAGTGTGTCCAGGCATCTCCAAATGATCGGATCTTGAGTTTGGCTCTCTATTGTATTTTGTTTTTCTCTTGGAGGGAACTGTTACTGCGGGCCATGGCCTTTGGTTCCTTCTTCCTCGCATAAAAAAAAAAAAAAAAAAAAAAAAATGTGTGTGTGGATGAAAGGATGCGAAAATGTGTAATGGATCCAAGAGCTTATAGAGGTTAGGGGAGTGGACTTTCTGACCACTACTTGGTGATGGCCAGAATCAAGGTCCAATTAGGATGGAGAAATAGAAGAAGGGAAGGACGGGAAGAAGGAGTATTTGTAAGGAGAGTGGAAACGTTACAAGAGGATGAGAAAAAGGCAGAGTAAGAGGGAAGTGGAGGAACGATTGGGCAAATATGAATTGGAGCAGATGGGGGACGTAGAAGGTGTGTGCAGGATATTTACAGAAGAAATATGTACAGCATGTGATGTGGTGTGTGGGATGAAGAGAAGACGGAGGGGGTTGCAAGGAACAGCGTGGTGGAATGAAGAGGTGAGAAAGGCTGTGGCACAAAAGAAGAAAACATATAATAAATGGATGAGAAATAGGGCCATGGAAGAAGTTGATAGATGGAAGAAAGAGTTATATGTAGAAAGAAAGAGAGATGTGAAAAGATTAGTAAGAGAGAGTAACAAGAGAGCGGATGAGGAATTTGGAAGGAACTTGAGTGTAAAGTGGAGGGACTGTAAGAAAATGTTCTGGAAAGAGGTGAAGAGTAAGACTGGTTGGAAGTGAAGTTAGCAGGGGAGTGAAAAATAAAAATGGTAGAATACTAGTGGTGAAGGGAGAAAAAGTGATAGATGGAGAGAACACTTTAAGAAATTGTTGAACATAGAGGTTGGAAGTAATGCGAGTATAAACGGCTGGGGAATGGCTGGGAGGAGGAGGGAGGTGAGAAGACAGGAAGAAATCAGTAGGATAGAAGTTGTGGAAGCAATGAAGAAAGTTAAATTGAGGAAAGCCCCAGGAATTGATGGAGTGTGTGGTGAAATGCTGAAGTATGGGGGAGAGATAGTAGTAGAATGGATGTGGAAAATGTGCAGATTGGCCTGGGATGAAGGTAGAGTCCCTGAGGATTGGAAGTCAGATATAATTATTCCCTTGTACAAAGGAAATGGTGAAAAAGAAGTGTGTGGTAATCACTGGGGCATCTGTCTTTTTAGCATGATAGGAAAAGTGTATGGTAGGATACTTATTGACAGAGTTAGAGAAAGAACAGAGGAATTATTTGGAGAAGACTAGGGAGGCTTTAGGAAGGGAAGAGGTTGTGTAGATCAGATATTCATTCTAAGATCTGTAGTGGAAAAGTTTCTAGAGAAGGGAAAGAAGTTGTATGCGGCTTTCTTGGATTTGGAGAAAGATATGACAGGGTGCATAGACAAGGATTGTGGAAAGTGTTAAGATTATATGGAGTAGATGGGAAGTTGTTGAATGCTGTGAAGAGTATGTATGATGGTGCGAAGGCTGCAGTGCGTGTGGATGGTGAACTAAGTGAATTTTTCTCTTTGAAGGTTGGGTTTAAACAGGGATGTGTCATGTCTCCATGGTTGTTCAATCTATACATGGATGGGGTAATAAATGAGGTACAAGGGAGGGTAGTGGATGTTGGAGTGGCCCTGGTGAGAGAGGGTAGTGTTTGGAAACTCCCTGTAGCCTACTGTTGTTTGCGGATGATACTGTGTTGTTGAGTGAGACGAAGGGGAGCTGCAAGGCTTGGTGGATGAGTTTGGGAGAGTGTGTAAGAAACGGAATCTAAAGGTGAATGTAGGGAAGAGTAAAGTGATGGTCTTTGAGAAAGGTGAAGTCAGTGAATGTACAGCGAGGTTGGATGGTGAGGAATTGGAAAATGTGAGTACGTTTAAGTACTTGGGTTGTGTGATGAGTAAGGATGGAGATTTGGAGGGTGAAGTGCTTGAAAGGGCACAGCAGGGAAGAAAAGTTGCTGGTTCCTTGAAAGCAGTGATAAGAAGCAAGGAAGTGAGCATGGAAGTGAAAAAGTTACTACATGACAGTATTGTGATACCAACTCTAACGTATGGACGTGAAGCTTGGACGTTGTTGGAAGGACACAAGTCAAGAGTGAGAGCAGTGGAAATGAGTTATTTAAGAGGGGCCTGTGGAGTCACATGGAGAGACAGGCTGACAAATGAGGATATAAAGGAGAGTTGTAGTGTGGATGTGGATGTGATAGGAAGCGTTAGGAGGAATACACTGAGGTGGTTTGGCCATGTGGAGAGGATGGAGGGTGAAAGACTGACGAAGAGAGTGTATGTGAGTGAGGTGGACGGGGGAAGAAGGAAGGGGAGGATGAGATGGAGGGATTTGGTGGAGAGAGAGGGGGGTGTGAGTTGGGAGCGGGGCAGTGAAATGGCGGGGGACAGGGCGACGATTTGTTTGTGGCCACCCCGAACGGGATTGAGGCTTCTGGCAATAGATAGATAGATAGATAGTATATGCACGATCATAATGTATTCCTTTTTATCCACTCAGTAATTACATAATTCCACATCTCACTTCTGTAGCCTTTCCTTCCATTCCCAAAACACCTATGATTTTCATTATTACTTACCCTCTCCATCCTTCCCATGCTTGTATCTGTTCTGTAAAAGGTAATTTGGAACGTAAACAGTTTCACTCATTGACCAAGTTTCACTCCCATGCGAAAGTGTTGGCAATAACACATTTACACGCAGGGGTCTTCTAACCTCGATACTGTCTCTACTATTCTTCAAAATACAAGAGTCTTCTTCAATTTCTTTTTTAGCATGAAGTGATCTCTTAACCTCATCCTTCATTGGACCATTTTCACATACTAAAGCTCCACAACATAAGAAAATGTCAACGTCCTCAAACATTTCACTTCCCAGTCCTGGACGTCGAAAATCGTTTCAGAGCCAGTATTGTTCAGGAACCAGTTTAGAAACGGAAATTCGTGAGCATCCCAAAGTTAGATGTGGGATTTTACTACAACATGCAGTGAAAAGAAAAATGAAAACCATATAAAGTAAGCTATGCATGACAGCTGAGGCAAGCAGCTTGCGATCTCTCTCCTATGATCCCGTGAAGGAGCATAGTGCTGTAAATTGTTTCATTTTGTACCACTCATGTTCCACTATGAGGGAATGTATTACCCATGTGACTTCATGAATTTTTTTTCCTCCAGAGCAGTGGTTCAAAAACTTTCCATTCTACAGCCCTCCGGACAAAATGCGATAACATCCGCGGACCTCACCTACATCTTCATTTGAAAAGGATGAACACCTTTGCTCGAAAGGAGCATTTCCGATGTAAAATTCTAGTAATTCTTGTACTGAAACACAGATGCGCTTTGGATACACATTTAATACTCATACAGTGAACGAGGAACTAAGTATTACCGCTGCAATTACGTTTTCGCCGTAAGGTGGGTTATTACGGGTTAATATCAGTGAGGGTACAGACAAGATTATCTTCCACATAGGACTGATTACCCTTCTTCAGTTTAATATTAACAACTTGAAAAACTAATTTGTAGTGGTAGGCAGTGAGATCAACGGAAACACACAGACAACCATTATGCTGCAGAGTCCCATTCTAACCCCAGGCTATGCCAGGCTCTTCTTTCTGATTGTACCATGGCAAATGAGTAACATCGAAATTCTTAGAATTCATCCTGCACTGACTCCATCTATGTTTTGCACGATATGTTTGACAATAAAAGTCTTTCTCTCAAACATTGCTCCAGTCAAGTTCTCTCAGCAGTTAATCCAGATGCTCAACGTTACTCCTCGGCTTCCTGAAAAATCATTATGGCCCGCAGTTTGGGAACACTGCTATACAATTATTTAGACATTCGACATGGCACCAGTGAAACTGAATAACAGAACATGAGATTATTTGCTGTGATACGCATGTTGAATTCCAGGAAAGCATTAACATAGCAGCTAAAGAACGCTGTTAGGAAGGGTCATGCTATAAGGATTCAGAGTAAAAATGTCAAACATTGTAGTTGAGACAGAAAGGGTACCGATAATAGGAATGATACCAGGAAGATAATAGGAATGAAAGGTTGACAACGGAGCACAATTGACGGAACCCACCCTGGCAATAAGAACTAACTTTATGAAGGGGAAGCTGTTTCATCAGTCTTCTTGCTGAGGATGAACTCATGACTCACAATCATGTATGCGAATTTAGGGTATTGGTCGATAGTTAGAAGAGAAGTGGGTACCCTTCTTCGAGAGAGGGAGGATTAAAGCAAATCTGTAACAAAAAATACTTGTTTCGGCTGACAATCAAAGTCAATAGTTTATAAAGCATTAGTATGAAAACACTGTTCTACAGAAAAACCGAAGAAGACCTCAAAAAGATCATAATTATGCCCTTGTGAGGAGGCCAGAAAGGACACATATCTCATGTATCAAAAATTGTATCAACCATCAGGATATCTGAGGTGGAAAAAGGTGGAGGAACAGCATCTGAATAATCAGAAGCAGAATTAAAACAAAGTTATAGCAGAGTTCAACATTTTATAGTAGGAAACAACTACTGTCTCATCATAATGGAAGACAGATGTGAAATAGTGAGAGTACATAGGAGTACATACGAAATACAAATAACAAGAGGCCTGTTGGCCCATGACAAGGTTATATTTTTGGAAAAAGGCTAATGCTCCTAAGATCTACCTAACTTGTAAGAGAATAGGATTAAAAAGAGGAAGGTTCTCCCCCATTCATTACTTCATCAAGTTAAACCTGTAGGAAACATAAAATTAAAGAGTTAGAAGGGAAAGACATGGAAATTTTATACGAGAGGCAGAAGAGAAATGACTATGCACTATGTAACCTCCATACATATCTGTAAATGAACAGCGTACACAATTGTTGAATGTTATTATTAAGCAAACTTCTCTCGGTCGTCAACATACACTTCAACATGGAAATAAGTCAGTTAGTAATAGCCTTTAGTCTTAAAACATTTGTAGAGGCGAATAATACACTTACCAATAGTTTCTGCACGAACTACTGTTGCCGGTAACCTATTCCATTGTTCCACTATGCGAAAGTTAAAGTAATTTTTCCCTGTATTAATGTTGCATCTCTTGCTTTCGAGTTTCATTCTGTTGGTTATGGTCACCGTATCATTCTGTATTTCGAATAATTAATCAAATCTGCACCTTGACAAATTTGTTAAGAATCTTAAATACTTGTATTAGATCTCTGAGTCGTCGAGTTTTTAAAAGAGGATACATTTAGTTTCTTCTATCGCTCTTCATCTGATAATTTTCACAGTGATGGTATCTTATTTGTGGCTCTTCGTTGCACTCTGTGGAGTCTACCTTCGGAGACCATCGCTGCGCACAGTATTCTAGGTGTTGTCTAACTAATTATGTATAAAACTTAGAAATTACATCAGGCGTTTTATGATCAGAGTTCCATGCAATGAAGTTGGGCATTTTGTTTGCCTTGTTACTGGCTACTATAAAGTGTTTAGAGTTTTTGAGGTCGATATTGATTGTAACTCCTAAGTCCTTCTCTTCGTTTAATTCCGTCAGTAGGGTATCGAGCATAATGTTTTAATTTTTTAATCTTTTTGTCGCCAAAGCACATAACCTTACAATTATCTCCATTAAATTTCATCTGCCATTTTTTACTCCAAAGTATTAAATTATCCAGGTTGTTTTGTATAGACTCACACCCTGCCTTCGTAATTATTTATATCCAGTCTTCTTGTCATTTTCAAATTTCGATACCTAAGACACGAGTCAGTTTTCAAGAACATTGACAGAAGCAGTGAAAAGATTTGGTCCTATAGCTGACCCTTGAATAACTCTGCCTATTATTTCTAGTGAGTCTGATGATTCGCCCTGTATCACAACTCCCTTCTTGCGATTCATTAACCAATCAATAAACCAGGAATATCTATCTATCTATCTATTGCCAGACGCCTCAATCCCAATCGGGATGGCCACAAACAAATCGCCTCCACGTCCCCCTGTTCCCCGCCATTTCACTGCCCTGCTCCCAACTCACACACCCCTCTCTCATATACTTCTCCACCCCATCCCTCCATCTCATCCTCGGCCTCCCACTCCCTCTCCACCCCATCCCTCCATCTCATCCTCGGCCTCCCACTCCCTCTCCCCCCCTCCAACTCACTCACATACACTCTCTTCGTCAGTCTTTCACCCTCCATCCTCTCCACATGGCCAAACCACTTCAGTGTATTCCTCCTAACGCTTCCTATCACATCCACATCCAAACCACAACGCTCCTTTATATCCTCATTTGTCAGCCTGTCTCCATGTGACTCCACAGGCTCCTCTTAAATAACTCATTTCCACTGCTCTCACTCTTGCCTTGTGTCCTTCCAACAACGTCCAAGCTTCACTTCCATACTTTAGAGATGGTATCACAATGCTGTCATGTAGTAACTTTTTCACTTCCATGTTCACTTCCCAATTTCTTATCACTGCTTTCAAGAAACCAGCAACTTTTCTTCCCTGCTGTACCCTTTCAAGCACTTCACCCTCCAAACCTCCATCCTTACTCATCACACAACCCAAGTACTTAAACGTACTCACATTTTCCAATTCCTCACCATCCAACCTCAATGTACATTCACTAACTTCACCTCTCTCAAAGACCATCATTTTACTCTTCCCTACATTCACCTTTAGATTCCGTTTCTTACACATTCTCCCAAACTCATCCACCAAGCCTTGCAGCTCCCCTTCGTCTTCACTCAACAACACAATATCATCTGCAAACAACAGTACAGGGAGTTTCCACACACTATCCTCTCTCACCAAGGCCACTCCAACATCCGCTACCCTCCCTTGTACCTCTTTTATTACCCCATCTATGTACAGACTGAACAACCATGGAGACATGACACATCCCTGTTTCAACCCAACCTTCAAAGAGAAAAATTCACTCAGTTCACCATCTACACGCACTGCAGCCTGAGCACCATCATACATACTCTTCACAGCATTCAACAACTTCCCATCTACTCCATATATTCTTAATACTTTCCACAATCCTTGTCTATCCACCCTGTCATATGCTTTCACGAAATCCAAGAAAGCCGCATACAACTTCTTTCCCTTCTCTAGAAACTTTTCCACCAGGAATATAATCTATAATAATAAAGGTGAGTGATTGTATATTTGTTACCTATAAACTCGGCTCCCTGGGGGTCTACCCCCACATATGATACATATTCTGATTCAGCATGATTCTAGGAGTATTTTGGTGTATAATTTATTAGGATCAATTGTATGTTCAAAAGTACTGGGTCGAAGGCCCAATCAACCCTCCGCAGGAGCTAGGCGAAAACGTCCGGCCGGAGGGCGGACGTTTTTGGCTAGTTTATAAAAAAGTCCGCAGGCCCTTAGTTTTTCTTGTAGTGTTAGACGGGAGGCCTTATCAAATGATTTCTGGAAATATAAGGAAATCATGTCCGACGGTATATTTTGCATCCCTGTTATTGCATGTGTTTAAATAATGAAAATTTTGAAGGCATGATCTATTATTACAAAATGCGTGCTGATTACCTGTCATAATATTAGTTAAGGAACTCAGTAATATTATCTCTAAATTTTGTTTCCGGTAAATTCTCTATAATACTGACGTTAGGCATCTTGGACCGTAATATTTGGCGTGTTTTTTATCTTCTTAAAAAAAAAATCAGGCGATATATTACCGATCTTCCGTTGTTTAGGTATCCTACATTCAGATAATGTTATTTTTAATATTTTATTTATAGGCAAGGCTGTCTATAACATTCACGCACGATGCGAGGAAATAATCAGGTCTGGGCTAGTTGATATTTGTAGGTTGTTTTTCATAAGATTCGTGTCCCCTCACTTCGCTGTTTAATAACTTATCATTTTCTGCTCCTGCAGAACCCGACTGAGAGGTAGAAATGCTTACACTTTTTTTTTCTGTGTGTGTGTGTGTGTGTGTGTGTGTGTGTGTGTGTGTGTGTGTGTGTGTGTGTGCGCACACGCACGTGCTATTAAAGGAGTCGCTCACTAAGTTTCGCCATGTGGTGAAGCTTATTGTTTTGATATTATCATTATTTTTCTTTGCACTTAGTTTTCTTAGATCTTGATGATTATGTACAGGAAGGTAAACTAGGGAATCCCAAGTACTTGTGCCAAATATAAATGACCTTGATCTTTTTTTGAAGATAATATACTAATTTTTTGGTACAAAATTGGAATATTTGAAGCTGAAATTAATCAAAAACTAATTGAGATACAGCTACTTGGGTGAAAATCCTACGATAAAAAAGTATGCTGAGAATTTGGGCTGAATATTTTGCCATTAAGCCTAGTGGAAGGTACAGGATTCAAATCTGCCCAGTGTTTTCTTTGTAACACCTTTCAGAGATAACCACAAAAGCTGTAAAGCTGTAACTTTACAGAAATATAGCTGTTGACCGTCTCATTATCTGAAATGAAAATGATTACAGTTGAGCATACAGATATTCAGTTACTGAGACAATTGTAAAATGTACCCATGCTAACAAAGACATTCGATACCATAAAAAGCTATGGCGAAGCTTCCTGATTGTGGCTACACATTAAGTAAATAGATAACTAGATATTATTGCTATTGTTTTCTGTCATGGGGCTCGTCCTATCTTTAACCTTTTTCCTAGTCTTCACAAATATATATATATATATATATATATATATATATATATATATATATGTAGATAGATAGATAGATAGATATTTATATTTGGGTTTGACTGTTTCATAAGAAGTTTTTGCTTCGTAGGCTTCTTTATTTTTCCGAATAATTTTCGTGCATTGCCAGTGTAATTTAAAATATTCTTGAAAGTTTATATTTTTTAAAATTATTTTTTTACTTTCGACCAATGACTTCTTCAATATTCTGAGTCATCCAGGTTGGTTGATAGGGATGATTATTCTTCGGGTTATTGTCGGTCTCTCTCTCTCTCTCTCTCTCTCTCTCTCTCTCTCTCTCTCTCTCTCTCTCTCTCTCTCTCTCGTGTTTGTGTGTGTGTGTGTGTGTGTGTGTGTGTGTGTGTGTGTGTGTGTGTGTGTGTGTGTGTGTGTGTGTGTGTCGTTCAATAGACATCAAGGGATTAGTGAATATTTCCCTTCATTGGTCCCTATTTTCCGCGCTAAACCACAAACAAGAAAAGCACAAGCAAGCCTTCAATTTTTACCTGGTATGCTAAGAGAGTATTCAGTGAAAAGGGGCATCTGGCAGCCCTTCCAGGCCATTCCTACGTACTTGTGGAACACTTGGTATGTCGAAGCGTTCTTCTGGGAGTCGCCATGACTATTCTTCGTGGAGACGATGTCCATCAACAAAAAAACAAGACGATTTCACGTCATTTTATATATGAACACTTATTTGTATGTATGCTTCATATACATAAACTCTTCAGTCAATACTTATTTTGCAAATATGATTGCTAGCGCTGGAGGTTTAAGAAACTGGTAACCCTTAAAGAGACGTATGGCCACCATTTAAAAAACAGTACCTAACCTTCACTTAATAAAGGTGTATAGAAGTGCGTTTTCGAGTATGACTAGGAGCAACATATGAACAAGAAAAATCTGGTTACATAAGTGATAGGTTAAGTAGGGTTAGGTTAGGATAAGTTTGGTTAGGTTAGCATAAAAGAGGTTAGGTGAGGTTAGGTTACTGTAAATAAGACTGGTTTAAGTTACGAGAATTTAGGTTAAGATTGGGTAAACGGGTACTGATAAATGGTAATATCGCTCAAAAATGACGTTCTGAAATGGAACCTGTCTGTCTTCATACACAGGTTAAGATAAGTTTGGTTAGATTAGCATAAAGCTGGTTAAGTTAGCCTAAAATACGATAGGCAATATTAGGATAAGAAAGGGTAGGTTGTCAGGAAAATTTAGGTTAGGTTTGGATAAACAGGCCCTGATTAGGGCAATTTCTTTCAAAAATGGTATTCTAAAATGGCGTCCGTCTGTCTCTGCTCACCATAAGATAGTGTCGTCTGTAAAGAAACAGTGTTTTTAAAACACTTTCTACCACGTTTAAGACAAAAAGCATAATGAAACTTGATAACGTAATAGGAAAATACATAAAGAATTCCACGAAGAGCTAAGGTAAGAAAAATTAAAAAAAGAAAATAAAAAGAAAATTGCAAAACACGGGGGAGCTGTGTCCCTGTAAAAGTACGGCCACACCGGATGTGACGAATGGGAAGACTTGAGCAGAGAGGGATGAGGCGACATGATAAAACTCACTTAATCCTATGTGGGTAGCCACACTGAATGAGTGGGGAGGTTTGTTGCTCTACTCACCTTCCATACTGTTACTACACGATGCAGAATGTTCCAAAATGTCGCACACTGCCTAGCAACACCCTCAGACATGTCTGCACTAATGAACAGATTCTGCCTCTGTCACACACGAGGTTGCCGCTTCCTATCTGGACAGGCACTGCATTGACGTTCACCTCCCCACTTACTGTTCATCACTACGTTCCCACTTTTCGCGTCCTGTGTTGCCGTACTAAGGATTACCAAGAATTATGAATAGGATGATGTTGTTAAATATTAAAGAAAATGATATTAGACAAAAATAAATAGCTTGCAATGCCGGAGATTAAAACGTTAATATATGATGTTGTCACAATGCTTCATAGTTTGGCCTATGTGCTAAGAATAGTACCTTTCCCATTACATATGAGATATTAACAAGTATATTATTACCTACACAATGACGTCCGATATTCAGTTAAATCACATGAATAATGTATAAATGAGGTTGAAACACATCAATTTGAGGATCTCACTGTACTACTAACTATTGTTAAAAAAAAAGAAAAAAAAAAAAAGGAGAAGCGTGTCGCTACTACCGCACGCAGAGTAGGGGGCCCATGTTTGCCCCTGACCTCTTACTCCGTAAGATACAAGTGTATAAACAAATATCGTTACTCACTGGTCTGGTAGATACGTAATGAACAGGAAATGCCTCTTGTATCCCATGCATAACCAACATTGTTGGATATACAGGGGTACCAACAGTTTCTTAGCCCCTTGCCCGTTTTTCCTTAACCATCGTAGTTTGTCATATGGTTTAGCACAACGTCGTAACGATACTTTTTTGTACAGTTGCACAGTACAGCCCGTGGGTTATCGTTTTCGTTTTTGAAGGCTTCAGGATGCTTGCATGCGTCGGCCTTGGTCACTTAATGGCAGCTCTCCATGCTGTTCAATCTCTGGCAGCTTCTCCGTTGAGTCCCTTAACCCTGAGGTCGCACTCAATGACCTCATCCCAAGTCTTTTTTCCGCCTACCACTTCCTACCCTACCCCCAGTATTAACACTTCTCACTTTCTGCACCCATTTATCATCCCCCATCCTCTCCACATGCCCAAACCATCTCAATCTACCTCTCCTTATCACAACACCAATACACTCCAGTCCCATCCTACCTTTCAACTCTTCCATCGTAAACCTAGCCCCCCCCAGGCCTTGCACTCAAGTATGCACTGCATATCCACCTAATCATTGCCATTTCTGTACGTTTGAGCCTGCAAATATCCTCCTCCATTACTGCCCAGGACTCACTACCATTCAGCATTACACTCCTAACATATGACGCATACAAAGATCCCATAGCACGGAGGGAGAGCCCTCTCAGTGTCAGGAGAGGCAACAGCTCCCCAAACTTCTTCCAATCACTCCTCTCTCTAGTCGCAGAGCTAGCTCCTGCCCCACCTCCAGCACATAACATGTACCCCAAACAACAAAACTCTTCCACACACTCAAGAGACTCACCAGCAAGTTCAATCCTTTCACACCTGGCAAATATCCACATACTCTCTCCGACAAACCGCACACATGAAATCAGCATTAACTTGCAGTCTGCCTCTAATACCATTACATATCCTATGCACCCACTTATCACAAACACTGCCCAAGATGGAATTACTTCCCACAACCTAGTGACAAATCGCACATGGCCACTGTCCCTCTTTGACATTACCACTCCCAGCCCTAGATACTATCACTTTTGTTTTATCTGCATTTACTGTTACTTCCTTGTATCCCATACCATTTCTCCACTTCCTTCATCTTTCCTCCGCCTCCCTTTCTTTTTCTTTAACTAACACCAAATCATCAGCATACAGCATCTCCCACGGAAGTCCATTTCTGATGTCACGTGAGAGGGCTTCAAGTACCATGTTAAACAACAATGGGCTTAAGACTGACCCTTGATGCACACCAACATTCACGGAAAACTCATCACTCAAATCTCCATTAAACCTGACCTGGGTGTGAGCACCCACATACATGGCCATAACGACCCTAACCAGCCACTCCTCAATTCCAAGCTTCCTCATTGCCCACTTCACCACCTTTCTAGGGACTTTGTCAAAGGCCTTCCCCAAATCAACAAAAACAAATTACAGTTCCCTTCTCTTTCCTATATATTTTTCCTGATGCTGTTGAACAATGAATATGGCATCAATGGGCCTTGCGCCTGGCATAAACCCAGACTTATTCACTCTTTCTCGTATCATAACTTCTAGAACTCTCTCCATAACCTTCATTATCTGGTCTAAATGCTTTCTGCCTCTATAATTTCCTCTTTCCAGGGCATCACCCAACCCCTGGTACACATTTACAACTACACTCTTCAGCCAGTCATCTCCAACAACCCACTCATATATATTCGTGTTTATCAGGTCAGTGACTAACCTCACTCCTATATCTTCTGAGGCTTTCAACATTTCAGTAGTCAACCTAGACACATCTGGTGCCTTCCCCACCTGCATCCTGCCTACTGACCCGCTCACAGTAGCAGCATCAAAGGTCAAGGGCCAAACACTGGATCTGCTGGCCTCAAACCTTCCCTGTCCCAGTCAAACTCCTCATTCAACTTCCGGCTGTAATTACACTCTCTTCATGTGTCTGTAATATCCCCACTGTTCACCGCTACCATTCCTTCATCATCCTTCACACACTGCTTACCTATGATATCCTTATTCTCCCTCTTCATCTGATTTGCCACCTTAAAAATCATATTCTTCCCTTCCACACGATTTAGATTATCAAGTAAAAGACTTTGTGACTCAGACTTCGCCCTGTAAACTTCTTTTCTAGCCCTGAGCTTTGCAGCAAAGTATTCCACTTTGTTACCACCCTTCTCCTATTCCTGGAAAAGCCTTCTTTTCTTCTTACCTTCAGCTTCCACACCCTCATCCTACCAACAAGTCACTCTATGTCTTGGTGGGCATCTTGCCCATCCACGTACTGAATCAGTAACTCTCAAGAGGTTGGTTTTGAGGGCTATGTACTGTTCATTAACACTTCCGTCCACGTCTCCGTGTTCAAGCACCACTCTCCACATCTCGCTATAGAAGGCATCCCTTACTGCTTGGGTTTTCATCTTCGATATCTTCCCCCTAGGTGCATAGGTCCTTTTTTCATCACCTGCTCTTTAAGCACCTTGCCACACATCAATAACTTGTGTTGCTGCACACACTTCTCGTTCCCTATAACTTTAACATCCCTCACTAACCTCATGTCAGCCCGCCTGTCCAGGAATATTTTATTTATAAAATGCAGAAGGAGCCAAAGGCAAGGAGCCCACACACCGTTGCTTCCAAGAAAAAGACAAAGACAATACAAAACAGTGCCAAATTCAGGATCTGTTCATTTCGAAATGCCTGGACACTGCATTTGAAAGACTAGAGATTAGAGGAAGTAGGAAACACAGACTAAGAGAGACAGTTCCAGAGTTGACCTGTTGCATAAATGAAAGACTGGGAGTAACGGTCAAGTCTTGCATTAGAGAGTTCGACAGAAAAGAGATGAGAGTTTGTTGCCTGACGGGTGCAACACACCCGTCGTAGAGGTGGAGGGAATCAAGCAGATAGTTAAGAGTAGCAGTCACCATTGAAGTAGCAATAAAAAAGAGATAAAGATGCAACAGTCCGGTGAAGAGACAGAGACTGAAGGGAGCCAGTAAGAGGAGGAGAGTTAATGAAATGAAAAGCCTTTGACTCCACCTTGTTGAGAACAGCTGTATGTGGGGAGCCTCCCCACACATGACAGTTGTACTGTAAACAGGGGAGAATAAACACCAGTGTATAAAGTCAACAACTCTGCAGGGGTAAAGGAGATATGGAGTCAGCTTAGCACACTCAATCTCTGGTAGCAGATTTTACAAGAGACGTAATATGATCTTTCCAAGATAAGTCCCGAGAGAATGAAACCCCAAGCATTTTTCAAGGATGAAGCAAGATTGAGCTGGATATCATTAAACGTTAGTGGGTACTCCTGCGGAAGATTTTGTCGGGTTGATAGTTGTAAGAACTGAGTCTTTGATGCATTAAAAACAAAGAGATTATTTGTACCCAAGTCAGAGATACAAGCCAAGTAAGACATTAGGTGTGGCGTAGCCTTATCCCTTGTTTGTTGAAGTAACTGACGAGATGAACGTTGCGGGAACGAAATGGAAAGGTGAAGGATGGAGTCATCAGTGTATGAGTGGATAGGGTTAGGTGTACAGCTTAGGTCATTGATGAATAAAAGGAAGCGAGTTCGTGATAGGACGGAGCTCTGAGAATAGATCTAGGAGAAGAACGATGGCCATCCAAAACAGCAGCTATAAAACGACCAAAAAGGATGCTATAGATGAAGATAGACAGAAGGGCAGAAACCGTAAGAGGGCAGTTTGGAAATTCAAGATTTATGCCAGACTTGAACAAAAGCCTTTGAGATGTCAAGTGCAATGGCATAGCATTCGCCAAAGCCCCGAAAGGAGGATGACCAGGAGTTTGAAAGGTAGGTGAGAAGATCGCCAGAGGAGTGTCCCTGACGGAACCCATGCTGTCGATCAGGAAGAAGGTTGTAATAGGAAAGATGCTTTAAAAATGTTCTGTTAAGACGAGACTCAAAAACTTTTGAGACACATGATGTTATAGCAATTGGACGATAGTTAGAGGGTTGGGAATGGTCACTCTTCCTTGGGACAGGCCGAATGAGAGCAAACTTCCAGCAAGAACGAAAGGTACAAGTTGACAGACAAAGGTGAAAGAGTTTACCTTGGGAGGGAGTAAGCACAGAAGCGCAGTTCTTGAGGACAACAGGAGGGACCCCATCAAGCCTTTTTATTATTGAGGCCAGTGACGGCAGCAAATACATCAGCTGAAGAAATTTTAATGTCGGGCATGAGGAAGTCAGAGGGGGAAGTGAGGGAGGAGCAGGACAGGAATCTTCAAAGGTACAATTGAAGGAGAAGGTCTAAGCAAAGAAATCTGCTTATCTGTGGAAGAAATAGCTACAGAGCCATCGGAGTGGAAAAAGGACGTATGATGAGGTAAAGTTACTGGAAAGATTTTTGGAAAGGTGTCAGAAGGACCGGGAAGAATTCGAGTTGGAGGGTTGAGACACTTAGTTCGGATGAAAATATTTTCAGCAGAGCGAAGAACAAATTTAGCAGGTTTATGGGCAGAAACATAAAGAAGATGTGATTCAGGGGAGAGTTTCTCCAGTACCTTTTGTAGGCCTTCTCCTTGTTCATTGCCTCCTCAAACTCGAGTATCCTTTCCCCTTCCTCATTTCTTGTACCATATGCAGGTCCCCCAATGTATTCCTTCATAGCCTTGAGCTGCTTCACCTACATGACCATTTAAATTCACCCCCTAATACTCCAATCTCATCATCCCCCATACCATTTACTACACGTATTAAGTCATCCAAAAATCTATCCTTCTCTACCTCGTCCAAGCCTGCCTCTGGAGCATAGGCTGATATACTGTAACTGCAAACATCATCTCACAGAACAAAATTTTCACTTCTATTATCCTATCACTTACTCTCATAACATTCATGATATATTTCACCCATTTCTCTCTAACCAACATACTCACACCCCCATATCCATCTATCCTACCCTCCCAAAATAACTCACAGCAACAATCCCTTCTAGCAATCTTTCTGACTGATCCACCCTTGTCCCGAACTTTTTGCACACATCCCACATCCACCCATCTCCTACTCATTACCTCAACCACTTCCCCCGCTCTAACTCTAAAGCTTCCCACATTGCCCGAAGCCACTCTGATCTCCCTTTGTGATTTAATATCCTCAGGCTTGCACTGAATTACATTCTTTAACTTGGTCATAATCAGTAAAATAAGAAGGGGAGAGACATGCCATAGGCCCCCACCCACTGCACAGTCCCAGGCCAAGGCAATGGATCTGGGACCCCTAGCCCACCAACCTTGACCAGTGGCTGTGGTAATGGCCTCCAGGCACCCTACCAGGACAGCTACAGAGACCCTTCAAGTGTGTCCTTGGCACTGTAACTGTCCCGCCACTATATATCTACTGATAGGGCAGCCTCCTGAGACGCTACTCCCATGTTCTCCATTTGGCGGAAGCGGCAGCCTGGTTAATAACATATAATTCATTATTTTGCAAAGCGCACTTGCATTGTATTTTCAACATGTTATAATATGTTTTACATAAATTAGTTACACTATCCTATGTTTTTCGCAGGCACAGGGCTACTTATGTTACTATAAATTAAATATAGGGTGTGCAAAAGCCATAGCTGGATTCCCCTTAAAAGTTTGGAAACAATTACAGATTGAGGGAAATATTTTGCTACTATATCGTTTAGGATTTTGTTCTGTTCTGTTCTCAAAGCTTGTGTTAAATTCGCTGCTGATGATATTATGATCGCTTTTGCTAAAATTTTCACGTCACACAAATTTACAAGGTCACTGCCTGTTGCTAGGGCAAGGTCGAGTATATTATCACGACACATCTGCATGTTCACTGCCTCACTTAAAAAACATCGTCTATCAATTCTAATAACTTGTTCCCTTCTTAGTCTGCTCACGAAGTTCTCCCATCAATATCCTATTATTAAAGTCCTCCCAAAATAATGTAATCTTTGTTTTCTATTAATATGTTTATTTCACTGTACATTTGGTTAAAATATGAGCTTTACATTAGTGAACGCTAGGGATCGAAAATTTCACTCAGGTGACCTCTGGGAGGTTCTTATGCCTGCATGGGGACGCCTACACAAAGATGTCCTTGATGAATGTGTACATGATTGTGACATAACTTTGCTCTTTTTATTTATAATTATCAGCACTAATTTGTATTAGAATGATTACTCAATACAAAGTACGTTATATTAATTCACAACACTAATAATCATCAAGGGTTTTGTAATAATCCTATAAAATATTACCTTCAACGTTGTGTGAGAGCGAATTTGGAAAACTGTGTGAACACGGCACTATTATGTGGAGTATTATTAATTTAAGTGTTATGAACAGGTGTTAATGTAGAAATTTTATGATTCATTCTTCCAATCTTGCCGAACTCTCTTAATCTGAGAAACTATCGTAGTACTTAGGACGAATAATTACCAAGAATTAAACGTTTCACTAGTGCTTCCAACAACTGCCCAAGTCATAAGGAAGGGATCATTCCATGACATACGATTTAAAACGTGGTATTTAAAACAAACGAAAACATGTCCGTCAAGAACATTTAGCCAGAGTGACAATCATTAGCTTACATTTAGCTTTGGTAGGTCTGTTCTCTGTCACTTCATACTTGATAACATTGATTTCATTGTATGCTATTCTGTCAGCATATTTAACACACCCTGTTCGAATATCTGAATCTTCGTGTAAACCATCCACACTCGTGGTGAGCAGGGCTACCAACACGCTGTTCAGGCCATGGCTACTTTCCTATACTGGTTCGACCCCATTTCACTGTGTGCCTAGAGATCTTTCTTTTACCGAGTGTACGGTAATTTATCTTTTAATGCCTTACTTGGGCGGTGTATGTACTAAACAGAAAAGAATGGGTTTATTTTGCTGTAGAAATTTCCACATACAGAGAATTGTATGCTTCAACATCCAAGTTACTGACTGCATTCCATTTATGTGGTTTTGTGCATTTACGATTTTTCAGACATTTTATAGTTTTGTAAGGATACTTCACCAATTAGGTGCTTGTCACGAGGGTTTAACCATAATTCTGTAATCATAATTATGTATGGATTTTCGATAGTTGCATAAGTAAACAATTTGTCTCACTTTGAAATAATACTTATCGCATTTATATACACAATATTCATCATACAGCTGGATATAGAAGGACTGTGAATTAGCCCTATTTAATCATTTATATCTTCAGTCGAAATTATAACACTCCTTCAAACCTCTGATGTGACTCTCCCTCCCTCCCCACTAATCCCCTGATTGTCTTCCTGCACTTGAGGTCAGATGTACTAGACTCGGCTGGTGATCTGATCTCACTTTAATTACCCTACCACAATTGGCCTCAGGGACTGGACTGTCAACAGCCACACCATTTACTGTCATTCCTTCCACTTCACTATTACTACCTAATACATGCATAATACTGACATCTAGGACCTTATCTAACCTAGCATTTGTTAACCTATTGAGGTGAAGGCAGCCTCTACCATGGAAACTATTGTCACAATTAAAATAGTTTCAAACATCGTCAAACATTACACCATCCTTTCAACACAGACCTTCTACCCTGCTACTGAATTCTATCATTCTATTGAGAACTACAAAACCAATGTCATATCTCGGTAACAAAGCACAGATATCTAACTTCCTAGTACGTTCCTTGAATTTCCTAATAAGGCCTCTATATTTCTTACATGTTTCCTCTAACTTGCCTGCAACTACATTATTAGTCCCTACCACAGTAAGAATGACCGATGCCTCTTAGGTGTTGCTAAGTTATCAGTTCTCTCAGCCACATCCTGTATCCTACACCAAAGAAAGTTAAAACGCTTCCTCCTAGAGCCTTTGACACAAAACATCTCCTGATGCCTAACCAACGAATCCTCAACAAGTATGAGGCAAGGTTCATCTTGCACTTCATCTACAACCCGAAACCTATTTCTATTTGTTAGTCCTATCAGTATTACTTACCTTTGCCTTACACCTTTCTTTCATTGGCAAGAAGTCACCACTGTCATTGAGTCTGGTCTCCACCTTAACTCTCCTAGTTTATAAGCTGTCTACCTTTTCTAACACTTCTGCATTCACTTCCTCTAACAGCACTGCCTTAGCACTCACCATTCCAGCCTCATTCTCCCAATCTTTCAACCTGCCTCTGAACACGTTAAATGCCATTTTTTCTTAAGTTATAAAGTAAGCCTACTCGCTAACTCAAAACAACACGCATACTCACCTTCCTCTTTCACCATGAAGTCTCCCATAAACTCCTTGGAAGACATGCAGCAGAAGAACCGTAGGGCAGGTACCATCTTGAAGGGCCTTGGGAATAATTCCTAAAGCTGCATGAAAATTTTGTACATGGTAACATATGGAGCACAAGGAGAAAAAGAGAGTGGACAGTATTTAGAAATAAAGGAACATTACTGCTACATGAAAATCTTCTTATTGTAGCTACCATTTGTTATATATATATATATATATATATATATATATATATATATATATATATATATATATATATATATATATATATATATATATATATATATATATAATCACAATCTGTTTATCTATCCATCTATCTGTCTTCCTTTCTGTGTGTGTGTGTGTGTGTGTGTGTGTGTGTGTGTGTGTGTGTGTCTCTCTCTCTCTCTCTCTCTCTCTCTCTCTCTCTCTATATATATATATATATATATATATATATATATATATATATATGTATATATATATATATATATATATATATATATATATATACTCCCGCTAATACCAATACACCAGTCCTGTATGAGACAGCCCTAGCATGTATTCAATATGGACGGTGGGTGTTAGCGCCGAAGTGGTGACATGTAGAGCTGCATGGTATGTAGGAGGACTGCTGGGCCTTGATAGCAGGCTGTGAAGCCTATGCCCAGAGTCGGACACATAAATATATATATATATATATATATATATATATATATAATCACTCTCTCTCTCTCTCTCTCTCTCTCTCTCTATGTATGTATATATTTGTAAGGAGTAGACTGTAGCACCAGTCGAGCAGGGCAGTACTCTCAAGGTGGATGGAAAGCTGATGACAGGGAGAGCTGGAGCTCCCGTTTCATCAGCCCTCGGCACTATACTCGGTTTCACGGAGTCTGATGCACTGATTTTGCCAGCCGAGGACAGGTGGATTTGGTAACATTGCGCGATGCACTCGGGCTGTGATTGGTCGATTTCCGTTGTGTTTGAACGTGCACCAAATTAACCTTGTAGTCCAACCAAGGCCCTCTGATTTATTAGATACCGGAAAATACAGATACAAATTAAAACAATAATATATTTAATGATAAATATGTGCCTTTTAAATTACTAGAGATAAATCTGAACGACAATGATAACAAAAGCAAAGTAAAGTCGCGACTGGACGCATACGGACAACAGTCAGCGACTGATTTATTTGTTAAATTCATTTCATTATGTTTGATTTCGTTCACACTGCACGCGGTTGTACAGTATTATAGCAGCAAAGTTCAACTATTATTTTCTCATGGGTTTTGCTTTTATCTTACTTTCCTTTCTTCCACCATTAACAAAAATTCGGTTCATTCTATAATGATTTAATCAATTACCTTCCCGGCTCTCTGTCGAGGGGACAGAGATACATGTTTGAGGAGAGGGTGCTTGATAACCAGGGATAGGGTGTCAGTCGGTCTGTATGTATGTCTGTCTCTTATGATACGAGTATATTAGGGAAAATCAGACACCAAACTTATTCATGTAAGAAATAATTTTACTGAATCTGACTGGGAATACAAACAAATGCAGATTTTTAAAGCTACTGTTACCTATGAAGGTAATGAAAATCTGTATGTACACTATATGTATTGAGAACAGCATGTATTGACCCCACTATGTGTGTGTGTGTGTGTGTGTGTGTGTGTGTGTGTGTGTGTGTGTGCTCACACAAATCATAATTATTAGATGAAAAGCTAAGTGTATCCAGGGTCAAGTTGTATTTTAGCAGATGAGGTAATGAAGGGCATGGTGTAGACTGTAGATTGTAACACTTTGTAGTAGTGGTGGGAAAAACATTCGAGCCTTCACAGGACCTCGGAACCACCTCGCTATGAACGTCTGAATTCCCGCCACAGTCGCTAATTGTGTTCGTATGCATCCAGTCGCGACTTTACTTAGTTGTTGTTATCACTGTCATTCAGGTTTATCCCTAGTAATTTAAAAGGCACTTATTTATCATTAAATATATCATTGTTTTAATTTGTATCCGTATATTCCGGTATCTGACAAATTAATGAGGGCCTTGGTTGGAATACAAAGACTATTTGGTGCAAGTTCAAACACAACGGAAATCGACCAATCACAGCCCGAGTGCATCGCGCAGTGTTACCAAATCCACCTGTCCTCAGCTGGCAAAATCAGTGCATCAGGCTCCGTGAAACCGAGTATAGTTCCCGACCATTCCCCTTTGCTAAACTTTTTCAGTGTCTCAGTAACACAGAGAGTAGGCCAGCATGATCTCCAATACAATATTCTCTATCAACACCAAACTACATGCACAGTGCACACTACACTTCCTTTTCCAAAATTCAAAAAATGTAATCATGGCTTTGAACTACATAGCCTCGGAGTCCCGGGGGGTGGGGGGGAACAATTAATGCCCCCACTTTCCACCCCTCTCCTGGAGACAACTCAAGCTGCTTGGAACCACTGTCTGACTCAATTCTTCTTCATTTCTGCAACATTCGTGGCCTCTCCTCCAACTTTCCCTCTGTTGAGCACCACCTCTCCTCCTCTAAACCTCACTTTTTTTTTTTCTTAACTGAGACTCAGCTGTCTGAGGCAACTGACAACAAACCCTCTTCTGTATCCTCCTACTTTCTCTATACTCATTTCAAAGCCAAAGGTGGCTATTGTGTATAAATACTCAACGACTTATCTTGCTCTCGTGTTCCTGAACTCGACTCTTCTGAATTCTCTAAACTCTGGTTTCGGCTTTCCTGTCATTATCTGACTAAATATATCTGCGCTGTTAATTTATCCACTATTTCTACTATCAAAAATTCTTCGACTATCTAGCATCTACGATGGAACAAATTCTGTCCATTTCTCATTTCTCTGAAATCTCCATTCTAGGAGATTTCAATGTTCACCACCACCTTTGGCTCTCCTCTCCTTTCACTGATACACCTGGTGAACAAGTCTACATCTTTTCTATCCTTAATGACCTAGAGAAGCTTGTACAGCACCCTACAAGTCTCCCTGATCGCCTTGGAGAGACCTCAAACATACTTGATCTCTTCCTTACAACTAATCCTTCTGCTTACACTGTTAATCTTTTCTCTCCGTTGGGCTCCTCCGATCACAACCTTATCACCTTAACCTGTCCCATCACTCCGGTACAGCCTATGGACCCTCCAAAGAAATGTTGTCTGTAGCACTTTGGAGCTGCAGATTGGGAGGCCCTCAGGCAGTACTTCTTTGATTTTCCCTGGAATGATTATTGCTTCCATGGCCAGGAGCCATCTGAGTGTGCCTTGTGCATTACGGAGGTTATTCTCTTGGGCATGGAAGCATACGTTCCTTTCTCATATCCTTTGACTAATGCAAGAAAGCCTTGGTTTAATCATGCATGTTCTAATGCTGTCCGCAACTAGGAGAGAGCCTATAAAAGATACCAGAGCCAACCCATCCCTGAATCACATCTTTTATACGTTCCTGCCAGGAATCGTGCTAAGTCTGTTCTTCACTCTGCTAAAAATAATTTCATCCCTACTAAATGCTCTTATCTCTCCAACTCGAACTCTTCCTGCTCCTTCTGGGACCTTGCCAAAAACCTTTCTAACAACTCTACCTCATCATCCTTCCCTCCTTTTTTCTACTCTGATGCTTCTGTAGCTATTTCTTCCACTGATAAAGCAGATATCTTTGTTCAGACTTTCTCCTCCAATTCCACCTTAGACAATTCCGGTGCTGTTCCTCCATCTCTTCCCCCCTCTGACTTCCTCATGGCTGACATTAAAATTTCTTCAGCTGATGTATTTTCTGGCATCACAGACCTCAATACTAACAAGGCGTATGGGCCTGATGGAGTTCCTCCTGTTGTTCTCAAGAACTGTGCTTCTGTGCTTACACCCTGCCTAGGCAAACTCTTTCGCCTTTGTCTATCAACTTGTACCTTTCCTTCTTGCTGGAAGTTTGCTCTCATTCAACCTGTCCCAAAGAAGGGTGACCATTCCCAACCCTCTAGCTATCGTCCAAGTGCTTTAACATCCTGTATCTCAACAGTTGTCGAGTCAATTCTTATTGGAAAATTTTAAAGCATCTTTCCTATCACAACCTACTTTCTGATTGTCAGTATGGGTTCCCCCAGGGATGCTCCAATGGCGATCTTCTCACCTACCTTTCAGACTCTTGGTCATCCTCCTTTCGGGACTTTGGCGAATGCTTTGCCATTGCACTTGACATCTCAAAGGCTTTTGTTCGAGTCTAGCATAAATCTTTAATTTCCAAACTGCCCTTTTACAGTTTCTATCCTTCTATCTGTGCCTTCATATCTAGCTTCCTTTCTGGTCGTTCTATAGCCGCTGTTGTAGATGGCCATCATTTGTCTCCTAGGTCTATCAACAGTGGTGTTCCTCAGGGCTCTGTCCTATCACCAACTCCCTTCCTTTTATTCATCATTGACCTTCTAAGCTGTACATCTAACCCTATCCACTCATATGCTGATGACTCCACCCTTCACCTTTCCATTCGGTTCCCTCAATGCCCATCTCAGCAGTTACTTCAACAAACAAGAGATGAGGCTATGGCATACCTAATGTCTGACTTGGCTCGTATCTCTGACTGGGGTAAAAATAATATTGTTGTTTTTAATGCATCATAGACTCATTTCTTACACCTATCAACCAGACAAAGTCTTCGACAGGTGTACCCACTAATGTTTAATAATATTCAGCTTAATCCTACATCATCCTTGAACTTGCTTGGGGTTTCATTTACTAGGGACTTTTCTTGGAAAGATCATATTACATCTCTTATAAAATCCGCTTCCAAGAGATTTGGTGTGCTAAGCCGACTCCGTTCCTTCTTTACCCCTGCACAATTGTTGACTCTATACACGGGTTTTATCCGCCCCTGTATGGAGTACAGCTCTCATGTGTGGGGAGGTTCCCCACATACAGCTCATCTCAATAGGGTGGAGTCAAAGGCTTTTCATCTCATTATCTCTCCTCTTCTTACGGACTCCCTTCAACCTCTGTCTCTTCACCGCAATGTTGCCTCTTTATCTCTTTTCTATCGCTGCTTCAATATATATTGTAATGACCTCATTTCTGTATGTTTGTTACTGTAACACAGTAATAACTGGCGCATATAGCACAAATTTTGTTAGAGGAAGGAAACGTGAAAGTACTCTAACTTGAATATAAAAATTTTCAGTCCAATCGGGCCACCAGTTCCTGAGTTATGACTCATTTTTGACTGAAGATAAGAAGTTGCTTGACATGAAGCGGAGGCAGCCGAAGACGGCCTTTAAGTGTGTGTGTGTGTGTGTGTGTGTGTGTGTGTGTGTGTGTGTGTGTGTGTCTGTGTGTATCCACGAATTCCTTGACTGAGCCAATCTTTGCCACATTTTCCTTGCAAATTTCTCTATCTCATCCCTCCACTTCCTGTCTGGCCTTTTTCTGCTACGCTTACAATCTCTTGGTGTCCAGTCAGTCAACCTCTTGCTCCATCGATTATCCCTTGTTCTTGCTACATGGCCTGCCCACCTCCATTTCTGTTCTTTTATAACTTCTATAATATCTTTGACTTCAGTCTGCTCTCTCACCCAAGTTGATCTTTTCCAGTCTCTTAAAGATATTGCCAACATTGGCCTTTCCATTGCTCTCTGAGAATGAATTAATTTATTTTCCATCGATTTTGTCAGTTTCCAGGTCTCACAACCATACGTCATAGCTGGAATTATACATTCGTGATATACATTTCGTTTCATACAAACTGGCAAGCTACTTTTCATAATGTCACTATGTTTACCGAAAGCTTTCCATCCAATTGTAATGCGTCTTCTTATTTAACTATCACTATCTTTCGTTAATTTTAGTATTTGTCCCAGGTAATTGTACTCCTTGAGTTCAAGAATATTTCTCCACTTATTCTGACGACGCTCTTTGGTGTTTGAGGATTAAACATTATCTGTCTCTGTCTCTCTCTCTCTCTCTATCGTTACATGTGGAGGTGTAGGAGGACTACTGGGCTTTGCGTCAGGTCACTGTCCCCGAGAAATAGGCCGTGCAGCCTTTGCCTAGAGTCGGAAACGTAATATATATATATATATATATATATATATATATATATATATATATATATATATATATATATATATATATATATATATATATATATAATCATTTAACAGTGATAATTTTTCCAAGCCACGTCAGTACATGCTTGTTTCTTTACCCTTGCATGATCACCTTTGTTGAGACCAGAGAGTATAATGTATAAGTAGCTGAAGATACACAGACGGAGAGTGGTCCTTTAGGAATGTACCTACGATTTTTTAAAGAAATAAATAACAATATTTTGTTTGTAATAATGCTCTGTATATCAGTGAATCTTATCCACCTGATAAAAACATGAGAGTAATCACAGTTGCTTCTAATGTAATCAGCAACTGCACATTCAAATAATGTAACATTTCGTTGTAACGTTTCAGAACGTGTGTACCAAGCATGGCATTCCATCACGTCCTGACATGCGCGCTTGCAATTTGTATGATTACGACCACATTGTCTGCCGTGATGCGACTGCCTGTTGTAAAGGACAGTGTGAGGAGCGTTAGTACACCAGAGGCAGCTGAAGCATCCCTTCTCATGGACGGCCTAACAAGGTGGTACACACCATCGTGTCTCAGAGTTCTCATATTCCAACAAGGTAAACCACAAATCACAAGTAATTTCATGGTCTCAGAAACAAGTCAAAACGTAGACATTAGCCTACCTCAACGAATTTCAGAACAGGAGAAAAATCTTGCAAATAGTTTTCCAATAGATTCCAAACCACAACCTCAAACTGTTATTAAGGAAGATATAAACCAACAAGCAGAAAAAGTGCTGCGTTATATCAATGAGGAAACAGTCCGAGCTACCCCATCCTCGTGTGTGACGTACCTGCTAGCAGGACGTCCTGACTCCCGCCTCCTACCTTTGCTCACAGATCCATCCTGCAGCAAGAAACTCACTCGTTACTTCCTGTTCCATGCCCAGAACGCGACCGACGCAGAACATTTTCTGTTGGACCAACGCCTGGGGAGGGAGGAGAACGTGGCAGCTGTCACCCGCCAGGAGTCTCAAAACAAGACCTACTGGCGTGTATTAATCCGCCAGCTCTTGCACCCTTCAGGCTCCCCACAAGTTCTCAGTGTGAACAAGTGGTCCACAGACACAGGCCTGGCAAATTCTAATGATATATTCCCTGACCAGATGGCCAACTTCTACGGCATGAAACTGGTGGCTGTGACACTGCATTATATGCCTTTTATAGTGTACGAAAAAGTCGAGGGGTCCCTGATTGTCAGCCTTAAGCCTTCTGTTGATGCGTTCCTTTTTGGCATCATCTCCCAGAAGCTGAACTTCACATACAAGATTGTTATACCAGCAGACGGCATTTGGGGTGGATATAACGAGAATGTGTGTAGAGACATATTCCAGTGCATATATATTTACCAATTCATATATACTGCTTCATTAATTATGGTACTAATCACCATCTTCCATCCATAAACTAGCGCCAGTCTTCTTTCCCTCTTTCAGGGCCAACAGCAAGGTGTGGTTGGGGAAGTAGCATACGGTCGCGCAAATTTGTCTCTGTGCCTCTCAAACACACTGGAACGAGCCCTGGTACTGGACTTCTCCAGGATGTACTTCATCGATCCCATGACCTTCCTTACAGCCAAGAGTGCGCCCAGTCCACCATGGAGGAAAATCATCACACCATTCAGAAGTAAGTTGAAACTGGTTGTTTAAACTAACATTCTAGCGCCGGACGACACAGACCATACTGCTCTTAGGCAGAGAAAAATAACGCAAGTGAGGGAAAAGGTAAAATTACATGGTAATCAAATGATGCATCAAACGGATTGGTGATCTTATAAACTGGGAAGGTCATTAATGTGACAGAGATAGGACATGATACAAGTAAAGGAAAACGAGGGAGATTCACGTAGAGCATAATTAATGTTAGGGGTTCTACGAAGTCGAACCAGGTGCGGGAAGAAGTTGTGTTGCATAAAGTAAATTGCAAGAACTGTGAGTAGTATAAGAAGAACTCTAGTAAAAAATCTTTGCCAGGTATTATTTGGTGATCATATGTCCGTACTATCTTTGGTTTCTTTAATCTGAACATATTTTACACGTATAACTTGTTACCGTTTACACTAGTTTGTAGTAGTCTCAGCCTACCTGGCCATTGTTGAACGTAAGGCTGTTCGTGGCTACTTCAGTGATTTTTTTTTAATATATTGCTATACATTTTGGCAGCCAAGATGGAACCACATAAACAGAAAGTAATACCCTAGGCAGAAGGCCGATGGTATTCATAAAAGTAGTTCCATGGTTTGGTAGGAATCATATTTTTTTTTCCTCTTTGCATGAACATACTTTTATTTCTCCCCACCACATTACCAAAGTTCCCTGAAGAACACTGCTAAGAATGGTACTGGTTTTTCCTCAGTACTGACCTCATTATGGCGAATCTCTGTCAGCCGCTTAGGAACATTGGTTCGTTGCACGGGACAGCCCTGCAGGGGCGGTTGCTTGCCTGCAGTTGATGGACCTGCTCGATCAGAGAGACTGCGGTAGCATATGATCTCTAGTTTTAGTGGCTTTTTTTTTCACAACATGTAATGAAGCAGTAGGTGGTGAAATATTGTCACATACACACTCCTGCTAAACTGGATCAAAAGCAAATGCATTCTACAGTAATCTTGTTCTTGTCCTGTGGCAATATCAACATACCCTTTGCACATTCCCATGCATATTTTAAACTCCTATCTTTCCTATGCTACTCATTAACGAGCTTTGTCATGGTATAACCTTAGTTCAGCATATCCATTATATACAGTATATGATAAAACTTGTTGAAGTGATGTTAGTGAGATGTACAAGACGCGGGTAATAACACCGCACTTTACCTGTAGGTGGTGTGTGGATTGCAGTGGTGGTGTCTGTGGGTGGTGGTGCGCTGTTCTACCACATCGTCTACCGTGCCCAGGACACTCTTACCGGGTCACACCACCTGTCCTCCCCCGCCGTCATGAATGTTCTCGCATCATTCCTCGCTCAGTCACTGGATACAGTATCCTGGTCCTCAGCAGGCAGGGTAATATATATATATATATATATATATATATATATATATATATATATATATATATATATATATATATATATACATAGAGAGAGAGAGAGGGAGAGAGAGAGAGATTGCAGTTAAAACCCGAAAGCAGTCAGAATTACAGAGAGAGAGAGAGAGTGAGGGAGATTGCGGTTAAAACCCGAAAGCAGTCAGAATTAGTTTCACCTAGTCAGAACCAGAAGTCACATTTAACAGCTAGTATTTCCTTGGTAGAACTAGTTGCACTAAAGGAGGCTGGGTAAAACACGAAATGAAGGAAACACGAAATGAAGGACTGGAGTGCTTTTATTCCTCGTTTTAGCTAAACATTTCAATCAAAACTTTTTTCAACAACTGCTTTCTTTAGGAGAATTAGGTTTTTTGGTGTTTAGCTGCCAGACACCTCAGTGAAAACTAAGTGCTATAACGGTTAATGTGTGGCACACATCATGAAACTAATTTATTTCTTCTAACTGGTCACTGAATAGCGATAAATTATATTTTACTTATCCATATCATAGGATTAGCGGCATCTTGATCGTATGTTTATTCCACTTCTGTGTGGTGTGAATGAGTATCGTAACTATTAAGGCATTTGACGACTAGAGTAACTGTCATCAACAGTAATAACAGTCAGGTCTCCTGAGTCACCGTGGTTGTTGTGTGAGGTGACTTGTTCGCCGTCAATTAGCTGATCATAAGCTGTCAGGAGGATAATGTTATAATCCTGACTCCAGTCCCAAGATACTCAACAAAATGGCAACCTCCAGCTCACTTGACCACCCTGCTAAACCGGGAACAGAAACTGGCTGGAAGGAGAAGTTTTTACAAATCATACTGAAGTGGTACAAAAGCAAAGCATCACACTACATCATACTTACTCAAGTCAAGTATGCTTTACTTCTTCAGGAGGTGAAGGAAACTAAAACTTATGAAAAAAAAAAAAAACTACTCTACAGTACAGAAGACTTTGGTGTTATTGAAACTGGTGGTGTTCAGAAACTGACTGCTAAAAGTAACAAAGATGAAGTTCGTTACCACTTGCCTGCTCCTGAGATATTTGAGGTAATTAACACATCTCATTTAGGTATCTCCCATGGTGGTCGAGACAGACTGAAATGCGAAATGGTTAGAAAAAGTACAAATGTTACAATTGATATGAATACGCTCATCTTGTCCATGTGTGACGTGTGCCAAAGCAAGAAAAAAAAAAAAACAGGATTGGTTTCCTAACCTATCGTACATTCCAAGCTAAACAGTCCGTGTCAAGTGGACCTAATAGATATTCAGACACTTTACTTTTACCCAAGTGCCGGTCATGTGACGTTAGCGGCCATGGAGCGCCATCTTCCTATATCCTCAGCTATCCTGATTAACTCCACATTTCTGAATCTTTCTTGTAAATCGCTTCTTATACAATTCATATACTTTAATCGTTGTCTTCCTCTTGCTCTTCTTTGCTCTATTCTTCCAAGTAAACAGTCATCTTCAAGTTCTTTTACTCTTATAACATGTCCCAAAAACTCCATCTGTCTTTTCCTTATAGTCTTCATCATTTCTCTTTCCACTCCTGCCCTTCTCAGAACTTCTTCATTTGTTACTTTTTCTATCCATGATATTCGCATCATTCTTCTCAAAACCGTACCTCAGCTGTTTGTAATCTCTCTCTAATTTTCTTCTTTACTGTCCACGTTTCGCATCCGTATAATAGCGTTGACAAGCCAAAACATTTCAACACTCTTATTCATGTCCTCATATCCATAGTTATGTTAGTTAAAATTTTTCTCATTCGTCCGAAAGCTCCTTTAGCAATACCATTTCTTCTTACAATTTCCTTCTCACTTCCTCCGTCATCTGATATAACAGCACCCAAGTATTCGAAACTTCTCACCTGCTCTATATAGCTTCCATGGATATTAAGCTGGATATTTATCACTTCTCTCCGTTTTGTTAGTACCATTGCCTTTGTTTTCCTGATGTTAATCTTCATCCCTTTCTGTTGACATACTTCCACTAATCTGTCTACCAGTTCTTGCAGTTTCTGTTCCGAATCCGCTACCAATACCGAGTCATCAGCATACCTCAGATTACTAATATTCTTACCACCAACCTTGACCCCTTCCAGTTCCTTCATTTCGTCCATTACAACTTGTCCGTATAAAGAAAACAAGTCTGGCGACAGAACACATCCCTGTCTTACTCCTTTTTTTTATAGTCACCCACTCCGTCTTCTCCTCTCCGACTCTAACAGCAGCGTTTTGATTCCAGTACAGGTTTACAATGATTCTTATATCCTTATTATCTACCCCAACCATTCGCAACATTCTCACCATCTCTTCATGCCTCATGGTTTCAAAAGCCTTTTCAAAATCCACAAAATTCAAGTATAAATTCTTCTGTCCTTCCAGAGATCTTTCTATCAACATTCGCAATGCAAAAATAGCATTTCTAGTGCCTTTGTTCCTTCGAAATCCATACTGCTCCAATGCCACATAGCTATTTATGTTTCGTCCTATTCTTTCCCCTATCACTCTTAACAATACTTTCCCCATTTGACTTATTACACTTATTGTTCTATGCTTATAATCACATTTCAGTGCTCCATTTTTCTTTGGTATGACCACAGAGACACTTTCCCTCATTGCTTCTGGGATGTATCCAGCATCATATATTCTGTTTGCCAAAGTGGTTATTTTTTCTAATCCAAATTCTCCTGCTGCCTCCATCATCTCAACCACCACACCAACTTCTCCTTCTGCTTTATTCTTACTCATAGTTCTCATAGCTTTCTGAATTTCCTCTTTTAAATGATTGGTCCACTCATTTCACCTTCAATCTCGGGTTTGACTCCTCTCTCATCATCATAAAGCTCATGAATATATGCCTCCCATCCCTTTAATACTTCTTGTTTATCCATTAAAATGTTTCCATTTTTATCTTTTATTTGAATTTCTAGCATTTCTTTTTCTTCCGCTTATCTCTTCAATAACTTTATACATCTTCCTAGTGTTAGTTCTCTGTAATATTTCTACTTGCTGGCATTTTTCATTCAACCATTCCTCTTTCTTCTCTTTGCATTTTTTTTTTCAACATCCAGTTCTCTATATCTACCATCATTTTGTTTTTCTCTTCTTCTTTCCTCCATCATTGCTAAATTGTCATCAGTAATCCACTATTGTCTTCTTTGCTGTTCCTTTTCTGGTACGGTTTCCTCCACTGCCTGCAATATAGCCGTCTGCAAGTGCTTCCACTCCTGTTCAATCCCACCTTCATTCAGCTCTTCTTCGCTTAGTATATCATACCTATTTCTTAACTCGAGTTGAAATTCATTTTTTCTCTCCTCCATTCTAAGATAACTCCACTCTCATCTTTTGCGCCTCATTTTTCTTCTGACTTTCTTGAGTTTAACTTTAAAGGCTGCTACCACAGGAACATGATCACATCCAATGCCACAATCTGCAACCGGATAGGTCTTCACATTTGTAACTGAATTTCTGAACCTTTTATTTACTGTAATATAGTGTATCTGGTTTTGTAGATGTTGCCAGAACTTCTCCACGTCCAAAGGTTTCTAGGACGATGTCTGAACCATGTATTCATTATCATCAAGCTCTGCAAATTACACCATTCTCTCCACCTATCTCCTCATCCATTCACGTCACCCAGTCCAAACATTCCCACCACGTCTCCATATCTTTCTCTCCCAACCTTTGCATTCAGATCTCCCATTACAACGTTAATCTCATGTTCCTTACATTGTGCTACAGCCTTTTCAACATCTTGATAAAACAAATCCATTTCATTTTCATCATATTCTGTATAGTATTCCATTTCAGAGGTTTAGTATAAATTTTCACTAACAGTACTCTATCAAATATCGCCCAAAATTCCTCAACACTCTTCGCCACTCGCGCCATCATCACTCCGACACCTCTGTGGTGTTCGTCTCCTCCAGAGTATACCATCTGTACCTCTAAATCATTTTTCACTCCTGACGCCAACCATCGAACCTCTGAGAGTCCCATTATATCAATTTCCATTCTCTTCATCTCTCTCTCTCTTTACATTTTCGAATTTTCCAATCTGATTCATTGTATTTACATTCCAAGTAGCAATTCTCATCTTGTTGTTGGCAATACGGACAGTCGCTTGATGACGGTCGAGTGCTACCTGTCGCACATAGTCCTCCCGACCGAGCGAGGCAGCACCTGTATCTGCAGGGCTCCCATTCACGCTGTTTCGATTTCTTTCTTCATTGTTTGGCTCCATGGTTATACTAGGGTAGATAAGTGGTAAGGGCCCCACTCCTCTTCCACTGGTATTATATCACAGTTTTCCTTCTCCTAGCATTTGTCTATAAAGACTTATCCTGCAAGGCAACAGGAGGCAGTTGGTCCACAACAGCTTATTCACCAGGAGGGTGTGCATCACCCCCCCCCCCCCAGGTTTATTCGCGCTTGCCTGTATATCTACAGGCCGTTCGGCTATCCACCACCTGCCGACGCGCCCCACAGCAGAAGCCAGCTGCCACCTTTCATTCTAGGTGGCCCGAGTTTCCCCGGATGGAAAATATAAGTTCAAAATGGTATATCAAGATCGTTTAACAAAGTCTTTAATGCTTCGTGCATTGGAATGTAAACATGCGGAAGAAGTTGCATATCACCTTGGTGACATTTTTTAAATGTTTGGAGCACCATGTATATTGCATGATAATAACGGGGAAGAATTTGTGAACACTGCCATAACGTCCTTAGCTTCTCTGAGGCCAGAGTTGAAAATTGTGGATGGAAAACCGAGACACAGTCAGAGTCTGTGCAAAGGGCAAAACAAAGATGTTGAAAATATGTTGAGTGGATGAATGAAAGACAATAATACAACGAACTGATCCGAAGGTCTACGTTTTGTTCAATTTATGAAGAACAGAGCCAAGCATTTTGGTATAAATCAAAGCCCATACAAAGCTATGTTTGGTGTTGAAACAGTGGTTGGCCTGGCAACAACGTGTCTTCCATTAGAATTAAGTAAAAACTTACACAGTGATTAGGATCTACAGATCATTGCAAACGTGCATAAGGAAACCACAAGTGGAACTATTGCTTTGCAGAGCACAGGTGAATTTAACATAACACAATAAACTGACAGTAAATCTGAAGTAATCTCGTGTTATGTGTGTGAAAAAAGAGCCAAGTGGGGTTCATTCTTATACAAAATGTGGGTGTAATATTTATGCAATATATGGGATAGAAATCGACAGTGGCGAGGAGGGCTTTGGTTCAGAAGATGTGTCCTAACTGTAATACTGAACCACGAATATCATATGTTCGACAAACAGCAGACAGTAGTCTGGAGAAGCAAGCTAAAAGAATAAAAACAGTATCTGATGCCACTCACCCCCCAACCAAGTATTGGGCAAAATGTAAGTGTCAATTCCAGAAGCTGACAGGGAAAAAGAAAATCTTCAAAATATTATTGCCTCAGTTATAAGCAGAAGTGAGGATGCAATGCATATATTAGGAACTAAAGACGGTGTTTCAGTGAAATTATACAGTCGGTCTGAGTCTGATACCTGTAAGCAGTCATTCCTGACCTTGACTGATGTTCCTAAAGGCAAAGAAAAACTCTTAAGAAGTGCTGCTGCATTGTTAAGTGTTAGAACTGGTCAAGGTTTCTTTAGATGTCACTATACAAAACACTTTGCAACCAACATGTGTTACAGCAAGAAGCGTAAAATGTTATGGAATTCAAAATGTCACAAAAGTATTCCATGCGACAATAAATTATGGAGTTCCTTTATTTTCTCTCAATGTTTTTAACTACATAACATTTTTAGTTAACATGAGCCGTAACTGGACCACTCTTACTAAGCTAGAGCTGTGGCCAAACCATTAGGTTGTTTAACAGTTCTTTTTTTCTCTCTCTCTCTCAATATTTTGATCTGTTTGACATCTTTATTAAGCTTGAGCTGTACCTCGACCATTAGGTTATGGGCTTTTAATACATGCAATGGAACTTAAAGGTATTAGTAAAGTAAAGGTGTAAATATCTGTCTTAAGAAAGTAAAGAATCCTGGCAGTGTATATGATATTTATGTATGTTATTAAAGGTTTGCAAAATTTATATATCTTTGTTTTAACCTATATTCACTGTGGTGATTTGTTACAACTAGTTTCGTTATGCGAAGCTGTTGTTGAAACTAGTTTTTATTGAAATGTTCAGCTAAAACTAGATTTAATTTTTTTAATTTGAACATTCCGGGTTTTCCCCAATATCCTTAGGTGCAACCAGTTATGCCTAGCAACAATACTTGTACGCTAGTACATTGGTTATGACTAGTTTAAACAAGTTCTTAATAATTTCGGGTTTTAAATGCAATATATATATATATATATATATATATATATATATATATATATACTGTATCTCTCTCTCTCTCTCTCTATATATATATATATATCTCATCTCATCAGCCGTTTGAGTGTCCACTGCAGGACCGGCCTATCCCGACCGAAGTTGGGACGGGACGATACAGCCAATGTATCTCTACCAAGTGGCTTAGGCTGTCTGGTAGAGATTGTATGTAGGGTGAGTGCTTGTAAGTGTAATTGGTGTGTTGTAGTGGCTTTGGATGTGTGTGCAGTCTGTGAACCAAGTGTAATCGGCCCGCGAAAGCCGACTGGGTGCAAGCTTACTTTATAGTAAGCGACACTGGTCCAACCACAGCACCCCTGGTGTCCGCCAATGAAGTACGTGGCCAGGTGAACACTCCCAAAGTTTATTACCCTGGTGGGGCGCGAACCCTGGCTCACCCGTGTATGAAACGCAAACTCTACCACTGTACCACAGAGGCTCATATATATATATATATATATATATATATATATATATATATATATATATATATATATATATATAAATATATATATGTGTGTGTGTGTGTGTGTGTGTGTGTGTGTGTGTGTGTGTGAGTGTGTGTGTGTGTGTGTGTGTGTTACAGGGAATTTGTGTAATCAGTGATTTTATGCAATCGCTAGGGAATTCGCGAAATGAGTTTAAAATAGGATGGGTTTATTAAGGGTAGGTTAATTTAGGCTGTGATTAAGTTAGGCTAGGATAATCTAGGTTAAATTTAGGCTAGGTTAGGCTAGGTTAGTTATGTTAGGTTAGGTTAAGTTAAGTTCTATGAATGCTGAGTTTTTTAAGTTGTCATCTAAATTAACTTAACCTAACCAAACATAACTAACCTAGCCTAACCTAACCTAAACCTAACCTACATTTTTCCAGCTTAACTTAACCGCAGCCTAAATAAACCAAACCTTAATTACCCCATCCTAATTTAAACTCATTTCACGAATTCCGTAGGGACCTCATGAAATAACTGGATACACAAATTTCCTGTAACGTATATATGATACTGTGTTCTTATGTGAAGACGAAGAGGAGCTGCAAGGCTTGGTGGATGAGTTTGGAAGACTATGTAAGAAACTGAATCTAAACGTGAATGTAGGAAAGAGTAAAGTTATGGTCTGCAATAGAGGTGAAGTCAGTGAATGTAGAGTGAGGTTGGATGAGAAGGAAATGGAAAATGTGTGTGCGTTTAAGTACTTGGGTAGTGTGATGAGTAAGGATGGAAGTTTAGAGGGTGAAGTGCTTGAAAAGGTACAACAAGGAAGAAAGGTCGCTGGTTCCATGAGAGCAGTGATAAGAAACAGGGAAGTGAGCATGGAAGTTAAAAAATTACTACATGACAGTATTGTGATACCAGCTCTAATGTATGGAAGTGAAGCTTGGGCCTTGTTGGAGGGACAGAAGTCAAGAGTGAGAGCTGTGGAAATGAGATGAGAGGAGCATGCGGAGTCACATGGAGAAACAGATTGACAGATGAAGAAGTGAAGGATCGTTGTGGTGTGGATGTGGATGTGATAGGAGGGGTTAGGAAAAACACACTGGGTTGGTTTGGCCATGTGAAGAGGATGGAGATAGAGAGACTAACGAGGAAAGTGTATGTGAGTGAGGTGGAGGAGGGGAGAGGGAGAGGGAGGCCAAGGATGAGATGGAGGAATGGAGTGGAGAGGTATATGAGAGAGTGGTGTTTGCGAGGGAAGCAGGGCACTGAAATCATTTCAGTGTAATGGCGAAGGACAGGACGACATGGAGGCGACTTGTTCGTGGCCACCTCTTGCGGGATTAAGACGTCTGGCAATATATATATATGCACTACTGCTTCCAAGTACCGGTCAAGAACTTGGTAGGCTAAGCAGAGTTTTGTTGATGTATGTGAGCGTCGTGCCTTGAGAGTAAATGTAGAATAAAGTGATGGTTACTGAGAGAGAAGGTGACTCCCACTGCGATGTTACAGTGAATGGAGAGAGACTGGAATTGGTAAGAGAGTTCAAATACCTGGGTACAGTGATAAAACGGAGAGGAAAATGTGCAAAAAAGTTGAAAGTAGAGTGACACAAGAAGGAAAAGTAGCTGAAGGCCTTGATAAGAAACAGAGGCTTGAGTGTTGCAGCTGCACGAAGCTCACGTGAAGGAGTGTTACTGCCATCTTTAACATATCGATGTGAGATTATGGTGTGGCATGAAACTGAAAAGTCAAGAGAAAGAGCAGTGGTGATGGGACTGCTGAGGAACGTATGTGGAGTACAGAGAGTGGATAGCATACGAAATAATGTGACTCGTGAAAGATGTGGAGTGAGGAAGTCGGTGGACACAAGCATCAAAGAAAGTGTACTGAGATGGCATGGTCATGTGGAGAGGATGGATAACAAGAGAGTGGTGAAAAAGGTATACCTGAGCGAATTGGAAGGAGGGAGGAGGCGAGGTAGGCCAAGGTGAAGGTGGAGAAATGTGGTGGACGAGTGTGTGAAGAAGAGAGGTTTGGAAGTCGGTGAGGCTAGGGAACTGACAAGAGATTGAGCTGGCTGGATGAATGTTGTGACGAGAAGTACATGATCAGGTATTTGGCACCCCTTTTTAACGTGGCAGCGTCCGGATTGACTCAACCAGTGAAGCTACAGAACGTGGTGAATGTTTTTGGCGTATCCGATAGATCCAGGATTCCGTTGGCTTGAATGACGATTGAATGGAATCGTGGACTATTGGATTAGGCATATTTGGGCCGTCTGGACATTGCTACTCCTCACCCTGCCCCAAGGTGGGACAGGAGGTCCGGATGATGGTGATGATTATATATATACATATATATACATATATATATATATATATATATATATATATATATATATATATATATATATATATATATATATATATATATATATATATATATATATATATATATATATATATATATATATATATATATATATATATATATATATATATATACACACAGGCATACCCCAGTTTAACGATCTAATTGGGTAGGTAAAACCCCATCGTTAGGCGAGGTATCATATATCAGGGTACTTTATACATGTATTTCAATGTGGACCGTTTACCAGCCTTGGGTTTCCCCCCAAACCAAGTCCAAAACCCACCTAGATGAGCCCAAAAACAGGTTGAAATGCAATCTAAATGGCCTAACAGCTGTCAAGGAAGCTAACCCAAGCCTAACACCTGTAAATAACTCACTGAAAGCAACAAATAAACCTGAAAATCATAAGGAAAAGGTTAGAGAATATCAAACACCTATCACCACTTACTTCTTGTAAGTCCATGTCTAGTCCTGCTCATCATGCTTGCTGTCTCCCCCGAGGCTAGGAGACATGTGGTTCTCCTCAACACTCGATCCTCCTCCTCAAAGCCCTCAAACTTTATCTCCAGGGGAGGGTCACAGGGGTGTGGTGATGGAGTGCGATGCAATTACTCAGGCGGAGGCGATCGAGTGTGATGCGATGACTCAGGTGGAGGCGAACGGGTGTAATGCCCTGGCTCAGGCGGTGGTGATGAAGTGTGATGTGATGGCTCTGGGGGTGGCAATGGAGTGCGATGTGATGATAGATGAGGTGGCGAGGGAGACTGCTGCGATGAATGATGAGGTTGCGATGGAGTCAGTTGCGGTGGCTCTCATCGTGGCGAGGGAGACAGAGACAGTGGTCGAAATGGTGTGGGATATGGAGGGCGGGACGAGGAAGGCAGCAATGGAGTGGCAGAGTGCCTTAGTGGAGACACAGGTGACACAGGAGTCAGCGATCGGCTGGAGGTTAGGTGCAGCACAACGGGCCGAGCATGTCCTCAGTGGGATGTGTCCCTTGGTGTTTCCCTGCTGGTTGAAGGTTGGGGAGATGCCCTGCTGGTTGAAGGTTGGGGAGATGCTTTGCTCGTCGAGGGCTGGGGAGATCCTATGTGACTTGCTGGCCTGGTGGGGGCCTGCTTAAGGAAGGCTGTGATCATTGTCTGCCTGGCCGCCCTCTTCTTCTCCTCTAGCATCGTCCTGTAGAATCTCATACCCTCCTCGAGCCAATTAGCTGTGTCCCTGCTTCATCCTAGGAGAAGGTCGTGTGTTTCTTGAGGTCTATAATCTCGTCCACCTTCGTTAGCATCTCCTTCAGAATCTTGATGTTGAGAGCTCGGACCTCAGGCACAACCTACTCCTCCTCTGCCTCCTGGTGCACCCACTGGATCTCCACATTGAGGAGCTCTTCACTGCTGAGCTCCTCCCTGTGGCTCTCGAGATCCTCCTCCATGTCATCCTCGTCGACCTCCCCGATGCCTGCCTCGTGCGACAACTCGTCAACGTCCTGCCACACACTCTCGACAGGCGGAGGTTGCAGATCCTCGGGGAAGCCAGTGAAGGAGTGAACACACTCTGGCCACAGCTTCCGCCACACACAGTTCATCGTCACCTGGCTCACCTCGTCCCATGCTGCAGTTATATTCTCTAGGGCATGGCGTATGTTGTACCCTCTCCAGAACTGCTGTACTGTTGTCCTGCCGTCACTGTTGCAGGCCCTTACCAACTGCTTCATCGTGCGGTGGAGGTAGTAGGCCCTAAAGGCAGTGATCACTCCTTGGTCCATTGGCTGCAACAAAGATGTGATGCTGGGGGTAGGAACATCACCTCAATATTGCTAGCCTATTCCTTCATTGCGGGCGGGTGGCTAGGTGCGTTAACCACGACCAAGAGAAATCTGTTTGCCAGCTTTTCATGAGACACATACCTCTTCAGCACACGAGAGAGATACGAGTGAAAATACGATGAACAGATATCTGAAGTCAACCAAGCCTTCTTGTTCGACTCTTAAAATACCCCACCAGAGCCTTGGGGTTCTCTGAGTGGTAGACTAGGAGTGGCTTCAACTTGAGGTCGCCCTTCGAGTTGCCCCCCAGCAGCAGTGTCAGCCGGTCCTTTGAGGCCTTGAATCCTTGTGTAGACCTTCCCCCCGTTGCAAGATATGTCTTGGAGGACATTCTCTTCCAAAAGAGCCCAATCTCATCAAAATTCAACACCTGCTTCGCACTATAGCCACCCTTCGTGGTGATACGTTTCAGCTTATTGGGAAACACTGCCACTGCCACCGTATCTGCACTAGCCACCTTACCGTACATCTTCACGTGGTGGAGATTTGCCTGCCTCTTAAACCAGTCAAACCACCCATGGCTAGCTGTAAAGGTCTCGCTTTCGTCAAGCTCATGCCTGACCTTTATATCATCCCAGAGAGAGAGAGAGCCGTAGTGCAAATAATAGCCTGGCTCATGGGTGCCTTGCGCCAGTTCTGATCTTCCACCCACGTGTGCAGCACCTGCTCCAGCTCCTCCATCACAGGCTCTCACTGGTGGGTGATACAGGAGGTGGATAAGGTTGCAACCTCCCCGGCAGCAGCCTTAATGGCCTCCTTCTTCTTTATGATCATGGAGACAGTCTACTGGGCCAGATGGAGAGCCAACGTGATAGAACATGCACCTTCGCCTTTGTCGTGCCACTTAACGATGTCCAATTTCACCCCCAGTGACACAGTCTTACGTGCATGCTTCGCGGGAACATCACCACCACCACCACTAGCAGGCCGCTTACCACCATGACTAGGGCCTCCACTAGCACCATCACGAGCCCCACCACATGTAGCACCCTAAGCAGACATTATCTCACTTATTTGGGCCCAAAATCACAAAATATTGTACTCCAGACACGATTAGTATCACTGCTCTACTCACGACACTGCTTGAACACAGTTACAATGCACTTCGATAGCAACATGTGTAATGTTGATGGTGCAATACAATGCATGGTGGGCGAGCATAAGGGAGATCCTCACTCTGAGATGGCTGGTGCGAGAAGAGCAATATGGGTGAGCGTGGGGTGTGCGATGGGTATGGGGCCTACGCGAGCGTTTCTGAGCATCCTGGGAGGCAGGTCGGCTCAGCTGGCCGAGTGAACGTGCACGATTCAAAATTTCGGCCCCCCATCTGCAGGCATAACATCGGAGGGCCCATCGTTAAACTGGGGCTCGCCCACCGGGTATCGGGGCCTGGTTCAATTTGTACCCCCATTGCTAAACTGAGGTATTGCATCTAGGGGTATTGTATATCGGGGCATTACTGTATAATTTATATATATATATATATATATATATATATATATATATATATATATATATATATATATATATAATTATATATATATATATATATATATATATATATATATATATACTGAGAGAGGGAGAGAGATCTTGCAGTTATCTCACTGGATAATAATTACCTTGCTAAAGAATTATGTTTTTAACAATCTGCATAAAATTTGCTGTTTGAATAATGTTATCATTATAATCACTTGGTATGACCAATCAGGGGAGACTGTCCCACTTGGGGAGGAAAGGAAGTATCTGGAAATATCGATTCATCATATTTATTTACCATAACCCAGCCACTTTTGATAAATCTTCTTGAGGTCATTCCTCAGGGATTTTAGAAAATACATTTGCAGCATTTACTTACCACTGTTGGCGCCTAGCGAGAAACTACACGTGGTGGCGCTGTGCACCCTGGGTACGGCAGCTGTGGTATCCACTCTATCCAGATCTCATATTTCCTTGAACTTCGGCATGGGAAGGACCATTGTTCAGCCCTTGTAAGATGCTGTGTACCACAAGGAGGCTCCCGACCCCTACATGGTGTACGTACTGAACTGCACCTGTAGGACGGCCCCACAGATGCAGCTGCTTACCTGTGGTCGAAAGGTCCACTTGACCACTGAGATCAGAGATAAGCAACAACAACTTATCATTGCCAGCAAGACGTTCAACAAGATACTGTAAATGAATTACAGTACATGCAATAAAAGGTTCTGATTCTTTGTTATCCCACCCAATTTTCTCTACTTCTCCACTTTTTCAACTACGGTTATAAACTGGTTTGTTCTCTCCCATGTAACTAAACGTTTCCCCTTACAACATCCCCTGTTACCTCACTTCGTTACCTCTTAGTTTTCCATACCACCAACGACTGTATCTCTTCATTCATTCCAAAACCTCATTCATTCATTTCCTCAGGTGTTCCTGGGATCATGGCTGCTGTACACTTTCTTAGTGATGACGTACTACAAAACCTCCCTCACCAGCACCCTGGCCGTGCCCATCGCTTCTCGCACAATCAACACCCTGCTGGAGCTCTTTGAATCGGATTTCCAATATGGTTTGAATTCAGCTAAGGTTATTATCATTTTTTTAAATCCCTCAGAGGAAGTTGTTTATATTGCATTATTACCAACTCTTGACACTTTAATCAAATCAAGAGAGACTTTGGGACTAGATGAGTTAGATATAGCCTTCATTTACCCCTTCACTACTTGCATACTTCATTAAGTTGAATTGCATGGAATTATATCAGCGAAATATATATATATTAATTACACACCAGAACTTAAAACTCGTAAGAAGAACTGTGTACATAGAAGAAACAATGACAGAAAGAGAAACGCAGAATGTAGCTGATGTAGATAAATTTGTTTCATACAGTCGGGCCGCCAGAGTAAACCAGCTTCTTCACTAACATTCAGTATATCAGTTTTGGTATTATAGAGTGGCCCATAACTGTCCATTTCCACTCCGCTGGGAGATATCGGTGTTGTGGTGGCGGATCAGTCAGTGCTGTCAGTGCATACTGTGCATTATTTATTCATTTCCTACACTTGCTGCAACAGTCAAGCTTCCACTTGCGGACTGAGCCGTCTCCACAACATACAAGAGTGTGAATTTCTAGCTTAGTGCTATTTACGGGCCACCCTCTAGAGTAATCTGTACAAAAGAACATTTAATACATCATTATAGGTGCTGTTGATCACAACACAGTTAACCCATTTTGCTTTAATTCTTTTCTATAACAGGTCATTGACGTCAAGTAGTTCCTCCCAAAGCAATTCATTCTAACTGACTTCAATTCACTCACTATTTGTACCCTTTCAGATAATGAGAACGTACAGTAATGAGCCAACATCTCGTTATGCCATTGTTCCTCCTCCTTACTACCCCCTTTATATGTCTCTCAGTTCCATTGCTTTCGATATACACATTTTTATGAGTTTCTTTTTTATCCTGCGGCGGTAGCCAGCGGGTCAGTGAGTGGCCAGCATTCTTCTTATTTTTCTGCTTTTGGCGGATTTCTGTATGTCTCCAAAGGAGGCCATTGGAGACAAAAGCGGTTCCAAATATGGTAATTTGACATGGAGAATCCAAATCTGCCATCAGTTGACACCTGAGGTAGCACCATCTAGTGACGAATTTAGTAGAAGTGCTTAATTTAAGCCCATGAGAAATACAAATGGTCCCATTAAACGTTATTTGAAATGGAGAATCCAAATTTGCTGTCAGCTGACACCTAAACACCAAAAATTTTGTAGTGGGGTACTCTGTTAAGGCACCTCCAGAATCTGGGTAGTGGACCTCTGTGTTAAGATTATTTACTTTTTAGACAAACTGTTTGAAAGAAGAGCCTCGCTGCAGGTCTCAGAGTATATCTACTCTTGTTCCATCACACATTAACTCCATATGGCCATACATATTTATGCAATCTTATCCCACATATGCACTTCATTTCCAAAACTTCCATCCTTTTCCAATCTTTGTATCAAGGATCCAGACTTCACATCCGTGCACCTCACTAACCACGACTAATCCTTAAGGCCTAATAGAAACCCATCCCCACCTGACATGGCACTTGTATTTTCATCATGCTCCTCAGTCTCCTTGACACTTATGCCTTTTCTCATATTTTAGGACTCCCTTAACCCTTCCCGTCCGGCAGATGTTGTTGCGAGCACTCCCCACAGCCGGAAATTCCCGACAAAAACCTTCATATTACTCTTCATACGTAACCAATTGCAACAAATAAGGTTTCATATCACTCATCAATCCTTCGACTTCAAAGTTATGGCATCAGATGGTCCGTGAAGTGCAGACAGGGAGAGTGAGTGAGTGGTGAATGAGGGCAATTTTTGGTGTGTTTTTTTCCTGTGTCCGTATGCGTGGAGGAGGTTCGGGACCCAACAAAGGCTTATACTAGCCCACCACACTGATATCACTTCGATGACGCTTCCAGGATACCAAAATCGACTACAAACACTGTTTCCGTGAATATTTTTCCATAATCGGTCATACTGGGTGAATGAAGGCCGGTCACAGTAGCAACGACCTTGAACTCACGCTGCTAGTCTTCCTCGTTACAGACGGACAGACAGACACACTCTCTCTCTCTCTCTCTCTCTCTCTCTCACAGAAATGTATGTTTGGCTAGGATTGTTGCTCGATTCTGGCATTGGTGATCGAGCAAAAGTCTGGGTATTGCAACTCCTAGAAATAACACTATTACTACTAGAAGTACAAGTACACCTACCACTACAACAAGTACTACTAATACTACAACTACCACTACTACAAGTACTACTACCACTACCACAACTACTATTATTACAACTACCACATCCACTACTACTACTACCACAGCTACAACACATACTGCCACTACTACTAGCACTACAAATACTACTGCAAAAAAAATAATAATAATAATAAAATTGTGAACCAAGTACCCGTAGTCATTTACATACTGCCTACAGACGGAAATACCACTGTGACCTGTTTCCTTTGAATTATACTTTTTCATCATAAGAAATATATATAAATAAATGTTTTCCAAATAAAACAAGGCTGCGAGTTTATCACTAAACATTACTTCTGCCTCCATTATTCACATAAATATACGCAGAGCAGTGAAATCATATTTTCTATTTCAACAAAAAACAACACACCAGTATGTACAAAACTAACTTATTCATAATACTCAGATTCCTACCACTTGATCTTTGCGTGGAAATCAAAGAAACAGTCAGTACACAATGCAACCTTACATTTAGCACATCACCACCTCGTCATATGGCGTTGCTGTGGTCGGTGCGATGAATTGGCACAAACATAGCAAAGCCGGAAGGCTTCTTTGCCTGCAGGTGTGTGAGTTAATATTTCCATGAAATGCATGCGGAGGTAGTCCCTGCACTGCAGGGGGTCAGGTAGTTGCTGTACACTGTGCCTACATTTCACGGAAGGATTGACCTGTCCATACCTCTCTAGAAGGCCGTAAATTACATCCTTCTCAAACTGTCTGAGGGATCTGCTGGTCTGTGTAACATCCTTGTACAGAATGAAGGCATTCAGTACGTAGATGTCCAGCACATGTAAGAATGCCTTCTTACACTACTTAAAACACCTCCTCAGACAGTAGATTGTGCCAATCTGCATATCTGATTTATCGACGAGTCGCATGTTCACGTTATAGTCCATAACAGCATCAGGCTTGAAGACTGTCTGCCCCGTTCTTCTATGGACCTTACCTGTGTCAATCAACTTACCTTCGTGGGGTGTGGAGAGGACATTCACCTTTCTCTTATCATGCCAGTGAATTTACCTGATTGCAAGGTCCTGCACTCCCCTTCATGGTGCCTTTGGGAAAGGATGGCCAATGGTTCCTCTTTGCATGGACAGTGCCACATGATCCAATTGGGTGTTCTTACAGGTACTTTGCGAGACCTGGATCCGTGTAAAAATTATCAGTGTAAAGGATATGGTTGCCACCGAAGTACCTGCCCATTAGTTTCTTGACCACAGAGCCAGAGAAACCATGGGGATCGTCCTTTGACAACACCGCATCACTAGCTGTATACACAATGAAATCCAGCATGTACCCTGTCTTGCAATCACACAAGACAGAGAACGTTATTCCAAAATGATGTTTCTTTGATGGAATGTACTGAATGAAGGCAAGATGTCCACTGAACAAAACAAGCGACTCATTGATAACAACCTTCTGAAATGGCCTGAAAAATGATCGAAATTTTTCCTTCATCTCCAGAATTGAGCGAATTTTCCACAGACCGTCTTTCGGATGTGGGCCCATATTCGTTAAAAAATGTAAGTCTAATACTGGCATTGCAGCAATATCGTCCACATGCCAATAATCGTGTATATTATGCTTTCTAACATGAGGCATCAACATTGTCAAAGCTAGCCAAACATACATTTCGCTAACACTCGTTGCACTCCATTCTTTTATTTTTGCACTCTCTCTCAGGTGCGAGGTTTCAGGGTATATCTTTATGCTAGGCCTATCCATCACGGAGGCATGCAGGCAACTGGAGCGTGACTGGGATGAGCGCAGGAGGGTTGCCAGTGCATATGGGTGGTGAAAATAATCAGCTGAGTATTCAGACAATGATCCAAATTACTAGATCATGTATACATGACCCCCAGATGGCCCCGGAAAGACATGTATACATGTCACCCAGACGGGATGGGTTAAGATCGCTAAGATCAATTTGCTCTTTAGTATTCATGCAAAATCCATGAAACTATAAAAAGGTGTACTTAGAGAGTCCAACACCCTTGCCCACCAACTGATCTGAGAGCCAAATATTTGACATTGTCCTGTGACCACTTTCGACAGAATACTCTCAAATTTGACATCTTTCATTTTTGCCTAACCCTTAATATTCTGCCAGCACTAATTCAACTCATATCAGAAATGTTTGAATTGGCTTTGCACAGTGAGTGTGGCATTTGACCTTTCTCTGTGACATTGGCTGATTATTCTAAACACCGAATCTCTTTATCTTTGTTTAACTTAAACCCTTCCACAAAGTTTAATGCACATCAAATAAAATCTGTTTAAGCTGACCTTCCCATGTGTTCTTGATCTTTGACCTACTGTTCCCAATAACAGTAGGTCAGCCTTTTGGATGAATCCCTTCCCAACTTACCCACCAAGTGTGATGCATGTCATATTAAATTGTTGTAGTTAATATGTTCATACAAAGTCACATGGATAAAAATTTTACTTTCATTTGTGACTTGGATCTTTGATTCTTCTTAAATCTGAATCTTTCCATTATTGCCTGACCCTTAACCCTTCCACCAAATTTGGTTCATATCAAATCAGAACTTTTAGTGTTGACCTTTCCTGCGACCATGGCTTTTGACATTTCCTTTTGACATTTACCTTTGACTGATTGTTCACAAAACTAGTTTTGTTTTTTTAATTATTGACTTATCCTCAGATCTTTCCCAAAGTTTGGTCCATATCAGATGAAATCTGCTGAAGTTAACCTTGGCATGTGAACTTGCCCTTTGTTCTGTTTTTTTTTTTTTTTTTTTTTTTTTTTTTTTTTTTTAAATAATAGGTTCACTTCACTGATTCAGTATCTTTTCACCAAGTTTGGTAAAAAAAAAAAAAAAAAAAAAGAAAAGAAAACTCTTCGAATTACTTAATACTTATGCATATTGGTCAACGTTTAACCTTGCCCCCTAACCTCGACTTAAGACATATTGTTCTCAAAACTGAGCTACATTCTTGCCTAAAGCTCCCCCCTCCCCTATAGTTTGGTCTAAACTGGATGAAAACTGTGGGTTGGGAGTTCAGTATTTAACCTCTCCCAGTCACATTAACCTACTGTAGTAAAATAATAATAATAATAATAATAATAAAAATGAGTTCTCTTAATGGTTGACCATGAACTCTTACACCAACTTTGGTAAAATTTGAATTAAAATTGTTCAAGTCATCTTCAAGTGCGTGCACACACACACACACACACACACACACATGTGCACAGGCACACGCACAACACCCACTCTCTCCCCATCAGTGCAGGTTTGTTTATGTTTTTAAAGTACAGTATAGCGGATTTTGACCTATTCTAGCACAGCTGTTTCCTGTTTACCATCTATCATATATATATATATATATATATATATATATATATATATATATATATATATATATATATGTGTGTGTGTGTGTGTGTGTGTGTGTGTGTGTGTGTGTTTCCGACAATGTGGGAAACCAGTCATTGTATAGAATGCCTAGGTACTCTAAAAGTGCCTATATCTTCAAGACAAGGTATTAAATAAAATAATCTTTACACATTTCCCAGGTATTCTGTAAATTAACGAGTTTGTTTTAGGCAAACTTGTGAAACTACCAAAATGCAGCAAACAGGCAAACTGAGAAATCAGTCATTTCATTTACGTTTAGTTTATTTAGGCTGCGGTAAGGTCAGGCTGCGGCAATCTAGGTTAAGTTTAGGTTAGATTAGGTTAGGTTAGTAAGATTAAGTCAGGTTAATTCAGATAAACGCTTAACATAGAGTTCTTCCAAAGTAACCTAACCTAACCAAACCCAGCCTAACCTAACTTAAACCTAGCCTAACCTAACTTAAACTTAGCCTAGAATATCCCAGTCTAACCCCCTTTTGTGTATTATATTACCATATATTATACTTTGCCAAAATGTGCTAGACATTCTATAGAATACCTAGACATTCTATTAAAATCCCTAGATAAAGTATATAAGGTCAGAGAGAAATAAGCTTATTTCATACCTTCACCCAAAACGATACATTCTATAGAAAATCTAGGTATTATATACAATGTCTTAGTTTCACACAATGCCGGTAACACACACACACACACACGCACACACACACACACACACACACACACATATATATACAGTATATATATATATATATATATATATATATATATATATATATATATATATATATATATATATATATATATATATATATATATATATATATATATATATATATATATAGTCGCTTGTTGAATTGTTATATGATGTACCAAGTTTGTAATCATCTGTGAAGCTTCTTAAACTGTACACATGCTGTAGCTTTTGATAGATTTTAGTTTGTTTAATGTCCCTTTCTCTAATTTGCCGAGACTGTGTCTACCCACCTTCGGTGGCACAGTGCCCGTAAACACTGGAGGCAGCACAGTTGGACCTTTAGTAAACGATGATCTAACAGGAACTCTCGAATATTCATTACCAGTGGAATTCATGTTTGGTTTGGGGGATTGTGGAAAATAATCCCACATCCCTGCCACATATTTTCTGGTGAGGTGTATTTATTGTGCCACCTTATTCACTATAATCGATGGTGCTCTGTATATCTATTGAGGATCCTATGGTTCGCTCCGTTTAATATCTGATATCTTAGATGCATTTCCCTGTCCTCCACCCATGGACGCGCCAGGAAACCATGGGATTCTGCCTCTGGTTATATATATATATATATATATATATATATATATATATATATATATATATATATATATATATATATATATATATCCTTCCTCTGCAGCCACACTTCATATGCACGTCTCTTCTCAGCCACAGCCATATTTACTTCCTCGCACCACCATTCACTTCCTTTTCTGACACCACCACCCACGTGTCTCACACCACACACCTCTTCTGCATGCCCCACACAGTACTCTTAAACAACTGCCATTCCTCCTCCTCATTGCCATTTTCCTGATCTTTCACTGCGTTCCACTCATCTTTCAATTTCTCCTGATACTCTATCATTTTCTCTCTTTTATCCAACCCACTCACTTTCAAAACCTCCCTGCCGCACCTAACCCTCCTAGCTCTCACCCATCTCTTACCTACTCTTAACTTTCCCTCCACCAGGTATATATATATATATATATATATATATATATATATATATATACATTTTTAAACATCCATGTCCCACCATCGATCTATCTATCTATTTATCTGTCTATACATACATATACAGTCATCGTCCCTAAAGTGCGCCGTCGCAAAGTGCGTCTCATCTAATATGTAATGGGGGTCTGACAATTAGTTATTTGGAAAGTGCGTATGCTATTTGCAATGTGCGACGGGCATGAAAAATTGAGGCAAATATGGTATTCTCTCCCAACTCGCGAGAATAATTTGAAGCGTGCGATGGGTAAAGATGGAGCTGGTGAGTCTGTGTGGTGGGGTGCGGCTGGTGTGTAAGTGAGTGGTGGCCACAGCAGTGGGATGAAGATGTAATGTCTGTAGTATCTGACCTGGACTTTGAGGGTTTCCTGGAGCAGCAACAGGCAGCACTCAACCTAGTGCAAACTAGCATGTGCATTCCATAAAACTGGCCACACAATATTGTGCTTTATCAGCATTCGTCAAACACTGGTGCAATCGTTACCAGGGTTGCCATTTGGTATTTTTCATTACCAAATGTGTGGCAATTTGATAATGAAAAATTCGATCTGTGTTTATTTAGAATGTTTCATTACCAAAAGGATTTTTCACATGTATAAGTGCAAGATAGTGAGAAAATGACAGAGTATAAGAGCATAGTGGAAGAAAGACTGGGAAGGTATGAGCTAGAGCAGATGGAAGGGGTGGAAGACGTATGTAAGATATTCACGGAAGAGATAGGCGCAGCGTGTGAGGCGGTTTGTGGAGTGAGGAGGAGATGCAAGGGTGTGCAAGGGACAGCATGGTGGAATGATGAGGTGAAACGAGCTGTGGAACAAAAGAAGAAGGCATATAGTGAATGGTTAGCGAGTAGAGGTAGGGGAGAAGATGAGAGAGAGAAGAGAGGTATATGTGAGCAGGAGAAGGGAGGTTAAGAGACTGGTGAAGGAGAGTAAAAAGAAAGTGGATGAGGAGTTTGGGAGGAATCTGAGTGTGAAATGGAGGGAGAGTAAGAAATTGTTTTGGAAAGAGGTAAAGAAAGTAAGGCTGTGTGAAAGGGGAAATAGTAGGGGAGTGAAAGATAGGAATAATAGATTGTTGGTGGAGAAGAGAGAGAAACTGAGGAGATGGAAGGAGCACTTTGAGGATTTGTTGAATGTGGAGAGTGAGAGCAGTGTGAGTATAAGCGGTTGGGGAATGGCTGGGAGAAGAAGAGATGAGAGGAGGGAGGAAGAGATCAGTAGGGCAGAAGTAGTGGAAGCGATGAAGAATATTAAGTTGGGAAAGGCCCCAGGAATTGATGGAGTGTGTGGTGAAATGCTTAGGTATGGGGGTGAGATTGTTGTGGAGTGGATATGGAAGTTGTGTAGATTGGCTTGGGAAGAGGGAAGGGTTCCAGAGGACTGGAAATCAGGTATAATTGTTCCTTTATACAAGGAAAAAGGAGAGAGAGAAGTATGTGGTAACCATAGGGGTATTTGCCTACTTAGTGTGACTGGTAAAATATATGGTAGAATACTCATTGATAGGGTTAGGCATATGACAGAGGAGCTAGTTGAAGAAGAACAAGGGGGATTTAGGAAGGGAAAAGGGGGAAAAGGGTGTGTAGATCAGATATTTGTTCTAAGATGTTTAGTGGAGAAGTATCTAGAGAAGGGAAGGAGAGTGTATGCTGCCTTCATGGACTTGGAGAAAGCTTATGACACAATAGATAGGCAAGGTATGTGGATGGTATTAAGAATATATGGAGTGGAGGGGAAATTGTTGAGTGCTGTGAAGAGTATGTACGAGGGAGCTAGGGTTACGGTGCGAGTGGATGGTGAGCTGAGTGAGTTCTTTGATCTCAATGTGGGACTGAAACAGGATTGTGTGATGTCTCCATGGCTGTTTAATATATACATGGATGGGGTTGTAAAGGAGGTGCAGGGTAGGGCAGTGGATGTGGGGGTGGCTCTAATGAATGAGGGTGAGATTTGGAAGCTTCCGGTGTTGCTGTTTGCTGATGATACAGTACTGTTGAGTGAAGATGAATGGGAGTTGCAAGGTTTGGTGAATGAATTTGGGACAGTGTGTAGGAGGAGGAATCTGAAAGTTAATGTAAACAAAAGTAAAGTTATGGTGTTTGAGAGGAATGAAGTCACAGAGTGTGCAGTGAGGTTGGATGGTGAGGATATGGAGAATGTGAGTGCATTCAAGTACTTGGGTAGTGTGATGAGTAAGGATGGAACTTTGGGGGATGAAGTGCGTGAAAGGGTACAGCAGGGAAGGAAGGTTGTTGGTACACTGAAAGCAGTGATGAGAAATAGGGAGGTGAGTATGGAAGTTAAGAACTCACTGCATGATAGTATTGTGATCCCTACCCTGACATATGGAAGCGAGGCATGGACCTTGCAAGAGGGGAACAAGTCAAGAGTGAGAGCATTGGAAATGAGTTACTTGAGAGGAGCATGTGGAGTGACGTGGAGGGACAGGTTGACGAATGAAGAAGTGAAGGAACGCTGTGAGGTGGATGTGGATGTGGTTGAGAAGATTAGGAGAAATACACTGAGGTGGTTTGGACATGTGAAGAGAATGGAGAATGAAAGACTGACTAAGAGGGTGTATGTAGGTGAGGTGGAGGGAGGGAGAGGGAGAGGTAGACCGAGGATGAGATGGAGGGATGGAGTTGAGAGGTATATGAGGGAGGGGGGGGGTGAGTTGGGAGAAGGTTAGTCAAATGGTGGGTGACAGAGCGACTTGGAGGCGTTTTGTCTGCGGCCACCCTTTGCGGGATTAGGGCGTCGGGCTATAGATAGATAGATAGATAGATAGATAAGTGTACTGAGGATGGAGACGGTGGATTATCTTTTTTCTTTTAATGCAAGAAAGAAGGAACTAGAGCCTAAGAGCCCACAAACCGTTTCTTCCAAGAAGAAGAAACAAAAACAATACAAAAGAGAGCCCAAAATCCCTCCAGTAGTGATTAGAGTGATAGTGAGGCACGGGATGAGGCCTGTGCAGAACAGCTGTGAGTGTATTGATTCAGCTTCCATTGTACTGCCTTGGGTACCACAAAAACAATCCGCATTATCTACCCTGAGTACAATGCTAGAAAGATCTTGAATTTTCATAATAAATATGCAGTATTACCCTTGCATGTTTTAATTGTAAGTTTTCCTTCTGCATTTTAGTTAGGGATAGGTACTGGTGAATCAATATACGAAAATTCAGGATGTCGCACATAAAGCCATTTTAACATGGGATCCTATGCTTTGCAAAGTGAGAATTTATAAAGTGCGACGGGCTGTGTCGCCCATATTCACGTACTTGACGCAATATGACTGTATAGCCTATTGGAGAGAGAGAGAGAGAGAGAGAGAGAGAGAATAAAGTTCAATAAATTTTCAGCACTTTCACGTGTGTAGGACAGGATCGTTCCACTGATGAGTTTGGCCTGTGGCCCACAAGTAGGTAAATCCAGTCCTGGTTTTATTTGGGTAAATAAAGTGGTGGTAAATGAAACTGGGGTTATGAGGTAAGAGAATGTGTACGGAAAGTAAAGTTATTTGGGATAAAGAAATTGGCAGGGAAATGGAATGAGTTATTTGGGGTAAGTAATGTGGTGAAATTAACGTTGGATTAACTGAGGTAAGAAAATCTGTAGGGCAATGGAACGAGTTATATGTGATTAGTAAAGCTGTAGGGGAAAAAAACTTGGGTTAATTGCGGTAATTAAGTGGTTGGGATGTGAAACTTGGGCTGTATGGGAAAGTTTAGTTGTATAATTCATTTAAAACGAGAGACCACCTATTCTTGTATGCAGATTTGTTGATATGAAATTTGTATGAAAAAACTGGTTCATTATGCTCGGATCAAATGGGATATATATGTGTATATATATACAGTAGACTCTTTTTATCTGCGGAATCTGCATCCGCGGATTTAAATTTCCGTGGATCAAACTTATTTTAATACTGTACTATACAATGTAACTTAATCTGAAATTGGCACACAACGCACACTTCTTTTGTCGCTACAGTTAGTATACTCACACCCACGGGCATTCCCGCCACTCCGCCAGTCTTACTGTAAACACCAATCAGTTTGTTACTTATTTCGTCATCGCCCTTCTCGTGTTTACAACTCTACTGTACTTCATTGTGCAAGTGAAAAATGGCTCCCAACAAGCAAGTAAAGGATAAAAGCAATCCTTCTAAGCCAAAGAGAGATTTTAAGGTGTTATCTGGTGTCCTGTCAGAAGGGTCAGACTAGACTCACAGCTTACCTACAGTGCCGTCACACATCTCGTCGCCTCACCACATTGGCACTGTAGGAACTGCACTACGATCATCGTCGTCATCACACAGCAGTCATCATCGTCATACAGCAGTCGTCATCATTGTACGAAGGTTATGATGAGAACACAGTCTTTTGGTGAGTGTTAATATGTATTTGTAATATTTTAAAGTATGTTTTTACTTTTTCAGGGATGTGCTCAGCTTATGTGAGAATAGTGTGCCATTTTGTGATGATGATTTGAGTATCCGCGAAATTTGCTTTCCGCACGGGTCTCTGGAACATAACCCCAGTGGATAACTAGGGTCTGCTATATATATATATATATATATATATATATATATATATATATATATATATATATATATATATATATATATATATATATATATAATTTTATTTTATCTTATTTTCTTCATTCTGCTATAGGGCCTAGTCCATGTCCCACCTGAGAATCACCCAATGGCCCACAACTGGGCAATGGCCCACCGGTTGAAGACCACTGTGGGCCTATACTTATTGTGCAGGGGCCCCATACTCCAGACCCTATACTTATTGTCCAGGGGCCTCATACTCCGGGCCCTATACTTATTGTACAGGGGCCTTATGATTGTGAATATATTATATAATTAAATACTCGGTGTACACTTAAAACAAGGTTATACGCTGGCACACTGCACGACAAATTAGTTTCAGTGGTCCCCCAGATACCGTTGGTCCCTAGGCCAATGGCCTACTTGGCCCATTAGTAAATCCGGTCCCGCAAATAACCCAAGCTTCATTTCCCACCCTTTTACCGACTTCAAATATCTTGTTTCATTTGTCTAACATTTACTTGCTTTCATTTCTCCACATATACTTATTCACAATTAACATACCTCATTCTTCATCCATGTATACTTCCCGCAAATAACCCCGAATACACTACCCCACTGACACATCAGTTAGCCCTGGATATCCTTAGTTTCATTTTCCTTCTTCTCCCATACAGAGCGCATCGTATCAATATATGACCGCTGCCAACACGACACTATTCCGCAGCATGTTGAAACGCACGACCTACCATACTAACAATGAAAACTTTGAGCTGGTGGCTAAAGGCAAGCATGCGTTCATATCTTTCAAGAGTTTCCTTACACTTCACATGGTTATACACAACACCAACCCCGAAAGACAGAATGATTTACACCTGGCCACAGAAGAGTTCATTCCCGGAGGTTATGCCTGGGCATTTCCCAAGGTAAGTCAGACATATATTAGTAAAAATAATAAATATTATGAAAGCAAGAAATACGTCAACGAAATAATAATAATAATAATAATAATAATAATAATAATAATAATAATAGTAGTAGCAATAGTAGTAGTAGTAGTAATAATAATAATAATAATAATAATAATAATATTAATAACAATACTAATACAAACACTAATAATACTGATAATAATAATAACAACAATACTGGTAATAATAATAATAATAATAATAATAATAATAATAACAATAATAATTATAATAATAATAATAAAAATAATAATAATACGGTAATAATAAAAATTCCTAGTTACCTATTCTTATTCTGTAGCCAGAATAAGGAAGTTTCGTCACAACTATTTATGGAATATAAAGTATGAAATTTGGCATCATAAACAAGTCGCTGACTTTTACATATAGTTCATGATAATTCAAACTTGGAACATAAACTTAGATTAAGCTAAGGTATTTTCCTTTGAAGTATCAAGGACTGAAGACAAAGGTGTGGAAGAACGCATGGGTACACTGTACATTTGTCTCAATAACTGGCTAACTGTATGCTTAAAGGTTGCTATATTCCTTTCAGATAATAATAGGGACGACATCTATATTTTTGTAAAGGTGCAGACTTACAACTTTTCTGGTTTTCTCTAAAACGTGTGACAAAGGAAACACAGCAAAATTGAATTCAGTACTTTCCACTAGGGTAAATGGCAAGATATTCAGCCAAATTCTCAGCAAACTTCTTTATCATAGGATTTCAACCACATAGCTGTCTCTCAATTAGTCCCTGAGATATTTCACTTTCAAATATTGAATTTTTGCACTAAAAATGAGTATATGACCTTCAAAAATAGGCCAAGGCCATTTATATTTGGCACAAGTACTTGGGCTACCCTAGGGTACCTTCATGTATAATATCATCAAGATCTAAGAAAACTAAGCACAAAGAAAAATAATATTACCTACGAAGGCAATAAGCTTTGCCATTTCTTTGGCAAAGCATAATGATAATAATAACAACAACAATAATAATAATAATAACAATAATAATAATAATAATAATAATAATAATAATAATAATAATGATAATGATAATAATAATAATTCATTAATTGTTTTTCAAAAGCATCAGTTCTTAAAAAAACAAAAACAAAAAAACGCGCTCAGAAATCTGGAAATAAGAACACCTTTATCAGTTCTCAAGTATCATTTCAAAACAATATCGGACATTAGAGCATTTATTCCTTACCTATTTAGAATGCATACTCTACGCTGATACTTTCGTTTATATTATTTAGTATTGTATTGTTAAGAAGTAGGATTTGCTAGTTAGGTAGTCCGGAAGTTTCTCAATGTTTCATGTAGTTCCGGTATGAGTCAGAGTTGCCAGTTAGCCTGCTGTTTGTGAGCATAGTTATTTTGTTAGTTATGCATTATTTTTTTTGCTCTTTTTCTCTATCATGTTTTATTTATGTGAATGTTTGTTAAATTATGTACTTTAATTTAAAATTGTGTGCTAAATAACTTAGAATGTTATACACTGTAAAGTCATAGGCCATGGTGAACCTTTTAAAAAAATTTTCTGAGTTAGACCAAACTTTGCAGAAGGACTCAAGGTAGGGAACGGATGATGGAATGAAATTTCAATAAGTATTTGTCAATGGTGAAGAAGACAGGGTAAACTCAGAAGTCAAGGCAACATGCCAAGGTCAAATTAATCAGCTTTGAAACGATTTAGATTAACCTGGTGGAACATTTAAAGGTATGGTAAATTTGAAGGATTCATCAAAGTCAAAGGGCAGGGTCAAAAGTCGTCTCGTGTGTATTTGTTATGAATAAATAATGGAAGCACTTTCGATCTCAATTGAATTAAACTTGATTTAAAGATTTAGGGTCAATCACGAGGTTGACCTATTGCTTTTGGAACAGTAGGTCAAAGGTCAAGCTCACAGGGCAAGGGCAGATTAAACAGTATTTACCCTAGTTACACCAAACAAAATGGAAGCGTTCAGATTACAGCAAACATTAACTGATTCAGTCAAAGGTCAAGATCACAGGGCAAAGTCAAATGCCAAGCCCGTTGACAATAAATACAGTGGAGTGTAGTTGTCTTGGGTGACTGATGTTTCACTCTCTGTATTAGAACAATGAAAGAAATTCCACAGAATGATAAAGACTGAATCCACGTGCACATTGTACTGGACGAATATATTAAATCAAAGCCATTTTATTTACTATTATTACGTATTATTTTGCACACCATATGACCAGTGATATGGTATAAGGCAAAGGTAAGAGGAACTGAAAGAACTGAACTCGGATATGGGAAGGTATTTAAAGTGGAATACAGTAGCTACGACCCTCTTCAAGTATGATTAAGCTGGGAACATCAGCATTTGTATAGAGTATAACGGGGTTAGTGGTGAGAAAAGCAAGGGAATGGGAGGAAGAACCCAAGTTGAAGCGGAAGTATTGTACCTCCCCTCAAACAACTTATCTAATTGGGAATAATGCCTCCATTTGAAAAAGTTGCAGTATTGTGAGAGCAAAACATTTGGAGATACATTCTATCTATCTATCTATCTATTGCCAGACGCCTTAATCCCGTACGGGGTGGCCACAAACAAATCGCCTCCACATCGCCCTGTCCCCAGCCATTTCACTGCCCTGCTCCCAACTCACACACCCCTCTCTCATATACCTCTCCACCCCATCCCTCCATCTCATCCTCGGCCTCCCCCTCCCTCTCCCCCCCTCCACCTCACTCACATACACTCTCCTCATCAGTCTCTCACCCTCTATCCTCTCCACATGGCCAAACCACCTCAGTGTGTTCCTTCTTACGCTTCCTATCAGATCCACATCCACGCCACAACGCTTCTTTATATTCTCATTTGTCAGCCTGTCTCTCCATGTGACTCCACAGGCTCCTCTTAAATGCCTCATTTCCACTGCTCTCACTCTTGACTTGTGTCCTTCCAACAACGTCCAAGCTTCACTCCCATACGTTAGAGTTGGTATCACAATACTGTCATGTAGTAACTTTTTCAATTCCATGCTCATTTCCCTTTCTTATCACTGTTTTCAAGGAAACAGCAACCTTTCTTCCTTGCTGTACCCTTTCAAGCACTTCACCCTCCAAACTTCCATCCTTACTCATCACACTAACCAAGTACTTAAATGTGCTCACATTTTCCATTTCCTCACCATCCAACCTCGCTGTACATTCACTGACTTCACCTTTCACAAGACCATCATTTTACTCTTCCCTACATTCGCTTTTAGATTCCGTTTCTTACACACTCTCCCAAACTCATCCACCAAGCCTTGCAGCTCCCCTTCGTCTTCACTCAACAACAAAGTATCATCTGCAAACGACAGTACAGGGAGTTTCCAAACACTATCCTTTCTCACCAGGGCCACTCCAACATGCACTGCCCTACCTTGTACCTCTTTTATTACCCCGTCCATGTACAGATAGAATAACCATGGAGACATGACACATCCCTGTTTCAACCCAATATTTGGAAACTGATGATCTTCATATTAACCTGTCGGGTCCCATAGACGTATGGGTACGTCTCCACGTTTTGTCCCAGTGACATTCGGTGACGTACCCATACATTTTGCAGTTGTGAGGTCACTCATTTGCCTATTTTTCAAATTTCACATGTGATTTTTGGCACATATACATGGGACACCTTCCTCTACCCGAGGCCAGGCAGGGACAATGCCCTACCCCGTTTGACCCCCCCCTCCCCCGCATGCCATTGTCTCAGCAACTCCCCTGTTACCAGTGACCTGGCCAGGAAAGATATGTCGCACCACGGTACAAAATTCAAGGCGAGAGTGATTCCCCAATCAACGACAATGTGCAGGGTAAAGTTTACGGGCCTCCAGAGGAAGAAACGATCTAAAGCAATCAGAAGGTAACGTCACCAAATAAGGTTTGGTATGTTGATGTGTTTGGTGAGTGAAACAATGCTTATATGCCTATAATACTGTGTGAAAACCAATATACTCTTGTACTACATATAAATTGATACCAAATAAATAAATATCTAACCTATTCTGAGTGGCTTGGAATAGTTACCCCTCCCACAGAAAACGTTCTCTGGAGCGTGGTTCAATAGAAGACGCTACCAGGTGAGGGGAAGGTCACCTATTTAGACCACTTCTAAACTCAACTGAGCACTTTCTCTCCGAATTTTCGATGTTTCTCATAAAAAGCGGAGGTTTTAGCCCCCCTAAAAAAAAAAAAAAATCGAAAATCTGACGGGATTGGAAAGGGGGTCATTGGTGAAAAATCTGCTGGGATGCGGCAGGTTAATCCATTATAATTTGCATTTTTTGTTCAGTTGTTCCCAAGTTGCTTCCTAGTGGTTATATAGCTCCATAATTAAGGTATATTTCTGTTTAATAATTCTGTTAATGATTTGGGGGAAGATCATTCCCTCTTCACTACAATGTAGAACATTTCATTCTAGCTTTTTTCCGATGACAATGGACTGACTTTTTGAACTTAGGGAGTCAAAAAGCCTTCACTGATCCAAAGAAGCAGCATGGATAAAATAGAAACAAAGTCACCAGACTGACATGGTTAAACTGTGTGTAGCAGGCGAAGTTCATGTAGTCAAGCTTAATTTTTGGAATTTGATGGGTCTGGGTGAGCTGAAATGCTATCAAGTGAACTCTTTCTGCATCCATGCCCCCCCTTACAACTGTAGATCTGACTGAAGATTATGATGGCTCAGTTAAACAGTCATCCTCTTTTTTTTTTTTTTTGAAGATGAAAGAACATCGTTGAGTCAACTTAAGTTTTTATCCGATGTTGACCAAACTTTATGAGAATGTTCTAGGTAGGGCATAAAAGAAAGGATTTGATTTGAGAATAATCAGTCATAGATCAAGGTCACTGGTGTAAGTCAAGGTGCCACAAGGCAGTACCGGGAATTTAGTGCCTGTAGTGGCACCAAATGGGGAAACAAATCCACAAAAGTGGGGGGTTACTTACTCAGGCCAATGCTTCCTATCATCCTAGGAGGGGTTTTGTTAAGTTCTGGATACCTTCATTTTCCCAGATTCTCAAGGTTGTAAGTTGCGACCTAGACAGATGTAGAAGGACAAAGAAGGAGACGTAGGACCCATGAGTGAGCATGGAAAGCAAATAAAGTTTTTCCTTTCAGTCACACTTTCCGAGTCTATTTGCGTTCAAAACCTTGTTTCAAACTACCCAATCATGTATGATACTGAAGTTCGAAAAAAAAAAAAAAAAAAAAAAAGCCAAACTAACAGGCAGGAGACATTTGGAATATCTTTACACTGGATGAACCATAATCGGAAAAAAAAAAAAAAAAGCCACCCTGAAGATTTCCCTCACAAGGTTGGTCAATATTTTTAATACACTTGCTTAAAGGCCACCTTTGGCGATCTCCACTCGATGTCAAGTCACTTCCTACTTTCAGTCGAAAGGTAACAAAAATTACAATTACTTATGCCATGAAATTTGAAACAAAAGGCCAGAAATTAGTCATAACTCTGGAACCAGTGGCCCGATTGGACTGGAAATTGTTCTGTTCCTCAAGTTAGAGCATTTTAATGGTACCTTGCTCTAATAAAAATTTGAGCTACATGCGTTGTTTTTGCTGTGTTGCGGTAACGAACAAACAAACATAGAGAAATAGGATCCTTATAATATAGATACACACACACACACACACACACACACACATATATATAGATAGATAGATAGATAGATAGATAGATAGATAGAAGACAGATAGATAGATAGATAGATAGAAGACAGATAGATAGGTAGATAAAGATATACCGGTACAATATATTTCTTGAAACACTTATGAAACTGGACAAAGGTAATAAAAGCGTTATTCATATACAGGTTGTCCCGAGAGGAATGGCATAACTCCAGGAAATGATAGATGAGGGAATTGTATGCAACAAAAGTTAAATCAAAATGTGTCCAAATCTCTTTCTTTTTTCTTTTTTTCTTTTTGTTTTTTATTTGTAATCTATCCGTCTCTGGGCAAAGGTTTCAGAGCCTATCTGCAGGGCATATCCCCAAGGGCCAGTAGTCCTCCTACATCTCCATATGTCACCCCTTCGACATTAACACTCACCGTCCATATTGAATACATGCTAGGGCTGTCTCATACAGGACTGATGTATTGGTAATAGCGGGGTTATTTTTACATGTCGGTGGGTCTACAGGTAGATCAGTAAAGTCTGCTTCTTTGATGAAATTCAAATCCATTAACTTTTCTCTGCCCCAGCGCAGATTTGAACCGGGGTCTGTTAGGACTGCGGGCCACCTCTGTACCGTTTGAGCCACTCACTATGGTTACTAACGTCCTTATGGGCGATTTATGAGGGAGACCATTTTAGTCCATACGGTCATCAGCAACTGTAGCTGCATAACTGTAGACACTTGTACAGATATTCATGAAATATTCTTTGCTTAGAGTTCCCTCATTTGTCATTTCCTAAAGTTGTGCTCTTTCCTCCCAAGACACCTTATACACACACACACACACACACACACACACACACACACACACATCTGTCTGTCTATCTATCTATCTATCTATCTATCTACATAATATATATATATATATATATATATATATATATATATATATATATATATATATATATATATATATATATATTGTTACGGAACAGAGAAAGATAATGTACACTTAAAGTGAGAATACGAAGAGTCACTACTGTCCCGTAAAGTTCCAGGTTCAAAACAAAAGAGTTAGGTAAAATTACAAGTTAAAGTTTAATGCTCAAACTAACAACAAAACATTCAGGACTCATAAAGATAATGTAATGGCAAATAAACAGGTTAAATATATGGTTAACTGCAATAGCCTCTATTAACACGAAATTAGCAAGAGTAAATTTATCTAAGTCAGCCCTGATAAAATGAGATACCAGATAATACTCAGTGAATGCCAGATAAATAATTACAGATACAAACTATTATCAAAAATGACTGACAAAGAACCCTACATAAATTACAAACTTCACTAGGCCTACAAATTAAACTTATGCTATACAGTACAAGAAAAAATACAACAACAGTTATACTCAAATTACACACAGCTGCTAGATGGTTGGAGACTTCTTGAGCACTCACAATAATAATATCTGTACAGGGGAGGACAGAGATGTGAACAAAATGAGGAGCAGATCTAAGTGGCAATGATGCAGAGATTAAGCTCATTATATAGGGGCCAGCAGAGCCTGATACAACTTGTAAGAGGGACGCGCAAATGAAGCGATGGGGACAAACGGTCGACAATCCCGCACTGAATAACAGAAAGGACGACTTACTCTACTATAACGGTAGAAGGGGGGGACTGAGGCAGAACACGCTCGTGATCAAACATGCAGCAACTGTGCGTTAAAATTACACAAAGGATGATGAAATCATAGGCTATGTAACACCTCCCCACAAAGAAAAAGAAATTTACAAAGGAAATTTCTTATTACTCTAAAACAATCTGTCTAAAGTCTAGATAAGCAATCTGCAATAACATTTTCTTTCCCCTTGACATGTTGTATGTCTAATGAATACTCCTGAAGAAGTAGACTCCATCTTGTCAATCTCTGATTTTTATCTTTAAACTTACTAAGGAATTTCAGTGGGTTATGATCGGTATAAATGACTATGGGGTCAAAACCAGAACACAAATAAAATGAAAAATGCTGTAAACCCAAAATCAAGGCCAAAAGCTCTTTCTCAATAGTGGAGTAGTTCTTTTGAGGTGGAGTGAACTTCTTACTGTAGTAAGATACAGGGTGTTCAATACCCTGATCATCCTCTTGCAGCAAAACAGCCCCAGCTCCTGTATCACTTGCATCAACAGCCATCTTAAAAGGCTTAGCAAAATTTGGAGTAGCGAGCACTGGCTCACTTAATAGAATAGCTTTAAGTTTGTTGAAAGAGGATTCACAGTTATCGGTCCAGACAAATTTAACTCCCTTTTTCAGTAGGTCTGTAAGTGGTGATACAAGAATAGAAAAGTTAAGAACAAATCTCCTGTAATAACCTACCATTCCCAAAAATCTTTGTAGCTCTTTCCTACTTTTAGGTCTGAGAAGATCACTTATAACCTGAACCTTAGCTCCTGGTGGTGCAACATGTCCATCACCAATTACATACCCAAGGTACTGAACTTTAGCTTGACCAAACTCACACTTTGATAAATTAGCTACAAGATTAGCATGAACTAAACGGTCAAGAAATTTACTGACATGGCATAGGTGATCTTTCCAGTTGTCACTGAAGATTAATACATCATCAATATAAACAACACACCCTGCCAAACCCTCTGTTACAACATTCATGAGCTTCTGAAATGTGGCTGGTGCATTCTTCATACCATATGGCATTACAGAACATGCAAAAACCTTTCCTAGTGTTACAAAACATGAAATCTCCCTAGCACGTTCAGTTATAGGTACTTGCCAGTACCCCTTTAACAAATCAAACTTACTTATGTACCTAGCCTTTCCGATCTTGTCTATGCAATCTTCCACACGAGGGAGAGGGTAAGTGTCTGTTTTGGTTATCTGATTAACACGTCTGTAGTCAATGCAAAGCCGCTGTGACCCACCTGGCTTAGGGACCAGAGTGACAGGAGAACTCCACTCGCTCTGACAGGGCTCAATCATCTTGTGGTCCAACAGGTAGCCAAGCTCCTTCTGGATGAGAGGAACTTTCACTGGGTTCACACGGTAAGGAGGCAATTTAATTGGCTTTGTGTCTCCAACATCGACATCATGCATCAACACAGTGGTTCTTCCTGGAGTGGCACGGAACACTTGCGGGTACTCCTGCAGTAATGCCGAAAACTCCTGCCTTTCCTTGAGAGGTAGATGAGAAAGCTTAGTCTGGAGATCATTCATGATATCAGGATTCTTCCCCAAACTATCACTCAGGCTCATGCTGCATGGGAGAACTTCACTTGTAGACTCGGGTGGAACAGCTACAGTGCAGACTGGATTATTTTCGTCCCGCCTGTGATATAACTTTAGCATGTTGATGTGACATAGTTGCTTGCTCTTTCTACGATCTGGTGTGGCGATGACATAGTTGACATCACTAAGTTTCTTCTCCAAGAAATAAGGACCACTAAACTTGGCTTGAAGAGGTTGCCCATGAACTGGTAGCAGAATCAAAACCTGATCTCCTGGCTGAAAGTGGCGTAACCTGGACTTCTTATCATACCAGGTCTTCATCTTCTCCTGAGCAGCTCCTAAATTCTCTCTCGCCAGCTGTAAAGCAGTGGACAGCCGTTCTTTGAAATTCATCACATACTCCAGCAGGTTGACGTCATCTTCCTCCGACAGCCAGCATTCCTTGAGTAACTTAAGGGGTCCTCTTACTTCATGGCCAAACAGTAGTTCAAAAGGTGAGAAGCCCAGTGATTCATTTGGAGATTCTCTTGCAGCAAACACAACGAATGGAAGACCTTTATCCCAGTCTTTCTGATGTTCCAAACAGTATTTCTTGAGCATCGATTTGAGTGTTTGATGATATCTCTCCAACGCTCCTTGGGTCTGGGGATGGTAAGCTGAAGACGTGATCTGGGTGATGCCCAACTCTTTCACAGACTGCTTGAAAACATTCGACATGAAATTACTTCCGCGGTCTGACTGTACCTCCTTGGGCAGACCAAACTTTGTGAAGAACCCTAGCATTTCCTTAACCACGTTCTTTGCTGAGATATTTCTAAGTGGAATGGCTTCAGGATAACGAGTAGCCATATCAATCAGGGTCAACACATAAGAAAATCCTGAAGAAGTCTTAGGAAGAGGGCCCACAATATCCACCAACACACGGGTGAATGGCGCCTCAAAAGGAGGAATGGGAACTAGAGGTGCAACCTTTTCGGTCTGATTACACTTCCCCACAATTTGACAGGTGTGACAAGACTTACAATACCAGGAAACATCCCTGAAGATACCTGGCCAGTAGAAGTGTTTCAAAATGCGTGCCACAGTCTTCCTCACTCCAAGGTGTCCTGCCAAACTGGAATCATGAGCCACTCGAATGATATCCTGCCTACAAACACGAGGGATGACAACTTGATGTACAACTTCCCATTCACAGTCGGCTGATGCTGTTGGGGGTCTCCACTTCCTCATAAGTACTCCTGACTTTACATAATAACAAGTAGAAGCACCGGCTGACTCTTCCTCACTGCAAGCAGAGTTAGCTAGACCTTTCAACTCAGGGTCAGCAACCTGCAACTCAACCAACTCTTGACGAGACAAATTATCAACACTACGGGGTACTGCCTCATCTGGTGAGTGGTCCAAATTAGCAAGAAAAGTGTCAGCTAGGATAACATCATCATCATCATTATCCTCTAAATCACCAGTAACTTTAGACTTAGCCCTAGTGACAGCACATGCAGGGAACACATCAGGGACATCACAATCCTGGGCCGCAGCCACTGGCTCACTAGACAACTGAGGAGCTGGACACACTTGACTTCCACCAATATCATTTCCAAGTAAGAAAGTTACACCTGACATTGGGAGTGTCTCAACCAACTCAACCATAACAGAACCATTAACAAAACCAGACTCTAAATTCACTCTGCACAGAGGAACAGAGAAGTAATTATTCCCTACACCTTGTAAGATTACAGTTTCATCAGAGGAATTAAAATTAGAGCCTAGAACACTGGTCAGCATAAGGGATTGGCAAGCACCTGTATCACGATATATTTGAACTGATTTCCTGTCATTACTGTCCAGAGGACTGACAAAACCATCAGACAGGAAATTAGCACATGAACTCTTGAGAGTGTCACCCACGTTACTGCTCAAAAGAGGAGCTCCATCATGAGAATTTAAGTTACCCCTCAAAGCAGGTTCAGTTAACTCAGTTAAAGAATTCTGGGAACTCTCAAGAGTGGACACTAGACCAATTGACTGAATATTTAAAGACTCCTTTTTGTTCACATCACGCTGTCTCCTGAAACATCTCTCCGTAGTATGACCAAGCTTACTACAATAAGTACATTTACTTTTCTGAAATCTAGAGGTGAAGCTGGTATTTACTTCCTGAGAAACATCATCCTTATTCTCTTTCCTGTTACCTGTACTCTGAGTAGAGGCAACGTACTTACTCTCAGCTTTCCCTTTTTCTCTAGAATATCTCTTGTGAGTGAAAACATACTCATCAGCTAAAACTGCAGCATCAGACAAATTATCTATTCTTTTCTCATCAAGATATAGGCTTACATCTTTACTAATACACCTTTTGAAGTCCTCCAGCAAAATCATCTGCTTAAATTTGTCAAAATCAGAATCCACATTCTTAGAATTTAACCACTGCTCTAACAAATCTTCTTTGATTTTTGCATACTCAACATGGGATTGCTTATCTTGCTTGTAAGTTGTCCTAAATTTTACTCTATAGGCTTCAGGAACAAGCTCATAGGCCTTAAGAATCAAGCTCTTAACTACATCATAATTATCAGACTGATCCTGAGGCAAAGATGCATAAGTTACTTGAGCTTTACCGGTGACAACAGTTTGAAGGAGTACTGGCCAATACTCCTTAGGCCAATTAAAACCTGTAGCTACCCTCTCAAACAACTGAAAATACTTTGTTAAATCAGATTCATTAAAAGGAGGGACAAGTTTAACATTTTTAGCCAAATCAAAATCATCAGAGCTAGATGATCCAGTTCCACCTTGTTTCATGCGATACTCATGGTCTGCCTGAATCCTAGCAAGTTCAACTTGTGCGTGTATCTGTGCCTCCTGAATACGAGCCTGAGACTCCGCCTCCTTAGCATTTGCCTGAAATTCAGCTTCTTTAGCACGAGCCTCCTGCAGAGCTAGCTGTAACTTAGCTAATTCAATCTGCGTTTGCTCATTTGGAGGAGTTACATTAAACAAGCTTTTATTAATCATGCCAACAATTTGATCTTTAGAATGATGAGAGTGAACTGCAATTCCCAATTGTTGAGCAACAAGCTTAAGTTCATTCTTTGTTCTGTTTTCTATATCACACACTGTTTGCACATTTGACAAAAAATCTTTGGCTTCATCAAGTGTAGAAATAGTAGCCATCATGGATAAGTAACAGTCACAAAATATCAAGCAATATCCTTATGATAATATCCTGAATATCCTGATATGAGGTCGCCAAATTTATGTTACGGAACAGAGAAAGATAATGTACACTTTAAGTGAGAATACGAAGAGTCACTACTGTCCCGTAAAGTTCTAGGTTCAAAACAAAAGAGTTAGGTAAAATTACAAGTTAAAGTTTAATGCTCAAACTAACAACAAAACATTCAGGACTCATAAAGATAATGTAATGGCAAATAAACAGGTTAAATATATGGTTAACTGCAATAGCCTCTATTAACACGAAATTAGCAAGAGTAAATTTATCTAAGTCAGCCCTGATAAAATGAGATACCAGATAATACTCAGTGAATGCCAGATAAATAATTACAGATACAAACTATTATCAAAAATGACTGACAAAGAACCCTACATAAATTACAAACTTCACTAGGCCTACAAATTAAGCTTATGCTATACAGTACAAGAAAAAATACAACAACAGTTATACTCAAATTACACACAGCTGCTAGATGGTTGGAGACTTCTTGAGCACTCACAATAATAATATCTGTACAGGGGAGGACAGAGATGTGAACAAAATGAGGAGCAGATCTAAGTGGCAATGATGCAGAGATTAAGCTCATTATATAGGGGCCAGCAGAGCCTGATACAACTTGTAAGAGGGACGCGCAAATGAAGCGATGGGGACAAACGGTCGACAATCCCGCACTGAATAACAGAAAGGACGACTTACTCTACTATAACGGTAGAAGGGGGGACTGAGGCAGAACACGCTCGTGATCAAACATGCAGCAACTGTGCGTTAAAATTACACAAAGGATGATGAAATCATAGGCTATGTAACAATATATATATATATACAATATATATATATATATATATATATATATATATATATATATATATATTTATATATATAACTCGGGTAGGCGTGGCTATATATATATATATATATATATATATATATATATATATATATAACTCGGGTAGGCGTGGCTATATATATATATATATATATATATATATATATATATATATATATATATATATATATATAACTCGGAAAGTCAAAAGTGTCCAGGGCACTTTCGTGTAATCACATCTTCAGGAGAGAAGAAAGTGGGTGATGTTCAGTACAACTGACATTTTGCACAGTGAAAGAAGGGCGAGGAAATTCACTAGAGACTTCACGGAGTTTCTGGTAATAATCAGTGTAATAGCTATAAGCTGTCTCCTTATACCTGCACAAAGCATATTATTTTCATGGTACATGATATATTAGAGTAATATTAAGAAGATAGTTACAGTATTTATAAATAGGCTAAACATACACGAATTAGCTAGGGAAATTTTTTTAATTTTCTCTGGGAAAATTATCATTAATAAACATACACATACACATACATATATCTATTTTCTTTTCTTTTTTTTTTCTCTCTCTCTCTCTCTCTCTCTCTCTTACACACACACGCACACTGTGTGTGTGTGTGTGTGTGTGTGTGTGTGTGTGTGTGTGTGTGTGTGTGTGAAACTGTGTTTTCCACCCGTGTTCCGCATTATTAACCGGTACCGAACAATTAAAAAAAAAAAATGATACTCCTTATGCCAGCCAATTTTGTATTTGTTTCTCTGGCTAAATGGGTTTAATACATTAAGATATGATCCCTGGCGTGCTTAAAAGTAATCATTAAAACCAGAAAGTTTGTTGAATTGAGTCGGCTAGTGCCACTCTGCACATGAAATCTTCCAGGTTACTGAGAGAGCAGAGTGGCTGTGAGCTTGTGAACCGATTTTGGATTTTCTTTTCTGGCTAAATAGGCTTAATACATCAATATATGATCCCTGGCACACATAAAAGTAATCACTAAAACCAGAAAGTTGGTTGAATCGAATCAGGTGGGTGCCACTCTAACTCTGAAATCTTCAAGGTTACTGAGAGAGCAGAGTGGCCGAGCCAGTGGAGACTCATTTGCCTCCTGCGCTCGTAAGTTAGTGTTGTAAGCGTGGCAGAAAAATGTTTGAAGTTAGCGAGATACGTTATTACCTTCCATTTTACTTCGGTTGCTTGCAATGACTTCTCAGTGTGGTAGGACGTAGATCAATGTCACTAGCATTTTAGAGAGGGATATAGATCTACGTCGCCAGCATAGTATGGGTTCACATTAAACCATAAAGGGGTTGTTTTAATTTCTTATGAAATTTTAATGGCCATTATTTTCAGAAGTCATATGAGAGGTATTGTACAGTGTAGCCAAGAGGGAAGAACAGGGGCCATCTAAATTTTGATCAGTAATTAGATTTTCCTAGCTTGTTTGTATGATAGCTTTCACCGTAAACTATCCATTTTTTATGCAAGGAAGAAGGAACCAAAGGCAAGGGGCCTGCAAACCGTTCTTTCCAAGAAAAAACAAAGACAATACAACAGATACCCAAATTTTCCATTCATTTCGAGATGCCTGGACACAATGCATTTGAAAGACTAGAGATCATTGGAAGTAGGAAATGCAGACAGAGGGAGACAGTTCCAGAGCTGACCTGTTGCATAAATGAAGGACTAGAGGAGGAGAGTTAATGAGACGAAAAGCCTTTGGCTCCACCTTGTTGAGAAGAGCTGTATGTGGGGAACCTCCCCACACTCGAGAGTTGTACACTATACAAGGGCAAATATAACTCATGTATAAAGTCAACAACTGTGCAGGGGTAAAGACGGTGCCTAATCTCTTGGAAGCAGATTTTACTAGAGATGTAATATGATCTTTCCAAGATAAATCCCGGGAGAATGAAACCCCAAGTACGTTTAACAATGAAGCAGGATATTTTCAGATATTAGACGGTACTCCTGTGGAAGATTTTGTCGGGTTAATAGGTGTAGGAACTGATTCCCATATCTTATAGGACATTCATGACAGACAGAGAGATAAAGGACAGCTGATTTTTCATTGGATATGAGGTATTTTTGTTACAAACTTAGCTTTATGTCTTAATAATTCTGTAGACATTTTTTGTCTTCTGTTTTTGAGACCAGCATTAACTACCTTTGTGAATCTGATTTGGTAATTCTGCATGTGGCAAACATACCGAATCTCCCCTAACAGTAAGGGATACTGAGCCTTCAATAATTATACCACCTGTCTCACCGCCTTTACAAAACAGATAATTATTATGGCAATTTTATCTAATTTTAGGGAGCACCTTACCGACGCAGCTTTGACGCAGTGATGCTACGGTGCATAGAGGCCGGACTGATTGACAAATGGTTTACAGATCTTGTTGTATATTACGTTAAGAAATCAAGAATGAAAGATACTGGCAAGGAAGGTGAGGGAAAGCAAGAGGTTTCTCTGACAGAGAACACTGGGCAGGTAAGGCACAGACAATATATTTGTAAAGTTTTGTTCAGTTATTCGTTTATACTTCTACGATTCCATAATACTGCATGGATATTTCGAACAATTTGATTATTGGTAGTCGAAGGAGATAAGATCCTAAAGCCGAAGTGATGCATAAGGGTCCAGTCCTACTTAAGACAGGCTGTACTGATTGCTGTAATACAGAACTTTTCCAAATGTGATTATTTTTTTTTTTTCATTATTAACTATCGTTGGGTTACTAGAACAGTTTTAAGACAAAGAGATAATAAAGGCTAATAATACAAACTTCCATAGCACCTGTTGTTATATCAAATTTTAATTTGCAGTTGATACTGTCTTGACCTTCACTTCAGCTAATTTTGATTATTCACTATATAAACTAATTTATCTGAATATTACCAAATATATTTGCTTAATTTATTGCTTCCCCAATGTTGCTCTAGAACCCAGCATATTTAACTTAGCATACTCAGTTGATGAATAACCTCATCCTTACCAGTGAAATGACCATTTTATGTGATTTTAACGTTCATAATGTTGAATGGTTATTGTATTTTGATAGGACTGACAATACTGGTCTAGAATGCGAGCTGTTCGAAGAATCATTTAATCTCACGCGATTGGTAAAACAGTCTAACAGAATACCGTACCAGATACTCCTGACAGTAGTGCCTATCTCTTGGACCTCATCCTGACAAATAATCCATATCAGTACAGAATAGAAATACTGTCACTACTTAGATCCTCCGAGCACAGTCTCATAAAAGCTTCATTAGTCAGTTCCCCCAAACCTCCCCGTTCTGAACCTGTCAGAGTGACCAGATTTTTATTTGACAGAGCAGACTGGGATGGAGATAGAAATGATATGGCAGTCTTTCTTCTTTAATGACATCAATTCTACCCAGTCCCACATTAATGAATTAATACAAGCTGGCGTAGAATTGCTCATACCCAGTCAACATTTCACTAAACGATCGGTCTCCCAAAATGGTTTGACAGCAATAATTGTGCCAGAGCAACGACCCAGAAGTCTTTAGCATGTTACTCTTACCAAAAAAAAAAAAAAAAAAAAAAAAAAAAAAAAAAAAATCCATTAATCAATTTTTAAGTTGTTAGAAACCATGGAAAAGCAGTAATAAATTTTGCTAAACAAAGTTTCCTCACAACCAAGCATCGAAACTATTAAACAGTCCTAATGACAGTAGAATATTCTGGTCAACTCATAATTCTTTCAATAATAAATTAACAAGGCATCGCCCACTCCCCTATTATCTTCAGATGGTAACACTATAAATGACCCGTGTGGAACAGCAAACACCTTTGGCAGTAAATTTGCCAGAAAATCTACCTTAGAGAAAGTCATCCAGAATGTTCCAGTACTAGAACCTGATCCCCCCCAAATTGCTCCACTTAAGATACTGACTACATACATTAAATCCATCATAGATAATTTACCAACCAACAGATGCAAGGAAGATGGAATTCTTCAAATTATTTGAAAAGGTGTTCCCTAGGACTTGTCCTTTTCTAGCTAAATTATTCAGATGATGCATACGTACTTCTTCATTCCCTGATTCTTGGAAGGAAGCTAATATTCAACCGATTCCAAAGAAAGGAAGTTCATCTACCCCTCTGATTACACACCAATTACTATCACATCTTCTCTTGGTAAAATAATTGAAACTGTAATTAATATGCACATAGTTAAACATCTTGACTCCAACAACTTATGTTCTGATAGACAGTATGGGTTTCGCCATCCATCAGTCAGTTGGCCAACATGGAGAAACTCAAGCAGTTGCCCTTGATATTTCTAAAGCTTTTGACAGAGTGTGGAACCTTTCCTTGCTATCCAAACTCCCTTTCTATGGCCTATCATCTTCTGTTCCTCTGATTTCTTCATACCTCTTTAACAGAAAGATAAAAGTAGATGATGAATATTCCAATTTCCACTCAGTTAGTGCCAGCGTGCCACTAGGAACAGTTGTGGCTGTATACCTATTCCTAATGCATATTAATGGTCATTTATCTGTCTCCCATAATCCCATCCATTCATATGCAGATGACTCAATACTTCACGGTTCATTCACATTTAAACATCCATTCACAAAGTTTAATATCTCTAACTGACAACTCAGTTGAGCAATCTCCATAAATCAAGACGTGTCAAAAATCACTGAAAGGGGACAAGACATCATCTCATTTAATGCTAGGAAAACCAAATATATACAATTATCTAATAGACAGTTATTGGCTGATCCTTATAATACCTTTATTGCTACTAATCTTCCTATCTCTAAAAATATTGCAATTGTCGGTGTATCACTTAACAGTGCCCTCAGCTGGACCTCTTATGTTAGATCACTTGCTAAAACCGCTTCCAAGAAACTTGGAATATTGTACTGAGTTGTAACTTCTTCTTTGACGTGCAGTTAGCTACAGTTTTCATGAGTCATGTGTGCTCTCAGCTGGAATATTTCTCTCCCTTGTCGAATCGGTGTGGAGATGTTGCACTGAAACAACCACGTAAAATTCAGAACAAAGCTGTTTGAATTATTATTGATAACCCTACTACTGCAAATTAACTACCTCCCCTACAAGTAAGAAAGAATGTTGCCTCCCTTGCATCATTTTACAAATACTTTTATGGCAAATGCTCAGACGAAGTTGCATCCATTGTGCTACCTCTCCATGCCTTCCCCGCGCTACACAGACATCTCGTAGCGCTCATGCCTGGTCTGTTACACTGCCATATTGCAGAACTTCTGCCTATCAGAAATCTTTTATTCCCCGAAATGCATCACTCTGGAATTTGCTTCCCCAAAGTGATTTCCTCCCACTTTCAACCTGCGGCTGTTCAGGTCCACCTGTTACACATTTGTTGTGAGTGGAAGACACATATAATCTGGTGTATGGGTTACTTTTTGTTCTTCATTTGTTTTTCCTTCCACTGTTCTATTATTTAAACACACACACACACACACACACACACACACACACACACACGACTGTCTCTGGTTACTTTTTCCAAGGGTGAAGCCCTCATCCATATGTTTGTCCAACATACCTGTTCCACACTGATCACCTTTCCTCCATGGAACTATTATTACCTGTGAACCTATTTTCTTTTTTGAGCCTTATTTCCTTCATGAACAAATTTTCCCATGGACTTATCTTCCACCAAAGCTATTCTCCCTCACTGACCTGTTTCCCTCACTGATCTCCTCTGTACCAAAAGCCTACTGTCCACTATGGAACCGTTTTCCACCAGGCACCTATTTTCACCATGAGCTTATTTTCTCTTCATGAAGGTGTTTCCCTTCTGGACCCATATTCGCTTATGTCCAATTTTCCCTCGTGAACCTATTTTTTCACTACGATTCCAGGGACTTTTGTTCTCCCGTGGACCAATTTTCTTTCATGTGACTATCTTGTACCTGTTTTAACCCTTAGATTTCTTTTTCCTCCTAGGCCCATATTCCCCAGAGACTTATGCCCCATGGACTTAGTTTTTCACATGAAACCCGTTCCCAGTGAACCTATTTTCCTCCATCCATCCATACACCAACCCATTTACCTACCGACACACCCAACATTGTTTCATTGGTAATGCAATGAATCAGCAAATTCACACACACACACACACACACACACACACACACATTTTAATAGCTTTTTCAATGCAAGAAATGAATGAACGGCCAGGAGCCAGCAAACTGTTTCCTCCAAGAAAAAATAAAAACAAGATAACAGGGCCAATTTCAAGATGAGTTCCATTCGAAATGGTTGTTCACACTGAGTTTGAAAGACTGGGGATCATAGGCGGTAGGAAATACAGACAGAGGGAGACAGTTCCAGAGCTGACCTGTTGCATACATGAAGGACTGGAAGTAGTGGTTAACTTTCTCACTACAGAGTTGGATAGAAAAGGGACGAGAGCTTTTTGATAGACGGGTGCTATGCACCCACTGTAGTCATAGAATGATGCAGGCAGACAGTTTGGAGGAACAGTGACCATTTAAGTAGCGATAGAAGAGATAAAGATGCCAACGTGCGGCAAAGAGACAGAGGATGAAGAGAGCTAGTATTGGTGAGACGAACAGACTTTCAATCCACCTAGTCGAGAAGAGCTGTATGTGGTGAGCCTTACCACACATGAGAGTTGTACTATTCACAGGGGTGCATAAAACCCGTGTATAAAATCAACAAATGTACAGAGTTAGAGAAGACACGGAGTCGGCTTAGCACATCTAATCTCTTAAAAGCAAATTTTACAAGAGAGGTAATGTATTTCCAAGATAAATCCCGAAATAATGAAACCCCAAGTATGTTTAAAGTATGTGTGCGATTGGGTTGAATATTGTTAATAATTAGAGGATACTCCTGTGGAAGATTTTGTCAGGTTAAAAATGTAAGAATTGAGTTTTTGATGCATTAAAAACAACAAGATTATTTTTACCCTACATCAAAGATATGAATCAATTCTAGCATTATCTAATTCCTTCTCTGTTGAAGTAAATGCTGAGATCGATGCTGCAGAGAGCTAATAGAAAGGTTAAAAGTTGAGTCATCAGTGTATTAGTGGATATGGTTAGATGTACAGCATAGAAGGTCATTCATAAATAGAAGGAAGGTTAGTGATAGGACAGAGCCCTGTGGAACACCACTAAAGATAGCTTTAGGAGAAGAAGAGTGGTCGTCTACAACAGCAGCCATAGAACGTCCAGAAAATAAGCTAGAGATGAAAGCACAGATAGGATAGTAACTGAAAGAAGGAAATGAAAGATGTATGCCTGACTCGATCGAAAGCCATGGAGATTTCAAGTCGTCAAAATCCCAAAAGAAGGATGACCAACGAGTCTGATGTGTAGGTGAGAAAATAAACAGTAAAGTGTCCCTGGTGGCACGCATACTAAGGATTGGAGAGAAGGTTGTGATAGGAAAAGTGCTGTAAATATTATTTCGTAAGAATAAGCTAAAAAAAAAAAAAAATACAAGATGTTAAAGTTACTGGGCGATAGTTGAAGGCCTGGGAATGGTCATCCTTCTTTGGGACAGGTTCAATAAGAGACAGCTTCCAGGAAGAAGGAAAGGTACAAGCTGACAGACAAAGGCTAAAGAGTTTACCTAGGCTGGGTTTAAGCACAGAAGCACAGTTCCTGAGAAGAACAGGAGGACCCCATAAAGCCCATAAGCCTTGTTAGTACTTAGACCAATGAGGACAGAAAATACATCAATTGAAAAAAATTTATTGTCAGCCATGAGGAAGTGAGAGCGGGGAAGTGATGGAGGAACAGCACCGAAATCATTTAAGGTGATTTTAGAGTAGAAAGTCTGAGCAAAAGAGTTCAGCTTTGTCAGTAGAAGAAATAGCTTCAGAGCCGTTAGACTGAAAGAGGAGAGAAGAATGAGGAGGAAAAGTTGTCAGAAAGGTTTTTGGCAAGGTGCTAAAAGGAAAGAGAATATGAGTTGGAAAGACCAGAGCATTTAGTACGAATGCAAATATTTTTAGCAGAGTGAATAACACACTTAGAACGATTCCAGGCAGAAACAGAAAAGATTAGATTAAGGGGTGGGTCTGCTCTTGTACCTTAAGTAGGCCCTCTCCTTGTTGTGGACAGCATTAGAACAAATGTGAATAAATGTTTTCTTTTTTTAATTATCCCTGGATATTAGAAGGAAATGTATGCTTCCATGTCATAGAGAATAACCTCCATAATGCATAGAGCACACTCAGGTGGCTCTCGGCCATGGAAGTAATAATCATTCCAAGGACTATCAAAGAAGTACTGCCTGAGGGCCACCCAATCTGCAGATCAAAAATGCCACAGTCATCGCTCCGTAGGAAGGTCCATAGACCTTACTGGAGCAACAGGACGGATTAAAGATGATAAGGGTGTGATCGGAGAAGCCCAACGAAGAGAAATGATTAACAGAGTAAGCAGAAAGATTAATTGTAAAGAAGAGGTCAAGTATGTTGGAACTCTTTCCAAGTTAGTCAGGGATATGGGTAGGGTGCAGTGCAAGCTGCTCTAGGTCTTTAAGGATAGAAAAGATGTAGGCTTGTTCACTTGGTGGTTCAGTGAAAGGAGAGGAGAGCAAAAGGTGGTGGTGAACATTGAAATCACCTAGAATGGAGATTTCAGAGGAGAAACTGATAGGAGTGATCCATCTTGGAAGCAAGATAGTCGAAGAATTTTTCAGTCAGTAGAATCAGGGGATAAGTAATCAACACAGATATATTCAGTCAGAAAATGACGGAATCACCCAAGCCAGAGAGCGGAGAATTCGGAAGATTCAAATTCTGGAACACGGGAGCAAGTTATGTTGCATACATATACACAACAGCCACCTTTGGCATTAAAATGTGTATAAAGTAGGAGGATGCAGTGAAGGGTTTGCTATCAGACAGCTAACTCTCAGTGAGGAAGGGCCGGTGGGGTTTAGAGTAGGAGAGGTGGTGTTCAACAGAGAGAAAATTAGTGTAAAGGCGGCAAATGCTGCAGAAATGGAGGAGTGAGTCAGACAGTGGTTCTAGGCAATTTGCTTGGTTGTCACTGGGATAGAGACCGATGGTTGGGCCTTTGATGGTCACCCCCTCACCCCCTGGTGACACCGAGGCTTGGTAATAGGACATTTTTTTCTGTGAATATTGAATAGGAAATGTAGTGTGCAATGTGCATGTAGTTTGGTGTTAACAGTTATAGGAACTTGTATTTGAGAGCCTGCTGGCCTACTCTCTGTGTTACTGAAACACTGAAAAAGCTAAGCAAATGTTGGTAGTCAGAAGCTATTCCTGAGGGCTGATGAAACGGCAGCTCCAGGTCTCCTTCTTAACATCTTTCCATCCACCTTGAGAGTACCGACCCTCTCGAATGGTGCTGATTAAAAAAGAAAGAAAAAAAAAGTAGTGATGGGTAACTAAAAACAACATGTAAACGACAGAACTCATGAATTTCATGATGTGTAGACAACATAAAAATGTATTATGCTAAAAGATTGTCAGGGAGTGAATGACCAGAGGAACAACTATTTATAATAAGGTGTTGTTAGACGAAAGGCAATAGCAGGTCGATGGTAAACAAGGCTGCGTCGTATGGTGTATAATGTAGGATTCTGATGTCTATGAATGGCACAGTTAGCAAAGCGAAAAATGCAATGAAATGAGTGACAAATGTAAAGGCAGCTTGCGTTAAGAAGGTATGAGTGAAGAACAAATGCAAATGTTGTATGGCGGAAAGAGAGTATTCCTTGATGACGTGTATATATTAAAATGACGAGAGCTAGGCACTGTAGACTGTTTAAGAAAAAAATTGATGAAAAACATTGGTGGCAATATCAAATGAGTCTAAAAATGTGATTGTGATCTTGTTCAAAAGAAAAGTTGACCTGAGTTTGTGCCAAGGAATTATCATGACCCGAGTTTTATGAGTGCTGTGTAGATAACATCTAAGAATAATGATTCGTAAGGTAAAACAATATTTTCTTTCAGGTATGCTACAAAATATCTCGTAAGGAGGTAAAATTGTACATCGACTTAGAGAATGGCATGAAACAAACATCACTTTAGCAAAGTTCGTAAAATTTTCTCCTTTTACAGGTTGTGTTCAGTCTCAACCACCTGCAAGGACCTTTCTTAATCCTATTCATGGGTTGTGGAGGGGGTGTGCTGCTGTTGTTTCTGGAGATGATCATGGTTCAGAGAAGTTAGTTAACATGTTTGTTTGGTTATTTATTTTCTTTTTATTTTTAGAATTATACTTCGTATTTTCTGTTTTGGTCTGACCAAGCCATTCCTTCTTTGATGGTCTGAATACCACGGTATTGTTTATGTCATCTGAACCTACAGTTGTATTATTATTAAATGATAATAGTCAAAACCATTTTTGCCCTGTTATATACAATTCTGTACACATACCTTTAGTGAAATTCTGTTACCATTTAGATTTTTTATATTTTTTTGGCTTGATGTGGTCCATATCTGCCATTTTATATACTGATTGCTGAAATATCTTCTAATGGAGAAAAGGAATGGTTTTAACATTATGTTGAACCTATAACTTTATGAAAAATACGTTTTTCTATTAATCTTTTTTGAGACCTCCAGGACATCAACCATTACTCTAAGGCAACGTACATTTAAGATTACCTGAGTAGAGTGTTAAAGTAATCTAGACATAGCAAGAAAAAACAGAAATTACCGAAAGGAAAACCGCGGGTTATTATTAAACTTCACAGCACAACATATGACCTAATCTGAAGATAATTGTCTAGGTTAAGTTGCTGATGTTGATCAACTCCAGTCTTTCTGGCTGAGCAGACCCATCAACTACAAGCAAGCAACCGCTCCTCCAGTGCTGTCTCGCACAGTGAAACGATGTTCCCGTGCGGCTGACAGTGCCCAGCGCGATGAGTATTGTGGAAGTTTGGTTACTGGATCCATGCCTCAATCTTGTCTCCCCACCCAACTAACAGGGGCACCGTAATAGGCTCCACTTTACCCCGTAATTTGGTTATATGGTTACACCCAGCGTTGTAAATGGTTTGCTGAGTTACAGGAAACCAATATGCTTATCACACAGTGTAGAGTCACATGAAGTGAATTGAAGAGTAATAAAAAATGACAGGAAGAAAGGGGAGAAGTAGGAATGGAGGACGTCAGTCACAGAGACAGAATGAGATGGGGGAAGGAAGAAATAGGCAACATCAGATCTGGTGTGTGGATGATGGTCGCCACCACATACCACGTTGGGTGGTAGTATTGTAGATATTAAACCTTCCGCATTCGGTTTGACACCATCAGTACCAGGACAGTGTACCATATATTCCTGAATGAACTCATGGCAATAATATTAACATCTTAAATCAAATTATTTCATTCACTGGTACATTCTTGCTTGCAGGAGACAGTTTACTCAGTTCAGGAAGGAGCTCTTAAACTGAACGGGATAGTGAAGGCAGCACCGAGCCCAGCCCTCTCCAAGACCTCCAGTTCTAATAAAGTCTTTCCTAAGCCGAATCAAATCATCAGATGGTACATGATCATATGAACAAAGGGATTTAGAGAACAGTTAGGAATAGTATTATGATGTGCAGTGGTAAACAAGTCTTAGTAATTACCTGAAAATAAAACTGCAGTACCGTACTGTTCTGATTTAAAAAATAGAAACAAGAAAACTTCAAAATATTAATTTTATCTAAAACATGCTAACACGGTCATTATATCTTAGTTTTTATAACGTTACAGATCAGATGTGTTAACAGGAATAATTTTAATGGATGGTGCACATGCAACATGGGCGGATCCAGGGGTGGTGTCCATGCTGCCCTGGCAACACCGCTGGTTAATCACGCAGACAAAAGTATACAGTACTTTACATAATTATATGGACTGTATCTTTCATTAGCTATTATATTAATTTCGTACATGCAAATATATTACAAAGCAGTCTTTGACTAAAGTTACTTACTTGGCTGAGAGAAAGGGGGTGTCGAACTTTGTTCACTTTGTAATATGATAAGGGCAATACCCCGAAAATACATCTGCATTAGCTCCTGTGCAATGACCAACATTCATTGTCAGTTATCATCTCTGAACCGTGAAATAAAGTCGAGCAATAGACATTTTCACATTTTATTCTTCCTCACATAGAGCTAAAATATTAGGTAATACACACTAAGATAACCTATCCATCTATCTATCTATCTATATCTATATCTATCTATCTATCTATCAATCTATATCTATATCTATCTATCTATCTATCTATCTATATACCCAGGCTGCTTCCCCAAAGGAAAGGGAGGTAGCCGAGACAGGACAGCACACTCCCCATTTACTCATCCATTCAAACACGTTCATTCGCATCTTAGCCCCAAAGGGGAGAACAGACAGATGCTCACCGCACCACACCGCACAAGGGTCAACTGCGCAATGCAATTAGTGACATCCGCAGCAGGGCCCGACAGCAGAGCTGGTTTACCTCTGCCACATCAGAACAGACCCTTACCCGCACCTGACCTGACTAGCTAATCAGACCAAATGTGGGAGAATATCCCCTCAGGGCTGCGTCATCATTTATTCATTCACAATTTCTCTCCATTTATTTCTGTCATGCACAACCGCTCTTCCTTGCTCAACAAACATCCCTCTCGCATCCAGCGCTCTGTCCATCCATCCTATTCGTGGTCTTCCTCTCAGACTTAAAAATCTCACAGATCTAGTTATCTTTTTCACTAATCACTCATTATCCATTCTCTCCATATGCCCAAACCATCGCAACACCCTCTGCTCAACTCTACCAGCCATCTCCCGAACAACTCCAGTTCTCCTTCGCACTTCATCATTTCGCACTTGATCCATACGTGTCACTCCACACACACTCCTCAGTCACCTCATCTCCATTACATTCAAACTTTTCTTCTCTGCTACACCCATATTCCATGTTTCAGCCCCATATAACCCAGTCAGTACCACAACACCCTCATACAGCCTTCTCTTTACATCCATTCTAAGCGAACGACATCTAAACACATTTTTCATTCCTCCCAGCCCCTTTCCTACTTCATTTATTCTAAACTTCACTTCTGCATCTATTCTTCCATCCACAGCAACATGTGACCCTAGATATTTAAAACACTCTACCTCCTCAAGGAACTCGCCATTCAAAACTATATTCATCCCCCTACCATCTACCAACCTCGTACACTTCATCACTTTACTCTTATTCTCATTTACTTTCAATTTCCTCTTTTCACACACCCTTCCAAACTCCTCTGCCAACTGTCTCAATCTCTCCTCTGAATCAGCCACCAGTGCAGTATCATCTGCAAACAGCAACTGCTTCAGATTCCACTCTCCACCATCAACATTCACCAGACTCAGACCTCCACCTAAAACTCTTGCATTCACCTCCCTTACAACACCATCCATGTAAATATTAAACAACCAAGGCGACATCACACATCCCTGTCGCAGCCCCACTCTCACGGGAAACCAATCACTCACAGCATTTCCCTCTCTTACACATGCTCTGCTATTTACATAAAAACTTTTCACCCCTTTTAGTAACCTACCATCAAGTCCATACAATCTTAAAACAGCCCACAAAGCCTCCCTATCAATTCTATCATACGCTTTCTCTAAATCCATAAATGCCCAAAACACATCCTTGCCTTTCGCTAAATACTTTTCACACACTTGTCTCAGCAAACACCTGATCCACACATCCCCTCCCTCTACTAAAGCCACACTGCTCATCACCAATCACTCCCTCTGTACCCCCTCTAACTCTCATAATTAACACTCTACCATACACCTTACCTATAACACTCAACAGACTTATACCCCTAAAGCTAGTACATTCATGCTTATCACCCTTGCCTTTATACAACGGGACCACACAAGCACTTGCCCAGTCAATTGGCACCATACCTTTCACAAAGCACACATTCAACAGTCTTACTAACCAGTCAACAATAGTCACTCCACCACCCTTCAGGCATTCCACAGCACACCCATCCATACCTACAGCTTTCCCTGTTTTCATCTCCTTTACATGCTTCTCCACTTCCTCCTTAGTGATCAGAGAATCATTCAACTCTCCTAACACATTTATTCCTTGCACCCTTCCATCCGCCACAATCTCAGCCACCCTTTCCTCCTCTACATTTAACTATCTATCTATCTGTCTACTGCCAGAAGCCTCGATCCCGTTTGGGGTGGCCACAAACAAATCGCCTCCACGTCGTCCTGTCCCCCGCCATTTCACTGCCCTGTTCCCAACTCACACCCCTCTCTCTCATATACCTCTCCACCCCATCCCTCCATCTCATCCTCGGCCTCCCCCTCCCTCTTCCCCCCTCCACCTCACTCACATACACTCTCTTCGTCAGTCTTTCACCCTCCATCCTCTCCACATTGCCAAACCACCTCAGTGTGTTCCTCATAACGCTTCCTATCACATCCACATCCACATCACAACGCTCCTTTATATCCTCATTCGTCAGCCTGTCTCTCCGTGTGACTCCACAGGCTCCTCTTACATAAATCATTTCCACTGCTCTCACTCTTGACTTGTGTCCTTCCAACAATGTCCAAGCTTCACTTCCATACGTTAGAGTTGGTATCACAATACTGTCATGTAGTAACTTTTTCACTTCCATGCTCACTTCCCTGTTTCTTATCACTGCTTTCAAAGAACCAGCAACCTTTCTTCCCTGCTGTACCCTTTAAAGCACTTCACCCTCCAAACCTCCATCCTTACTCATCACACTACCCAAGTACTTAACCGTACTCACATTTTACAATTCCTCACCATCCAACCTCACTGTACATTCACTGACTTCACCTCTCTCAAAGACCATCACTTTACTCTTCCCTACAGTCACCTTTAGATTTCATATCTTGCACACTCTCCCAAACTCATCCACCAAGCCTTGCACCTCCCCATCGTCTTCACTCAACAACACAGTATCATCTGCAAACAACAGTACAGGGAGTTTCCAAACACTATCCTTTCTAACCAGGGCCACTCCAGCATCCACTACCCTACCTTGTACCTCTTTTATTACCCCATCCATGTACAGGTTGAACAACCATGGAGACATGACACATCCCTGTTTCAACCCAACCTCCAAAGAGAAAAATTCACTTAGTTCACCATCCACACGCACTGCAGCCTTAGCACCATCATACATACTCTTCACTGCATTCAACAACTTTCCATCTACTCCATATATTCTTAATACTTTCCACAATCCTTGTCTATCCACCCTGTCATATGCTTTCTCCAAATCCATGAAAGCCGCATATAACTTCTTTCCCTTCTCTAGAAACTTTTCCACTAAAGATCTAAGAATGAATATCTGATCTACACAACCTCTTCCCTTCCTAAAGCCTCCCTGTTCTTCTCCAACTAATTCCTCTGTTCTTTCTCTAACTGTCAATAAGTATCCTACCATACACTTTTCCTATTATACTAAGAAGACAAATGCCCCTATGATTACCACACACTTCTTTTTCCCCTTTCCCTTTGTACAAGGGAATAATTATACCTGACTTCCAGTCCTCCGGGACTCTACGTTCCTCCCAGGCCAATCTTCACATCTTCCACATCCATTCTACTACTGTCTCTCCCCCATGCTTCATCATTTCACCACACACTCCATCAAATCCTGGGGCTTTCCCCATTTTGACTTTCTTCATTGCTTCCACAACTTCTATCCTACTGATTTCTTCCTGTCTTCTCACCTCTCTCCTCCTCCCAGCCATTCCCCAACCACTTATACTAACATTACTTCCATCCTCCACGTTCAACAATTCCTTAAAGTGTTCTCTCCATCTGCTCACTTTTTCTCCCTTCTCCACTAGTAATTTACCATTTTTATCTTTCACTCCCCTGCTAACCTCACTTCCACCCTGTCTTACTCTCTTCACCTCTTTCCGGAACATCTTCTTACAGTCCCTCCACTTTACACTCAAATTCCTTCCAAATTCCTCATCCACTCTCTTCTTACTCTCGCTTACTAATCATTTCACCTCTCCCTTTCTTTCTACATATAACTCTCTCTTCCTCCTATCAACTTCTTCCACGCCCCTATTCCTCATCCATTTATTTTATGCTTTCTTCTTTTGTGCCACAGCCTGTCTCACCTCTTCAGTCCACCACGCTGTTCCTTGCACCCCCCTTCCGTCTTCTCTTCCTCCCACACACCACATCATATGCTGCACATATTTCTTCTGTAAATATCTTGCACACACCTTCCATGTCCCCCATCTGCTCCAATTCATATTTGCCCAATCGTTCCTCCACTTCTCTCTTATACTCTGCCTTTTTCTCATCCTTTTGTAACCTTTCCACTATCCTTGCAACTACTTCTTCCTCTCGTCTTTCCCTTCTTCTATTCCTCCATCTTACTTGTATCCTAATTCTGACCACCACCAAGTAGTGGTCAGAAAGTCCACTCCCCCAACCTCTATAAGTTCTTGCATCCATTACACATCTTCGCATCCTTTCATCCACACACACATAATCAATCATTGCCTTCCTTTCATTCAGTTCACCACTCACCCTTCTCATCACTCGCCATGTATACCTGTGGATCATTTTATGCCTGAAGAGGGTATTGGGTAATACCAACCCCCTCCCAGCACAAAGGTCCACTAACGCACTGCCATTCTCATCTATCTCAGCAGGCACACCCCACTCACCAACTATTCCATCCACCTTCACATTCCCTACTTTACCATTCATATCACCGATCAAAAACACTCTCTCATTCCTTTCAAACTTTTCCATGCACACTTCCACATTTGTCCAGAACTCTTCTCTCACTCTGCTAGCACGATCTTGCGTTGGCGCATACACACACACACAATCGCCCACATTTGTATTCCAACTTTCAACTACCCACACAATCCTTGACCCAACTGATCCATACTGTCTTATGCTCTTCTTCCATCTTTTACTCACAACTATACATACTCCTTCCTTTGCCCTCTCATTCCCACCTACTCCTGCACATACACGCCATCCATACTCCCATTCTCTCACACTTTCTCCTCTCCATTTTGTTTCAGTCATTCCACATACATCCACTTTTGCACCCTCAAGCACCTGGACAATCTCTCTCTCTTTCACCTCATCATTCGCTCCTCTTACATTCTACATTTAACAATCTTTCAAAATACTCTGCCCATCTCTTCCTTACTGCATCCATCTCAATTAACATCCTTCTATCCTCTGCTTTTACTAGTTCTTCCTTCCCAGACTCTCCCTTTCGCACCCTTTTCACCTCTTTCCAAAACATTTTCTTATTCTGTTGAAAATTCTCAGTCAGCCGCCTACCCCACCTCTCATCTGCTGCCACTTTAGCATCACGCACAGCCCTTCTCGACCTATTCCTCTTTTCATTATACCTTTCATATGATATCTCATCCTTCCTCTGCAGCCACACTTCATATGCACGTTTCTTCTCAGCCACAGCCATACTTACTTCCTCACACCACCATTCACTTCCTTTTCTTACACCACCACCCACACGTCTCACACCACACACCACTTCCGCATGCCCCACCACAGCACTCTTAAACAAGTGCCATTCCTCCTCCACACTGTCATTTTCGCGATCTTTCACTGCGTTCCACTCATCTTTCAATTTCTCCTAATACTCTATCTTTTTCTCTCTTTTATCCAACTCACTCACTTTCAAAACCTCCCTGCCACACCTAACCCTCCTAGCTCTCACCCATCTCTTACCTACTCTTAACTTTCCCTCCACCAGGTAGTGGTCAGACATACCTCCACCCTCCCCTCTCAGAACTCTCACATCCAACAATCTTCCTATTAAATTCCTAGACACAACCACACAGTCCATCAAAGCTCTATCAACAACCCTTCCACCCTCCTGTCTCACCCATGTATACATATCTTTCTTCTCAAACATGGTATTTCCAATCACCATCTCTCGCTCAACACACATCGCTATCATTCGTTCCTCATTTTCATTTCTTCCAGGGACACCATGCATACCAACTACACCTTCAATTGCTACATTTCCCACTCTAGCATTCAGATCTCTCATCATTACCACATTCACATTCGCTCCAAAACTCTGCAGACACTCATCAACATCATTCCAGAAAGACTCCCTCTCTTCTTCATCCCTTTCACTACCAGGCCCATATGCACTCACAAACACCCACAACTCACGTTTAAATTTCGCTTTCACCCACATCAGTCTCGATGACACCTCCTTCCATTCAGTCACACACTGCTGTACTTCCTGACTCACTAACAAGGCCACACCTTCTCTTGCCCTTCCTCTATCAACACCTGACAATCTTCCATTCACACTTCCAAACATAGACTCACCCTTCCCTTTCATCTTCGTTTCACTCAAAGCTAACACATCCAACTTTCTTCTCACAAACATTCTCCCAATCTCCTCCCTTTTAGCCTCAATCGTACTACATACACGCACATTCATGGACCCAATCTTTAGGGTATGGGGATAACTCCATCCCTCATTTGTGTGTGTATGTGTGTGATTTCTTTTCATCTCTCTCTCTCTCTCTCTCTCTCTCTCTCTCTCTCTCTCTCTCTCTCTCTCTCTCTCTCTCTCTCTCTCTCTCCCTATCTCTCTGTTATACTACAAATCAGTTGACACATTTGTTCATAGTGAGAATTTAAGGTTACTCCTGTCAAACGACTATAATGGTCTTAAGTGCCCCTTGAAGAATCTGTTTATCATATTGCACCCTGATGTTCTTATTTCTCATATACTAGTAATGCACAGTATACATGGTCAACATCAACAACTACATGAAAACTTGTCTGTCTTGTGGATAGATGAAAAGGAAGGGATGTTGTGAGCTTCCTAAAATCGCGAGATGATTGCCCTATTTTGTTGCTGTAATGAAATATTTTTTCTGTGTTTTGACTCCCAAAGTTTTGACTTAGGACCAAAATTGCATCGAAATTTGATCGACCCTATCTTGGGTCATGGTCACCCTTCCTGTGTGCTGTACGAGCATGTTGCAATGAGCCGAGAATATCAGCATATTTTATATATATATATATATATATATATATATATATATATATATATATATATATATATATATATATATATATATATATATACCGTTATATAAATTTACACTCACACGAGGTGCTACCCATAAGTTCCCAAAATTATAAAGCAAGGCGGTAACCGCTTGTTGTACAGTGTGTGAATGCTAGGTAACAGTGCACACACCCTTTGTTTGGTAATGTGTCATGTGACTGTGCAGGGTGGATGCGTTTGCAGCATGTTATTTTTTTTTTTTTTTTTTTTTTTTTTGTGCATGGGTGTGTTTGCAAATTTTGTGATCTCAAGAAAGGAGGATGTGAAAGGGCAATGTGTGTGCATCAAGTTTTGAGTGAAACTCGGGAAAAACGTGGCAGAAACTCATAAAATGTTAAAACAAGCATTTGGTGACAGTGCCTTCAGGGTTACACAAACCTATGACTAGTTTAAGTGATTAAAAACGGACGAAAGTCAACAGATGATGAAGCACGTTCTGGTCACCCCTCCACCAGTTGAACTGACAACGTGGTCAAAGTTCATGCAACCATCCTCGAAGATCGCAGGAGGACAATCCACGAAGTTTGTGGCATTGTCAGCCTATCATATGGAACCTGCGGACGCATTATGTATGGCGACATGAGTTGAAAACATCCAGACAAGTGGGGCATAAACAAATCAGTGATTCACAATGATGGTGCACCAGCACACACAGCCCATGTTGTTCAGCAGTTTTGGGCATCAAAACACATGCCGGTTGTCACCGTGATTTTTTCCTCTTTCCGAAAATGAGAATCCAGCTGCAAGGAAAAAGATCTGACACCAATGAGGAGATTCAGGAGAAAATTGCAGGTCTTGATAAAGCTGTTGCTCAAGGACCTCCAGAACACGTTTCGATCGTGGGAGAAGTGCAGGAATCGATGTCTGCACGTCCAAGGAGACTACTCTGAAGGGGACAATGGTGATTAGGACTTGACCTAAGGTTTTTTCTTTTTTAGTCGAATTTTGGGATCTTTTGTGTTGCACCCTGTATGTATACATATATTTATATATACATATGTGTATGTAAAAACATACATGTAAATATATATAATTATATATTACATATACACTCATACGTACATACATTATATATATATATATATTGTTATGAAGGGGGATTTTGCCAGTTAGGTGCTCGAGAAGTTTCTCGGCGTTTCGTGTACAGTAGTTCCCGTAGGTTCCTGTGCGAGTCAGAGTTGCCAGTTAGCCTGCTGTATGTGACCATAGTTATTTCGTAAGTTATGCATTAATTTAATGTGCTTTTTCTCAATAATGTTATATTTATGTGATTGTTTGTTAAATTATGTAATTTAAGTTCGTATGGTAAATAATTTAGAGTGTTATGTAATGTAAGAAAACTCTTTACATGTTTTGATATCCGAGCTGGCAACTGCAGTTCTCGTAAAATGCAGAAGTTTCGAGAGTAATGCAAGCTATTATAAGATGATGTAGAGACTATTACAAGTTTAGTGAGGTGTCAAGTTAGTGTGAGTAAAGTGTAGTCGGGTTTCACGTCAGTTTGAGTGAAGTGTGGTCGGTTTTGGTGTAGTTCAGTGTCAGTGTAGTGCCACTGAAGATTGTATACTTTCGGTAATTGTGAAAACAGTGCCAAACAGTGACGAGTTATTGAAGTTTGTATATCACTGGAACTTGAGAAGACAGTGAAGTGTATTGAGTGTAATTACTGTCAGTGAAGATTATTTTCAGTATTTGTGAAATATCTAAAGTGTTAGCAAGCATTAAGTGTACTAACTGTAAAGTGTTGTTAAACATTAAGTGTAATTGCAGTCGGTAAAGTGTGTATAGCTCCAGTGCTTGTGAGAACAGTGAAATTGAAAAGCATTAAGTGGAATTACTTGGAAAATAAAGATAGTGAACTTTAAGAAGCCAGTGTTTATCTTCGCCTCAGCTGATCTTGTGTACTGCACACCTAAAGGCTGACCATAAGAAGAACAATGCTCTGGGCAACGTCCTTCCTGTACTGTACTACTGCTGTTGGAGCCTGTGGCAGTGTGGGATTGGGGACGTAACACTGGTGTCAGGAGTGGGACATTTTTATTTCAGGGCTGCAGTGAGTCTAACCTTCAACATGGAACCAGAAGGTGTGAAGACAAGGTCTCGAGCTGGGCAAGAGGAAGAAATTTCCCTGGCGACAATCGTGAAACTAATACAGGCACAAAATAAAGAGCTCAAGCATGAATTTAAAGAACAGTTACAAGCACAAAGTGCCCAACTACATGCAGCACAGAATGAAGGACAGAAACATCTCCAAGCACAACTGCAGGCACAGAACGAAGAACAGAAAGAACGATATGAACAGCTTCTGGAGGCATTACAGGAGCAACAGTGGGAATTACAACTGAGAATGCAAGGACAGCTAGATACTTTCATGGGGAAAATGAAGGAAGAACAAGAACAATTGAAGGAGGAGGTATACACTGAGCTACGGCAGCAGAAGTATGAGGTAAGAAATAATGTGATAGAGTGTAAACAGCATGTAGGCGAACAGTTGAAGACAGTTAGTGAGGAAATAGTGTAGCGAGGGAATAGCGAGAGAGTGCAAACAGCAGGTGCACAACCTGCTGAAGCTTAGTGAGGGAATTGTGACAGAGTGCAGACAGCATGAAGATAACAGTTGAAGCACGTAGTCGATCATGAGAAGATAATTAGTGAGAAAATTGAGGCTGAAGAGAAATATTGCACTGCTGAGCCTCAGGTTAGAGTACAGGGAGCATATGAAAGGAATGGACAGTGTATGGTGAATCTTGGCGGATCCCGGGCATCTAAAGGTAGCATTATGGGGTTGAATAAACAGAATGCAGAAGTTTTAAGTCCTGGTCTTAATTATGATGCCCCAGTTTTTAGGCCACAAACCAGTGAAGTGCATGGTTATAGTGGGGCTCCAATTAAAAAGGAACCTCAAGAAAGTGATGGTAGAGTATCTTGGGAAGCTTATCGTGCACAGTTTGAGTTACTTGCGGATCATAATGGTTGGGATGATAAGAAGGCTGCAGAAGACCCACCTCTGAAGAAATGCAAGAGAACCTTGATGAATAGTGTGCGAGAAGACAGGACAAACTACATGCAGTGTAGTAGGAATGGGAATCTTAGGAAGAAATGCTGCTGTACTGTAGTGACGGGGCCAGCGTCGGACGGAGAAGACCTGGGGAGGATGCAGATGGAGGGTGCAGATTTGCAACTGGTGCTGGAGTGGCTGCAGTGGAGTGCAGTGCAACCATCATGGGGAGGAGTTTCCAGGTTGGATCCTGCGACCGGGAGCTGCTGGAGTCAGTGGGACCTTCTTCGTTGCAACGGAATAATGGAGCATCAGTGGGAGACGCCCAATGGCCTCAGCGAGTGTTGGCAACTGGTGGTTCTGAAGAAGATGAAGTCTGAGATCTTCGATGAGTCCCATAATCATATCACTAGTGGGCACTTGGAAGTGAAGACAATTCTAAGCCGGCTGTGACACAAGTTCTACTGCATTGGCATGCGTCAGGATGTTGAAGAGTGGTGTCAGACATGTGATGTGTGCTGTGTCGAGAGGAGGACCAAGACTTTCCAGGAGGAGTGGACTGTGTGGAGGAGCAAGGACATCATCAGACACTGAATAGAAGAAGACATGATAAGTTGAAGGATTATTTTGTGTATAGTTAGAGGTTTCAGTAGGGTTAAGGTTTATGTTTGTATATATTGTGCAGTTTTGTCGGGTCGACAAAGAACTAGGGAGGGGGTAGTGTTATGAAGGGGGATTTGCCAGTTAGGTGCTCGAGAAGTTTCTCGGCGTTTCGTGTACAGTAGTTCCCGTTAGTTCCTGTACGAGTCAGAATTGCCAGTTAGCCTTCTGTTTGTGACCGTAGTTATTTCGTAAGTTATGCATTAATTTAATGTGCTTTTTCTCAATGTTTAATTTAAGTGATTGCTTGTTAAATTATGTAATTTAAGTTCGTATGGTAAATGATTTAGAGTGTTATGTAATGTAAGAAAACTCTTTACATGTTTTGATATCCGAGCTGGCAACTGTTTTTCTCGTAAAATGTAGAAGTTTCGAGAGTAATGCAAGCTTATATAAGATGGTGCAGAGACTATTACAAGTTTAGTGAGGTGTCAAGTTAGTTTGAGTAAAGTGTAGTCGGGTTTCAGGTCAGTTTGAGAGAAGTGCAGTCGGTTTTGGTGTAGTTCAGTGTCAGTGTAAGGTCAGTGAAGATTGTATACTTTCGGTACATGTTAAAACAGTGGCAAACAGTGACGAGTTATTGAAGTTTGTATATCACTGGAACTTGAGAAGACAGTGAAGTGTATTGAGTGTAATTACTGTCAGTGAAGATTGTTTTCAGTATCTGTGTAATAAGTGAAGTGTTAGCAGGCATTAAATGTACTAACTGTAAAGTGTTGTTAAACATTAAGTGTAACTGCAATCGGTAAAGTGTGTATAGCTCCAGTGCTTGTGAGAACAGTGAAATTGAAAAGCATAAGTGGAATTACTTGGAAGATAAAAACAGTGAACTTTAAGAAGCCAATGTTTATTTTCGCCTCAGCTGATCTTGTGTACTGCACACCTAAAGGCTGACCATAAGAAGAACAATGCTCTGGGCAACGTCCTTCCTGTACTGTACTACTGCTGTTGGAGCCTGTGGCAGTGTGGGATTGGGGACGTAACAATATATATATATATATATATATATATATATATATATATATATATATATATATATAGTATACTAAAGTCAGTATTTAAATCTTGACAATCTGTAAAGTGACTGAAATTTTAAGGCAATTTGTGAATTGCCTGAATCACTCACTCGACAAATCAGCTGAAATCTACAGATTATTTACAAAGTGTCTGAACTTCTGGTTTATTTTCTCTTCATACTTACTGAAACGAATCCTGGTGTTGTTAGATTGCATGTCTCCCTGTTGGTAGTTTCTTTATGTGTGTGTGTGTGTGTGTGTGTGTGTGTGTGTGTGTGTGTGTGTGTGTTGTTGTTGTTGTTACGACGAGGTGGGAGTAAAAGTCTATCTGACTGCCTGAAGATTAAAGTGAGCAACGGAAATTTTAGAGTAAAAAGGGGACGGCTAGACACACTAAGTCGACTGCTCAGAAGTGGGGATGCAGTAATATAAGGTCTAAAGCAAAAAGCAGTGGCGGAAAATGAAATACAGTAGGCAATAAAAATACCTAACACAGTTTACCTAACACCATGTTACAGCTACAAGAACAAAATCAATACTGACTCGAAAAGGATTGTCAAAAAAAGCCTTGCAGAAATTATCCTAAAGTTCCAAACAACAATAACACAGGCAAACCACAACAGCATGAAGCCATTGGAAGCACAATAAAACCTATAAAATTAAAAAATCATGACACTTGAATATAATAGGTGGCATTAGCAAGAGCAACTGGAATTGCTCTAAATTTGCAGCCCTTATAAATAACTGCAATATCAGTAAGTAAGACCTAGTAAGTTGACCATGTGCTGACACCCATAATTGATAAACATTAAGTTACATGTAGCAGATAAACTACTATACACTAAATGTCCCAGAGCAGAGCACACCAACACACCATTCTAATAAAAGCCACTATGTAGACTTGGTAACTGTTGTTAAGATTTTCCCTCCTTCAGAGGACCGGGCCAGTTGGTAACTGACAGCTTTTATATACAAACTCACAGAAGCACGAACGGAAGTTGAAACTAACATGGGTAGACACGAGAAGGTAGTTCTAACGGCAACAACGAGTCCATAGAAATCTCCAAAAATGGATGTCTGCATTAGCTTACACATTGGAAAGGCTCAAAATTACATCTCAGTTAATGACAGAAACTCCGACTGGTAAATTTCTACTCACAGTATAACACATTAACAAACGACAACATGCAACCAGGCCAGCTGCTCTTACACAGTTTGGATATTTGTACGAGTAAAACTCTTCTCTACCCAGGGCCGAATTTACCAATAGGCCAAGTAGGACATTGGCCTAGGGCCCACTGAAACTAATCTGTCGCGCAGTGTGCCAGAGTATAACCTTATTTCAAGTGTACACCGAGTATTTCATTATGTAATATATTCACAACCATAAGGGCCCCTGTACAATAAGTATAGGGCCCGGAGTATGAGGCCCCTGTACAATAAGCATAGGGCCTGGAGTATGGGGCCCCTGTACAATAAGTATAGTGCCTGGAGTATGGGGCCCCTGTACAATAAGCATAGGGCCTGGAGTATGGGGCCCCTGTACAATAAGTATAGTGCCTGGAGTATGGGGCCCCTGTACAATAAGTATAGGGCCCGGAGTATGGGGCCCCTGTACAATAAGCATAGGGCCTGGAGTATGGGGCCCCTGTACAATAAGTATACGCCCACATGGGGTGGTTCTCAGGTGGGCCACGGACTAGGCCCTATAGTAAAATGAAGAAAATTATATATATATATATATATATATATATATATATATATATATATATATATATATATATATATATATATATATATATATATATATATATTGTTACGTCCTCACCCCACACTGCCACAGGCTCCGACAGCAGTAGTTCAGTACAGGAAGGACGTTTGCCAGTGAGTTGTTCTTCCTATGGTCAGCCTTAGGTGTACTCCGTTCCTTCTTTGCCCCTGCACAATTGTTGACTCTATACAGGGGTTTTATCCGCCCCTGTGTGGAGTACAACTCTCATGTGTGGGGAGGCTCCCCACATACAGCTCTTCTCAATAGGGTGAAGTCAAAGGCTTTTCGTCTCATTAACTCTCCCCCTCTTACTGACTCCCATCAACTTCTGTCTCTTCGCCGCAATGTTGCATCTTTATCTCTTCTCTGTCGCTACTTCAATGGTCACTGTTCCTCAGAACTGTCTGCATGCATTCCTCCATTTCTACGACGGGCGCGTAGCACCCGTCTGGCAGCAAACTCTCACCCCTTTTCTGTCCCACTCTCAAATGCAAGAGTTGACCATTACCCCCAGTCCTTCATTTATGCAACAGGTCAACTCTGGAACTGTCTCCCTCTGTCTGTATTTCCTGCTTCCTATGATCTCCAGTCTTTCAAACGCAGTGTGCCCAGGCATCTCGAAATGAATGGATCTTGAATTTGGCTCTCTCTTGTATTTTGTTTTTCTCTTGGAACAGTTTTGCAGGCTCATGGCCTTTGGTTCCTTCTTCCTCACATAAGAATAAGAAAGTACACAAGATCAACTGAGGCGAAAATAAACACTGGTTTCCTAAAGTTCACTGTCTTTATTTCCAAATAATTCTACATAATGCTTTTCAACTTCACTGTTCTCACAAGCACTGGAGCTATACACACTTTACTAACTGCTGATACACTTAATGCTGAACAACACTTCACAGTTATTATACTGTAAGCTTGACACTTCACTGTTTTCTCAAGTACCGAAAATAATCTTCACTGACTAATTACACTCAGTGCCTACCAGCAACTCTTCATAATCCAAAACCGACTGCACTTCACTCAACTGAACTGAAACCCGACTAAACTCGTAATAGAGTCTACACCGTCTTATATAAACTTGCATTGTTCTAGAAACTTCTACTTCTCCACAACTCTGGTAAGCGCTGGTCTTGCATCAGCCGTTAGCAACAACAGTTACCTACTAGGAGACATCAAAACATGGTAGAGTTTTCCTATATTATATAACACCCTATATCATTTACCAGTCGAATTTAAATTACATAATATAACAAGGAATCACTTAAATAAAACATTTTAGAGAAAAAGAGGAGAAAAATTAATGCATAACTTACGAAACAACTACGCTCACAAACAACAGGCAAACTGGCAACTCTGACTCGTACCGATACGGGAACTACTGTACACGAAATGACGCGAAACTTCTCAAGCACCTAACTGGCAAATCTCGTTTCTTAACTATATATATAAATATATATATATATATATATATATATATATATATATATATATATATATATATATATATATATATATATATATAAAATGTCCGTATCCCACCATCGATCTGTTTATTTATCTATCTGTCTGTACATACATATTTACTGGAGAGAGAGAGAGAGAGAGAGAGAGAGAGAGAATACAATGTTCAATATATTTTAAGCACCTTGACGTGTGTAGGACAGGATCGTCCCAGTTTGGCCTGGGGTCCACAAGTAGGTAAATCCGGCTCTGTCTCTATCCATACAAATGCTAAGCATGATATTAACAACACAAATTAATAAAAAATGGTCAATATGATTCATGGGAATATAAGCAATTTGATCAGCCACACGTAACACACCCACACCTAAGGAAGAACTTTCCAGAGGAAAATTCGTCTTTAAGAACTAGGAGCAAGCATTACAGGGTAACAACACAAAATTCCCTTTACAGACTTGAAATCACTTGTACAATCTTCAGCCCAGCAAATATTTCTATTTTTTCTTTAACCTCTGCTGTACTCATCACTTCATATGAGGCGATATGCAGGCAACCCCTGACCGTGCTCATTGCCTCATATGAGACAATGGGTCTCTATGCCATTTTTTGAAGCACAAGGAAGCATCAGTGATTTCCATGGGAACGTTGACTCTCCCTCTATGCCATCGGAGCTGTTGCCAAACCCTGCCATACTGTAGTTGCCAAAAAAAAAAAAAAAATGCATATTTAGTCATTCAGATAAGCAAGCTGTCCTGGGCCACGCTGATGGCCTCATGTGAGGCGAGAGGTCTCTGCGCCATAATTTCAAGCACGAGGAAGCATCAGTGGTTTCCATGGGAACATTGAGTCTTCTGCTACACCACCAGGAGCTGTTGCCAAGCCTTGAAACACTGCAGTTGCCATTTACCACATATTTAGTAATTCAGTTTTTGTCTGTAGCCCAGCAATGGCAGATTCATGACCGTTTACCTCCCACGGTGCTGGCGACTTATTGCCACCCTCACACCCATCCAAAAGGCGTAAATTACAAAACGATGGGGGTAATGAAGAGTTCGAGCTTAGAAACACTTGATCTGATGACAAAAAATCAACCTAATATCAAAGAAAAAAGTCCTAAAACAATGACTCAGGGAAGGTAATCAGGCTGATAAGAATCAGCATTGTGGGGGTTAACAAGTATGTCGGTGGGGCCACAGCACAAAATTTCTTAGTAAACCATCTGTAATAAACAACAGTGCCCATGAACCTCTAAAGCTCATGCCTGGTTTTAGGTGTGGCTAGGCTCCTAATGGCCTCCATCTTTGAGGAACAGGGGCACACACGAACGTGACCAGCTACATAGCCTAGGTACTGAACTCGAGTCTTAACAATCTGCACATCTTTTATTAGCATCAAGGTGAGCTCTGGCGGGTCTTGAAAGCAACATACAGGGATACCCCGGTTTAACGATTTAATTGGTTAGGTAAAACCCCATCGTTAGGCTGGGTATCATATATCAGGGTACTTTTAAATTAACATGTAAAGCAATGTGGGGCGTTTACCAGCCTTGAGTTTACCCTCAACCCAAGCCCAAAATCCACTCAAATGAGCCCAGAAACAAGTTTAAAGCCAATCTAAATGGCCTCACAGCTGTCAAGGAAGCTAACCTAAGCCTAACACCTGCAAATAACTCACTAAAACCAACAAGTTAAATATAAAAATTGTCAAATATAGATCTGGAAAAAATCAAACTTAGTAAACTGTACCCCAAAATGACAGTGTTCATCCCACCTATGGCAAAAACACATTAGTCTAAGTCTAAAAACAGTTTATAAATCAACCTAAACACACAATTTTAGACTAAAATATCATCAAAATCAGAAAAAAAAATAAAGACCCATTGATAAACTGGGGTTTGGCCATTGTTAGGTGGGGTATGGTGGTAATTCTACCCCCATCATTAAGCCAGGGTATTGCATTTAGAGGTATTGTATTTTGAGGCATTTTTGTATTTAACCTGTGGATTGCACAATTACCTTCTTTTATCACACCCCATGGTGTGCAAAAAAATGAAGACATTTTTTGTTTTTTTAGTTTTTGTTTATTATAAACTTGAAGATAAACCTCCAGGGCATCATCTGGTGAAATGAAAAACTCTCCTCTCTCTCTCTCTCTTTGAGTAGGGCCATTCATAAGTTTGCATAGGGGAGTAGTGAAAAAATGAATTTAAAAAAAAAAATTGTTTATCATAAACTTGAAAAAGATCCAGGGCATCATCTGGTGAAAAGAAAAAAATGTCTCTCTCTGTCTTTGCATAGTGCCATGCGTAGGAGTGTAGTTAGCGGTGATGCACGGCCAGCACGCCTGAGCTGTGGCTTGCAATGCGCCGCTACCCAGCCTGAGCTGTGGCTCACAGCCACGGGTTAACTGTTCATGGTGGTCTTCCCAAGTATCACTGAACACCACTACATCATGTAAGTACACCATGCAGTTTGGAAGCTGACTAACACCTTGGTTCATAAGTCTCTGAAAAGTGGCTGGGGGTATTTTTCATCCTGTACAGTGTCAAATTGCAAAAATAAATTTGACCATCTGCCACAAAACACAATACATTCTTCACCCACTCCATCAAGTGCACCTTCCAGAAGCCCTTCTGAAGGTCCAGCTCAGTGACATAGCTGGACGAACCAATACAGTCAACACAGTCTTCTAATCGAGGCAAGGGATACGAGTCAGTCCTTGTCAGTGCACTGACTTTACATTAGTTGATGCAGAATCTCGCTGTCTCATTAGGCGTGGGCTGCAAGGTCACAAGCGAGTCCACGGGCTCACACAGGGGAAGATACGATCATTGCCAGCAGGTACTTCAACTCCTGGCAGAGGAATACTAGGCACTGTGCTGGAGGCAGACATGATAAGGTGGCAACTTAGCTGGAAGTGCATCAACCACATCGACATCATTAGGCCTTGATCCTGGTCCCAGAATTTTGACCATTGGTACCATCTGGTGAGGCATTTTCTATCATGCATTTTTGAACAGCCATATGTCTCTACTTTTCGTTTTTGTATGATAGCACTTCCAAAGCAGTAGCTTTTTATTCTTAAAGAGCCACTTTTCAATGGTACCGATAATCAAACTTTTTTCATGCTTATGTCCAGTGTAGCTGTGTTTCATTTATGTTTTGTTGGATATATTTAAGAAAATGAAATTTTACATCATTTTACTATGAACTACAAAATTTCATGCAGGCTGTAGTATCTAGTGTTAACACTGTACATTAACTTTTCTCCATTGTATCTTTTGGTAATGTCTCTATATATTACATCTTTTAGGCAGGGTACCATCAATAATATTAATATTTTAACAAGAAAAAGGGAGACAGGCAGTTCAATATACTACCTTTATCAGGTTATAATGTATAGACTCTGAACGGTCATGCTTTATAACTGTACATACAGAATATTGCTACATACAGAAATGTTTAATTGTGGAATGATTCACTCAATATTTGCTGTAACAAGTTTAATGTAATTACAAAACATATGTACATGCACCATTGTTTCCTTTATGAAGCATAAGTATAATATTTCATACTGATAATATTCCTTTTCACTAATCTCTATAACATAAAAAAACCTCATGTAACAATTTTGCTTTTGATATGAGAACTATCAATATCTTGAGTATGAAATATATATTAAACTATCATCATAATATAAAAATATGCAATTGATTAACAGTTTGAATACATATGAAGATAATACTGTGACACATATTATCTGTGGACTGTCCATAGGGTTCATAAGTAAAAGATTAAAAGACTAAACATTTAGACTAAGCAAAGACTTGCATGAAGTAATCTGAAAACTATGCAATCTGCTTGGTGTTCATTCCAGTGGATATAGGTATATAGAAATTCAGAAAATCTTACACCCATTCGTCTCCTGCTTCATCATCGCTATCATCAGTGTTGTCATTCATAGTCTCATCTTGTGCTTCATTGCTACCTGTATGTAGCTTGTAGAATTCTGTACAGGCAATCCATTTGCAAGACATAGACATGTGGGATTCTTGCATGAACGTGAGCATTTGCAGGACAGTAGTTCCAGAACAGCATCAGGGGCAGCAGGAACATCAGACCAATCGATCATGAGTTGCTCATTGTCATCCACATTCTCTGTATACCAGCCTCTTCCTGTTGGGGCAGGGATTGTTGGGCATCTTTCCAATGACTGCTTCCACACTCCTGCCTGATACTTAGCACGCTGACGGTGCTGATACAGAGTGGATTTACATGGTGGTAGCTACCAGGATTCAGCCTCTCCTTTCTTGGCACAAAAGATTTTGTAGCATAACTCATTCACACTAGTCGCTCCCTGGGCACTGTACATGTGGCACGTGAAGGCTCTGACTTTTGGAAATGCACCAGGTTGAGGTTCCAGTCCTCTCCAACGCTCTGCAGCGTTTCTCTGTGTTCTGGGTTACCTTTCATTAGTTTCAAAGCAGAGACCTTCCCCTTTCCTGCAAAGGCACTCACTGTGTCACAGCCCATCATGGCAGGGAGACCCAGGAGTGCCTTTGTGTTGTCTGGTCCAAGTGTGGTTACAACTTTTGTAACACATATGTAGTTAACTCGGTTTTTGGTACCACTTTTTACAGAGATGCTGCTTGAGATATCACTAGCGAAGGCCACACATAGCGCTAGAACGTCTGTGTCATCTGATACAACCTTCACTGCTGTATAGCCCTATGAGGCTGCACGGGCAGCGTGAAGAATTAGTCGTGTGTCTGCTTCTTCTTGAGTGGACTTTAATCCATCCACCGTCATGGAACCATACTCAGTCAGCTCATAACAAGCTTTCCCAAAGGTGACATACTTGACTTTGTCAACAAACAGTCTCCGGTGTCCTGGATGTTTCCACTCATCTGTGATGACCTTGATTAAACTTTCCGTTTCTGGAAGCAGCAAGGAACTTTCTTCATTGTATAGCCAGGTGAGATGGTCTTGAAATGGGTAGATTCAGATTCATCTCGCCGAAGTCTGGCAGCAGCTTTGATATAATTTTCTTGGTACACATCACACACAACTCTCAATGTGTGGAGAATCACCACCTTCTGCAGTCACAATGGAAAGTGCATAGTCAGCAACTTCAGCATAGGTTTTATGGTTGCCTTTCATTTTCTGGATCAGGGCCATGTTATCAATAAGAGAGGCAGCTTTCCCTGGCACAGATTCCGCTGGACAGACATTCTTCTTAGCTCTTTGGCCAATGCAGCTTTATTTGTCTTCACGAGGCTACCATCTACTGCTGCTAGGGACCATGGAAGAGGCCCTAGTGGGTGCTGCAAAACATCTTTCATATCCAGACTTCTGCTCTGAGCAATGATTATCATGTGGGCAAATAGATTACGGTCAGCTTTCGGTATTGCTTCCTTTGTAGTGTTACTGTTTGTCTTCTTTTTCTTGTTCAAGTTGGCAAATTTCTTCAAGTTCAATTTGGTCAGAGAGTCGTGGAATTTCTTGACTGGTGGATTGCTATATAGCCTTTCCTTCCTGAAAGTCTGATATGCTCTTTGTCCAAATTGTCTGACTTCAAGAAGGTCTGTTGCAGTATCTCTTGGTGCCACATGTCCACTTGACAAGCAAACGAGATCCATTTGTTCAGTGCTGAAAGGTTTGATCCAACTTTTGTCCAGAATCTCCATCAAGCTCTTGACATCTTCATCTTTGAGGATGCTTGTTTTTTGAAGATCTTTGTGCCCACTGTTTGGTTGATCCATGTCCAATGCATATTTCAGGGTTCTCAAAAATGAGCTGCGATACTCTGCAGTCAAGTAGTGACGGTTAACTGCTGCTAGGTTGAGACAGAAGCCTTTTGTACCGCCAGCTGTCTGAGTGTCTCGGTTAACCGTCTCCTCTACAGTCTGGTCGACTAGAACCTTTCCGAATGCATTTTCGGATGCAAGCTGTACTGACAAACCTCCTGCCTTCAGATACTCATGGCTGATGAATGGTATTTTCTTTTAAGGCATAATACTTTTCTTGTAAGTATTCTTTTTTCATACATCAGCATGTTAGGAAGAAATAGCAAAACTGCTGGCACCAATTTATTTTAGATTTTAACTATTTTGGCAACCATATTGAAATATCAAGATGGCTGATATACACAGAGCATTTACATAGACACCAGCAGATTGCCCATGCCTGACAACCTCAGTTTAGACACCAAGATCATCTCTGTATCTCTCCTAGAAGACAAATTGCATAAATTGTTATATTTCTTTGTCAGTCATTTTGAAAATCCAAGATGGCCGACCGTTTAAACATTTTTAATGGGCACCACTGATTAGCAAATACTCCAAAACATGTGTTTAGTGACCAAGATCATGTTTCTACCTGAAAAAAAAAAGTAGTTTTTGGCCCTGATCTGTTTAGGGGGTGACCATTTTAAAATGGCCAATTACGCACAAAGAGCTACTCATCTTCGACTGCTATTATAATTATCAAGTTATAATTCAAGGACATAAAGGAACTCATAAATATCACACAGAATTTGCCCCACCAGATGGTACCAATATCGACCCAGGCCCATGGACTACATGCTTGATCCAGGTCATCCGCCCAGGGGAGCTACCAAAGACATCCCCTTAAAGGCATATCTTCACCACTTTGGGATTTTGTTTTTGTAAAACATGTGGTACCTTGTCTTCCTTTGAAGATGCTGGCCAGGCCGTCCAGGTATGTGAAGTGTTTGTCTAGGCCTATTGTGTGAAGTAAGTGTGCTCCCTCTTGTTTTCCCATTGTGGGATTTATTTGCGTTTTTAGTCCATCAGACCTATCGTATGCTGTGCACGACACACGATTTTAGGACTTAGCGTATGCTCTACAAGTAAAACTACTATAGGAGTGTGCCATTATTTTTTTGGAAATATATGTGTATGACTGTTTTTTTGTTATGTATCTTATGTTATTATATATTATATATATTATTTACATTATATATTATAGAAATACTATATATATACTACATATATTACACTTTATATTATACTTTATGTACTATATTATTTTATTGGGTTTTTCCTTTTTTTTTTTTATTTTTTTTGCTGATTATAAGTAATATTATATAAAGACTAAGATAAAAGTGGAACAAAAGACTAAAGTGAAGACTAAAGTGAATATAAAGAATATATCGAAGGCAAAGGACAAAGGAAAAGGAAAAGGAAAGACACTGCTGTCAGACATAGAACTAGAGACTCTTGTGAACACCAGTGCATCAAGTGTGACCTCTCAGTGTGTCTCAGCCACAGCTAAACCCTGTGTACCGATTGTGAGGGGATGTAGGTCAGTAAAAGAAAACTAAACATTGTGTCTTATATTATCGTCATATTATCGTCATATAAAGTATCAGTCCTCATCATTTGGGTCTTAAAATCATAGTTTAGTGTCAAACGAAATTTACAAAGTCATTAGGGTGTATATACAGGGAACCATAACGTCATAAAAAAATTTGTATAGTGAAAATTTTCCTATTTTTTTTTTTTTTTTTTTTTAGCCCTTTTCAGGGTGTCTTCCCACAATGACCCTCATGAGCCAGAAGTGTGAGCCACTTACAGGATACGGCCACGGGACCTGAGAAGCAGCATATATAATCTCAGATCTTAAATCCTCATACGGGCCGAGTAATTAATTTTTTATTCAGTAACGTCAAAAAAAAGGCAATTTTGGTTAGGTTCCTTTAGTCACCCATAAAACATTTTTATTTTTCAATAATTACTAAAGTAAGTATATCACAGGAAAGTAGAAGAGTTGTTCTTTCTTTTCATGGCCAGAAACCCAATAAACATTGATTACAACCATGTGTTTTGATTTTTCAAAAAAGGAGTTGGTTACACTCAACGGATGTCATACAAGACAGGTCCAACAACGTATGCCTTTAAGGGTTAAATGAATAAAGAAGTGTTAATAGTTCTTGGAAATGATCTGACAAATGTGGAACCTTCTCACCAAGAGAATTTCCAGCTTCAACAAAGCTCTGCCAGGCACTCACAGACCTGAAGTCAAAGTCCTCCTCATTATGTTCCTGGGTTACCATACTGCTGGGAACCTCCTCACTCTGTTTAAATGAGACTAGATGTACAAGTACAGGGGCCTCTTGAGCACGGTAATAAGGTTTCAGCATGTTAACACGGCAAAGTTGTTGTTTCTTATACCTGTCTGGTGTCTCCACTAATCAGTACTACCCACTTTACGCACTGCAGGATAAAGGCCAAAAAATTTAGCAGCAAGAGACTGTCCTTGAAAAGGCAGCAGCACTAACACTTCATCACTATCTTTAAATGTTTTGCAAATGAACGTTCTTATCATGTAACCTCTTCATGCTGTCTTGAATGTGTTTCAAGTTCTCTCTAGCCATTTCCAAGGATTTGGACATCCTATTCTTGATATCATTAACAAATTCAAGTACACAATGGCTCGTAGTGAAATCAGTAGAGCAAGCCTCTTTAACCCGCCGCGTCCCGGCAGATTTTTCACCAATGACCCCCCTCAATCCCGGCAGATTTTAGAAAAGTTTTTTTTTTCTTTGGCTAAAACCTCTGCTTTAGATGAGAAACATCGAAAATTCAGAGAGAAAGTGCTCAGTTGAGTATACAAATACGGTAGAAGTAAGAGCACCGTGTTCTCTCAGGCTAGACTAGAGAGAAAATGTGTTCTATGAGAGGGGTAGCTATTTCAAACCAATCATAACTGGTTAGAGATTTATTTATTTGGTCCGAATGTATATGTAGTACAAGAGTATATTGGTTTTCAGACAATAATATAGGCGATATAAGCGTTGTTCACTCACCAAAAACATCAACATATGGTACCTTCTTTTACAACGTTACCACCTCATCACTTCTGCTCGCTTCTTCCTCTGGCTTATTTCTTCCTTTGTCCTCCACCTCAGGAATCACCTTCACCTTGAATTTCGTCATTGGAGAGACCGTGGTGCGACATGTCTTTACTGGCCTGGTCACTACTAACAGGTGAGTTGCTGAGAAAATGGCGTGCAGGGGGGAGGGGGGGTCAGGTGGGGCAGGCATTATCCCCGCCTGGCGTTGGGTAGAGGAAGGTCTCCCACATATGGCTACCACAAATCACTCGTGAAACTTTAAAAATGTGCAAATGAAGGACCTTGCATTTGCATAATGTATGGACACGTTGTCGCTTGTCACCGTGACAAAACGTGGTTATGTATCCATACGTTGTCGGGACACGGCGGGTTAATGATGGATAATGGATCACTTGCCTTGTGGGCGAATTATACTAGCTCATTAAGGAAGAAACACAGATTCTCTTGAGGAACTTCACTGGTGACGAACAAGAGGAATGGCACTCCACGATCCCAGTCCTTTGAGTGTTCCATTCAGTACTTTTGAAGTATCATTTTAACAATAATGAAAGGGCATATAATAATCACAAATAGTGAAAGGGCATATAATAATTACAAACAGGCAAGAAACAATTATACAAGAATAAGGAGAGAAGCCCAAAAACAGTTTGAGGAGGATATCATAAATAAAAGTAGTGATCAACCGAAGCTATTTTACAGCTACATCAGAAGCAAAACCAAAGTAAAAGATAGAATACAATCCATTACGGACGAGGGAATCACCTATACACAAGAGAAGGATATTTGTGAAGCACTAAACAAGAATTTCCAATCAGTTTTTACAGAAGAAAAAAATTTTGAGAGGGACTATGTGGAACATGCATGCCCACACATACTACCAGATATATAAATATCAGAAAAAGTAATGCAGGAGGAGTTAAGTAAATTAGACAGAGGAAAAGCAAATAGTCCTGACGAAATTTCATGTTGGGTGCTACGAGAATGTGCAAAGGAGTTAAATTAACCATTATTTTTAATTTTCAAGAAATCCTTCAGTCAAGGTAAACTACCTGATATTTGGAAGAAAGCAAACATTGTTCTCTTATTCAAGAAACGGAATGGACAAAATCCACTCAATTAACGACCATTATCACTGACCAGTGTTGTAAGCAAGGTATTAGAAAAGCTTATAAGAAAAGCTTGGGTAAATCATCTAGAAGAACATAATATGATAACAGAAAGACAGTTTGGTTTCACAAAAGCAAAATCATGTGTTACTAATCTGTTGAGCTACTACGACAGAGTAACAGACACAATACAGGAAAGAGAAGGATGAATGGACAGTATCTATTTAGATTTCAAGAAAGCATTTGACACAGTTCTACACCAAAGACTTTTATGGAAACTGTACCATCAAGGAGGAATTCGAGGCAAACTGTATTGTTGGATGCAAGATTTTCTCATAAAAAGAGAAAGGAGAACAGTACTAAGGGGAAATTACTCATCATGGAAAGAAGTGACTAGTGGAGTACCACAGGGCTCAGTGCTGGCACCAATCATATTTTTAGTGTATATAAATGATGTAGACAGTAATACTGGAAATGAAAGCTATCTAAATATGTTTGCAGATGATGTAAAAATACAAAGGAGAAATACTAACACAGACTCTTGTAAAGAGCTACAAGAAGAATTAAATAAACTTCATGAATGGAGTAATACATGGCAAATGGAATTCAATGTGGACAAATGTCATGTAATCAAGTTTGGTAAAAGTGGAAAAAGACCTGATTGGGATTATACGTTTGGAAATAAAACTCTACAGACATCAGAAAGAGAGAAGGACCTAGGTATGATTATCAATAACAGACTATCTCCGGTTGACCACATCAGTAAGAAGGTACGGAACATTTATACACTGCTTGCAAATATGAGAATAGCATTCACATACATAAATAAAGACATGCTAAGAAGGATAATAACATCATTCATCAGACCAACCCTGGAGTATGCATCAGTAGTCTGGAGTCATCTCAAAAAATACATAGACAAGATTGAAAAAGTTCAAAGGGCCGCTACAAGATGGATACCAAGCTTAAGGGATCTAAGCTACGAAGAAAGACTAAATAAACTGAATCTACCAACACTACAGGAGAGAAGAAAAAGAGGTGATATGATAATGCTATATAAATGCATATCAGGGAAGGAGAGAATAGACTTAATTGATTACTTAACCTATGGGGAAGCATCAGCAAGAGGACACTGCAAAAAAATGCATAAAAAAGAGGTGATAAAGACGTAAGGAAATTCAGTTTCCCAAACAGAGCAATTGATCAGTGGAATGCACTACCGATTGAAATAGTGTGTGCCAAAACAATTAACAAATTTAAGGATATGTATTGACAGAGTTAGAGAAAGAACAGAGAAATTAGTTGGAGAAGAACAAGGAGGCTTTAGGAAGGGAAGAGGTTGTGTAGATCAGATATTCATTCTCAGATCTTTAGTGGAAAAGTTTCTAGAGAAGGGAAAGAAGTTGTATGCGGCTTTCATGGATTTGAAGAAAGCATATGACAGGGTGGATAGACTAGAATTGTGGAAAGTGTTAAGAATATATGGAGTAGATGGGAAGTTGTTGAATGCTGTGAAGAGTATGTACGATGGTGCGAAGGCTGCAGTGCGTGTGGATGGTGAACTAAGTGAATTTTTCTCTTTGAAAGTTGGGTTGAAACAGGGATGTGTCATGTCTCCATGGTTGTTCAATCTGTACATGGATGGGGTAATAAAAGAGGTACAAGGTAGGGTAGTGGATGTTGGAGTGGCCCTGGTGAGAGAAGATAGTGTTTGGAAACTCCCTGCACTGTTGTTTGCAGATGATACTGTATTGTTGAGTGAAGACGAAGGGGAGCTGCAAGGCTTGGTGGATGAGTTTGAGAGAGTGTGTAAGAAACGGAATCTAAAGGTGAATGTAGGGAAGAGTAAAGTGATGGTCTTTGAGAAAGGTGAAGTCAGTGAATGTACAGCGAGGTTGGATGGTGAGGAATTGGAAAATGTGAGTACGTTTAAGTACTTGGGTAGTGTGATGAGTAAGGATGGAGGTTTGGAGGGTGAAGTGCTTGAAAGGGTACAGCAGGGAAGAAAGGTTGCTGGTTCTTTGAAAGCAGTGATAAGAAACAGGGAAGTGAGCATGGAAGTGAAAAAGTTACTATATGACAGTATTGTGATACCAACTCTAACGTATGGAAGTGAAGCTTGGACGTTGTTGGAAGGACACAAGTCGAGTGAGAGCCGTGGAAATGAGTTATTTAAGAGGAGCCTGTGGAGTCACATGGAGAGACAGGCTGACGAATGAGGATATAAAGGAGCGTTGTGGTGTTGATGTGGATGTGATAGGAAGCGTTATGAGGAACACACTAGGTGGTTTGGCCATGTGGAGAGGATGGAGGGTGAAAGACTGACGAAGAGAGTGTATGTAAGTGAGGTGGAGGGGGGAAGAGGGAGGGGGAGGCCGAGGATGAGATGGAGGGATGGGGTGGAGAGGTATATGAGAGAGGGGGGTGTGAGTTGGGAGCAGGGGAGTGAAATGGCGGGGGACAGGGCGACTTGGAGGCGATTTGTTTGTGGCCACCCCAAACGGGATTGAGGCGTCTGGCAATAGATAGATAGATAGATAGAGATACGATAAATATGGTTTAAGACACGGGACAGTAAGAGCTTGACTCATTCCTGTAAAGATACAATTAGGTAAGAACAATTAGGTAAGACAACACACACACACACACAGACACACACACACACACAGGGGAGATGGCAAATGTAATGGGCATATTGAAAGAAGTATCAGAGGAAATCTGTAGTAAAGACATTAAGGAACACAAAAGGTTAGGGAAATACGAGAGAAGCAATTCAAGACCCTTAAAGGTAACCTTCCAGACTGTAAACACCGTGGAGGAGATACTAAAAAATGCAAAGAATCTTATGGAAAAAGAGGAGTTCAATAATGTATGGATAAAAAGATGCGTAACACAAGAGGAACTGGAATTACTGAAAGAGAAGATGGAGGAAGCAAAAACAAAAAATAAGGGAAGATCAGAGGAGGAGAAGAATACATTTTTTTTTTACAAAGTAATAGGATTGCAGGTACAAAAGTTATACATAAACAGAAGGGAATGAAAAGGAGGAAGGTTGTAGAACGAAATCATGACAAGTTTATAAACAAGATGATTAAGTTGATGTACTCAAATGTGGATGGAATGGTATCTAAATTATTAGAGATGAATGATTATGTCAGAGAAAATGAACCACATATAATATGCCTAACTGAAACAAAATTAACACCGAGGATATCGAATGACATCCTAAACGTAGAGGAATATAATATATGGAGAAGAGATAGGAACTTAAAAAAAGGAGGAGGAATTATATTATTAACTAAAAAAAATCTAAAAGTTAAAGAAATAGAATTAGATATACCCTCACAAGTAGAACTGATTGCAGTAGAGCTCAATACATCTGAAGGGAAAGTAATTGTAGCCAATTTGTACATGCCACCCAGATCAAACACATGGGAAAGAGACGAATATGAGGACCTGGCGGAGAGTACAATTCAGAGTTTAAGAGCATTACTACATAAAATGGAAGAGAAATCGAAAAGAATTATACTGACTGGAGATTTTAATACAAATATAAATTGGAATACTCTAGATATAATAAGCATAGAAAGCTACTGGGACCAAAAGCTCCTGGATCTTGTGCAAGAGTTTTTCCCAGTCCAACATGTAAGGGAAAGCACCAGAAAAAGAGGACTCGATGTACCGTCAATGCTACATCTCATATTTACTAGGCAAGAAAATGATATTGACAAATTAATATATCACCCTCCATTCGGCAAAAGTGACCATGCAGTGCTAAATTGCAAATTCAGGATTGCATATGACATTGACAACAGCAATGAAAGTTACGAAAAGAGCCTAAACTATAAAAAGGGAAAGTATCATGACCTAAAGAAGTACTTCTTAGAAATTGATTGGGAAAAGGAGCTTTGAGGACAAGATTCAAATGCTATATATGAAAAATTATGTGAACTTTATGAAATAGGAGTACAGAAGTACATCCCACAACACAAAGAAGCAGAAAAGAAAATAAAGAAATGTTTCAATACAGAATGTAAAAAATCAAAAGAAAAAACAGATTTGTTGTGGAATAGATACAGAAGACACAATAGTGAAAAGGCGTATAATAATAACAAACAGGCAAGAAACGATTATACAAGAATAAGGAGGGAAGCCCAAAAACAGTTTCAGGAGGATATCATAAATAAAAGTAGTGATCAACCAAAGCTATTTTACAGCTACATCAGAAGCAAAATCAAAGTAAAAGATAGAATACAATCCATTACGGACGATGGAATCACCTGTACACAAGAGAAGGATATTTGTGAAGCACTAAACAAGAATTTCCAATCAGTTTTTACAGAGGAAAAAAAATTTGAAAGGGATTATGTGGAACATGCATGCCCACACATACTACCAGATATACAAAGATCAGAAAAGAAATACAGGAGCAGCTAAGTAAATTAGACAAAGGAAAAGCAAATGGTCCTGATGAAATTTCATGTTGGATGCTACATGAATGTGCAAAGGAGTTAAGGAAACCATTATTTTTAAATTTCAAGAAATCCTTGAGTCAAGGTAAACTACTTGATATTTGGAAGAAAGCAATCATTGTTCCCTTATTCAAGAAAGGGAATTGACAAAATCCACTTAACTACCGACCAGTATCACTGACCAGTGTTGTAATCAAGGTATTAGAAAAGCTTATAAGAAAAGCTTGGGTAAATCATCTAGAATACAATATGATAACAGAAAGACAGTTTGGTTTCACAAAAGCAAAATCATGTGTTACTAATCTGTTGAGCTACTATGACAGAGTAACAGACACATTACAGGAAAGAGAAGGATGGGTGGACAGTATCTATTTAGATTTCAAGAAAGCATTTGATACAGTACCACACCAAAGACTTTTATGGAAACTGTACCATCAAGGAGGAATTCGAGGCAAACTGTATTGTTGGATGCAAGATTTTCTCATGAAAAGAGAAATGAGAACAGTACTAAGGGGAAATTACTCATCATGGAAAGAAGTGACTAGTGGAGTACCACAGGGCTCAGTGCTGGCACCAATCATGTTTTTAGTGCATATAAATGATGTAGACAGTAACACTGGAAATGAATGCTATCTAAATATGTTTGCAGATGATGCAAAAATACAAAGGAGAAATACTAACACAGACTCTTGTAAAGAGCTACAAGAAGAATGAAATAAACTTCATGAATGGAGTAATGCAAGGCAAATGGAAGTCAATGTGGACAAGTGTCATGTAATCAAGTTTGGTAAAAGTGGAAAAAGACCTGATTGGGATTATACGTTTGGAAATAAAACCCTACACACATCAGAAAGAGAGAAGGACCTAGGTGTGATTATCAATAACAGACTATCTCCGGCTGACCACATCAGTGAGAAGGTACGGAACATGTATACACTGCTTGCCAATATGAGAATAGCATTCACATACATAAATGAAGCCATGCTAAGAATGATCATAACATCATTCATCAGACCAACCCTGGAGTATGCATTAGTAGTCTGGAGTCCTCATCTCAAAAAACACATAGACAAGATTGAAAAAGTTCAAAGTGCCACTACAAGATGGGTTCCAAGCTTAAGGGATCTAAGCTATGAAGAAAGACTAAATAAATTGAATCTACCAACACAACAAGAGAGAAGGAAAAGAGGTGACATGATTATGCTATTTAAATGCATATCAGGGAAGGAGAAAATAGACATAAATGATTACTTATCGTATGGGGAAGCATCAGCAAGAGGACACCGCAAAAAATTGCATAAAAAAGAGGTGATAAAGACGTAAGGAAATTTAGTTTCCCAAATAGAGCAATTGATCAGTGGAATGCACTACTGAATGAAATAGTGTGTGCCAAACAATTCACAAATTTAAGGATATGTACGATAAATATGGTTTAACCTCTGGGCTACAAAACTGGATAGAATATACATATATGTTTGTTACAGTGTCACTAACAACAAATGAAATAATAAACAAATCAGATGTTTCTAGGCAATTTTCATAGTTTTTTTTTTTTTCGATTTACCCGAAAACTATTGGACGTATCAAACTGAAACTTTCACAGATGAAAGATTGTGAAATTCTGCATGTAAACATGTCCTTTGCAACTGCACGTCGTGGAAAAAAAATTTTCACGGTGATGTTGGGAAGTTATCAGAAGCTAGTTTTCACATAAATAAGGTTTATTCAGGCTTCACTTCTGTACATTTATTCATCTGCTTTGTGTTTTTTTTTTTCTTATCTGATAGTACAAACATCAACGAAGATGATGGGAAGCAATTTATAACAATATAAGCACTTTCCGAGGGTAAATTGGGCCATAGAAATTTTTCCCTCACTGTGCGAGCAAAGCCAGCCTGAGCGAGGTTTTGGTTCTGGGCGTCGAATCAAAACTTACTAAAAACTTAAGGGAGGTAATAAACTTATCTGGGTAGTTTTGTATGGATCCACAATTTGCTTTCGTAATTACTTTGCCACGAGTCTTAGTGTCATATGCAAATTTTGCTATCATAGACACAAATCTATTTTCTGGATACTGATACACACACACACAAACACACACACACACACATATATATATATATATATATATATATCTCCATCCATCCATTGCCAGACGCCATGTATCCCAAACGGGGTGGTCAAGGGCTTAGAGTTAATTGTTTTACAGGGAGGGGCACTAATCCTCCACCAACCCCACTTGACACGTAGGGATGCCAACAGCATCTGGTGTTCCCAGGCGGTCACCCATCCAAGTACTAACCAGACCCAACGTTGCTTAACTTCGCTGATCGGATGGGAAGCGGTGTACTCAACGTGGCATGGCCGTTATATATATATATATATATATATATATATATATATATATATATATATATATATGAGCCGCGCTGTAGTAGTAGTAGTAGTACTTGTTCCCTAGGCAGTCTGGCCGAACAGCCCCAAGTCCCTAAGGAAGGCCACGGCTGAGACCAGGCTTTCCTTCAGAGTTCTCAAGGAGTGTATGTTGTGTTCTTGGCACAAGTGATTGTGTGCAGTGCAGTCTTCCATAATGGGCTTAACCTGCCCTATCCCGACCGATTTTCCACCACTGACCCCCCCCCCCATCCCGACCAATTTCGGAGAAAAAAAAATTTAGGCTTAAACCTTTGCTTTTGGTGAGAAACATCGAAAATCCATAGAGAAAGCACTCACCTGAGGTTTAAAATATTGAATAAAGGTAGCAGTACCCCTTACCTTACTGGATTCTCTATCAGGCTGGCTCCAAAGAAAACGAGTTCTATGGGAGGGTAACTATTCCACACCACTCATAAACAATATTTATTTATTTATTTGGTATGAATTTATATGTAGTACGAGAGTATGGTTTTTACACAGTAATATAGGCAATATAAGCATTGTTTCACTCACCAAACACATCAACATACCTGACTTTTTTGGCAACATTACCTGATCATCATTTCTGACTGTTTCTTCCTCTAATGCTATATAAACTTTGTCCTCCACATTGTCATCAATTGGGGAATCACTCTGGCCTTGAATTTCGTATTGTGGCACGACATGTCTGTACTGGCCAGGTCACTGGTAACAGGTGAAATGCTGAGAAAATGGCATGCAGGGGGGGGGGGAAGTCATGCAGGGTAAGAAATTGACCCTGCCTGGCATCTTGTAGAGGAAGGTGTCCTGTGTAAACCTACCAAAAATCATGTGCAAAATATGAAAATTGTGCAAATTAGGGACCTTGCAATTGCTCCACTTTTATACGTCAACGGGAGTCACAGTGACAAAACGTGCTGATGTTTATATATATATACATCAATGGGAGTCGGCAGGTTAATAGTGTGGGGTGCTGTGTTGCATCCTGAACAGGCATCAGCAACTGAGTCATCCAGCCTCTTCTGATAATTCAAGAGGGCTGGATGATGCCCACAGCTCAGCCTGGCCAGGTGGACCTTGTCCACACGAGTGAGGTAGGATTCAGAGGGGTGGATATTAGGAGGCCATGCAGGCAGCTGTGTGTTGTCTTTGAGTGACTGAATGGAGCAGCGAGTGATTTGAGCATGGATATGCTTCTGGAAGTTGGTTTGAGGTGGGCGAGGGGTAGAGATGCAGTATTTGTGTATGATATTGTGTTTTGGGTGTTGTTTTGATGATCCTTGGTGTGTGTGGACGTGTTGCCATGTAGTGTCGTGGATAGTGTGGGTTTGTGGAGGCTGCAGCAAGAATTTGTGTGCCTCTCATGTCTAGATGATCCTTGACTTTGAAGACTTTGGTTTCTTGGTGTAGGTGGTCTGTATGTGTAGTAAGTGTGCAGGTGTGATTATTTTTAGGGCCTTGTTCTGTATGGTCTGTAAGGTGTTGTAGTGTGTTTTAGTGAGATTAGAAATCCAAGGAGTGCTTGCATAATTCATCACTGAACGAATATAGTCTGTATATTGTACTGTGGTGATGGTTTTTTGTTGTGTCCGAGTGTTGTATTGGCAAGTGACTTTAGGGCATTGGGTCTTGGTGTTAATTTATTTTTAATGTTTGTGATGTGTTGTTTAAATGACCTAGATGTATTGTACGTTACATCAATGATTTTGCACGTGTGTGTGTGTGTGTGTGTGTGTGTGTGTGTGTGTGTGTGTGTGTGTTAAGGGGGTGTTGTTTATGGTGAGGTGCGGAATGTGACTATGTTCTCCTGTCCAGTTTGTGAGAAGGGTCACTGTAGATTTGGCTGGGGCTATTTTGAGTGTTTCTGGTGAACCATTCGTGTAGTGTGTTGAGGTAAGTTTTGGTGATGTGTACGGCTGTGTCTGCATTTTGTGTGTACATGTAAGGGTTATGTCATCTGCATAGGCAGCTATGTGTATTTGTGGTGTATGGGGTCTGGGTGTGTCGTGCATGTATAGGTTAAAGAGTGTAGGGGACAAAACAGTTCCTTGAGGGACGTCGTTTGTGAAGTTTCTGTTGTTCGATGACTGACCGGCAAATGTTACATGTGCACATCTGCATGCTAAGTAGTTTGCCAGGCCTCTTTCTGTGTTGTTGTGCATGTTTGTGTTGAATATTTTGTTTTTGAAGCTGTGGTGGGGAATGGCATCAAAAGCTTTGCTAATGCCTTGTGTGACTAGGAGTGTTCTATGTGTTGGCCTAGCTAAATTGATGCCATCAAAAACTCTTTGTGTAAGGTCCGTACAGTAAGAAGAGTGTTTGTGGAGTGTAGCGGCCTAAAACCATGTTCTGATGGTGCTAGGGGATGTGAGGAGTTACTAATTGTAATACCAGTTGTTCAGTGACTTCGGAGGGGTTGCAGATGAATGCGATGGGGCAGTGTAAGGAAGGTAATGTGGGGTCTTTGTTGGGTTTGGGGATAGTGAGGATAGTACCATGCTTCCAGATGTTGGGTATTATGTTGAGTAAATGTAGTTTCATATGTTGGTCAGTGCTTGTATGCCTTGTGGTCCAGTATGTTTAAGGTGTATGTTGCTTATGTTGTCTGGGCCACAGGCATATGAATGCTTCAGGTTGCTAATGATGTGCTTCGTCTGGTTCTACATGAAAGGTGCGATGTGTGGGTCTGTGGGAAACTGTCTCTTGTGCCAGGTGCTACGTCGGTCGTCCCGGGTGGGGTTTTGGATGACTTACGTGTGAAAACTGATTGATGAGAGTGTTTGCTTGTTGTTTGTTTGAGGGTATGGTGCCTGTTGTTGTGATGGCAGTGTGTGATTGTGGAGTGATGCTGTTGGATATTGTGATGCTGGTTGTTGTTTTGAGGGGTTTGCTGGTGTTTGTTTTGTAATCAAGTGTTTGATGAAAATTATTCCAATTTAGCGTTTGCTGTTCTGATATTTTATTGTTTATCTGAGTGTTGAGTGCTTTTATTTGTTGTACAGTGTCTTGTGTATGGGGTGTTGGGGAGTGTTGCAGTGTGTCGCATTGACTGATGAGACCTTGACTTTCTGGTGTAAAGTTGGGATTGTGTCTCTTTCTGTTGCCTATAGGGATGTATCTTTTGTCTGCATTTTGAATAACTGTATTGAAATTGTGCACAGCGGTGATGATGTTTGTGATGGGTGTACTGTTTATTGCCTCAAAGTGTTGTTCTGTTTCAGTTGTGAAGGCCTCCTAGCTGGCTTTCTTATAATTAGTGTACGTGTGTCTATGGCCAGATGGAGTGATTCTAGTTTTAATAGTGATGATGATCGGGAGGTGGTCAGAGCCAAGGGTTTTAGCCACTCTCCAGGATGTTGTGGGGGCGAGGTTTGGGGAGCAAAAGGTGATGTCTGGGGATGATGAGAGGAAGAGGGCTTGGTGTGGGATATGGGTATGTTGATGGAGATTGATGAGGATGAAAAGATTATCTGTTTGATGAGGATGGAAGATTATCTGTTTGGGATTATAGTATCAGCCCTCTGGCTAACAGGGCTGTTGATATGCCAGGCCGACTCCTTGTGTTGAAACCATGGCATAGTTTGTTTGCTTGTCCTTTAATCACGTCCAAACCAAGGGCCAGAGACCCTCAGAACCATATGTATTCTGAATCAAGGTGACACAAGGATTGTTTTAGGGGGGGGTCAAAACTCAGATCTGGGTCATTTGAGGTCGGCGATAGTGTGTTTGCCTTTTTGGCTGGGCAACGCCAGGTGCCCCTGCAGCCCAGTTTTTGGTATGGAGACTCACTTGACCTCCAATTCGGACTTCGGACATAGGCTATGTCAGGATGACTTATGAGGTCATTTGAGGTCATTGCTCAGAGGCCATTAGAGGTCACCGGTAATACACACTCAAACGACTCGAACCAGCAGCCCAGTTTTGGCCATGGAGACTTACGTGACCTCCTCTTCGGACATGGGCTATGTGAGGTTGATCTTCGAGGTCATTTGAGGTCACCAGTCAGACAGCATAATTTTGAGGTCACAGGTAATAGTAGACTAGCGTGCACAACTACTAGGCGTTAGTCTGTGAAAGCTGAAATTGTAGGTTCCTGGACCTCTTATAATCCCTCTTCAGAAGCATGAGGTACATTGTCTTTCTGGAGTAGAAAGAAAGACTGAACTAGAACAATATATATATATATATATATATATATATATATATATATATATATATATATATATATATATATATATATATATATATATATATCATCATCATCATCATCATCCGGACCTCCATTTCCACCCTAGGGCAGGATGAGGAGTAGCAATGTCCAGACAGCCCAAATTTGCCCACTCCAATAGGCCACACTTCCATTCACTCATCATTCAAGCCCCTCAAATCCCGGCTCTGTCTGATATGCCAGAAACATTCACCATGTTCTGTAGCTTTACAAAAACATATCCGATAGTGTCAGTCCAGACGCTGTCACGTTATAATGGGGTACCAAATCCCTGATCACGCACTTCTCCTCACAACATTCATCCAGCCAGCTCGAACTCTTGTCAGTCCCCTAGCCTCACCGACTTCCAAACCTCTCTTCCTCACACATTCATCCACCATATCCCTCCACCTTCTCCTTCGCCTATATCGTCTCCTCCCTCCTTCAGATTCTCTCAGATATACCTTTTTCACCATTCTGTTGTTATTTATTCTCTCCACATGACCATATTATCTCAGTACATTCTTTCTGATGGTGGTGTCCACAGACTTCCTCAATCCACATCTTTCACAAATCACATTATTTCGTATCCTATCCACTCTCTATACTTTACATGCAATCCTCAGCAGTCCCAGCTCCACTGCTCTCACTCCTGACTTTTCATTTTCATGCCACACCATAACATCACATTCATATGTTAAAGTTGACAATAACACTCATTCATGTAAGCCTCGTGCAGCTGCAACACTCAAGCCTTGGTTTCTTATCAAGGCCTCCATTGCACCAGCTACTTTTCTTCCTTGTGTCACTCTACTTTCCACTTCTTTTGCACATTTTCCTCTCTTTTCTATAACTGTACCCAGGTATTTGAACTCTTTTACCAATTCCAGTCTCTCTCCATGCACTGTAACATAGAACTGGGAGTCACCTTCTCTCTCAGTAACATTTACTCTCAAGGAACGACGCTCACAGACATCAGCAAAACTCTGCACTAGTCTACCAAGTTCCTATTGCATCATCAGCATACAACAAATTTGAGATATTCCATCCACCACCGTTCATTACCAACGCCATCCCCCTCTCAATTACTCGTGTTTTTACCTCTCTCAATCACGTCATCCATATATATATTTAAGAACCATGGGGACATCACACAACCTTGTCGCATGCCCACACCAATCAAGAGCCATTCAATAGATGCCCATTAACCCTTACACATGCTTCACTACCATCATAAAATTCTTGACGGCACCTAGCAGCTTACCATCTACACCGTACACTTGGCAAGATTTCCGACTGGACCACATGGTTGCGGGATTTGGGTAACGTGCCAACAACGTGCGCCTGTGTGTGTGTGTGTGTGTGTGTGTGTGTGTGTGTGTGTGTGTGTATGTGCCCGACAATTTTTCGATTCGCTAAGCTTCATCCTCCGAATTATATTATGTAGCCATTTTATTATGCTATAGTATAGTTTATTAAATATCATGTGATTGGGATACTGGGCTGTACACTATACTATTTATAGTCTGAGTTATACAGAAATGGCGCGATGAAGGGGGAAGTATGGGAGTGAGCAGCCAACATTTGTATATTCTTAGTCATTACAGTATAGTTATTAAGGTGTCAATGATATCCTGTATCCTAAATAATAATAAACCTATTTATCTTTATTATCTTTATATAGACCCGATTACACACTAGGATACCCCCTCCCTCGTTAACGGAAAACATGCAGCCTGCTCCACCACCTCGATTCTCTCTCTCTCTCTCTCTCTGGGGGCGCGGTAGCACAGTGGTGGCGCGCTGAGCTTGTGATCGGGAGGTCGCAAGTTCGAGCCTCGCCCGGGCTACCGTTGCCGGGAGGGGTAGCGCCCTCCTGTAACCCAGCTGGGCTATATGGCCTTAGTTGCCTAGCTCGGGGAATTCATTTCTCCATTTCTCTCTCTCTCTCTCTAAAACTCCTCAGCTGGCTATCAGTAAACACACACACACAGACACACACACACCGCTCACTGGTGCAGTGGTAACGCTCTCGCTTGCCAACTGGTGGACGGGAGTTCGCGCCTCGCTCAGGTTGCGAAAAGTTTCACTGACGAAGTGGGTGGTTACTGTCCCCCTTGAGCAAGGGGACGGGTGTGTGCGTGTGTGAAGGTCACAGCCTTGCCCTTAGATCGGACTATATGAGCTCTCAGCTCCCTTCCGGGAGGGTAAAAGCTGACCATCACGACCATCAAGTGATCCTGACCGACCCGGTGAATTACATCATCAGTTTGTGCTAATGTGTAATGACGTTGCATTTAGTATGTTTACCTAAAATTTAATACTGTGTCAAAATACAAGTGCAATACATAACCACCTCACATTACGGATTACGTTAACCAGTAATCAATACTAATTTGCATAGTTTATGTTTCAGTAATAGTCATGGGGTAGCCATACCCACAGTGATATTTTCGTTAATGCTAAAGGTAATCGAGTGTTCAGTACAGCGGTTCCCAACCTGGGAGCCATGGGCCTTATTGGTAATATAAGATATTATAAGGTATTTGGTCTGGGTAAAACCTGACAGAAATCAAGTATGAAATATACCTTACTGTGCTAGTTTAGCCTTAAGTATCTATCTATCTATTGCCAGACGCCTCAATCCCGCTTGGGGTGGCCACAAACAAATCGCCTCCAAGTCGCCTTGCCCCACGCCATTTCACAGCCCTGCTCCCAACTCACACCCCCCTCTCTCATATACCTCTCCACCCCATCCCTCCATCTCATCCTCGGCCTCCCCCTCCCTCTTCCCCCCTCCACCTCACTCACATACACTCTCTTCGTCAGTCTTTCACCCTCCATCCTCTTCACATGGCCAAACCACCTCAGTGTGTTCCTCATAACGCTTCCTATCACATCCACATCCACACCACAAAGCTCCTTTATATCCTCATTCGTCAGCCTGTCTCTCCACGTGACTCCACAGGCTCCTCTTAAATAACTCATTTCCACTGCTCTCAATCTTGACTTGTGTCCTTCCAACAATGTCCAAGCTTCACTTCCGTACGTTAGAGTTGGTATCACAATACTGTCATGTAGTAACTTTTTCACTTCCATGCTCACTTCCCTGTTTCTTATCACTACTTTCAAGGAACCAGCAACCTTTCTTCCCTGCTGTACCCTTTCAAGCACTTCACCCTCCAAACCTCCATCCTTACTCATCACACTACCCAAATACTTAAACATACTCACATTTTCCAATTCCTTACCATCTAACCTCGCTGTACATTCACTAACTTCACCTCTCTCAAAGACCATCACTTTACTCTTCCCTACATTCACCTTTAGGTTCCGTTTCTTACACACTCTCTCAAACTCATCCACCAAGCCTTGCAGCTCCCCTTCGTCTTCACTCAACAACACAGTATCATCTGCAAACAATAGTACGGGGAGTTTCCAAACACTATCCTCTCTCACCAGGGCCACTCCAACATCCACTACCCTACCTTGTACCTCTTTTATTACCCCATCCATGTACAGATTGAACAACCATGGAGACATGACACATCCCTGTTTCAAACCAACTTTCAAAGAGAAAAATTCACTTAGTTCACCATCCACACGCACTGCAGCCTTCGCACCATCGTACATACTCTTCACAGCATTCAACAACTTCCCATCTACTCCATATATTCTTAACACTTTCCACAATCCTTGTCTATCCACCCTGTCATATGCTTTCTCCAAATCCATGAAAGCCGCATACAACTTCTTTCCCTTCTCTAGAAACTTTTCCACTAAAGATCTAAGAATGAATATCTGATCTACACAACCTCTTCCCTTCCTAAAGCCTCCCTGTTCTTCCCCAACTAATTTCTCTGTTCTTTCTCTAACTCTCTCTATAAGTATCCTACCATACACTTTTCCTATTATACTAAGAAGACAAATGCCCCTATGATTACCACACACTTCTTTTTCCCCTTTTCCTTTGTACAAGGGAATAATTATACCTGACTTCCAATCCTCCGGGACTCTACCTTCCTCCCAGGCCAATCTGCACATCTTCCACATCCATTCTACTACTATCTCTCCCCCATGCTTCAGCATTTCAACACACACTCCATCAATTCCTGGGGCTTTCCCCGATTTAACTTTCTTCATTGCTTCCACAACTTCTATCCTACTGATTTCTTCCTGTCTTCTCACCTCCCTCCTTCTCCCAGCCATTCCCCAGCCACTTATACTCGCATTACTTCCATCCTCTACGTTCAACAATTCCTTAAAGTGTTCTCTCCATCTGCTCACTTTTTCTCCCTTCTCCACTAGTAATCTACCATTTTTATCTTTCACTCCCCTGCTAACTTCACTTCCACCCTGTCTTACTCTTTTCACTTCTCTCCAGAACATTTTCTTACGGTCCCTCCACTTTACACTCAAATTCCTTCCAAATTCCTCATCCACTCTCTTCTTACTCTCTCTTACTAATCTTTTCACCTCTCTCTTCCTTTCCACATATAACTCTCTCTTCCGCCTCTCAACTTCTTCCACGCCCCTATTTCTCACCCATTCATTGTATGCTTTCTTCTTTTGTGCCACAGCCTGTTTCACCTCTTCAGTCCACCACGCTGTTCCTTGCACCCCCCTCTGTCTTCTCTTCCTTCCACACACCACATCACATGCTGCACATATTTCTTCTGTAAATATCTTACACACACCTTCCACGTCTCCCATCTGCTCCAATTCATATTTGCCCAATCGTTCCTCCACTTCTCTCCTATACTCTGCCTTTTTCTCATCCTCTTGTAAACTTTCCACTCTCCTTGCAACTACTCCTTCCTCTCGTCTTTCCCTTCTTCTATTCCTCCATCTCACTTGCATCCTAATTCTGGCCACCACCAAGTAGTGGTCAGAAAGTCCACTCCCCCAACCTCTATACACTCTTGCATCCTTTACACATCTTCGCATCCTTTCATCCACACACACATAATCAATCATTGCCTTCCTTTCATTCAGTTCACCACCCACCCTTCTCATCACTCGCCATGTATACCTGTGGATCATTTTATGCCTGAAGAGGGTATTGGCTATCACCAACCCCCTCCCAGCACAAATGTCCACTAACGCACTCCCATTCTCATCTATCTCGGCAGGCACACCCCACTCACCAACTATTCCATCCACCTTCACATTACCAACTTTACCATTCATGTCACCAATCAGAAACACTCTCTCATTCCTTCCAAACTTTTCCATGCACACTTCCACATTTGTCCAGAACTCTTCTCTCACTCTTCTAGCACGATCTTGCGTTGGCGCATACACACACACAATCGCCCACATTTGTATTCCAACTTTCAACTTTACCCACACAATCCTTGACCCAACTGATCCATACTCTCTTAAGTAGATTGGGGTCATTACCGTTTTCTCTTTGCACAGTTTTCCATAGAGAAGGTAAAAACATATGACACAGTTTAGCCCTGTCAGCTGTAATGGAAGCAACTCTTACTTCTGCTGTGATTTCAGCTCCACACATTTGGCCTTCAAGCTGATAGTGAACCTTCTACTGGTGTATGTAGCCTACTGTACTCATGGTATTTACCCCTGCATTAGTTAGTGGGGTATTAGACTGAACCAGATTTCCAATTCCTTAGCTTTTCTGTATGCTTCACAGCCCATTGAAAAAAAAAAAAAAACGATGTCAAATACCTCTCTCGACCCAATGACCCTACTAAACTTACATATGGATACACTGCTCAAAAGGACAAATCAGTTAAACTTTTATTGATGCATAAAAATCTTTTTGCACATAAAACATTTAGTGACCATACTGAATATTTTTTTAAGTTAATATCCACTAGTGATTAATCTTTCATTTACTTATTTTATTTTTTCTTTTCAGGCATTGGCTGCTGGCTATCTGATCAAGAGCTGAGATCATGGCTTCAGGGCGCAAGAAACGAAAATACCTACAAGAATGCTTAAAGCTAGGATTTACATCCATTACCTCACATGGACAAGAAAAACCTCAGTGCGTTTTGTGCCACAAAGTTTTGAGCACAGAATCAATGAGGCCATCAAAGATGAAACTACACCTTGAAAAGAATCATGTGGAATATGCTGGACGAGACATGGATTTTTTTAAGCAACAGGGCTGGGATGCACAAAACTCCGTCGGATGGCAGCCTTAAGGCTGGCCTTATATGAAATATTAAAGGCGGCCCTACGGCTGCCTCTAAGGCTCATGCACGACGACCAGTTGCCTTTATCTTAGGGCTGACTTATCGTGCATTGGTCTTAGCTAAGGCTGGCCTTAACTGTAGGGAATGTTTTGGGGGAAATCTAGTGCGTCAGCTGCGACCCTGCCGACCAATCAGACGGCAGAACACAAACACTGGGCCAATCACAGACCTTCATGAATCAGCTGGGGGTGAGAGGCGAGAGGAGACTGAGGAGTGTTTATGTTACCGTCATAGTGGGAAACCAGTCACTGTATAGAACGCCTAGGTAAACTTCAAGCCAAGGTGTAAGATAAAATCATCTGTACACATTTCCTTGGTATTCTGTAGATTACCGTGTTTATTTTAGGAAACGTGAGAAACGACCAAACCGCAGCAAACCGACAAACTGTGAACTCAGTCATTTGAGTACGTTACAGTAGGTTAATTTAGGCTGCGGTTAGTTTTAGGCTGGGATGGTCTGGGCTACGTTTAAGTTTGATTACGGTAGGTTAGGTTAGAAATTTAGGTAAGTGCTTAACATAACGTTCTTCTAAATTAATCTAACCTAACCTAGCCTAACCTAACTTAACCTACATTATCCCAGCCTAACCCCCTGCTGTTTATTACATTATACTTTGCCATAAATATGTTAGACATTCTACAGAATACCTATGCATTCTATTAAAGTCCCAGGTTAGGTAAAATATATAAAGTCAGAATGAAATAAACTTATTTCATACTTTGCCAAAAAATGTTGGTCATTCTATAGAATTCCTAGGCGTTCTATACAATACATTATTTCCACAATGCCGGTAACAAAAACACAACAGTCAAGGATTAGCACGTGAAGTGCCGATAATTAATTGAAAATGTCAGGTGCAATGACAAGTCCCAATATTAGTGATGAAGAGCAATACACCCACACAAGCTTTAAAACATTAGTAAGATGAGAGGGTTTAGGAGTAGAGAAATAAAATAGCAATATGAATAGGAACTTATGTTTACCATGTTTTACCTAACCATTGTCTAACTTTAAACAAAGTAATCAGCAACCACAATTACCTGGCATAAAAATGTCACCATAGACACCTTGGTTCAGATCTCTGGTGGTTAGAATTAGCCCAGATATAGGCAGCGTGAGTGCTGCCAGGATATCTGTAATTACAGCTCATTATCATTTTTTTGCTGTCACAAACAACTTGCACAGCCAGTGAATGAAACCGTTTGTGGCTGACACATGTTCTTTGTTATCTGGGGCCTTAATTGGTATTAGGGTTCAATCCATTGCTCCAAGCACTTTAGGAAGTTAGGAATAATGATGAATTATCACCAGTCCATAATATGGCTGCATGGCATAGTAGAGGGAAAATAAAGACCATAAGAAACACAAAACATCAAGAAAAGGGGGTAGAAAGGAAGACAGAAGAGGACAGAAAGGAAAGAAAGACTGGAGACAAAAAGGCCCCTTTTAGTTGCCCCTTACAAGCAGGGATACTGGGAATGTATTCTTCCCCTTCCTTGCTGTGGGAACTCAAATACTTCAAGAAATTTGTTTATTCTGTGGAAACCCTCGTCTCTGTCCTTCTCAGCAAACCACTGGGTATCTTAATTTTTCTCAGTAATTTTCTGTATAAACTGTCACACGTGATATCACTTTGCATACACTTGACTCATGAATACCACCCTCCAACAACACTGAAAATTCCTACTAGCGTAGAACCTCTGGGTTGCCAAAAATTGTTGTGTAGGCAAGAATGGCATGGCAATGTAACGTGACACTCCCAATATGAGGCTCAAGTTCCTTTAAACGAAGGAATTCGCTCTTGGGGAGGCGATATTGTCTCAATACATGTTCATCATTTATGTTACAGGGGTTCAGTGGCTCCAAGAAACCTCCATTCCCTTCGCAAAGCACGATCTAGTTCACAGGCAACTCATCAACTCCATGCCGAGGCAAACAATAACAAGTTGGGTCCGGTTTGTGCTACAGAGAATATCAAATCGGAGTTACTTTATTTACGGGTCTCAGTACGTTAAGGCTGCTCCGACCCAGCCTCAGCGGTTGAGGCGGCCTTACCGAGGCTTACCCTCCTGTTGGTGCTTCGTGCATGGGCCTTAGCGACCCACGGCCTTAAACTACCCGACTTAAGGCCGTGTGTAGCCTTAAGGCCGTTATGCATCCGGGCTCAGGAGCAGAAGTTGAAGCGACAGAAACTGGATGAGGGAGGATCCTTCCAACAACAAAATACTGCTGTTGTGCAGGTTTCTTTTGAGGTATCTCTTGAAATAGCAAAGAAGCAAAAACTTCATGCAATTGGAGAGACACATGTCAAAACTTGTACTTTACTAATTGTAGAGACACTTATCAAACCTTGTACTTTACTAATTGTAGAGGGCATTTTTGGGAAGGCTGCAGCTCGCAAAGTGGAACAGGTGTCATTATCAAACAACACAGTGCAGCGTCGTATACATGATATGTCAGAAGATATAAAACTGCAAGTTATTAGTGAGATGAAAGAAGCCCTTTTTGGCTTATTTGCATTTCAAATTGATGAGTCAACAGATGTAAGCTCCTGTTCACAACTACTATCATTTGTTCGATATGTCAAAGGAAATGACATAAAAGAGGAATTTTTATTTAGCACTACCCTTGAAACAACAACAACAGCTGATGACATTATGCAAAAAATGGTACAATTCTTTGATGCTGAAGGAATTCTGTGGGAAAACGTTTGTGGTTTATGCACAGATGAAGCCCCATCCATGCTTGGCTCCAAATCAGGGTTCCAAACAAAGGTAAAAAGCCTGGCATCTCAAGCTAAAGGAAATCATTGTATGATTCATCGTTATGCCTTATCTTGCAAGACTCTCCCTCAACCACTGAAGGAAATTCTAGAAACGGTAATCAAGATTGTGAACTTTATTAAAGCTGGGGCTCTTAACAGTCATCTCTTCAAGAAGATGTGCAAGGATATGAGTGCTGAGCATGAGACGTTGCTGTATTTTACTGCAGTACAATGGCTCTCAAAAGGAAATGTTTTGAGCCGTTTCTTTGAGCTTCGTGAAGAAGTCAAACATTTCTTGGACATTCGGGGAAAACATGAGCTTCTCCAGCATTGTGAAGCAGAACAATGAAATGAACAGCTAGCTTATCTTGCAGACATTTTTGAGCAGCAAAATCAACTTAACCTAAAGCTCCAGGGAAGGGGAAATACTATTATACATTTTCAAGATAATCTCAGAGGGTTCATCGCTAAGGTTCAGAACTGGCAACGGAAAGTAAACAAAGGAAATATCTCTATGTTTGAGAGACTCTCTGAAATCCATGACAATAGTGAAAAAGAGCTTGATTCTTTGTTGAAAGCTAACATCCTTGAGCATCTGGAATCACTGGAAATGGAGCTGTTGAGATATTTTCCTGATTTAGATGACATTGAGGCAAAGATTGTGAGGAATCCCTTTTCTAGCAACGTAGGTGTTGATACCATCCCAGAAGCAATACAAGATGAGTTTCTGGATCTCCAAAATGACTCCTTTGCCAAAGATGCATTTGAGGAGAAGAGCTTGACCGAGTTTTGGGTTGGGTTGAGAGGCTACCCAAACATCTGCAAAATGGCTATGCGTGTACTCCTGCCATTTGCTTCTACTTACCTCTGCGAGTCAGGCTTCTCAGCTTTGCTGAATATCAAAAATAAACAAAAATAAACAACGTAATCGATTGTAAGTTGAAGATGACATCCGTTGCTCATTGAGTGTCACTCAGCCTCGGATTTCCAAACTGGTACAAAATCTGCAGGCTCAGCGTTCTCACTGAGCTCTTGGGAACTGTCTTAACGAGAGTATTTTTCACTTTCGTGAATGAGAATTAAATCCATCAATATATATTATCAATACATGTAGGAAACATGCTCTAGTCCTGTCTTTAGTCATACATTTTTTACTTGCATTGAAGCAAAGAAGGTTTAATTTTCAAGTTATTTTTGTTAAAATAATAATCATTTTAATAAAATAAGGATAAAAGTTTAAGTAGGATTAAAAGGATTACTTCTTTCCACACTTTTTGCTATGTATAATCATTATTTTACAGTAAAATCTTTAACTCACGTCGTGTATAACTACCTTAATAACGTGTATACTAGCTGTCTGCACGATACCAAATATTAAAAATATATAAATATACGATCTGAGTTATATAGGGGCCATGGACCTTCTCATAATTTTCTCGGGGGGCCACAGGACCAAAAAGGTTGGGAACCAGAGGGAAGGTGGCCGCTGACACCTTCAATCCTCATAGCTACGGTGGTGAGTTGTAGTGTCACTGTAGAGGTTCCTGTTCCTCCAGTTATGTCAATAATTAAAGCTAACATACTGATGAACAGACATTTCTTATGAAAAATACAAACAGTCTATATGGAACTCTCAAAATACATTTATGAAGCATATTGTGGAGGCTTTCCAGCTCTCACGCACCAGTCTTGGTCCTTTGTTTCAGTATTACCAGCCTGACAGTGTGCAATGTTAATAAATATACTATTAATGTTAGTTCTATATGCTTATTTACATTTGGAACAACAGAATTCAAAGCAGGATTTCATTCAGTACACAGAATGCCAAATACAGTGTGTGTGTGTGTGTGTGTGTGTGTGTGTGTGTGTGTGTGTGTGTGTGTGTGTGTGTGTGTGTGTGTGTGCGTGTGGGTGTGAGACAACACTTGTGGTGGGGGTGGGGGGAGTATACAGTAGTGGGTATGGAATGTGTGTCATGGTGGTAATATGGGTGTGTGCATACGTGGCTAAGGACCTTCAAGACTAATATGTAATCTTTGCCTTTAACAGCTGATGACACACCTCATTATTTATTTAGGTTCTATTCATAAGATTGTAGCATGTTACGTTATTATTTTATATATGATTTTGTTTTGGGAAAGACAAACACTGAAATATTTTAAACAAATGCATTATGTGTGGCAAAATACACGAATAACAGTATTTCAGGAAGAAATATTACCGTATTATAACATCTATTTAAATATGTTGTAGGTGCAGCGTTTCTTAAGCTTAGATTATCGGATTTCCTTTGATCAGTATGTTACGTTATAGTGTAGCTTTGAGTTAGGTAATATGTTATATATTGTATTATAAGTGATGTCATGGTGGACGTTCACTTAAAACTACATCGAACAGACAGCAGTTGTTAGTAGTTGTCGGGATGATCTAAGTGGGTGGTTGGGTTGGGTGGCAGGATGGGTTCAGGGTGAAGTGAGAAGTGAATGAGTAAATGAGTTGAGTGGCATTGTTGGGTGAACTTCGCGTGTGGCATTCTTGGGTTAGCAGGGTGGATAGCAGGGATCGGTGGGCAGGGTGGGTGGCAGGGGTGAGATCGGTGGTTTGTGTTGGATGGGTTGAGTGGGTAGGTGGATAAGTAGGTGGGTGTATATGTGGCTGTCCAGATTACAAGGCAAGAGAGGGACTTATTTGGCCAAATAACTTTCAGTTGTTACTTGGATTTTAGTCTATCGCTTAGAACACGTTGGATAAGTATTTGGAAACCAGACTCTATACATTAAGGTCATTGTATTGAAATCTGCTAAAACTTCGATATAATCACTTCTCATGGAACTGAATATGGATTTATGCACTTGATAATACACCTAATAGTGAGATAAATGAAGTAACATTACATGCGGCAAGACGTGAGAGTGAGCGAAGCTTCATATCTCCGATCCATCTGCCCAACCAATCAGTGTGTGTGTGTTTTTTTTTTTTGGGGGGGGGGTAAGGAGGGGGAGTTAGGGGGGGTAGACGTGTGCGATTAACCTGACCTCTGGTGGCAGATTATCTTGTATCACGAATTTATGTCCGGAGCTGTACTCACACACACACACGGGCGTGTGCTGTTGCCATGTTAGCCATATCCCGCAACCAGGTGGTCTAGTCGGAAATTTTGCCGAGTGTACATGCGCAAAACCTTCCACAGTCCTTTCCGTTTGCTTTGTTGTATGGTTTTTCCAGATCCATAAATACCTTATAGTCCTTCTCACAAACTTTCTCCACTATCTGTCTCACTGCAAATATTTGATCCACACATCCTCTGCCACTCCTAAAGCCATCCTGTTCATCATTCATTAGGACTTCTGATATCTCTCTTGCTTTATAATAATTCTTCCATATACCTTCCCTGCCATACACAAAAACTTATGCCACAATAATTCTTGCACTCACTTCGCTAACCTTTACTTTTGTACAGAGATACAATCACAGTCTTTTTCCACTCTGCTGGCACAGTTTCACTCATCCATGCCTTCTTACATATCTCCAACAAGCACTTCATTGCACTCTGTCCACAATACTTAACCATCTCTCCATGCACCTCATCAACCCCAGCTGCTATCCCATTTTTCAGCCGCATCACAGCGCCCTTCATTTGTGCGAGTGTCACGTCTCCTGGCACTGCATTCCTTTAGTTTATATGCATATATATATATATATATATATATATATATATATATATATATATATATATATATATATATATATATATATATATATATATAAAAGAAGAGAGGAAGGAAAAACAAATGAATAAAAAAATAATCCATACACCAGATTACTGGCATCCTGAATTCATATAATATCTGTAACAGTTGGACTTGAACAGCTGTAGGTTGAAGTTTGAAGGGAAACAACTCTGGGGAAGCGAGTTCCAGAGAGATGCAGTTCGGGGAATAAAAGAATTCTGATAGGCAGAAGTTCTGCAATATGGCTGAGTGACATTGCAGTCATGAGCGCTGCCAAATGCCTGTGTAGCACGAGAGAAGGCATGGAGATGTGGCACAATGGACGCAATCTCTTCTGAGTATTTGCCATAAAAATATCGGTAAAATAATACAAGGGAGACAATATTCCTTTCTAACTTATAGCGGAGGTATATTACTTATAATATCAGGGTTATTAATAATTCCAACAGCTTTGTTCTGAATTTTGTCTGGTTGTTTTAATGCAACCTTTCAGCATCCATTCCACAAAAGTGAGCAATATTCATCCTGAGAAAACACATGACTTTTATAAATTATAGCTAACTGCTCGTCAGTGAAGAAGTTACGGACTCCGTACAACAATCCAAGTTTCTTTGAGGCGGTTTTAGCAAGTGATATAACAATGAGAGGTCCCGCTGTGGGTATTGTTAAGTGAGACACTGAGAATTTCAATACTTTTGGAGATGGGAATATTAGTGGCACTGAAGGTAATATACGAATCTGGCAATATCTGTCTATTAGTAAATTGTATACTCGTATATTAGGTTTTACTAGCCTTAAATGATACAAGGTTGTTTTGCCCCCATTCATTGATCGTAGATAAATCTTGATTTATGGAGATGGCTGGACTGAGTTGAGAATTAGAGATATTAGACTTTGTAAATGGGTGTTTGAGTGTGAATGAACTGTGAAGTTTTGAGTTATCTGCATATGAATGGATGGGAATGTGAGTGACAGACAGGAGATCATTAATATGAACCAGGAACTGGGTTGGTACCAGAACTAATTCCTGTGGCACGCCGGCGTTAGTTGAGTGGAAAATGGAATATGCATCATCTACTTTTACTCTTATTTTTCTGTCGCTGAGATATGAGGAAAGCAGAGGAACAAAAAACGTTAGTCCATAGCAGGGAGTATAGACAGCAGGGAACTGTGCCATACTCTGTTGGAAGCTTTAGAAATATCAAAGGCTACTGCATAGTTTCCCCATGTAGGTCGATTGATTGATGGATGGTATGAGTCAGGAGATTGATTATGTCAATGTTGGATCTTTCATATCGAAAACAATATTGTGTATCACTAATTTAGTTGTTGGACTAAAGATGTTTCGCTATGTGCTTGTTAAGTAAAATTTCAAATACTTTACCAAGAGAAGATATGACAGCTATTTGTTTGTAATCAGTGGGGTCAAAGGAACTTCCTTTCTTTGGAATTGGGTGGATACTGGCTTATTTCCATGAATTAGGGAATGGAGAAGTACGTATACATAGTCTGAATAATTTAGCTAGAAGAGAGGCAAGTTCTGGGGAACACTTTTTAAAAACGATTGGAGGAATTCCATTTGGGCCTGGAGCTTATTTGGTTGGGCAACTCTCTAGGATGGATTTTACGTATCATGTCTGTATTTAAAGTGGAATAATTTCGGGAGAGTCAAGTTCTAGTACAGGGACGGTCTGGCTGATTTCCTCTGTGGTAGAATTTCTGGCAAATATACTGGCAAAGATATTTGCTTTCCCGCACGGGTCATTCGTAATGTTACCATCTGAAGATATTAGTGGGGGAATGGAAGATGACTTGTTTAAGTTATTATTGAAAGAATTGAGAGCTGACGAGAATATTCTATTGCCAATGGGATTGGTAAGTAGTTTTGATGCTTGATTTGGAAGAAAGTTTGATTTAGCGAGATTTAATACAGCTTTTGCATGATTTCATATATATATATATATATATATATATATATATATATATATATATATATATAATCACGTTGCGTACACCGCTTCCCGTCCGATCAGCGAAGTTAAGCAACGTTGCGTCTGGTTAGTAATTGGATGGGTGACCGCCTGGGAACACCAGATGCTGTTGGCATAACGTTCTCCCTACGTGTCAAGTGGGGTTGGTGGAGGATTAGTGCCCCTCCCTGTAAAACAATTAACTCTAAGCCCTTGGCCACCCCGTTTGGGATACATGGCGTCTGGCAATGAATGAATGAAAATATATATATATATATATATATGAAAGCTTGATTTAGCGAGATTTACTACAGCTTTTGGATGATTTCATATATATATATATATATATATATATATATATATATATATATATATATATATATATATATACATATGGGGGAGGGGATGGTAAAATCGATAGAGAGGCGGCCTACAGTCCTAATGGACCCTGGTCCGAATCCTGGCTGGGACAGGAAACAGTTTAAGGACTTGAATAACTTAAAAAACAGACTTTCCTGATCTACCAGATGACCCGCCGACATGTAAAAGTACCCCAGCTAATACCAGTACACCAGTCCTGTATGTAGACAGTCCTAGCATGAATTCAATATGGATGGTGAGTGTTAGTGCCGAAGTGGTGGCATGTGGAGATGTAGGAGGACTACTGGGCCCCAAGGAGGACTACTGGGACTTCAGAATGTTCCCTGAAGCTTCTGCCCAATGTTGGACACGTAAATATATATATATATATATATATATATATATATATATGGAGCCTCTGTGGTACAGTGGTAGAGTGTGCGTTTCATACACGGGTGAGCCAGGGTTCACGCCACGCCAGGGTAATAAACTTTGGGAGTGTTCACCCGGCCACGTACTGCATTGGTGGACATAAGGGGTGCTGTGGTTGAACCAGTGTCGCTTACTATAAAGTATGCTTGCACCCAGTCGGCTTGCGTGGGCCAATTACACTTGGTTCACAGACTACACACACATCCAAAGCCACTCCAACACTACAATTACACTTACAAGCCCTTCTCACCCTACATACAATCTCTACCAGACAGCCTAAGCCACTTGGTAGAGATACATTGGCTGTATCGTCCCGACTTCGGTCGGGATAGGCCGGTCCTGCAGTGGATACTCAAAACGGCTGATGATGATGATGATATCTATCTATCTATCTATCTATCTATATATATATATATATATATATATATATATATCGTTTCGTTTTTAAAGGCTCCAACATGCTTGCATGTGTCGGCCTTGGTCACCTAATGGCGGCTCTCCACGCTGCACGATCCATTGCAGCCTCCCTGTTCAGTCCCTTAACCCTGAGGTCACACTTAATGACCTCGTCCCATGTCTTTCTCGGTCTACCCCTCATAACCCCACCCCCAATATTAACACTTCTCACCTTCCTCACCCTATCATCCCCCATCCTATCCACATGTCCAAACCATCTCAATCAACCTGTCCTCATCACAACACCAATACACTCCAGTCCCATCCTACCTCTCAACTCTTCCATCATAAACCTAGCCCCTCCAGGCCTTGGATGAAGGGATGCACTGCACATCCACCTAATCATTGTCATTTCTGTACGTCTGAGCCGGTGAATATCTTCCTCCTTCACTGCCCAGGTCTCACTACCATACAGCATTACACTCCTAACACATGCTGCATACAAAGACCCCTTAGCACATAGGGAGAGTCCTCTCAATGTCAGGAGAGGCAAGAGCTCCCTGAACTTTTTCCAACCACTTCTCACCCTAGCCACAGAGCTAGCTCCAGCCCCACCTCCAGCACACAACATGTCTCCCAAATAAAAAAAACTCTTCCACACACTCTAGAGATTCACCAGCAAGTTCAATCCTTTCACGTCTGACAATCTCCACCGGCTCACCCCGACACGCCATACACATAAAATCAGCATTATCTCGCAGTCTACCTCTGATACCACTACATCTCTTATGCATCCATTTATCACACACACCGCGCAAGATGGAATTACTTCAAACGCCCTTGTGACAAACTGCACATGGCCACTCTCCCTCGTCTTTGACAGTACCGCCACCAACCCTAGATATCATCACTTTTATTTTAATAGCATTTACCCTTAAACCCTTGTGCCCCATACCATCTCTCCACATCCTAAACCTTTCCTCCGCCTCCCTTTCTTTTTCTTTAACTAACACCAAATCATCAGCATATAACAACTCCTACAGGAGTCCGTTTCTAAAGTCACGTGAAAGGGTTTCAAGTACCATGATAAACAACATGGGACTCAAGACTGACCCCTGATGCACACCAACATTCACGGAAAACTCATCACTCAAATCTCCATTCACTCTTACCTGGAGCACCCACATACATAGCCGTAACCACCCTAACCAGCCACTCCTCCAAGCCAAGCTTTCTCATTGTCCACATCACCACCTCTCTTGGGACTCTGTCAAAGGCCTTTTCCAAATCAACAAAAACAAAATAAAGATCACTTCTCCTACCAATATATTTTTCCTGAAGCTGACGAACAATGAATCAGTGGTCCCCCTACCTGGCATAAACCCAAACTGCATCTCATCAATATTCACTCTCTCTCTCTCTCTGTATATATATATATATATATATATATATATATATATATATATATATATATATATATATATATATATATATATATATATATATATATATATATATATATATATATATATTTCTTCATGTGACAGTACACAGCTATGGGTCTGGCTCTCCCTATGCAACTTTCGAAACTTTATGTTTCATTCATTGTATCTCCTCCTTCACTTTGGTTATTTATTTCTGTAAGTTATCTTTCTGAATGTCTATCTATTTATATATTTGTCTGTCTCTTTGTCTGTCTGTCGATATAAAGGCTGACGCCGTATCCTGTGAGAGATGACATCAACAAAAAAGACCTCCAGCCGTTGCCGTCCCTAAGCAACTGAGTAGATAATCACCTTTACATTATTATGGTTCTCTTCCTTTGGGATATATTCATCCTAAGTCACTGCCTCGGGCCACAGCAAGTTAACAGATTTTTACCTTTACAGTTTTTGGGTTCTCTTCCACTGGGATGTATTCTTCCTAAGTCACTGCCACGGGCCATTTTGTCTGTCCGCTCCTGGGCATTTTTTTTTTTTTTTTTCCCAAGCCGAGTACCTCCATATGATTTTATTTTAGGTCTGAGAGCACTTTAGTAGGGGAGCATGTATCTAACCCCTCCATTCCTAAATGTCTCTTCTGAACAAACTAAAATAACTCTCTTGTTAGAAAAGTTTTCCTCAAACTATATATCCGCATCAGTATATAGCAAGAAAATAATTACACTAGAAATGCTGTGCTTTGGCTGAAGATGTTAGTAATTTGTAAGTGTGCTGTTATGTACCTCAAGTTCTTTCCATGTTGTGCTGAACTTAATTCACGAGCAGTTTTTTTTTTTTTTTTTTCATCTAACTCCTTGATAAATGTTTTGTTAGTCGTCCTCTCTCCAGACGACGTTTTTTCACAACTATTGTCCTGTAATAGAGAAAGAGTTCTATCTCCGTGATCTAGTTCGAAAAGTCATTCCTACAGTAAATCAGATCGTTTGTAGATGACGGATGGCAAATAACACCATCGCACTGATCCTTAACCCATGGACGTCTGTTTAATATTAATGTTAATGTTTCAGTCTTCAGTTGCTATTACTTTGCTTAGGAAATTCCTGTAGTAGTGAAAGGGCTGTATCTACACCTTCCAGATGAAAACTTTCTCCTAAGCTAACTAAAATCGTCCGGGGGTAGCAAGGATGGTGAGCAAATGATATCATCTTTTCATGAAAATTTAATATCGTAACCATAACCCCCTTGTAGTAGGGACAGCTCTGGTATTCAATTCCTGCCCATGCCAGACGAGTTCGTTCATTTAAGAGTGACTCGCAGAATTTTCAGTATTAGGGACGTTTCCTTGTGGAAATTCACCTCTATTTTTTTGTCTATCTTTCATGATGTGTTGAGCCTGTCACCTCCAGAGTTCCTTCTTCATCCTGCTGCTGGGCTGCTGGGCTGCAATGTTGTTCTTTCTGGAGTTTTATTCTAATGCTGTCTTCGCTTGAAATGAAACCATTCATATTTTACAAAATATTAATATAGTCTAATATGGGTTTTGTTGATTTGAAAAGCCTACTCCCAACACACACACACACACACACACACACACACACACACACACACACACACACTGTTTTGTTAAGATGGTTGTAGTTCCAGTGCAATGTAGGCTGAAACCAGTCTTCTTGAATGGTCCGTCATCCATCTTTTAGAGGATTAACCCGTCACGTCCCGACCAATTTTCCACCACAGACTCCCCCCAGTCCTAACCAATTTTGGAAAAACACATTTTTTGGCTCAAACCTCTGCTTTTGGTGAGAAACATCGAATATTCATAGAGAAATCGCTCGCCTGAGGTTTAAAATACATGATACAGATAGCAGTATTCCTTACCTTACTGGGTTTTCTATCAGGCTGACTTCAAAGAAAATGAGTTCTATGGGAGGGTAACTATTCCATACCACTCATAAATGGTATTTATTTATTTATTTGGTACGAATTTATATGTAGTACGTGAGTATATTGGTTTTCAAACAGTAATACAGGCAATATAAGCATTGTTTCACTCACTAACACAATAACATACCTGACCTTGTTTGGCGACATCACCTGATCATCATTTCTGACTGTTTCTTCCTCTAATGCTACGTAAACTTTGTCCTCGACATGGTTATCGATTGGGGAATCACTCTGGCCCTGAATGTCTTTATTGGCCAGGTCAGTGGTAACAGGTGAATTGCTGAGACAATGGGGTGCAGGGGGGGCAGGTCATGTGGAGTAAGGCATTGTCCCTGCCTGGCATCTTGTAAAGGAATAGAGGAAGGTGTCCCATGTATACGTACCAAAAATCACGCGTGATAATTGAAAATTGTGCAAATTATGACCCTTGCAATTGCGCGACGTACCAGTACGTCGACGGGTCTAATTGTGACAAAACGTTGCAACGTACCCATACCTCGATGGGATGCCTCGGGTTAAGGATAGCTGGGGAACATTTGTACACCAGACCCGCCAGGTTATATCGGTGCCACCACATGAAGTCCTCGCTCTAAAGCGCTACTTGTGGATGGTATTATTATTGCCAGAAGTGAAGAAAACGTGTTACCTATAACCTCGAAGGTAGCCTATGCATTGAACTATAATCTGTTCACTTTAACATGGTCAATATTATTTCCTCTCTATCTTAAATGCTGGGCTCGTATAACAAGATACTAACTTTAGAATATGGTGCTGGTCATTGTCAGCGTTATGGAAAGGATGGGGACTCCTAGTTTTGTCTTATTCTGCCTTTGACCGATGGGAATTAAGCTGCAAAATGAGAAAATCTCTTTCGAGTTAAGGTGGGGGAACTATAGTCAATTCTATGAGCCAGAGTGAAGGTGGATGTTACAGTAGTAAAGCCGTGAGTATTAATTTTTTCTCGCCGGTCCTCTTCCCAATTCTAGAAAGACAGGAAGCTGCAGCCAGGATTTCCCATCGAATGTGGCCTGTTATTGGCTCTTCGAAATTTTTGTAACCAAGCAAGTACAAGGAAAGCGGTGGCTGAATCATTAGAGGTGGCCTGCAGTCCTAATTGATCCTGGTTTGAATCTCCACTGGGGCAAGGAATAGTTTAAGGATTTGAATTTCATAAAGAAGTCTTTACTGATCTACCAGAATCCCTGCCGACATGTCGTACAAATACCTGCTCTAATAATAATACACCAGTCTTGTATAAGACAACCCTAACTTGTATTCAATATGGACGGTGGTTGTTAGACCCGAAGTCGCAGCATGTGGAGGTATGTGGTATTTAGAAGGCCTACTGGGTCTTGGGACAGGCCGTGAAGTCTATGTCCAGAGTCGGACACACGAACAAACAAACAAACAAAATGATATCAAGAACTGTTTCTCGTAGAGTCTAGTGAAACCTCGGAACTACAAATTTAACGTTGAACTGAACGACTTAGTTAGATCCGAATCTCTGGCTATGCTTTTCTTACAGCGCCGAGTAGGATTAGAAGGTAAAAAACTATTGCTTACAAGTGTTAAGTTTATGCAACAATTTGAGAAGGTGTGACATTTATAGATCTTCGTTTGATTTGGAAGCGGTTTCATATTTTTTTGATATATTTTTTTTTTTTTTATCCACAAGACACATTATCCTGCCTAAATTAATGTCACAGTGTTTCCATAATTGTAATCCCAAAGACTGTGTTATTAAACCTGGTAACGGAGAGAGCAAAGTAAACCCCACACTTTTGACATCAATATTCAACCCCCCCAAAAAAAAAAAACTAAAACTAAATAAATAAATAAATATATAACCAGGCCAATATTACTGATTTCCAGTTCACTTTGATGATGTGGTTTAAATTCATTATCGATACTTCCGGGATTTTTTTTTTTTTTTCATTATGCAGGGTATCCATTGTAGTGAAGAGATTAATGAAGGTGTTTAACCCTTCTCATTTAGAATGCATCTCCTACGCAAAATTACATCGTCTGGAGACAGGACGAATGAAGGAGAATGCGTCGTTTGAGGGAGGAGACAAAAAAAAATATAGTCACATGGGAAGCAGTGGAGAGAGAGAGAGAGAGAGAGAGAGAGAGAGAGAGTGAGTGAGAGAGAGAGGGAGAGAGAGAGAATGTTAACCAATTACAGGTTCCTTGCGTCACGTCATGAAGGGTGAGTCAGGGTCACCTACTATATAAGCTGGAAGGGGCGTGGGGAGAATCAGTTGAGGCCACACCCACGCCTTGGCCACCACACCTACACCTGCTGTTCTTGTGAGTATAGATGTGTAGGCCCCGTCACTGCCATAAGTGTTATAGCATTATCTTATTGCCATCGCCAGAGATAAACAGTTGTGTGCAAAAGTATGGGAAATGATGGATCAAGGAATTCTAGGCAGAAAATGCTATATCAACTTGCCTCCAAGTCTCAACCGTTACAGGACTAAAATTATTGATACCTTTATGGGTAAATTATGGGAAAAATCTTTTGCGTCCAAAAGATCATCAGTAATTGTAGTCCTGTAACGGTTGAGATTTGGACCTATGTTGATATAACACTTTTTTTATTATATTATATACATATTTTTTTTTTTTAAACTCAGAACTCGCGTATCACTTTCTAAACTTAGGAGTATGCCCATCACTCCCGGGCGACCTCGTACATAAAGTGGTTCACAGCGATGACAAACGACTTCGTCAAACTCATCAAACTGGCAATTACCTTTTATGAACTGAATCAAAAGTTTTATTTGCTCTTAAATTTTACCTTTAGGTATAGACACAGAACAATAATATCCTTGAAGACATAAACTGTAGAGGGTTAGTTACCTATCTGTCAATCCATTTATTACCAGATGCCTTATCCCGCTAGAGAGGCCACAAACAAATCGTCTCCATGTCGGTGTGTCCTCTGCCAACAATGATATAGTGAGTAATACCTCTAAAAAATGTTTCAGAAATCCTTTGAAGAATAAGTGATAAAGTGGGAAAACTCAACAAAATTCTTACCGGTCCACTCAGTACCCACACCATGGAAGAATGCATCCATTCTCCTTATTATAATAGTCTTCGTTAACCGTCTTTCCATTTTTTAAATTTATTTTTGGTACCTTTAGATATGGTGCAACTTGGGTGAGATAGCAATCCGTGAAAGAGTTAATGAAGGCTATATCTTTCCCCTGCAATTCGAAAATTCTAACTTAACGTGAATAGAAAATCGTCTGAAGACAACAAGGAGAAAAGTAGAAATGATTAATTAATCAGGCTAAATGATTCATGAGTATCAGACTAGGGATTAGAGTTAGTCGGATTTTGCAGTGGATATTGAGTATGTGGCAATATTCAACTTGTTGTTCAAACATCTGAGGACACTAAACATGTATGAAACAATGTTTTAGTTATTAGCCTAATCTATCTATTTATCTATCTACTGCCAGACGCCTTAATCCCTTATACGGGGTGGCCACAGACAAATTGCTTCCACGTCACCCTGTCCCCCGCCATTTCATTGTCCTGCTCCCAATTCACACCCTCCTCTCTCATATAAATGAGAAAATTAATAAATTCTGATGAATCGTACTCATTTTACCAACAAAGTAATTATAAATAAATAAATAAATAAATAAATAAACGTTTGTACATATCGTTCACCGACTGAAAAAAAAGGATTTGATTTTGATGAAACTTCTTATAAGAAAAAAATCCTAGACTATCTACCTGTCCATCCATAGCCAGACGCCTTAATCGCGGAAGAGGTGACCACAAACAAGTCGGCTGCATGCCACCCAGTACTTCCGAATCAGGCTGCCGTCTCTCCAACCTACACCATACTCAATCACGTGCCTCCCCACTTCATCCGCCCATCTCATTGCTAGACGAGTGTCCATTTCCTCTTTAGTTAAAGATGCCCCCGAACATTTTCTTCCCTTCTACATTACTTCTGGGCATGACGCGTTGAAAAACCCGTAGACTTCAGTTGCATTAGATTCTTGCTGCTGCCAGACGATTTTCCTCAGCATGGGATAGGCTTTCCTGGAGGGATTGGATATTGTCAGCATTAACTCCTTCGTTCATAGGTGGCTTTCAGAAGGCGTTGATGTGGCTGCTGCTGTTGTCTTTTTTATGATGTGTCGCTCTAGTCTCATGCGAAAAGTGAACCTCACGAACTGCAGGTTAAGTCGTCCTCTTCGTACCGTCCACCGTCCACCTTCCGGGGTATGGGGAGGTAGTTGTGGGACGATTTTATGACCAGGCAGTTAAGCCCAACAATGATGGCGTCCATCACAACCTTTCACGGGATAATTAAAATAATCTATACATATTAAGAATAAAATACATGAATACGTTATCGTAGTAAAGGAGGTAATATTTATTTTTCATTTAATAATTTTCTAATATCTGCCATGTCAATATTATCAATGTTAAAAAATCATCCTCCCAGTTGCAGAACTTATCTTGCATTCTATTCAAGTTAACGTCAGCAGATTTTACTTATGCAAGAGTTACCCATACAAGTTTGAAATATTACTATACAATTTTTACACAAACTGGACCAAAAATTGCCACTTCGCCATCTTGAATGCTAAACTATAACAACAGATAACCATTGGAATAATATGCTAGTCACTATGTAATGCTATGAAAAGGATGTAGAACCATAGGACTGTCTTCTTGTACCATCGTGTTACGTGAAGTGTGTTGCAAAAGGATGAACATCTGTGCAAAGTTAAGGTGAAGAGAGATTTTTTTTTTTTTATGCGAGGAAGAAGGAACCAAAGGCCATGAGCCCGCAGTAACAGTTCCCTCCAAGAGAAAAACAAAATACAATAGAGAGCCAAATTCAAGATCCGATCATTTTGAGATGCCTGGACACACTGCGTTTGAAAGACTGGAGATCATAGGCAGCAGGAAATACAGACAGAGGCAGACAGTTCCAGAGCTGACCTGTTGCATAAATGAAAGACTGGGAGTAACGGTTAAATTTTGCATTAGAGAGTTGGACAGAAAAGGGATGAGAGTTTGCTGCCAGACGGGTGCTACGCGCCCGTCGTAGAGGTGGAGGAATGCAAGCAGACAGTTCAGAGGAGCAGTGACCATTAAAGTAGCGATAGAAAAGAGGTAAAGATGCAACAGTGCGGCAAAGAGACAGAGGTTGAAGGGAGTCAGTAAGAGGAGGAGAGTTAATGAGATGAAAAGCCTTTGACTCCACCCTATTGAGAAGAGCTGTATGTGGGGAGCCTCCCCACACATGAGAGTTGTACTCCACACAGGGGCAGATAAAACCCATGTATAGAGTCAATAATTGTGCAGGGGTAAAGAAAGAGCGGAGTCGGCTTAGCACACCCAATCTCTTGGAAGCAGATTTTACAAGAGATGTAATATGATCTTTCCAAGATAAGTCCCGAGTAAATGAAACCCCAAGCATGTTCAAGGATGATGCAGGATTAAGCTGAATATTATTAAACATTAGTGGGTAAACCTGTCGAAGATTTTGTCGGGTTGATAGGTGTAAGAACTGAGTCTTAGATGCATTAAAAACAACCATATTATTTTTACCCCAGTCAGAGATACGAGCCAAGTCAGACATTAGGTGTGCCATAGCCTCATTCCTTGTTTGTTGAAGCAACTGTTGAGATGGGCGTTGCGGGATCCAAATGGAAAGGTGAAGGGTGGAGTCATCAGCATATGAGTGGATAGGGTTAGATGTACAGCTTAGAAGATCATTGATGAATAAAAGGAAGAGAGTTGGTGATAGGACAGAGCCCTGAGGAACACCACTGTTGATAGATCTAGGAGTAGAACGATGGCCGTCTACAACAGCGGCTATAGAACGACCAGAAAGGAAGCTAGCGATGAAGCCACAGATAGAAGGATAGAAACCGTAGGAGGGCAGTTTGGAAATTAAAGATTTATGCCAGACTCGATCGAAAGCCTTTGAGATGTCAAGTGCAATGGCAAAGCTTTCGCCAAAGTCCCGAAAGGAGATGACCAGGAGTCTGAAAGGTAGGTGAGAAGATCGCCAGTGGAGCGTCCCTGACGGAACCCATACTGACGATCAGAATGAAGGTTGTGATAGGAAAGATGCATTAAAATTTTTCTATTGAGAATTGACTCGGAAATTTTTGAAATACAGGACGTTAAAGCAATTGGACGATAGTTGGAGGGTTGGGAGTGGTCACCCTTCTTTGGGACAGGCTGAATGAGGGCAAACTTCCAGCAAGAAGGAAAGGTACAAGTTGACAGACAAAGGCGAAAGAGTTTGCCTAGGCAGGGTGTAAGCACAGAAGCACAGTTCTTGAGAACAACAGGAGGGACCCCATCAGGCCCACATGCCTTGTTAGTACTGAGGCCAGTGATGGCAGAAAATAAATCAACTGAAGAAATTTTAATGTCAGCCATGGGGAAGTCAGAGGGGGGAAGTGATAGAGGAACAGCACCAGAATCGTCTAAGGTGGAATTGGAGAAGAAAGTCTGTGCGAAGAGATCTGCTTTATCAGTAGAAGAAATAGCTACAGAACCATCAGAGTAGAAAAGAGGAGGGAAGGATGATGAGGTAAAGTTGTTAGAAAGATTTTTGGCAAGGTGCCAGAAGGAGCGGGAAGAGTTTGAGTTGGAGAGTTGAGAGCATTTAGTATGGATGAAATTATTTTTAGTAGAGCGAAGAACAGACTTAGCACGATTCCGGGCAGAAACGTAAAGATGATGTGATTCAGGGGTGGGTTGGCTCTGGTACCTTTTGTAGGCCCTCTTCTTGTTGCAGACAGCATTAGAACAAGCGTGATTAAACCAAGGCTTTCTTGCGTTAGTCAAAGGGTATGAGAAAGGAATGTATGCTTCCATGCCCGAGAGAATAACCTCCGTAATGCGCAAGGAACACTCAGATGGCTCCCAGCCATGGAAGCAATAATCATTCCAGGGAAAATCAAAGAAGTACTGCCTGAGGGCCTCCCAGTCCGCAGCACCAAAGTGCCAGAGATGACATTTCCCTGGAGGGTCCACAGGCCGTACCGGAGTGATAGGACAGGTTAAGGTAATAAGGTTGTGATCGGAGGAGCCCAACGGAGAGAAAAGATTAACAGAGTAAGCAGAAGGATTAGTTGTGAGGAAGAGGTGAAGTATGTTGGAGCTCTCTCCAAGGTGGTCAAGGATACAGGTAGGGTGCTGAACAAGCTGCTCTAGGTCATTAAGGATAGAAAAGATGTAGGCTTGTTCACCAGGTGGATCCGTGAAAGGAGAGGAGAGCCAAAGGTGGTGGTGAACATTGAAATCTCTTAGAATGGAGATTTCAGAGAAAGGAGAAATGGATGGAATGTGTTCCATCGTAGAAGTAAGATAGTCGAAGAATTTTTGATAGTCAGTAGAATTAGGGGATAAGTAAACAGCACAGATATATTTAGTCAGAGAATGACAGGAAAACCGAAGCCAGAGTGTAGAGAATTCAGAAGAATCGAGTTCAGGAACACGAGAGCAAGATAAGTCGTTGCGTATATATACACAAAAGCCACCTTTGGCTTTGAAATGAGTATAGAGAAAGTAGGAGGATACAGAAAAGGGTTTGCTGTCAGTTGCCTCAGACAGCTGAGTCTCCGTTAGAAAAAGAAGGTGAGGTTTAGAGGAGGAGAGGTGGTGCTCAACAGAGCGAAAATTAGAGGAAAGGCCGCGAATGTTGCAGAAATGAAGAAGAAGAGAGTCAGACAGTGGTTCCAGGCATCTCGAGTCATCACCGGGAGAGGGGCGGATGGTGGGGGCATTTATGGTCCCCCCCCCCTGGGGACTCCGAGGCTTGATTAAAAGACGCCATTTTTGTTGAATTTAGAATAGGAAGTGTAGTGTGTACTGTGCATGTAGTTTGGTGTAGATAGTTAGAGAAATTTGTACTGGAGAGCATGCTGGCCTACTCATTAATCTTCTCTTCATCAGGGCACCTGTAGTCTTATCCTTTAAATATCCCCGGATAATATTCGGTTGGAAGAGACGTGAGGCTGAAAATATTACGAGTTTGCAACAAGACATTTTCATTAACTTGACATTGGCAAAGTAATTCGCAAAGGAAGAGGTGCTAAAGCCTTCCTAGTATCTATGTCTTACAAGTTTATTTCTGCATGTACAGTAGTTCGTTAATAGTTAATTTCTTGTTTCTTGCATACCAGCCATGTTCATTGCATAAATGTATAATTACGTGGGTATTATTAACTTGAACCATGCAAATTAAATCACTAAGGAAGAAGTGCTAAAAAACTTCCTCTCTCAATGAAACTTAGGCCAAGGTATGCAGGAAATTGTGTTAAAAGGAGAAGATGGCATCGCTGCCAAAGAATACTTTTCACTACATCATGTCTTAAAATTGCGATCTTACCGTCTTGAATGTTAAGACGTAACAAGAGATGAATCCTACAGTATAATGCTGTTGTTATGGAAAGAATGTAGAACAATACCTTTTATTTTTTCCTGAGTAATGTGGAACTGTGCAGTTGTCTTTCTTAATAATGGAAAACCGTACTGTTGTCTCTTTCTTAATAGTGTAAAACCGTACCATTGTCTTTTTCTGAAAATGAAAAAAACGGCTGTATTGATTTTTCTGTAACTAACCCCATGAAATTAGCAGCTAAAAGAGGAAAATATGGGCCATCTTAAGATCAGAGAATTTTGCTAAAAGCCCTTTACTAACATGGCGCGTTTTATATGCGTGCTTCGAACTTATGCGATTATACTGTGCAAAGGAGACATTTTTTAGATCCAGAAGAGTTAGATGCTACCCACATCAACATGTTCAGTACGACAGGCTTTCAAGAGGAATAAAACTGTCTGGAGGTAACAAGATTATGACAGTGAAGACGTCATCGAAATCTAATCAATGGAATGAAGGTACTTTCAAACTTTAATGCGGGTGATATACTGATCTTTGACTCTTTATGTCTCCTAACGAGTTTGTTAGGCTTAGGATAGACTTTTCGAACTGTAAAGGTTAGTTGCAGCCTTAATGCACGCCATCATTACGAAAAGCCTTTCATAAGTTGAAGAAAATCGTCTGGAGGCAGCCAGAATAAACTAGAAAGGACGTCTCTCAGAATCGAGATATTAAGAATGGGAAAGAATATATACAAATTACTTGAAGACGCCATTTTTATATCATTGTTAATATCGCATTACCTCTTTATTATTGACTGTTTTACCAAGGAGAAGCGATATAGTTTTTGACGGATCGTGTGTGTGTGTGTGTGTGTGTGTGTGTGTGTGTAATATTAGTGCAATACTGCAATATTGTTGCAACCTTCAGACGATATTATTCGGAAGAAGGACCATTTAGAACTTTAGTCAATATTCTCGGTTAACGCATTTGTGCCCAGAGTCCTAAATATAGGACAGAGTGGGGCATTTTCAAAACTTAATAACGGATGGAACTCCAGGGTAGGAACCTATCAGTTTCGCGACTATGAGCCGATAGGCGGAGGGCGGTACGCTTAATACCCTTCCAGCAATATCCCTCGCACAGGAACTCTGGGAGCTAATGGATTAAGGAAGCTCCCTAGCATCTCTTCCTTCGCAGTTTATCTTTGGAAACGGTTGGTTAGCATCATTCTGCATGTTATCAATGCTGAATACGGTTATATTTGAATTATTCAAATGACATAGAAGAGGATAGTAAAGGGTCATAAGGAAAATTAATAGCCTAGGATGAGGTGTTAGGAAAACTCCTAAACTGATAAGAATACGCGCCCTCAAGGGTTAGATTACTTTCCTTAACAAGAAGTGGGGCCAAGCCACAGAAAACCCGTCCCCGGCAGTCATTTTAGTGCTGACGTACAAAACACAACAGGATATCTAGTCAAAGAGGTCACATATCAAATGTGGGGTAAATCGGGAGAAAATCGACGATATTATGCCCATTTGAAATTTTAGGCCTGACCCACTTGGCATTGACCCCCCTACCCCTAACTGGGGTGTGAACCCTTTTGATGTAACGAGGCACGTTATAGGATATAGATTTGAAAGATCCACCTTTAGGTTTTGGTTTTATGTGGAAATGAAGAATTTGAAAGGAGTTATAGCGAAAGAAATGATTTTCATTTTTTAAAACATTTTTTAGGCCTACGGCCTGGGCCTTGGCCCAGTTTGGCCTAAAGTTTAATTAGATGACCAGAAGGTCAAAGCCCATCATCCCTGTAATTTTAGACAAAATTGCACCATTAGTGTTCGCGTAAAATTGTTAACAGAGAGACAGACAGACAGACAAACAAACAAACAAACAGACAAACCGAGTGGAAACAATACCCGTCCCCGAGCCCCTCCAAACGGGGAGGGGTAATCAAATAACGTATATAGGAATATTTAGAGGTACTGTGCAGTATCTCTGGCTATATAAGTGATCCTACGCAGTCTTCTCTCTATTTTCATTGGCACTGAAGGGTCTGTAGCACATTTTAGCTCAGCGATTTATCACTTCTGTATCTTATTACATGTCACTGATGCAAAGTATGTTGATAAAAAAAATACTGATATGTTAACAGCATAGAGGAGACGGTTCAGGTGTAATGTGCAAATTAATTCGCTTAGGAAGAGTTGCAACGAAGCGTACTGTGCGTGTTAGAACACAACCTTAACAGCCTTTGTTATCCTCACCATTATTCCATATGGTGGATATATAGGAATCGCTCCTGTTCGTCCGTCTGTCTGTTGTCTGTCCGTCTGTCCGTCCGAGCCTGTATCTCGGAAACTACCGGGTGGTTTGGCTTCATATCACGTAGAAAGATAGAATATATCTCATACTTGATACCAGTATATGTAGAACTGCCATATTGTTTTTACTTTACGAGCTATGACCTTATAAGGAAAAATCTATCTTGTGTTATATGACTGAGTTTTGTAGGACACACATGAATCTTAATACCATAAAAAACACAGCACCCAAGGTGTGAACTTTTGTGCCATCCCGAGTCTTAATAATTACAATGGATAATATTTTCACTGACAGTCACAGGGCGCTCCATATTTCGGAACATTTTCTTCATGATTCAGAATGAAACGACGGTAAAGTGTGCGATACTTTTTTTTTTTTTTTTTTCAGATTATTCGTTTTCTTTGTTCTGGCCACCAAACTAGGTATTTACTATCGTGTCCTTTTTTGCCATATCTGAAACGTAGGGGTCCGAGGCTAGGTAACTCAATACCGACATTTAAGGCATGGGTGATCAGGCTCGCCTCTCCCGGAGTAGCATTATTTCAAGCAATAAACCCAACAATTCCTCAGATGGAAACCCTTATGGACCTCATACATTATGATCGCCTTATTCCACTAGATCAGCAGGCGTCCATTCTTTAATATGGTTGTCATCCATCGTAATAAATGTATCCTGGATGACAGAAATTCTTTGGCGTGTCACTCAAATGTAGAGTCACCGGAAATTGTATCCGAGTGAGTGAATCGTGAATGCCTCTACCTAACAGAAACTGCGTAGAAAAATTTAAAGGAGACCTTTTGTACTGAAGGGGTTGAGGAAGGCTATATTTAACGACATCAATTCGAAGTGTCTGGCCTAATTTCATTAAAATTGTCAAGAAGTAGCAAGAAAAACATTAAACAGAATGAAAGGGGTAAAACAACAATAATCTGTCAAGGACTAAAGGTTTAAAATGGCAGCCAGACTTTATTTCTGTTGTAGAGAAAGAATCATGGTGAAGTGAGTAAAAGTTTCTTTGCATCTATTAGTACGATTAATGGATATTTTATTCATACTGGTGGTAGACGATTTTATTGTGTGAACACACGCTATTAGTCGATGTCAGGGATATGACTAACACTGAAGGTTGCTGTTGCTGAGGCCCCAGGATTGTCTGGGACTTGAACCCGGTAGAGTGAAGGCTGAAGTTGCTCTTTTTGTGTAGTCTACCATCCTCTTTCGAGGTCACGAGAGAGATCTAAGGGACGTTTACATAACCGGGCAGTGGAGCCGACCAATCATATTGGTGCTGCCACATGAGGGTGTGCCTTATAAGTGGATGAATTACCTAAAATTATGGTTCAAACCATCTTGATTCCTTCAGTAAGAGAATTTGATTCTATCAGAATATGTTAGTCAGTTTAGGAGAGCACCCTAGTGGTAACAAGGTTGATGAAGAATATGTCCTTCCTCTAGTTAGAAAAGTCTGGCTATGGTAGGAATCTGATATAAAAAATTATTGTACTGAAAGGGCTGTATTCTCATGGGCTCAGGCGGCTTTATATAACCTTCTTTTATTATGTACTGTACAGTACATTACACATAGCATTATCTTGCAAGTTGGCGTTTCTTTCATAGCGACAGTAATAGCATTGGTAATGAGAAAATCATAAACAGTTTGCATATGCAAATATAAACTGGTAAGAGAGAGGTATAGGTCCTGGAGAAGGAAGCCTTCTTGTGGGGGCATCAGTATAAGAGGGCTACTAACTACCTGGTTATATAAATGTTCCTTAAATACTGCAACATCCCCAGAGCATATGATGGTGGCCTACAATTTGGACAACTTAAGCTTGCAGTCCATTGGCTTCACTTTCAGATGAGCCTAGTCCCAAGAAACAACAGCTACAAAGATGTGTTAGAGAACCTGCTCCATCAGTGAGAATAGGGCCATTTCTCGATAATTTTCTGAATTTCGATGCTTTCAAACAATATGAATTTCCATAGAATAATCCTATACAAAAGGCGTCTTTTACCTTATAGTCTTTCTACCGGCATAGTTATTATTCTGTTCATCATACCCAAGCTTTCTTAGTGTTGAAATTGGCAGAATCCCTATTAAACTTTCCAACACCCAAATGATACAATTTTTCGTATCATCCCACGTACCAGCAGGTGGCCCTTGTTCAATCTGATCCTCCATTGTTGGCAAAATATTTTCTATTGCTAAATTGCATTAAAACACACTGAAACTGAACAAGCACCATGCAAAATGATAAATAATCCATTCCAGCCATGTATAATGTATGGCCCCAGCAATCAGTCGCAATGGCTGCATAGTTGACTGGGAGAGTTGACATGACGCCGCCTTCTTATTCTCTTGTCATGATTTTTGTGTTCTATCGACACCATTGGTAAGTCTGCGGCTTATCTATACAGTGGGATTATTACAAATCCAACATGGTACCCACTAACGACTCAGAGTAAAATAAAACTTAAGTAAATCAAGGATTCTGGCAGCATCTTGGCCGTGACTGAATGAGTGTGTGAATACTTCAGCCATATAATCGTATAGTCCAGATTATTCAAACTATTCACTTCGCACTGTTTTCACAGGTATATTATTTTTCCGGGAATGAACAAATATTTTTTAAATGTGTATTTATGACTGAGAGAGATTGCTGTCCAAGTCAAAGAGTATTTCGCATGTTTGTGAAATAATTATTGTACCAGAGTCAAGGTGCACTGTACGTGTAATATGACACTAATTCTCTCTCTCTCTCTCTCTCTCTCTCTGGACAAGGCTACAAATTTGCAAAGTATGCTGTATATGCCATTAAATTTAACCGAAACTGTAATAATAACATAATCATTTAAACTATCTTTCTTTTGTAAACCCTTATGAAAGAAAACCGAACCAGCTCACTATTATGAAGAGAAATTTAGGCTAGAAAACAATATTACGCTTTCAGTACGGTACTTCAAATTTTTATGTCACTAACTCCTATATGAAAGCGTTGTTAATTATCTTTTTGCTGGAACTTTAATAATAGCCTCATGGCATGGCAAAGAGGAAGAAATGTTGTTCCTAGACTGGTGTGAACTGAGGGAACAGAATAGCATCAAGAGGGTGACACAGTAAGTCAGAAGAAGAGTAGGAGGGAGAAAGGATGAGTGACTGGTAACTCGCCATAATCCCTTGAAGCGAGGGAAATCTTTATTCTATTCTTGCCATCTCCTGGCGATTGTATTCAGCTCCGGAGAGAATTTTCAAACTTGAGGAGTCAGATATAGCGTTCTAAACCCATTCGCAACTAGGTTTTTTCTAAGTTGCATAAAACTGTTTGGCGATAGCATGGATAATTTAGAAAATACAATCTCGGACTGAAGCGATTGAATGTCTGGACTGAAGAGCCTACCTCAGGAACCTATATGCTCATGGTACAGTAGAAGATTGTAGGATTCGGTGAAGAGAAGCTGGAAAATCGCAAGCTAACACCCCATTTCTTTATCTTCATATCCCTTTCCAAGCAGATATTAAAACAATTCCTGTCAACTTATTAATCATTCCTTGTTGTTCGCTCCCATATCATATGAAAAAAAAAAAAAAAAAAAGATATGTCACTGGTAGATGCAGACATAGTTTGTCACCGAATATGATAATAAATTATGACCATATCCTAAATTATGACTCTGTCTGACGCTGAATAATATTACTTGGAGATGAACCAGCAACATAAGATGAGACGTCATTGTATTATATGAGCTGATTGTAACAACTGCTGATAATAATGTTGGCATAACCCTTACACTGTAATAATTACCTTCCTACAGCTACAGTTGTACATCTTTACTAATGCTGACAGAAAGGAGATGGAAAGACGAACGACCCGGACGAAAACATCGACGGCGAATCGCAAGCTGATCATCTGGCTGTGGATGGCAGGTCAGTCGGCGATGGAGATTGCCCTCGAGACAGGGGCCAGCCTATCTACCGTCTACCGCTGGATTCGACGCTGGCAGAGGGAAGGAACATCGGCTTTGAATCCATACTACAGTCGTCGAGCCTCTCCAGTCGCGTCCTGGAGGAGGAGCATATCTACAGCATTCAGAGTCGTTCAGCCACAGTATAAATCAGGAACTGCGCAGTCATTTTATTGTTCAGGAAATCTCCACTTTTGATCCAACTCCCAGTTTTAATTCAGCCACCCCATTTGTGATTTTATTGTTGGTTCCGATGCTGGCAGACCTAATGAAACTGTACCAAATGAACTCCTCTAAATGCGTCCCTGGCCGGTAGAACACCAGCGACTTCCAATCCCTTCAGCAACAGCCAAAAATCTCCAAGTGCATCCCGGAGCAGCAGCAGCAGCACATCAAGAGCTTCTGATATCTTTAAGCCCATACACTGACCAGGTGTGTGGCAGACATTTCTTACCTCACGAAGTCTCCAGTGTAAATCCAGCGTCTATATTTACCAACAGATCAGTCAATGGTGTGGCTGGAAGAGAGACTATGAATCCCTACCCCAAGGAAGCTTCTCCAGTCGCAATCCCGTGAGAGCAATATATCAATGGCTTTCAGTCTTCGCTACAGGGACAAGTCTTTCCAACTGTGTATTAGAGTCGCAACACATGAAGGACCTTCTTTGTGAAGTACCCTAAACCAGGAGGTATACAGGCGTTTTATACTGCTGGAAGTCTCTATTTATGCCTCAGCACATATCTAACCAGCTACAATAGAAATGGTAATCTCATCAGCATGTGCTTCCCTTCAGTTTTGATGTTTTTGTGCAGTGTTAAACACTAAGAGTGTTTCAGCCATCGTGAGCTTAATATTACAAGATTGTACATTGGATACATATGAGTATAAGATTTTGTTTAGTGTCAACCACCCAAACAAAACGGAAGAAAACCAACGTACTCTCCAAAAATGAGTAATGAGCATTTTAATGGTCCGTTAAAGGCTATGACAGTAATACATTTTGCTGCATATAGCTCCGTCACTAATAGAAAAAGAATGTTGACTAGACATCCCTTAAATATGTGATATTGTTCTTAAGATACAGTATATAAAATAACACGGACGAGTTAAATGCGTAGAAAAGCAACGATTGCGACTTTTTTTTTTTTTTTAATGAAATCCTTGTTCAAGTTTCAGGTAGTCAGAGGGGTTACCAGAGTTTCTGAAATATCCTTGGCCATCCCAGGGGGCATCCCAGATTTCTGGGAGAATACCTTTGATACACTGTGGAGAATTCTGCTTGGTCCATCCCATAATTAGCCTTGGCCACCCCTAAGCGACCATATTTAAAAAAAATACTAAGTTCGCGCCTTCAGATACTCGTACTTGATAAAGAACTTGAGTATAATTTGTCATTAAATATCAGTCGTTTTTCCATTGGTACCTTTCCGTTTAATTTACAACTAGTTTGATATGTTACGAATTTTGTGAAGTGTCTGTACGCAACAGGAAGGAGACCTATAAAGAGTAATAAAAGTCTTCAGTACTGTGTTCTTGAAGCATTAGTATACTTGTAAATGCATTGATCTGTGATCTTTGGTTCGACTCTGACTTCTGATATATTTTTATTATATATATATATATATATATATATATATATATATATATATATATATATATATATATATATATATATATATATATATATTTTTATACAAAGCCACTCTCATCATCTCCATGTCGACAAATGCTGCCTTATATAGGGTAACATATGTGCAGTAAGTAAATCTGTAAATAATGTATATGTAGTAGCTGCGGTATGACCTCTCAGCACCTAATTTAAGTGAAACTCCTGTCTAGGTTTTTAGACAGAGTGATTGATTGATTGACAGAGAAATAGACAGACGGACAGACAGACAGACAGATACGTTTATAGCTTTAATAAGATTAGATTTTATAGATTTTCATGTTGAAATGTTATTTTGTATATACATTATTATTGTGATGCATACATATGTTACAACACAGGAATACTTAGAAAAACCAAATGCCCCTCTTCATTTTCATAATTTATTGTGGATGTTGGTGCTGACAGCCTCTTCATAAATTAACCTTTTTTTTTTTTTTTTTCCTTCAGTACAGAGCGGGCTTAAAATCCCGATACCCTTCTTGCATTTTATGCTGAAAGCAAATAAATGCGCTCAAAGCTATTCATTCAGTGAATGACTGAGATAACTGCCGTCTCCTTAAGGTAACGGGAGGGTGTGGCAAGTCTGAAATTTCTTTAGAATGAATACCCTGCATGGTCATCAGAATGAATGCATGGTCTTACCTTTTAATGCTTCTGTTGTAAGGCCCTAAATATTTCTTCACCTTCATTCTCATACCAAAATTCCTCTTGGTTGTTAACCACCTTTAATCTTAGCAATGAAATGTTATGAAAATGATATATGAAAATTACTTATCCCCGATGCAGATACAGGCACAGGATATTGAGTGTTTGACGTTTGCGGTGTTGAGGGAATAGAAAAATCAAAGCTTTATATTTACAATGCAGTTATTCAAGCCAAGTAAATGTGTTTAATATTTTATTACTTGGGTCTGACCTATCACTTTGGGTTTCTTTTTTTTTCACTCTGTTATTTACAAACTGTGAAAAAAGATAAATACTGAAACTTGGCATGACGCTTTGCATTAATTCTTATACAAGACTGAGATGCTGTTGTTAAAGAAATATAATACAAGGAAGTTGTGTATGCGTTTTCCTATGCATGACCCCTCCGTTTCTTTGCTAGTGCAGTATGTATGACTTGTAAAAAAAAAAAAAAAAAAATGCTCCTGTAGGATTTTCTTGTCAAAACTTATTTTTTTTTTTTTTTTTGCATTTCCTGGTTGATTTCTGGTTATACAATGGGAAAATGGAGGGGGCCAAATTTTCCGACCCCTAAACCCCCCTGTGTGGGGCGTCTTCCCTCCAGTGGGCCCCAGAACTGAAAATACTACTAGCTCCATTAATAATGAACCAATCTTTATGATCTTTGTATCGTCTCAGGGGTTTTTGGTGATGGAAAATCCATTCATGATACTTTCAGGCTGATTGGAAATGAATATGACCAACTTCCTGCGTAGGAGTGACGTCAATGGGGTCCGACCAATGGATTTTGTTACAATATTAAACCTGGTCATGTAATACCTCTTTTTCAAAGGTTTTCAGGAACAGGGATCTGAATATATGAGTACTTATTTCACCAGATAATTTATTTAGAGATAATGAACGTCATGAGGTATTAGCCAATGTTTTATTTAAAGCATGAGTAAATATTCACACCCAGCTCACTGTTCGATAAATAATACGATTTCGAAAAGAAGGAAACAGATTGCATCATATATTCAAAGTGTTTATTAACATAATTCCACATTATCGTTCATATATTACATACTCAATAAATATACTTTACTGACTTTTTGAGTTTTCACTTGTTTCATGAAAAGAGAATACGCCACTTATATATTATACAGTACATATGATTATAGAAAATGAACTTAGTTCCTGACTAGAACAACAAAATGCTTTATGTGACAAACATACCTGACAGTAAAATAATACAGCTAGACTGCCAGTAGTAAACACCATAAAAGTATAAATATTAACTAGTGTTAGCAAGAGATATATATTGTTTAACATTATTCATATACTGCATATACAGTATATTTACGATGACAAAAAAGTACCCAGTTCCTGACTAGAAAAGCATAATTCCTTCTATAACACACAGAAGTGACCTGATTCAGTTCCTGACTAGAACATGAAAACTTTTTATGACAAATATAACTGATCACATAAATAATAAAGCAAGATCATCAGTACTGAAGTCAAAACTGCACCGTACATAAACAAGATAATATAACATCAGTCGATGAACAACCCTGCTATATCGACTAGAACAAGAATCCATCACAGACAAAACCACTGACTATAAGAAAAACAGGAAAGCGGATATCCAAATAGCAGCAACAAGAGTCCATATGCTACATGTCGATATGCTACGTATCGTAGTTTACCACTCAACATCATCATCTTCTTTGAATTTCTTGTTCTTGATGGCATTTGAGCATTTACTGCCATAACATTTGCAGAGTGGAGTACAAGGAAGGCCATTCTTACAACAACTACACCTTCCTCTGCATCCAGTTTTACATGTACACTTCGTCATTTCAAGCACAGCTTGAGGGGCAGGTAGCCCTAAACATTTAACCGGAACATAAACTCCCTTTTCTAGACTCCAGACACTTTGATCAATTGGAGGAAGATTGGGACAGCTAGTCACTTAGGACTTGTCAAGCATTGCTATGAAATTAGTGAGTGTGATGTGCAGCATTAAGGCAGCACGAGTTGGCGGTAGCATCTCACCCTCTAGGTTTCTTGAACGGATAGGGTTGCCATATTTCCGGATTTTCCCGGACATGTCCTGCATTTAGGTGTCAAAACCTGCGTCCGGGAGGAATTTTAAAAATTCTCCAAAAGTCTGGAATTTCAGCTTCCATTACTTCTTCTCGAGAAATTTAATATACCATTACACTCTAATGACGAGAGAGAGAGAGAGAGAGAGAGAGAGAGAGAGAGAGAGAGAGAGAGAGAGAGACAGACAGACAGAGAGAAAGAGAGAGAGAGAGAGGCCTTCGTTGTTTTCTTCAGCTGTTAAGTGTTGCCATCTTGGCTGGTTTAGTGCTACCAGCTAACTAAAATGTCCTGCCTTTTCCTGTTGTTCAGCCACGAGATGTTTTTTAATTCCTTCCATAGTCCTCTTATAGCTATAAAATAAATGGTAATTGCACACAATTATTGGCTTAGTTTTCATTTTTACACTGTAGCATTTGTTGTTCTTATGATCTTATCCTGCATCAAAAGCGCTTTAGCATTTTTCAGTCATAATCTAGCCAATTCTGTACTTTGCCTGTTTTCCATTATATTGTAAAAAGATGACAGACTGTGATATATATATATATATATATATATATATATATATATATATATATATATATATATATATATATATATATATATATATATTGTGGTAGGTGGTGGCGACCATCATCTACTCACTTGATGTAGTGCTGCCTGTTTCTTCCTTAGCCTTTAACATTCTTTTTCTGTGCCTGCTCTCCTCTCTTCTTATTTCTCCCATCTTTCCTGTCACTTCTTATTGCTTTTCTTTCCTTTACAGGTGGCTTTACATTGAGTGACAAGCCAAATGGTTTCCTGTAAGCCAGGAAACCATTTACAAAGCTGGGTGGTAACCATATAACCAAACCATACGTGCTCCCTACGTGTCAACAAGTGGGTTGGTGGAGGGTTAGTGCCCCTCCCTGTAAAACAAATAACTCAAAGTCCATGACCACCCCTTACGGGATTATGGCGTCTGGCAATATATATATATATATATATATATATATATATATATATATATATATATATATATATATATGAAGGTTTCATAACGTCAAAGGACCAAAGTGTGTGTTGGTGATGGTGGGAGCATGGGTTTCAGCGGAAGCGTCCGGTATTTTGACAGTTCAGATATGGCAACCCTACGAACGGAACATCTCCCATCGCCATGCAGGAAGGGTAGTTGGACCTTTTCGGCAGTAAACACAGCAGACAAAGTATTCTAGTGCTTTGACTTGGTCTGGAAGCTCAGTGCCAACTAACTCCTTTGACAGACTACTGTTGCCAAGCTCCCCGAAGCAATGTATGGCCGGATCGTCATCAGAAAGCTTCAGATATGCACGAACTCATATCATCGTTGTGATACCAACAAATTTCCCACCCCAGTCAGCGCCAGAAAAGTTGTGGAGTCCGATGAGTCCTTAGCATTTGCGATGTCCAATGGCTTGCACTCTCTCTACCACGTTAATCTCTGTACTTGTTGCCCTTGCCAGTTAAGAATTTGAGACTTGTCAGGGCGTGGAACCCAAGACGACCATGAGACACTAGATCAAGGAGAAGTGTGAGGACGTCTGTGTCTGGTGACCAACACATATTTCTTGCCATTTACTTTCATCACTAAAAGTCAGGACTCAACTGGGAATTAGAGTATTGACTTCTTCATGTCCATGCTCTTCTTCAAAGTCTCAGCTCTTGATTTTGTTTCTGTAGACCATGACCAGATTCAAGGAACTGTTTGTTTTTTCAAGCAAAGCCTGCACAAACATTGCTGTCAAACATCACTTCGATCTTGTAAAGGATAATATATCTTTCAGACACAATGTCAGTTTCATATCAAGGTGAATCTCAAATTCTTTTGATGTCACCGTTTGCTTTTGACGTGTTTTGTTCTTCAGTGACTGATCTAGTTAGTTGTCAAAGACGACATGTGCCTCATCGTAGCTGGTCACCAATGATGCATTTCACTTGATGAATGCTAACTGGAAGTTTGATATTGTCAACATTGTTTGCATTTTCTTCATGCTTTGCAGCACAGCCATTTCATCAATTATCAGAATAAGATATGGATGACCAACTGGTGCCATATGGCAAGGAGCTGCTTCTTCCATGGCATGCATTAGACTAGCCTTGTCTCCAGAGATGTACTGTTAAGTGTCCCATCAACCGCACAAATTGACCATAGCACCACAGACATTTCATACTTGCCAATGACCTCCTCGAGTTTTGGGACCAGCCCTGGTCTATTCCCTTGAATGATTAAGAATTCTCCCAGTAGTTCACGCTCTTCTCGTAACTTTATCACCTTGTCACCCAAACGAAGTTTAGTCTTCTGCATCCAATTTGAGGTCTTCAGTTTTAACTTCTTCATCGGATCCCAAACAGATACTTTGGATATCGGCAGCAGTCTATCATGACTGAATACCCCAAAATGTTTCTGCCCCTTCTCAGCAAAGTGCAGGATGTTGCCTTTGCCTCTTCTGAAATTAAAGCAGATGAAGCTAAGTTCTTCAGTGGAGTCCTCATTTCAAAGGGATTTCCAGCACAGTGTAACTCTATTGAATCCCACAGCTTTAGAGCATTTGATCTTGTTCTCACAGCAACACTACCTGCCAGCTGATAATGCTAGTATCACTTGGACAACTCGGATATTTGACTGAAGCCATTGAGGTACTGCTTAACTATTCTAGCAAGATGAATTGCAGTAGTAACGAGACAGTCTAGAGCAGCTTCTTCTGACTCAGACCAACCATGCCACCATGATGCCTCAAACCTCTGATTCTTGCTCAAGCACCTGGTCAATGAACAAGCATGTGAATGGAACCTCAGATTTGGTCACCACAAAATCCTCGAACTTCAGCGCCTCCCAGGTAGCCAGATCATCATTTTCAAGTGTTTTTATCTGAGCTAAATGGACTAGCACAAAATGCAAGTGATTTACCCGTTGAGAGCAATAGGCCTCATTTGGGACTTATCAAAGTCGAAAGCGATAGGCCTCAAATGACCACGAATTTCAAACGCAAACCACAACCGCACCACAAGGAGTAGGTGGCTGAAATTTGTATGGGAAATAGGGGCAGGTGGCAACTCTCAATACAACCCACGCACTGCCCCACATACGCTCAGAATATGTGCGTGGACACCATGGAACACACACGTAAATTTTCCTCCCGTGACGCTGCCAACCCTGCACCAGGTGCTAGGGGATCTGCAAACACACACACACACACACACACACACACAACAGAGAAAGAAAGAGAGAGAGGGGATCTGCACACACACACACACACACACACACACACACACACACACACACACACACACTCGCTGGCTCAGTGGTAACGTTCTAGCTTGTCATCTGGTAGATGGGAGTTCGAACCTAGTTCAGGTTGCGAAAAGTCTCACTGACGAAGTGGGTGATTACTGTACCCCCTTGAGCAAGGGGATGGGTGTGTGCGAGTGTGAACGTCACAGCCTTGCCCTTAGATTGGACTATATGAGCTCTAAGTTCCCTTCCGGGAGGGTAAAAGCTGACGATCGCAACCATCAAGTGATCCTGACTGACCCCGTGAATTACACACACAGGAGTGAGTGAGAGAGAGAGAGAGAGAGAGAGAGAGAGAGAGAGAGAGAGATGAAGGGCATAATTCTGAGAGGGGAGAAAGAGAGAGAGAGAGAGAGAGAGAGAGAGAGAGAGAGAGAGAGAGAGAGAGAGAGAAAGAGAGAGAGTTATGGGTAAATTGTATAATAATGTATGCTTTCTCGACAGTGCATGGGGGTAGGGGGGTTGCAAGAATACTCCCCCAGTATCCCTGCTTGTCGTACGAGGCGACTAAAAGGGTTGGTGGTGGGTTTGTGCCCCACCCCGTAAAAAGAACTAACTAAAAAAGCAAATAAATCGCCTCGGACCCGGACGGACCATACGTTGACGACTAAGGAATGGACAAAGGACATTCTGAGGGTAGGAACGCGGAATGTGAGAGGAGTGAATGATGAAGTGAAAGAGAGAGAGATTGTCCAGGTGCTTGAGGATGCAAAAGTGGATATATGTGGATTGACTGAAACTAAATGCAAAGGTGAAAGGGTGAGAGAATGGGAATACGGTGTAGGTATATGTGTGGGAGTCAGTGAGAATGAGAGGGCAAGAGAGGGAGTATGTCTGATGATAAGCAAGAAGTGGAAGGAGAATATAAGAGAGTATGGAACAGTGGGTGCAAGGATTGTATGGGTGAGGATGAAAGTAGGTATACAAGCATGGGCGATTGTATGTGTGTATGCTCCAACAGAGGATCGAGTGGCAAGAGTGAAAGATGAGTTTTGGGCGAGAGTAGAAGCATGTATGGACAAGTTTGAGAGGAGCGAGAGAGTGCTGTTGATTGGAGACATGAATGGCAAAGTTGGGAATGTACGAGTGGATGGAGTGGTTGGTCAGTGGGGTGTGCCAGCGGAAGTAGATGGGAATGGTAGTGCTTTGGTGGACATCTGTGCTGGTAAGGGGTTGGCAATAGCCAACACCTACTTTCGTCATAAGATGATCCACCGGTATACATGGAGAGTAATGAGGAGGATGGATGGTGAATTTGTTGAACGAAAGTCAATGATAGACTACGTGTGTGTGGATGAGCGAATGAGAAGACAAGTGTTGGATGCAAGGGTGTGGAGAGGGTGGGGGAATGGAGTCTCGGACCATCACTTAGTGATGGCCAAGGTAGAGCTGCAAAGAAAGTGGTTGAGGAGGCGAAGGGGAAGACAGAAGGAAGCAGCTCCTGTGAGAAGAGTGGAGAAATTGCAAGATAGTGAGAAGAGGACAGAGTATAAGAGCATAGTGGAAGAAAGATTGGGAAGGTATGAGCTAGAGCAGATGGAAGGGGTGGAAGACGTATGTAAGATATTCACGGAAGAGATAAGCGCAGCGTGTGAGGCGGTTTGTGGAGTGAGGAGGAGATGCAAGGGTGTGCAAGGGACAGCATGGTGGAATGGTGAGGTGAAACGAGCTGTGGAACAAAAGAAGAAGGCATATGGTGAATGGTTGGCGAGTAGAGGTAGGGGAGAAAATGAGAGAGAGAAGAGAGAGGTATATGTGAGCAGGAGAAGGGAGGTTAAGAGACTGGTGAAGGAGAGTAAGAAGAAAGTGGATGAAGAGTTTGGGAGGAATCTGAGTGTGAAATGGAGGGAGAGTAAGAAATTATTTTGGAAGGAGGTAAAGAAAGTAAGGCAGTGTGAAAGGGGAAATAGTAGGGGAGTGAAAGATAGGAATAATAGATTGTTGGTGGAGAAGAGAGAGAAATTGAGGAGATGGAAGGAGCACTTTGAGGATTTGTTGAATGTAGAGAGTGAGAGCAGTGTGAGTATAAGTGGTTGGGGAATGGCTGGGAGAAGAAGAGATGAGAGGAGGGAGGAAAAGATCAGTAGGTCGGAAGTAGTGGAAGCGATGAAGAAGATTAAGCTGGGAAAGGCCCCAGGAATTGATGGAGTGTGTGGTGAAATGCTTAGGTATGGGGGTGAGATTGTTGTGGAGTGGATATGGAAGTTGTGTAGATTGGCTTGGGAAGAGGGAAGGGTTCCAGAGGACTGGAAATCAGGTTTAATTGTTCCTCTGTACAAAGGAAAAGGGGAGAGAGAGAAGTATGTGGTAACCATAGGGGTATTTGCCTTCTTAGTGTGACTGGTAAAATATATGGTAGAATACTCATTGATAGGGTTAGGCATATGACAGAGGAGCTAGTTGGAGAAGAACAAGGGGGATTTAGGAAGGGAAAAGGGTGTGTAGATCAGATATTTGTTCTAAGATGTTTAGTGGAGAAGTATCTAGAGAAGGGAAGGAAAGTGTACGCTGCCTTCATGGACTTGGAGAAAGCTTATGACAGAATAGATAGGAAAGGTATGTGGAAGGTATTAAGAATATATGGAGTGGAGGGGAAATTGTTGAGTGCTGTGAAGAGTATGTACGAGGGAGCTAGGGCTACGGTGCGAGTGGATGGTGAGCTGAGTGAGTTCTTTGATCTCAATGTGGGACTGAAACAGGGGTGTGTAATGTCTCCATGGCTGTTTAATATATATATGGATGGGGTTGTAAAGGAGGTACAAGGTAGGGCAGTGGATGTGGGGGTGGCCCTAATGAATGAGGGTGAGATTTGGAAGCTTCCGGTGTTGCTGTTTGCTGATGATACAGTATTGTTGAGTGAAGATGAATGGGAGTTGCAAGGTTTGGTGAATGAATTTGGGACAGTGTGTAGGAGGAGGAAGCTGAAAGTTAATGTAAACAAAAGTAAAGTTATGGTGTTTGAGAGGAATGAAGTCACAGAGTGTGCAGTGAGGTTGGATGGTGAGGATATGGAGAATGTGAGTGCATTCAAGTACTTGGGTAGTGTGATGAGTAAGGATGGAACTTTGGGGGATGAAGTACGTGAAAGGGTACAGCAGGGAAGGAAGGTTGTTGGCACACTGAAAGCAGTGATGAGAAATAGGGAGGTGAGTATGGAAGTTAAGAAGTCACTGCATGATGGTATTGTGATCCCTACCCTGACGTATGGAAGCAAGGCGTGGACCTTGCAAGAGGGGAACAAGTCAAGAGTGAGAGCAGTGGAAATGAGTTACTTGAGAGGAGCATGTGGAGTGACATGGAGGGACAGGTTGACGAATGAAGAAGTGAAGGAACGCTGTGGGGTAGATGTGAATGTGGTTGAAAAGATTAGGAGAAATACACTGAGGTGGTTTGGACATGTGGAGAGGATGGAGAATGAAAGACTGACTAAGAGGGTGTATGTAGGTGAGGTGGAGGGAGGGAGAGGGAGGGGTAGACCGAGGATGAGGTGGAGGGATGGAGTTGAGAGGTATATGAGGGAGAGGGGGGTGATTTGGGGGGAGGGGAGTCAAATGGTGGGTGACAGAGTGACTTGGAGGCGTTTTGTCTGCGGCCACCCTTTGCGGGATTGGGGCGTCGGGCTATAGATAGATAGATAGATAGATAGATAGATAGCATAAGGTAATTTATCATAATTTGAGAGAGAGAGAGAGAGAGAGAGAGAGAGAGAGAGAGAGAGAGAGAGAGAGAGAGAGAGAGATAAAGGGCATAATTCTGAGAGGGGAGAAAGAGAAAAAGAGAGAGAGAGAGAGAGAGAGAGAGAGAGAGAGAGAGAGAGAGAGAGAGAGAGTTATGGGTAAATTGTATAATAATGTATGCTTTGTCGACAGTGCATAAGGTAATTTATCATAATTTGAGAGAAAGAGAGAGAGAGAGAGAGAGAGAGAGAGTTTCGAGTAAATTGTATAATATTGTATTCTTTGTCGGTAGTGCATAAGGTAATTTATCATGGAGAGAGAGAGAGAGAGAGAGAGAGAGGGGGGAGACGGGGGGGGGTTGATGACACAGTAATCACGTGTTCCTTGCCCAAGGCCATGGTAAATATAGGCTGCCGGACAATGCCCCTCCTTTCCTTACTCACCGTGGGTGGTGGGTTGATTGCGCCACCAGCTGTTCAGAACTGTTCATCTTCTGGCCATTTTGTCTCACCACCACGTGACTTTATGTGGTCATATATATATATATATATATATATATATATATATATATATATATATATATATATATATATATATATATATATATATATATATATATATTGCCGGATGTGCGCGAACATTTCCAAGACGTTGATATGTGTTTCACTCATTTCTGTAAGATTTAGAATTTCGGCCAAGTCGTCGCTTGGCAGCAGGTACCTACAGGACCATGGTCGCTCTCCACGGGTTAAGCAGATCATATCAAAGAAATACTCGATAAAGTTTTCCAAGGCAGCCAGGTATCCTTCCCAGTCACCTGATCACCAGGCACTGATTAAATTCAGAAGACTTTCAACCTTGTTCCTGTACTCTTTAAGAAAGCGTGCTAGTTCTCCAATGTCTTTTATATGTTTCTTACATGCCTCTGAATATAAGAACTGGATGTTGCCAGCAAGCTTAGTCATCATAGGATTTCGTTCATGGAGAGCTACCATGAAATCACTGCAATGGACTGATAGTGATCCAAGTGCGATGACTGAAAACATTGCATCTAATGTCATCATCATAATTGCTAAACATGTTGACATGATACTCAATGCCACGTTTGTAGGGTTTGCCACTGTAGATTCCATGATGGGCTGTGGAACTATATATACTGCTCTAGATCAGGCACGTGTCTATGCCACTCCTGTTGATTGTTTTTCCTAGACTTTGAAGAGCAGCAAAAGCAGTATGCAGTGCACCTGGTCGGAGAATCCAGTTCTTATTGCCAACTGATTACTGAATCTGGAGGGCACGGTTGTACAGATCCAGGTCTAGGGTGATGATTGTTTTCCCCTCGGGACCGACCACTACATCAGAGATTCCCTCAGTCAGCATTAGGACAGTAGTCTGTGGGTGGAATCTTGAATAGAGATGCAATGACCTCTGTGTTGGTTTGACCTTGACTTGAAAGGGGACTGTGATAACAGCAGAGATTTTGTGTCTGCCCAGGCTGGCATCACATCTCCCTTTTCCACCTTACAATGTTTAGCAATGATGTCCTCATTTTCCAACTAGCCGTCCTGAGGGTCATTCGTCATCAATCTGTTTCTAGCTATGAAGAAGCTTGTGTTCCTCAGGGCTCTGTCCTATCACCAACTCTCTTTTTTTTATTCATCAATGACCTTCTAACCTGTATATCTAACCCTATCCACTCATACGCTGATGACTCCACCCTTCACCTTTCCATTCGATTCCTGCAACGTCCATCTCAGCAGTTACTTCAACAAATAAGGGATGAGGCTATGGCACACTTGATGTCTGACTTGGCTCGTATCTCTAACTGGGGTAAAAATAATCTACCGGTAGTTGTTTTTAATGCATCAAAGACTCAGTTTTTGCACCTATCAACCCGACAAAATCTTCCACAGGTATACCCACTAATGTTTAATAATATTTAGCTTAATCCTGCATAATCCTTGAACATGCTTGGGGTTTCATTTATTCGGGACTTATCTTGGAAAGATCATATTACATCTCTTGTAAAATCTGCTTCCAAGAGATTGGGTGTGCTAAGCTGACTCCGTTCCTTCTTTACCCCTGCACAATTGTTGACTCTATACAGGAGTTTTATCTGCCCCTGTGTGGAGCACAACTCTCATGTGTGGGGGGGCTCCCCACATCTTCTCAATAGGGTGGAGTCAAAGGCTTTTTGCCTCATTAACTCTCCTCCTCTTACTGACTCACTTCAACCTCTGTCTCTTTGCAGCACTGTTGCATCTTTATCTCTTTTCTGTTGCTACTTCAATGGTCACTGCTCCTCTGAACTGTCTGCATGCATTCCTCCATTTCTACGACGGGCGCGTAGCACCCGTCTAGCAGCAAACTCTCATCCCTTTTCTGTCCAATTCTCTAATGCAAGAGTTAACTGTTACTCCCAGTCCTTCATTTATACAACAGGTCAACTCTGGAACTGTCTCCCTCTGTCTGTATTTCCTGCTTCCTATGATCTCCAGTCTTTCAAACGCAGTGTGTCCAGGCATCTCGAAATGATCAGATCTTTAATTTGGCTCTCTCTTGTATTTTGTTTTTCTCTTGGAAGGAAAAGTTTTGTGGGCTCGTTGGTTTTGGTTCCTTCTCCCTCACTTAAAAAAAAAAAAAAAAACCTGCCCAAGTTCGAGTGTAGTCTTTTGACATCAGTTTCCATTTGCCTAGATGGTATTCCTCAAAACGTATTGGCTTTTTTTTTTGGATGACTTTTTCTTTCAGGTATTTGATGTCTAACGAGTGTGGTACAGGAGACTGAAGCTTCTCTGGAACAACAAGGGGCTCATTGATTGGTTCACCATCCGCTACCCTCTGGTTGATGACAATTATTGCGTCGTGAAAAGTGTTCTGTCCAGTGGGAGTGTCCTACAAGAGATCAATATTGTCAAGAGCAAACCAAATGTTCACACCTTTCTTTACAAAATCAGGCAGACAATGTCCACCTGTGACAATCATGCGCTGGAGGATACCTTGCTCTAAACGCTTCTCAGAGTCAATGATTTGCTGATAGTCACAGCCAATGTAGAGAACAGAAGGTTGTGCACGAAATTCTTATCACACATTCTAGAGTGGATGGCAAAGGGCAAGCTAGTCGACAGTGGCTTCTGGACTGCCTGCTTAAACTTGCTCTTCTTTGGCTGATATTTCACCTGTCGATCACTTCCGGTGGTCTGAACAAGTAACCGACATACAACAATAGTGGTTTTATTGACTTCCTGGTTGCGCATCTTGGACATTTTCATAACATGCTTGTCAAAGAGAAGGCGACTGATGAAGTACTGAAGTAGTGAAGGATTCGTGAAGTTATCAAAGGTACCTTTGAATGACCAGTCTCAGTGATGTAGCATCTCGTCTCGCAGTATGTTAGCCACTTTCTTCAAGTTTGTGATGAACTTGTCATTATCTGTCATGGAAGACTGATATTGTATTGCTTTGCTCACACTTGTCTGAACAACGACCCTGCCAGGCTCATCTTGTTGAACTGATTTGATGAAGCAGACATTTGAAAGGCGTTGAGTAATTAGGTCTTTCAGGTGCTTATGGTAGTTTCCTATGCTACTAACTTCTACTGCATACCCCTAAGTCTACTAATATGAAGTCGGATCACTGCCTTCTAAACAGCTCCAAGCTCGCGCAGGAGGCAGAGCATCGAAGTGACGTCGACTGGCTCTGGCATGAAACCCCAGTAGTCAGTTGACTCCTGACCATGACAGTGAGTGTATGCTTGTTCCGCTTATCAGACCATGATACATTTTCAGTCCGGAGAAGTGAGGGAAGGGACTGAAATGTGTGAAGGAAGGTGTAGGGGTGTGAGGGAACCTACTGCTATACAGTATTATAGGGTTAAACGAGTCGGCACTTCTTCCTCTCCTTCATTTTCCATTATCATAAACATTTAATTTGAGTCTGTCCTTTAATATATTTTCTGTTACTTAACCCCTACACCGCGGGCATGTTTACCGATGTTTTGCGTGTGCCGCGGGGTTATTCGGGCTCCGACAGACTCTCAAAAAATATTTGCCAAAAATCAGTTATTAGTCCTAGAATATTAAAATTATATATGCTTATGGCACATACCTTCAGCTTTCTCCTGGAATGTTTGTTGAGCCTTCGTCAGTTACCGTAGGACTTGTGGAGACCTCTGAAGTTGGGTAACGAAGTCTCCACTTTACAGTTCCCGACAACCCGTAATATGATTACCACAGCCAGATATAAACACTATAAATACTACTCTATGATTTTCAAGTAGTTTGGGATCCATACTCCAAAAAAAAAACCACTGTGAAAGCAATGAAAATTATGAGCGCGTCTGACCGCCGCACTTCCGCTAGTTCGCTCTTGGTACTCTGTCATTTATTATTCATAAAACTCCTCACACTTTATATTTCTATAACTACATAACACTTATATATATCTACAGTCTTTATCCATAAGTTTCCTTCAGTAGTATTAGTTTATTGCCACTGTAGTGATTCAATTTCTTTCAGTAAAATACGTAGCATTCACTTTCTCGTCCTGTATACTGGCATTGAGAGTGAATGTCACTTTCATCTTCACTCTCATAACTCATAGTATTCAGACATGCTATAGTGAAACTTTCACTTTCATTACTCCTAGGGTATATACTCGTATTCTTATAATACTACTCATTTACATTTCTATTTACGTTCTCTATTTTATTTACGTTATTTACATTTCTATTTTATTTACACTGTGTTATGCACTGTCACTTGAAGTAACTTATAAAACTATTTTCCATTGTTCACGTATATTTACATTCATTACTTTCACTTGCTGTTTACACATTATTTACACATTATTTACAATTCCACTTGCACTGTTTTACTCAATAGAAAGATCGTAGTCACTCTTTTATCAATTGTCAGCCCTTTACCTCTTTCCACACGAGGTTTAGTAGGGGGTAAAGGTCACAGGGCCCTTGCATGGGGGTGAAAAAAGGCCCTGAAGTCAGCAAGAGGATGAGCCGTACCTCCTCTTCGGAATCTGAGAGAGAACTGCTAGGAGGGCCGGCCCGAGTTGAGGCCTACTTGAGGGTTATTCAGCACTACCAACGTAGCTCTTGAAACAGCTAAGTCTAGCACTGATATGATTGGCAGGAAATCTAGACAATACATTATAAATTTGGTAGTTCCAGGTGAATGTAAATATCACTTAGGCTTCTCCCTTCCCTCCTTACATGTATATTTATTACGAAAATAGATTAGAGGCCTACTTAGAAGATATATAATCAGAGCTACCAATGTTAAATCTTGAAACAGCTTTGTGTAGCACTGATATGATTGGCAGGAAATCTAGACAATACATTATAAATTAGGTAGTTCCAGGTGAATGTAAATATCACTTAGGCTTCTCCCTTCCCTCCTTACATGTATATTTATTACGAAAATAGATTATACGGCATATTTCAAGGGGAAAAAAACAGCGAAAATTAGCGAACGAGTGCACGTGAGGTGTTGTCAGGTGATAATTAGCCAATTCCAGGTGTATGGCACTCTCACTTACCTTATTTCTTTCTTGTATATATTATTTGGTATAAGAATACGACATAGGGCTTATTTCAATGGATGAAATCAGTGAAAAATTCCAGGGAAGATTTACTTAGCGTAGCATGGCCGGGCAGGCAAGAGGATAGGGTAATGGAGGGGAGGTAGGGAGGGGAGTCAAGAACGGGGAGAAATGGCTAAATTGTCAACAATGGATGGGAGTACAGATGAGATTAGGAGTGCTGACTAGTGTTGGACATCGGCAGTACTGATAGATGATACAAGCCCCCACTTGGAAGCCCGGGTGAATTCAAAATAACACAGAATCACAAAAGCGACGCCCCGCGGTATGATCCCTTGCTCCTAAGCGTCACGAAAGTGACGCCCCGCGGTTAAGGGGTTAAGCAAGCTGACGTCACATAAGCCACGCCTCCCTGTGCACTGATGGAAAGTGAACCGACTTGGTATTAGTAGACTTAGGTATAACACTTCAAAACTGGCAAATATTAATCGTCCAGTTCAGTCATATTCACGGACACATCGTCACTAGCCAGGGTGTTCTGGACAGTGAGGAGGAATTCTTCATTACACAATGAATGAATAACCTCCGTGTCATCAAATTTTGAATGCAAGTGTAATTCGCATATTGCAACCAATTTTGGTGGTAATGCTTTTCAAGACCCACTGCATCCCCTATTTCCTCCAAATCAGACATGCAAATTCTGCCATTATCATCTCGAGTTACAGTTTAATTTACAGGAAAGTGTGGCCCATATTGTCTGAGAAGACACAGTGCAGAGGTTCAGAATCATTAGGACAAAATCTGCATGATGCAAACGTGCACGCTATGGCTTTCTTGATACTTTTTGTTCATTTAGGGTGGGAGCATACATCAATGGATGGAAGTCCAGGACCTTGCCGAGAGCAATCAAGGTTATTGAAATCTGTTGTCATAGCTCTTAGTCTGTCAGTTTTGGTCTTGTTAACAATCGGTTTTTGACACTATGATAGTAAACCAAAACCTGATCAGCTTCACTCATATTTTCTTGTCAATCAGTAAGGGCCTGCAAATCACTTTGACCTAAGACGACCCTTTCTTTGCAACAGTCCAGAATTTTTTTTTATCATTGCAGGATTGCTGACAAATGTGTGAGATCCAGTTGCACCCTCATGACAGATGATACAAGCAGCCCTGTAGACATGGCTGCTCTATACATCACACCTAAAATGGAAATGTGACTTACTAGTGTATGTTATGATACAGGATGCCTTATCTTTCTGGTGAAAGAAATAACTGCTCCATTCAGCTTCATGTACTTAAAAACCCTGAAAAAGAGGTATTACATGTCCAGGTTTGTTAATACCGAGGGAAATTTCATTGATTAGATTCCGTTCAAACCCCACTGACATCATACCTACGCTGGAAATTGATGATATTCGCATCAAGTATGCTTGAAAGTATCATAAAAGGATTTGTCATCATCAAAAATCCCTAAAACGATACCAGGATAATAAAGATTGGTTCATTATTGATAAAGCTAGTAGTATTCTCAGTTCCGGGACCCACTGGAGAGAAAAACGCCCCCCACAGGGGAGTCCAATGATCGGAAAATTTGGCTCCCTCCATTTTCCCACAGTATAACCCCAAATCAACCAGGAAACGCAAAAAAAATATTTTTTGATACAAAAATCCTATGGGAATATAAGTCATACTGCACTATGCTCGTTGTCGTAAGGGAGCATAGGATACGTTGACTGTGACTTGACGTGTGGGGGAGCTTTTGCAAGGTACCTTGGCAGACTCCTTAATAGAGAGTAGAGGTTTGGTTGATGGGTGGGCACTTCATTTGCATCTTTCCATGTGGTTCTACTTTCTCTCCTCTTCTTAACCTCCCCCATCCCAGCATTTTTTTAACCAATGACCTCTCCCAATCCCGGCAGATCATCGATTTTGTTTTTTCTGGCTGATACCTCTGCTTTTCATAAGAAACATCGAAAATTCATAGAGAAATCGCTCAGCTGAGATTTAAAATACTGAATATGGGTAACAGTACCCCTTACCTTACTGTTTTTTCTATGTGGCTGGTCCAGAGAAAACATGTTCTATGGGAGGGGTAACTATTCCACATCACTCATAAAAGTTATTTATTTATTTATATGGTACAAATTTATATGTAGTACAAGAATATATTGGTTTTCACACAGTAATATAGGCAATATAAGCATTGTTTCAATCACGAAACACATCAACATACCTCACCTTTTTTGACGACATTACCTGATCATCATTTCTGACTGTTTTCTTCCTTTAATGCTACGTAAACTTTGTCCTCCACAGTGTCATCGATTGGGGAATCACTCTGGCCTTGAATTTCGTACTGTAGTACAAAATGTCTTTACTGGCAAGGTCACTGGTAACAGGTGAATTGCCGAAACAATGGCGTGCAGCGAGGGGGGGGGAGGTCATGCAGGGTAAGGCATTGTCCCTGCTTGGCATCTGGTAAAGGAAGGTGTCCCATGTATATGTACCAAAAATCATGCACGAAATTTGAAAAACGTGCAATTGCGTCGTGTTCATATACGTCAAAGGGAGTCACAGTGACAAACGTTCAGATGTATATATACGTCAACGGGAGTCGGCGGGTTAACTCAAAGATGCATTGTGGGGTTAATTTGACCCCACGACATTGTTTTCCTCAGCTAATTTTGCTTCTTTTTCAACTAGACTTTTCCGTCTGTGACTTTTAATATTAATGCATGGTGCATTATCTTGCAAAGTATCAAGTTTTGTACTATATTTGTTTGATGGATCAATGATGTCTACACGTTTCTGCATGACTGGGGTCATTTTGACCCCAGTGCATTTATCCATATTCTCTCTTCATAATCATGTTAAACTGCATCAATAATTCATGCAACTGTATATGCACCTGTTTACACACACATATGCACATCCATACTGTTTTGCAGCGTGTGCTGCACCCCAACTTCTTGGGTGCAGACGTGGTGCAACCCTGGGTTCTTTATTCCCGACCGGGTCGGTATTAGCAAGGAAGGAAAAACACAAACACCACTGGTCAAAAGTACTCTCATATATTATCAAAAAGACAAACACACACTGTTCTACGAACAAAACTAAGGAACTTACAATGACTTAGAAATACATATACAACAATCACTTTCCACCTAGTTCAGCAAGTTCTGGCTTATACACGGGGTTTCACCTTCCTTAATTAAGAGAATATCCACACCGTGTCACAGGCAATATTTCCACAATATGTCAGGTATGTCATATTACCATAGACAGTATAGTACAGTATATCCATTCCGTCAGGAGCGTGACACATATGACGGCATATATTCATGTCCTTAAGCCTAGGGATTCGCGTGACATAGACGAGGCCCTAGCTAATACAAAGGTTATGTGTCACATAGACGAGGCCCTAGCTAACCTTACACTATGTACACACCACGTGGGATGAGAGTATATGATAGCTCATGCTTGATGGGGAGGGGAAGGGGGATTAGTGAGTCTAGGGTGGGTTTATTCATGTACGGGACGGGGGCTGGGGGCCTAGGGGAGGGAGAGGGAGAACACACAGGGGGAAAAGATCACACTGAAGTATACTGGCCGGTGGGGGGTGGAAACGGCACTGCGGGGAGGGTTGTCACTGTTGGGGAACTGACCCCGGGGAAGGGATGTCAAACACTCCGCGTACGAGATCACAGGTTGAGTTCACTATGACACACTGAGGGAAGGTAATACCGCGGTTGCCAGGAGGAGGGGGAGGTGTACCGGGGGGGAGGAGAAACACTGGGGAGGGGGTATGTAACACTGGGGAGGCACACTGTGAGTACGAGGAGGAGTCACAGGGGTTAGTTCATTGGGGGAGGGGTCCAATAGCACTGCGGAAGCAGATAGTCACAGTGTCTGGTACTCACAGCTCGTGCGGAGGGGAGGACATGGCCCACGGGGCAGAGGGGCCTACACCGGGAACTCCAGATGGCAGCCAGGCATGGGAGGTGGGCTGTCTGGCAAGTAGTGTGGGGGATGGTGGTCTGTGTAGCCGCCACTAGTCCGGGAGTATTGGACGGGTGGTGTGTTAGGCGGCTCCCTAGCCGTGACGGCCTGGCTGGAGGCAGGGCTCTCTAGGCTAGAGCTGAAGAGGGCCAGGAAGCGTGCTGCTCGGCACCGGCCCTTAGTCATCGTTGGGGTCCTGGGAGAGGACCTGGGGAGACTCGAGCCTTGGGTCGGCTGGGAGGGGGACGATGTCCTAACTGGGCTGTCGTCTCATCTGGCAGGGGCGGCCATCAGGGAGGAACTGTGGGCACCTGCACCGGGGGAGGGCCGAGTGCCACAGCGAGCGTCTGGAAAGGCCTGCTGACTTCGGGAGCTGCAGTCTCAGCTGGAGGAGGAGGCCATCAGGACTGGACTGCAGCCTCTCATCCTGCCAGAGCCTGTCAGCACCTGGGGAAGGTGAGGATCCAAGGACTGGACACTTGGCCTCGGGGACGGCTCGCCCAGTCTGGTCTCGGGTGAGGAACCTGTAGGGGAGCAAATCCCACCTTCTCAGGTGGAGAGGAGGGGAGAAGGGCGCCTTGCTCTGCACAGAGATGGCGGGCGGCACTAGCAGGGTTCCCCTCTACAGGAGCCTGGGGACTAGCAGAGGGAGGGCGACCGAGGGCCGAGCCTCATGCATGGTGGGCCCGTAGGGCCCTGCTGAAACTCTGGTCCGGGGTATGCAGGGGAGGTCCAGGGGACTTTCCCTCTGTCAGGCAGCTCATTTGGGCACTGCCTAGGCTCCTAGAGTGGGCAGGAGAACGGGAGGAGTCAGAGAAGACCCCCTGGGACACCATCGACCCAGGCAGCTGGGAGATAGTGTCTGTTGGGCTCTCCTGGCCACAGCCATGGATCCAGCAGAACATGTGCTCCGGCTGTAGGGCCTGACTCCTGCTCCTGCGACGGTGGGAAGAAGAGGTCGGACGAACTCTCTCGGCCTTGGCCACAGCTCTGACGGAGCGTGCCCTCCTTCCGTAGGGGTTGGGATTCCTGTCCCGGTGCTGGTGGAAGAGGTCAGACGAACTCCCTTGGCTTTTGCCACAGCTCTGATGGAGCGTGCCCTCCTTCCAACGGTGAAGGTTTTGTCCCAGGGACAGGGGGAGGAAGAGGTCAGACGAACTCTCTCGGCTTTTGCCACAGCTCTGACAGAGCGTACCCTCCTGCCCTAGGGGAATAGCAACCCTTGAGGCTCTTCCTGAGTCCTCTATTAAATAGGAGGCCGATTCAGGGGACTCGGGGTCCAAGAGTGTGCTTGGGACTTTGCCACTGCAAGTCCCACCCCAATTCTGGTGAGCGTTCCCACTGGTGAAGAGTAGTGTACTTTCCCTGTTCACTGCCGGATGGTCTGGCTGCGGGGAAGAGGGGCGCTGAGTCACGGGAGAGATATGTTGCTTTAGCCTGGACGGTGAGCCAGGTAAGCCAGCCTCTCTGTCATCCCCTTGTGGGGTGGTTGTCACCCCCACATACTCTCCTCCTGGGGTGATGGTGTCGGGCTTTCCTCGCCGTGTGGGTATTTAACCATCGTCATGGGGGTGAGAGCCACGTCCCCGTGACTGGAGTCGGAATGTGTTAGAGGTGGGGGTGCAGTGGGAGGGTGTGAGGTGGCGAAGAAGATTGTTCCAGTGGGCGGTCCGTGGGTTGGGTTGGAGATACGAGGAATAGAGCATGGTGAGAGATGAAGGTAACAAAGTACGCCACAGGAGACAGAGGAGCTGGTTAGTACTGTGGAGGCGATGCTTGCGCCCTGGGGTGAGGTCCAGATTACATGTGTAATTTTCATCTCTGGTGGTGGTGACAGGGCGTGCTGTAAGACGTCAGGTTGTAGACTGCAGAGGTAGGTCGTTGTCATGCTTTTATGAGGGCATCTTGGTTTAATCAGCTTAGTGAGGAGGGCAGCTGGGATATTCTCCGGGGAGTGGCGTGTTTGGGGGAGAAGAGAGGCAATGTTGGGTGTGGGGGTGGAGGGCAGGGAGGGCATGTGGGTGTAGTGGGTGGGTGTGCAGGAAAGTCGCCAGAATCTGGTGCAGGTGGCTGTGAGAACAGGTGTGGGTGGGGAGAAGCTGGTGGAGGAAGGGCGGGAAGGGTGTGGGCGCGGGACGTGAAGGATGGCGAGTGGTGGTGGCTGGAGGGGATGGGGTTGATGGGGATGTGTCGGGAGAGGATGAGAGGCCCGAGGGGGGGGTAGAGATAGGGGAGGAGGAGGCCGTCGGGGGACCAGGTGTGATTGAAAGGGGGGTAGTGGTTGGGGTAGGAGTGGTAGATGCAGTGGAGGTGTTGGTGGGGGAGATGGAAGGGGATAGGTAGCAGGCATAGGAATTATCTGGCGCTGGGGATGAGATGGGAGTGGGGCCCGGCGGGCTGTGTCGCTGAGGGGGTTGTGTATCCGGGACTGGGGAGCAACACAGGTGGTGGTTCCTGTAGGTGCGGGTCATGTTGTGGTAGCTGATGGTGACTTGGTAGGGGTTACGGACGTTCACTATCTCATAGGGGCCCGTGTAGCGAGGGGCAAGCTTGTGTGGGGTAGGTAGGGTGGCGACCATGGCAAGATCCCCTGGTTTGAAGGGGCTGGTTAGTGTAGCATCTAGGACCAGGTCTTGGATGGCTTGTAAGTGCTGGAGTTTCCATTAGAGATGGTGTAAGGGATGGGACGAGGTGGGGTTCACGGGGGCTTGGAGATGGGGGCGGAGGTGAATTAGTAGGGGCGGCTTGCTGAATACCGGTTCATGTGGCGTGATGCTATCCTTGTGGGGGCATGTGTTCATCCCCCATTGTACTATTTTGATGTGCTCTGGCCAGTCGTCATCTTGTGTGGCTTGTATCCTGGTCTGCACTTAATTGAGTAGGGTGCGGTGGCTATGCTTGCAGATGCTGTTCCCTTGCAGCCAGTACAGGGAGGAGTGGGAAAGATTGTATCTGAACAGAGTAGACAGTTCCTTCCAAACTTTTCCTGTGAATACAGGCACATTATTGTAATGGAGGGCGTGGGGGATGCCGAAATATGGGAACACATGGCGAGTTAGGGCATTGGCGACGGCGACAGCGTGATGCTCTTTCACCGGGCATGCTATCAGGAATTCAGAATACGTGTCTACAAATGTAATGATGTAGCGGTAGCCTGATTTGGGTGGAAGGGGCCTAACAACAACAAATGATAGCAGCTGCCAAGGTTTACTGGCCACTAGGTGGCCAGAGGGGCACAGTGTAGGGGTGGCGTCTTTCCTGAGGGCTCACGCTCGACATGATTGCACGACTTGTTGCATGAGCTTAGAGAGATGTGGGCTCCAGAAGGTGTCACTGAAGGTCTGGAGCAATTTACTGGTGCCAAGGTGCATCCCGTTGTTAGCACGGAGGTGGGTGAGGGTGTCTAGGACGGTGTCAGGGTCAAGAGCTATGTGGCCGGAGTAGGAGCAGAGAAGGTCACCATGCCGTTGTAACTTGGAGAATAGATGGATGGGGATCCAATCAGGGCAGTCCTTTGCCTGCCAACATTGCAGGAGGGTGGGAGCAGTCTGGATGGCATTCACAGGGAGTCTGGAGAGGGCATTGGCATTTGTGTGGAGCTTGCCGGGCCGATAGGATATGTCATAGTCAAATTCTTCTAAGGTCTCCCTCCAGCATATCATCTGCACATTCTTGGTGTTGGATTGGCGGAGCCATTATAGGGACTGATGATCCATGATGATAGTAACGTGGGTACTCACCAGGTATGCGCCAAAATACTCAAGTGCCCAGATGATACTGAGGCACTCTTGCTTTGTGGCCGCGTAATTATGTTCCACCTGGTTGAGGATGCAGCTGGCACAGGTGATGATATGCTCCCTGCCGGCTTGCACCTGGGCTAGTACAGAGCGGAAGGCCACCAGCGAGACGTTGGTGTACAAGCAGAATGGTATCATATAATTGGGGAAAGCCATGATGGGGGCCGAAATGAGTTTGTTCTTGAGGGCCTGGAAGGCTTGAAGGTGATCTTCTGTCCAAGTGAAGGGCTCCCCTTTCTTGGTGAGGTCATGCTGCAGCTTGGTGATGGTTGCAAACCCCTTCACAAAGCGTCGGTAGTAGGAGGTGAGGCCTATGAATGCGCGGATCTCATGCATGTCCCGTGGGAGAGGGAGTTCGGCTATAGCCTTGAGTTTTTCAGGGTTGGGTGTGATGCCTTCCCTCGATATGACGTTTCCCTGGAAGGAGACTGATCTAGGGGCCAAGACGCACTTGGATGGGCGGAGTTTGAGCCCGGCTTGGCGTAACTTGGAGAAGACCTGGCATAGGTGGTGGAGGTGGTCAGCCCAGGTCCTACTGAAGATGATGACGTTGTCAAGGTAGGCGAAGTAAATTTCCCATGTGAGACTGCTGAGCATGGACTCCATCAGGCGGGAAGACATCACTGGGGTGCTGCATAGACTGAAAGGGAGAACGTTGAACTCGTAGTGCTTCCCGTTGCTAGTGGAGAGGGCAGTCTTACCTCGGTCCTCCGGGTGAACTGGGACTTGGCAGTATCCTGACTGTAGGTCCAAGGTGGAGAACCAGGAGGCCCCATAGAGGGAGTCCAGGGAATCGTCGATTCTCAGTAGGGGAATGGCTTTAGTGGTGACATCGTATAAGCGACAGTAGTCCAAGCAAAATCGCAACGTCCTGTCTTTCTTCTTGACGAGGACAACAGGCGAGGACCACGGGCTGGTTGATGGGGATATCACACTGGCATTTAGTATGTCCTGGACCTGCAGGTCTTCTGCCCGCTGCGTGGGGTTCTTCCGGAGAGCATGTTGCTGGATGGGAGGTCCCGTTATGTGTATATCGTGGGACAGGAGAGTAGTATGGCCGATGTCCATAGGTCCCGCCGAGATGTCCTGAAAGTCCAGGAGAAGTTGTTGCAAATCATTGGTTTGTTGGAGGGAGAGGTGGTTGGGGAGTGAGGGTAGGGCAGGGGAGGTGAGGGGGAAAGGGGTGGTGCAGGGCTCAGCTTCCTCCATTTCATCCACTACTAATCCCTTAGGGTGGGTGAGGGGTGAAGTGGAGATGTTAGCCGTGCGGATCGCGGTGAGGTGAGGGGGGAGGAAGGTGGGGGAGAGAAGGCAGGAGGTGGTGGTGCCTGCCGGTGCTGCTGGGGAGAATACTACATGGGAGCCGGCGGGCCAGTGCAAGGGGAGCCAGGCCTCGTGGTGGGGAGGAATAGTGACGGCGGAGAGTGTGGCAGGGAAGGTGGAGTAGGGGCGCGAATGGAGAGAAGAGGAGCAGGAGAGGGAGGGGCGGCAGGAGGAAAGGGGGGGACCGATGCAGCATGGCACGTACAGAGAGGTTGGGGGGCCAGATCTGGCGACTTGTTATTGTGCAACCACCTCCCGTGGCAGTCGATGTTGGCTCGGAGCTTCCGCAACAGATCCAACCCCAAGTAAGCATCGTAGGCAAGGCAAGTGGAGTCAAATATAATGAACTGATGCTGGGCGGTTGCCTTCTGATGTGTTTGGACACGGAGAGCCCGTGTCTCCCCATGGATTGGCAGGGGGTGGTCCCCCGCATCCACGAGGTGGGCTGAGGTGAGGAGGAGGGTTCCGAAAGCCTTGGCGTGACGGGAGTAGAAGTGGTGGTATAGGCAAGACCTGGCTGCTCCCATATCAACCAGCAGTCGAGCCTTCATCCCATTCAGCCTGGCCTTATCGTAGACTGGGGGGCGGTATTTGTGGAAGGTGGCCCCCGCCACCGTGAGGAGGTGCGAGGGTGGTCCTAAAAATCCAGTTGGTGTGAGGCGCCCTCCCCCTCGCCGCCTATGTCCGCCTCTTCAGCATCAGGGGCCTCAGTGGGAGGGGAAGGTTCATCCGGTGGATCATATTCGATAACCGACACGTTGCAGCACCCCTGGTTCACAGCCCTTCACCGGTCGGCCTTTAACTGTTCTCAAATGTCGTGTATAGGGCAGCGATGGCTGCATGATGTGAATTCCCAGGGATTGATGGAGATGAGGTTGGATGTTTCCCTGGGAGTGGGTTGCTTTTGAGTGGGGACGGCTCGCGGTAGGGCTGACGGTTCCTGGGGCGGGGGGTTTGCGGTGGGTGTCCGAGGACTGTTAGGGGGCAGCTTCTGGGTGGGGGCTCTGCTTACTGCCCCAATTTGTTGGGGAGTGGTGCGGGCGGCAAGCAGGCAGCTCACCAACTGGATATCCCTGTCGATATCCCCAGTCCGGTCATAGATGGTGAAGTGTTCCCTGACCCCGCTGGAGAGTATTCATAGCAGGGTATTAAACACATGTTGATCCGGGTTTGTAAATCCACCTCTGGGTAGGCGGTGGTGATTAGACGTAGCGTTTGAATGAAGGTGTCATCTAAGTTCCCATCTTAGGTGAATGCGTCCAGCTGGGAGAAAGCGATGACCTTCCCTATTGAGGGTGTGACAGCTTGGGTAACGATTTGTTGGAGCTGGTCCCACTATATCTCTGGGACTATTTTAGTGGCTATACTTGAGACAGTCTTTCCGAGGTGGGGGAGCATGACTGCTATCTTTTCTCGGTCTTTCTCAAAACTTATGTCTAATATAGCTTATATCATAGACATATACGTGTGTATGTCGTATAGTTCAGAGTCGAACTTAGTAAGTTGTACATGCAGTTTGGCCGCCATGTCTGTAAATTTTTCGTTCCATGCTGTTCCACCACTGGATCAAGAACCACCGCTAGTCACCAGTGTTATGCAGAGCATGCTGCGCCCCGACTACTTGGGTGCAGCCGCAGTGCAACCTTGGGTTCTTTATTCCCGACCGGGTCGGTATTAGTGAGGAAGGAAAACCACAAACACCACTGGTCAAAGGCACACTTATATATTTTCAAAAAGACAAACACACACCGTTCTGTGAGCAAAACTAAGGAACTTACAATGACTTAGAAATACATATAAAACAATCACTTTCCACCTAGTTCAGCAAGTTCTGGCTTATACACGGGATTTCACCTTCCTGAATTAAGAGTATATCAACACAGTGTCATGGGCAATATTACCACAATATGTCAGGTATGTCATATTACCATAGACAGTATAGTACAGTATATCTGTTCCATCAGGCACGTGACATATATGACAGCATATATTCAAGTCCTTAAGCCTAGGGATTCGTGTGACATAGACGAAGCTCTAGCTAGTACAAAGGTTACATGTCACATAGACGAGGCCCTAGCTAACCTTAGACTATGTGCGTGTCACATGAGATGAGAGTATGTGATAGCTCACGCTTGATAGGGGGGAAGGGGGGAAGGGGGATTAGTGAGGGTGGTGGGGGTGCACTGTGGGGAGGGTTGTCACTGTTGGGGAACTGACCCCAGGGAAGGGGTGTCGAACACTCCATATACGAGATCACAGGTAGAGTTCACTATGACACACTATGGGAAGGTAATATCACGGTTGCCGGGAGGAGGGGGAGGTGTACCAGGGGGAGAGGTGAAACACTGGGGAGGGATATCTAACACTGGGGAGGCATACTGCCAGTACAAGGAGTCACAGGGGTTAGTTCACTGGGGGAGGGGTCCAATAGCACTGGGGAAGCAGATAGTCACACTATCTGGTACTCACAGTTCATGCAGAGGGGAGGACACAACCCACGGGGCAGAGGGGCCTATGCCAGGAGCTCCAGATGGCAGCCACGCATGGGAGGTGGGCTGTCCGGCGAGTAGTGTGGGAGATGGTGGTCCGTGTAGCTGCCACTAGTCTGGGAGGAGTGGGCGGGTGGTGTGTTAGGCAGCTCGCTAGCCACAACACAGGGCTCTCCGGGCTAGGGCCGAAGAGGGCTAGGGCCAAAGAGGGCCAGGAGACGCGCTGCTCAGCGCCGGCCCTTAATCATCGTCGGGGTCCTGGGAGAGGACCTGGGGAGACCAGGGCCTAGGGTCGGCCGGGAGGAGGACAATGGCCTTACTGGGCTGTCGTCTTGTCCGGAAGGGGCGGCCGTCAGGGAGGAACTGCGATCACATGCATCGGGGGAGGGCCGACTGCCACAGCGAGCATCTGGGGAGGCTCACTGACCCTGGGAGCTGCAGTCTTGGCTGGAGGAGGAGAGCGTCAGGACTGGACTGCAGCCTCTCATCCTGGCAGAGCCTGTCAGCACCTGGGGAAGGTGAGGCTGCACGGACCAAACACCTGGTCTCGGGGACGGCTTGCCCAGTCTAGTCTCGGATGAGGAACCTGTAGGGAAGCAAATCCCACCTTCTCGGGTGGGTGGCACTAGCAGCATTCCCCTCTACAGGAGCCTGGGGACTAGTGGAGGGAGGGCGAACTCCTTCTTGGAGGGCTTAAAAGACCCCGACGAAACTCCAGTCTGGGGTATGTGGGGGGAGGTCCAGGGGACTTTCCCTCCATCAGGCAGCCCATTTGGGCACTGCCTGGGCTCCTGGAGTGGGCAGGAGAGCTGGAGGAGTCAGAGAAGACTCTCTGGGACACCACCGACCCTGGCAGCTGGGAGATATTGCCCGATGGGCTCTCCCAGCCACAGCCATGGATCTGGTGGAGCCTGTGCTCCGGCCATAGGGCCTGGGACTCCTACCCCTGTGACAGTGGGAGGAAGAGGTCAGACGAACTCTCTCGGCCTTGGCCACAGCTCCAACGGAGTGTGCCCTCCTTCCGTAGGGGTCACAATTCTTGTCCCAGCACTTGTGGGAGGAAGAGGTCGGACGAACTCTCTCAGCTTTTGCCACAGCTCCGACGGAGTGTGCCATCCTTCCGGCAGGGAAGGTTTTGTCCCAGGGATGGGGGGAGGAAGAGGTCGGACAAACTCTCTTGGCTTTTGCCACAGCTCCGATGGAGCATGCCCTCCTGCCGTAGGGGAATAGCAACCCTTGAGGCTCCCTCCTGAGTCCTCTGTTAAATAGGAGACCGATCCAGGGGACTCGGCGCACGAGGGTGTGCTTGGGACTTTGCCACTGCAAGTCCCACCCCAATTCTGGTGAGCGTTCCCATTGCTGAAAAGTAGTGTACTTTCCCTGTACACTGCCGGGTGGTCTGGCCTGAGGGGTGTCGGGTCATGGGAGAGATATGTCGTTTTAACCTGGACGGTGAGCCAGGTAAGCCAGCCTCTCTGTCGTCCCCTTGTGGGGTGAGTGTCACCCCCTCATACTCTCCTCCTGGGGTGGTGGTGTCGGGCTCACCCTGCTGCTCGGTTATTTCACATACATTCAGACATACACATACCCATACTTACATGCACACATACACAAACATACACATGCTGTTGGCATAGGTGCGTGAACACAAGAAGCTGTAGCATCCATGTGTGGATCGAGATGTCGTGTCATCATCCGTAAAGTAAAATGTCGTCATTTGCGAGACATGGTGTCAAATGCATGTGTGTGCATTCACTGTGTGACTTGTCTTTCATGGTAAAGATACATGACAGCATGAAAGGCAGCAGTCCACAAATAGAATTCGATGAATACTGGTGTGGTTTCCAGTGAGGCAGAGGTCTATCAGCAACTGGCATTGTCTTTTGCTACAACTGTGGCTAGACAAAAAATTACAACTGGTGCTGAAATGCGAAGTATCATACACGCTTCTGATTCAGAAGAAGAGTCCGATGAAGATATCAGTGATGAAGAATTTGTTGCTCCTGAAGAAACTACCAATGAAGAATCAGAAGAATCATCAGATGAAGAAACAGCAGCAGCATCCGCCAGCTTTTGCTCCAGTAAGTGTCTTGACTGCTCCCTCAGGTGAATAATGTAGAATGGCTACTACCCACTTTGCTTGGAGACGACGACAATCGCTGAATGCAATGCAGGAAAGAGTTGGAATCACTGGGTGTGCTGCTCAAAGGATCACTGAAAACCCATCATCAGCATTTGATCTCATTTATGATACAGTGATGTATGAAACTATACTCACTGAAACAAACCAGGAAGGGAAACAAGTGAAAGCAGGTCCTTGAAAACATACCTCAAAAGATGAATTGATGGTGTACACTGGGACATGTATACTGAGAGGTGTGTACAAAGCAAGAACTGTCTGTATGTTCTCTCTGAGACTCATCTACCATCCCACCAACTTTCTAAAAGACAGTGGCAGTGAATCACTTCGAAGAAATTCTCTGCCACCTGTGATCTGACAACCCTGCTTCACGAAATAGCCGACTAGTCCAAGACAGATTAGCAGCTGTATGTCTTCTTCTAGATGGGTTGATGCTTGTCCACAGTAACACTGAATATGTTACTGTGGACGAGCAGCTGTACCCCTTCAGAGGTCGCTCCAGATACATACAGTACGGTACATGCCCTCTAAACTGGCCAAATATGTACTCAGGTTTTGGATTTTTGCTGATGCAAAAACATGATACGTATCCATCATTATGACGTACACTGGACAAGAAAAAACAACTCACAAAATGGGGACAGACTTCATGATGAATTTATTAAAACCTGTACATAATAACTCAGGAGGAAACATTACTTATGACAGCTTTTTCACTAGCATCAAATTGGCCCCAGAATTGTCTGCAAAGTCTCTGTCCTTGGTGGGGACAACACGTTAAAACGAAAGAGAAGTTCCAAAAGAGCTGCAGTGCGCAAAACACCGTGTACTGTACGACAGAACATTTGTGTACATTAAAGACAAGCTACAACTGGTATCTTATACGGCCAAGAGGAACAAAAACATATTTGTGTTGTCAACTTAGCACAAGTCTTCAGACGTGGTGCAGGAGCCAAAGAAGAAACTCGAGATGATTAACAACTATAACACCACCAAGACAGCGTCAATTTTTTGAATGAGCGGATTGGCACCTATAGTGTAAAATACAGGAGTAAATGAAGGCATTTGAAAGTGTGGTGTAATTTGCTTGATCTTGCCTGCTGCAATGCATAATCTAGGAAAGATCATATTCCCTCTCTTGTATAACCTGCTTCTAAGAGATTATGTGTACTAAGCCGACTCCATGCCTTCTTTGCCCTTGCACAATTGTACACTTTATATACAGGCTTTATTCGTCCCTGTGTAGAGTAAAACTTTCACGTGTGGGGAGGCTCCCGACATACAGTTCTTCTCAACAAGGTGCAGCCAAAGGATTTTCGTCTCATTAACTCTCCTGCTCTTACAAACACCTTCATCTTCAGTCTTTTTGTTGCAGTGTTGCATCTTTGCTTCTTTTCTATCGTTAAATCAATGGTCACTGCTCCTTTGAACTGTCTGCTTGCATCCCTCCACTACTACAGTGGGTGCACAGCATCTGTCTAGCAACAAATTTTCATCCCTTTTGTGTTCAACTCACTAATGCCATTACCCCCAGTCCTTTATGTATGCAACAGGTCAGCTCTGGAACTGTCTCCCTCTGTCTGCATTTCCTACTGCCTATGATCTCTAGTCTTTCAAATGCAGTGTGTCCATGCATCACAAAATGAGCTGACCTTGAATTTTGCTCTCTGTTTTCTTGTTTTTGTTTTTTTTTGGAAAGAACAATTTGCAGGCTTCTGGCCTTTGGTTTCTTCTTCGTTGCATTAAAAAAAATGCAGAACACAAGCCATGTATGCCGTATATATCTAGCTGAATTTGGAATGGAGCTGAATGAATCATATCGTGTTTCAAGGACGCAACAACCAGAGGCCTCACGCAGTGAGGATCCATATGAAACTGGCAGAAAAAGATCCAGATGTACGTTTTGTCCACGAATCAGTGACATGAAAAGTAGCCAGAAGTGTGCAGCGTGCAGCAAATTTTTATATCGTGAACACAGCTTACCAAGATGCACTCTGTGCTAGTGTTGATAAATGCTGGAGGTCTCTGTTGGAATTTTATGCTGGAGTGGTATGTTGGAGTTTTATAAGTTCAAATATGCAATTTGTATTGATTTTTTTTCGGTTACGGTGATTCTAAACTGCAAATAATTTCTGGTTTTACTGAAGATAAAGCCTGATAAAATCAACCACTGTAAATAAGCCAGATATTAATAAAATACCACTGAGGTCAAGTTGACCCGCAGTCATGCAAGTGAAAAGTGAAATTTCCATGTATCCAGGGGTTAAGCCCCTGTCACTGCATCAGTTTCTTTTGCAAACCCTTTTTATTCTACTTTTACTTCTTCCTTCCCATTTCTCCAATGCTATCTAACGTGCCTTTTATATTAAATGCTGTAAATTTTTCACTTTCATCAAAATTCTGGTCGGTGGCCCTTACATTGTTATAACAAGAAGGACTGGAGTGTACCTGTGGTTTTTTTATCTGACCAATTGTAGCGGCCTTTGTGGTTCGATATCACCCTATTGTGTGGACCTCTACTGGGCTGCAGTTGCGAATTCAGGGGTTCTGCTGCTTTGTTGTAGGACCCTCGGCCAATGGTCATTGGGCCAGCATGGTGATGTGAGACTCTGCTCTTCCACAGTGTGTTGCCATCTTCTTGCGTAGGTTGTGAGTACATGCTCGGAGATTGATCCCTGAATGGGTCTCTGGCCGGCTCTTTTGATTCCAGGTTCCACCCAGACGGTCCATTCTGTTTTATGGCAGTCAGTTTGAGCATCTTCATTTCCACGTATGATAATGGAAATCCTCTCAAGCTCCAATCCTGCTGATATTTTGACCTCGATGATGAACCTGGCCCCTCTTCGTGCTACTTTTCTGATTTTCACTAATTATTCTAAACCTCTATTAACCTCTACTGTTCATTCACATTTACCTACACCAGCTCCCACCTCACAACCCCTGACGTCCATGATTTCGTCCACCTTTTCGTCGTTTTCTTCTGTAATGACATTTGAACCTTATTTGCCTCTATTCCCACCTACGTCTACCCTCCCTGTCGCCGGTTTCCTTGTCCCGTCTTCATCCTTCTTCCCTACTCACTAAAGCTTCCTTATCCATCTCTCTCACTGGGCCCTAGACGTGATCTCAATATTTAAACATTACGACATATATAGATAACCTCTTCCTTCATCTCTCTCTAGTTTGCCAAGTAGGCACTGACGTCACGCCCTCTGTGTGACCCAATGGCTCTCATCTTTTCAGAGTGCTAAATGCACCCCACATTGAAAACATTAAATCTTTGGTTAATCGTTCTGGTAATTCCCTTTAGTCTCTCCAAATGCCCAGTTGAATTCCTCTACAGCCATTAAACATCTTCCAACGTTTTTGTCCGTTGGTAACCTAAGTTTTGTTGGCTGTTGATGATAGTCACCTCATTCTCTCCGAACTTCAACACCCAGCTTTCTCTGTCCATTGCTTTATTATACCTCCCCGTGGACACCGCTAACAGCCAGCCAAAATTCAAGAAATAATAATTGATTTTCGTACCATTCCCCTTCTGTCATCACCAGGGACACTATCATCTGTTAAAGAATATGCTTCTCCCCTTTGCCAGCACCCTTCCTGCTGCCGCTTTGGACACCCAGCCCAGTACTGCCGATCACAGGCTGTCTGCCTCAACTGTGTTCCAGCTGGACTCTATTTATCCTGCCTATGCTTTCAGCATCCTGTCTCGCCGAACTGTAAAGGTCGACATACAGCCTCTTACAGGAAATACCCAGTCTGCATTTTTGAGACAGGAGTGTCTTTTATTCACTGAAAAACTGGCCCTTCCCATCGAGAAGCCCATTGCCAACCATGTAGCTTACGTCACTCTCCTGACATCTCATAATGTGTTTGTGGACTGAATTACTCCTGTTGAGTCACATGTTCCCTGCTCTTCCAGTGACACCTTCAGTACCTGCCTCCAATTCTTCCGCTGCTTTTGTCTCCCTTCCTGATTCCTCTTCCTCTTTTTTCCTGTGCTCCCTCTTCCTGATCCCTTTCCAATTCAGCATGTCCCTGGTCTTCTTTCCCCCCACCTTCTCCTTGTGAAGGCAAACGTAAAGGTTCCCTCGCGTCCTCCCCGTCTCATATTCCTGGTCTGTCCCCCTTTCCATTTACTGCCTTGCCTTCCCAACACTCCCCCAAGTCCAAGCAGCAATGACATGGAGATTTTTCACAGGTTTCCACTCAGCCTTTGTCTTCTTTTATGGAAGAACATTTTTTACGGAGTATCCATAATAACCTTCACTGTACCTCTTTCTTCGCTACACCTTTAACTGCAGAAATACATTTCTTTCCCTCCTCCGTCCCTCATACTCCCCTTTCTCCTACCCCTCCTGAATCTTCCCCTCTCTCGTCTTTTGTCTCCCTTTCTTCCTCTGTTCAGCCACCCTCCTCTTCCACGATCACTACATCCTCCCAGTCTTCCCCAGTCGCTTCCGTTCTTGATCTACCTGTGCCTCCTGGTTACTCTCGCTCTCAGTGCTGTAAGCAACCTCTGCATTCCACCTGGACTTAATTTTCCATTTCATTTCATATGGCGCTTCTTCAGTGAAATATCAGAGGAATCCTTGCTCATAATACAGACCTCCATTTTTTGCATTTCCTCTCTCTCTTTCTCTCTCTCTCTCTCTCTCTCTCTTTTTTCAGAAAACCTTTCATCATTCTTCCCAAGTTCTTATTATTGATTATTCTTTTCATGGATCCGCTTCTTCATATGGCATCACCCTCCTTATCTGGAATATAATTCCCCTTTAACTTCTTTCTACTTCTTTTCCCCTCCCTTTTACTTCAAGTCATGTCTTTCTCCATCAATGGATTGCTATTATTACCCGTCCCCGTCCCGGAGGGGCTAGGGGACGAGTATTGTTTTCACTCTGTTTATTTGTTTATTTGTTTGTTTTGTCTGTCTGTCTCATTGCTTGATTTATGTTTGGGGCAAATTGGGCTAAGGCCCAGGCTATTGGGGGGAAAAATGTAAAAAAAAAAAAAAAGGACGGGTAAGAATCGTTTTTTCACCATAACTTCTTTCAAATTCGTCATATGGACATGAAGACATAACCTAAAGGTGTATCTTTCAAATCTGCATCCTTTAACATGCCTCATTAAATCAGGGGGGTCACCCCCCAGTTAGCGGTAGGGGGGTCAATGTCAAATGGGCATGAAATCGTAAATTTTTACCTGATATACTCCAAATTCGATATGTGACATCTTTGACAAGATATCCTGTTGTGTTTATACGTCAGCACTAAAATGACTGCCGGGGACGGATTTGCTGTGCCTTGGCACCACTTCTTGGTTCTTTCTGTTTCTCTCCTAACCATTTTGACTTTCCGGTCTTCACCCTCCTTCATTCCCTCGCCTCTCTGATTCTTTTCCTTGGTGACTTACAGTAAATATCCGGCACTCCCTGTGAGTGACTCAGTGATTAGCACTAGGGAAGGCTTATTAAAACAGTTTCATTTTTGACAAGAGCTCTTCTTCTTTACCACTGGCACTCCTACTCACCTCGACCTCCGCACTCGATTCCTTTCTCGCCTACATATTATGTATTTTTGCTCACCTTGGAATTATAGTGACACTTCCCTCAAACTCACTCTTACCTTTTTCTGTCCCGTTCTTCGTCCACCCTGTTGGCAGTTCCATGTAGCTGACTGGGAATTGTTTTCTTCTCTTATGTACGCCCTCTTCTTCCTTCCTCTCCACATAATATATAGTCCTACTTCCTCATTCTTGTTTTAGGTGCTGCCACTGCTTCCATTCCTCGTGATACTCGACCATCCACTGCTAAACGTGTTCCTTGGTGTAATTCTACTTGTTCAAGGGCCCTTCATTTATCCTACCACCCGGAAAAACTTCCGTCGCAAACGGACAGTGGGTTTCCTTTCCCATGATTAGCACGTAGTTATACTCCTGGCATTTCTTAAACCTTGTAAAACTGGTCGCCTTCCTCAAAATCACTGTCCGAAGGACCTGAATAGTTGTTTATGTAAACTATTTGAATGGATGACAATAATCGACTCATGTGGCACCTTGAATGCAGTTGTCTTCTTTTTCCCTTACAATTTTGGCATCATCAAACATGCAGCACCTTAGATCCTCTCCTTTTCAACTAGAATATTTTATCCATTCTTTTTTCACCCTGCCAATCAGTCATTTTTTTTTTTTTTTTAAGAAAATGCCTACAATGCTACTTGGACGTATGACGTTCTCCATTGTCATCGTTCCTTTGGTCTTCATAGTAACCATTACTTTTTTTTTCAAAAATTTCTTTCCCTTCGTACTTTGTCGTTCCCCTCCAAACCCAATTTTCACATGCGTTTTCCAGTCATAGTCTGCCCAAGGTCTAAGTTCTTAGCATATTATAAATGACATCATCTCTTGTCTACCTTCCCTCAGTTTCGGCCTCCGTGTGTTTATGATTTTGCATTTACGATGCAAAGTCAGACCTGCCTTATCGCCGATCCACCATTCTGCCAATGATATTGCCTCACCGTGCCCACTACTCATGGTTTTCCTTTTTCTAAGTCCTGTGTAGTGACGTTTATCCGTTCAGGAACCATACCTAAACCTTCCCTTTACTTGAATAACATTCCTCTTCTCTACTGCTCTTCTATTACTTTTCTTGGCCTCATCTTGACTCACTGTGAAACTGGAATGCACATGTTTCACTAATTTAATTTTCTACTCTTCAGCATCTTCGTTTGTTGCAAATGCTACCTCATCATTCACTGAATGCTGATCAGGCCACACTTCATCGTCTTCACTATGTTCTTAATTTTTCTGAAGTGGAATACAGTTGCCAAGTCTATTCTTTTGCCTCCAGTCGTACACTTTCAAAACAGCCAACTAATTGGTCGTCCATTAGCTATCGATGCTTTTCGGTCAAATCTCACTGTAATTATTTACAATCAAGCAGGCACCCCTTCCCCTCTTATCATCGTTGCTTTCTCACTTTTAAGCACAATAAGCATCTCCTACAATTTCCTAATAGTAAGTTACTCCACCGTCCCAGCCTACTCCAACGCTCTTTTTGCTCTAACCCCCATTTCATTCTTTTGTTTCTCTTTGGATCCTGTACAAGGATTCAAAGGCGTGGTTACCTATTTTCAATTTAATGAGAGATATCCTTCCAGAGAGTGTGGGCTTCCCATTCCTGCTTGCCCCGAGCCCGAGGCCTGGCTCACAATAATGCGCAAGTCACTTCAAGTTGTCAGCCATGCACCCAACTCTTGTGCAGCAAACTTACAAGCCCTCCGAATCTCTTTGCAGGTTGTTGATTTTACCTTTCCTCCTATTCTTCCCCTTAGTCCAGTTACCTTCCTGCTTTGGTTTCTGCCTCCTCCTATACACTGTACTTCTTTTCTTACATGTTCTAAGTCTCTTCTCCCCTGAGATACTCTTCACTCCCTTTTTCTTAAACACGTCTTTTCGCTCCTCTGTCACTTCACTGACAGCTCTAAGTGTTGCATTGGTGTCAGGTTTCCTGTTGTGTTCTTTAACTCTTTCCCTGTTCGTTTCGTTGGTGACTAATCTGGTAACCCACTGGCCTAGACTAATGAGACGGGTGGTTAGACTCCCCGCAGAACAAAAAAGCAAGACTAGTCAAAAGGCAGATTAGCCATATTTGCCAATAATCATCTATCAGGGTCGACGGAACTGTTAGGTTAGACTGGCAGTCCATCTAGAAGGAAAACTCTTAATCAAACCTGAATAGCCATTGCGAGTGATTCCTCGCCCTTGCCCAAAGGCTAATGGTCAGGCCCCCAGTGGCTTCGGAGATTTGGGTGGGGTTTGCATGGACTCCCTGGAAAAACTCTCATCTTGAATAACTTAATCTGAGAAAAAGGGATCAGGGTCAGCATGATCTCTGACCCTTACCCAGTTTTGCCGGGGTGGTCCCTCCTTAGATGCTAGCCTGACAGAGCTTTTGGTGTCCTGTCATGCCAGCATTAATTATGATGGTTGCTAAAACCTACAGGAATCCAGCAGCTGGATGATGGGGGGGAGACCCTCTAGCCCCAGTCCTGTTTTTGAATCATGTGGTGGCACAGAGGACGCACGAACCAGTAGAATCAGTGCAGGTTTAGCCTTCAGAAGACACTCCGAGTGGGGTTTGAAACCTTCTAAGCATTTTCAAGGATGATCGACTGCTTTTGTTGTCATGATCATTGGAGCAGTTGGAGGTTGGCATGGATACAGTCTGAAATGAGGCTCCCCAGGCATGGTGAGATTAGCAGCAATGGTTTTACATACTACCGGTCTGACTGTGACGATGGTGTCCACCTTAAAAATGTTACTGTGGCACTTGCTGTTTGCCTTGTCAGTTGTGTTGACAGGGTTACTCCAGTTGATGAGTGTATAATCCTGGCAAGGTTGAGGCCCTCAATTTTGCTTCATCTGACTTATTGTTTTATATGTTCCAAGTGTGATGAGTGATTTTGAAGAGTAGCTGTTCTATGCTGAAGTTGACTCAGTTGTGGAACAGCATCCCTTGGTGGATACACTCTTGATCCAGGGTGACTTCAATCTAGTTACTGATACTGACAGGGAAGGTTTTGAGTGATCTGTGTACATAGGTCTCCATGGCTCTGGAACCAGAAACAACAATAGTTTTTTCCTATTGGATTTCGCAAAGTCCCATCTTTTGAGAATTCATACATCCTAGTCCCAGTGGCCATATCTTCATCACTGAACTTGGTATTCCAGTACTGGACGGGTTGCAAAGGAGACCGACCATATCCTTGTTAGTTCTTGTTGGAGGAGCTTTCAGAACTGCAGAGTTTATGGGAGTGCAGCAGTCTTTGCTGCTGGTCACAGTTTTGGTGTTGCCACTCTAAGGCCATAAATCAAAACTAAGAGAAGCTCAATATGCTACCCAAAATAGTTTAATCTTGAGAAACTCATGGATGAGGAATGTTCTTTTGAGTAGGCAGTGGCAGTTTCAAATCGACTTGAAGTGCTCAGTATTTTCGAGGGTCCTGTTGAACAAAGGGGTACCTTATAGGTTCTACCCTGGCGGCAGCTGATGAGTGTGCTGGAGAGTGTCCAAATCAAGAAGGAGTTTTGTCTAACCGGGGACACTGGCTACAACTGGGAGAGTCATGCTGCCAGATTGACTAGGGATGGGGAGCAGCACAAACTTCTGTATAGGTGGAGGAAAGATGTTTTCATGCAAATGACATTCAACTTGTTTTCAAAAAGCTCTACTCCAGACCCACTTATCAGGTTAACTCTGTTTTGACTGCAGATGAATGGCTCTTAATGGGTGTGAGTGACTATAGGGCTCGTACTGAGTACTTTCAGCAGTATTTGGCTGAACGTCCCAGTGAAAAGCTTCCATCGGCTGGTGCACAAATATTGACTGCTCTCCTACCTATTGATGATATCGTGCCTTCCTCTACAGGATGTCAAGAAGGCAGTGGATGGGTTGAAAAGTGGTAGAGCAGCTGATGTTTTTGGCATCCTGGTAGAACTAACCAAACCTGGGGGTGAAGCCTCAATCAGGGCATTATATGCAGTCAAAGAAGCCATTTTTCGGCCTAGTATTGTGCCTCCTGACTAAACAAGAAGTTTGGTTACCCCTGTCAAGAAAGAGAAAGATCAACACAATTGTAGTAACTACCGTGGTATTACAGTCCTCGGTGTATTGAGCAAGGTTCTTACTTACCTTCTCTTGATTCATATCCGAGACCGTTTACCAAAGTTACAGATGCCTGAACAATCTGGATTCACGCCTAAGAAGCCTACGGTTAACCATATCCTACCTCCTCATGTTCTCATGGAACACCACCTTGAACATTGACAAGGTCTGCTTGTAGCCTATATACTGTAGATCTCAAGAAGGTGTTTCACTTGGTATAGTGGGAGGCACTGTGGAATCTCCTGTGATTCCTGGGATCCCCACAATGTTGCATCTTCATCTCTGTTCTATCGCTACTTCAATGGTCACTGCTCCTCTGAACTGTCTGCATGCATTCTTCTACCTCTATGACGGACGTGTAGCACCCGTCTGGCAGCAAACTCTCATCCCTTTTCTGTCCAACTGTCTAATGCAAGAGTTAACCGTTACTCCCAGTTCTTCATTAATGCAACAGGTCAACTCTGGAACTGTCTCCCTCTGTCTGTATTTCCTGCTTCCTATAATCTCCAGTCTTTCAAATGTATTGTGTCTAGGAATCTCGAAATGATCGGATCTTGTATTTGGGTCTCTCTTGTATTTTGTTTTTCTTATGGAAGGAACAATGCGGGCTCGCGGCCTTTGGTTCCTTCTTCCTCGCATAAAAAAAAATATGACTGACTGCTGGCCTGTATTAAAACACTATTGTCAAGTGCAGAGAAGCAACATTTGACTTCTTTCCAGTAAGTGCTGGAGTAAGACAGTGATGTGACCTTGCTCCCATGCTCTTCAGCACGTGCACGGACTGGGTACTTGGCCGAGCACTGAGTCAGCCACTGTTGAGACTGGCAATTTAAGAGTTACTGACCTTTGCTGTGCTGATGATGCAGTTATCTCAGCAAAGGTGTGGAACATTTCTGAGTGCATTCAAGGAATTTCACGAGGATGCAAAGCCATTTGGGTGAAAGGTCTCTAAAGCCAAGACCAAGGTCCAGGCATTTGGTTGCTTGTTGGATGATGCAGTTCGGTCTCTTCAAGCATGTGGTGAGAATATGGAGGTCTTTGAAAGATTTGCTTATCATAGTAGTGTGGTAAATAACAACAGTAGGTCAGACAATGAGATTTCTCGTTGCATCAGTCTGGTCTATGGGGTTATGAATTTACTCAGCTCGTGTATTTGACGGTGCCAATATTTATGTAAAGGGATGAAAATTCGCATATTCAAGACACTGGTGCGCCCTGTCTTACTTCATTGCTTATTAGATGTGGACACAAAACAGTGACCTGAGCTGGCAAATTCACTCCTTTAGTGTTAAGTGTTGTCGAAGGATCATGGGATATCGCTGGTACAGTCGGGTACGTAATGAGTGACTACTCCAGGAGACTGTGTGGAGGACTATTAACCACATATTATGTCATTGCCGACTCCTGTTATATGGCCACGTTACCTGTTTTCCTGAGGCTGACCCTGCCCAGAGGGTGATCTCTGAATTTTCTTGGGTGAAGATTAAGGGGAAGGTCATGGAACTCATGGCTGAAGCAGGTTGACAAGTCTTGTCGAGAGATACTTAGAGTGATATAAGTCGCTGCCTGGAGGGTTGCACAAACTAACACTTGAGGGTGGAGACAGAAGTTATGTGAGTAATCGTCCAATGGCGCTTGCCCCCTCCGCCCCATGATGGTGAACAAATATAGTACGGTAGTATTTAACTCTGTTTCTCCTTAGCACACCTTGACCCACCTCAGTCATTGCTGAGAGACTATCCTTGCCCATCTTCGCTTGGTCATACCCACTTTACTCGGTCATTTAATGAGCCATGACTTCACCCACTCTGTTCGTACTGTATCTGTCTCAAGTCTGTCACTTTTTCTTGATTTCTCGACTGCACTCCAACCCCGTCTCTCAGTTTTCCCTTCCTCTTCTCACTACTTCTGCCTCCAGTGTTTATTGAATTCCTAATGAACTCTGCCACCGTTTTCCTTTCCAGTTTATCGATTTTCTTTTTGATCTTCACATCTTTCATGTAATTTATTCTCTTCCACTACCTTCTACCTTAATGCCATATACAAAGTTATGGTTAGGTAATACTTTTTCATTCTTTTCTTCAGTCCTTTTCTATGCATGACAGAGAGAGAGAGAGAGAGAGAGAGAGAGAGAGAGAGAGAGAGAGAGAGAGAGATCCTTACATAAATGATAAGATTTTATTACCCGTTCCCGCCCCGGAGGGGCTCGAGGACGGTTTGTTTGTCTGATTGATTGTGTATGTCTGTCTATCTGTTTGTTAACAACTTTATGCGAAAACTATTGGTGCGATTATAACTAAAATTACAGGGATGATGGGCTATGACCTTCTGATTACCTGATAAAATTTTGGGCCTAATTAGGCCAAGGCTGAGGCTGTAGGCCCAACACATGTAAAAAAAATAAACTGGGACGGGTAATTTTTTTTGCCATAACTCCTTTCAGATGCGTCATGAAACCAAAACCTAAAGGTGCACCGTTCAAATCTGCATCCTATAACATGCCTCATTACATCAGTGGGGTCACCCCCCCTTAGCAGTAGGGGGGTCAATGTTAGGTGAGTCGGGCCTAAAATTTCAAATGGGCATAAAATCGTCAATAGTCACCCGCTTTAATCCAAATCTAATATGGGACATCTTTGACTAGATATCCTGTTGTGTTTCTACGTCAGCACTAAAATGACTGCCGGGGAGAGGTTTGCTGTGCCTTGGCACTGCCTCTTGTTATACATTTCTTTGTCTAGCTGTCAAATGCATGGACTTCAGTACAGACCAATACAAACCTCATATATCTGCATAATATTTATAGCTTATTTATTTCTATCATAATGTTAAATGGCATGGGATTTAACGTACCCCCTCAACAATATTTTTATCATAATGTTATATAACTTGAATTGGACTAAGTCTCTATATAAAACAAAGAAAAAAAACTTTTATTAATAATTTCTTATAATCCTGTGGAAATATTCAACAGATTATGATTCAAACAAAGCATAGATTAGAATTCTAGAATAGATATGGAAATGCTTACCTTAGGTTACTGTTATCATATATTTTTTTTTCAAAGGACGATTAATTTATTATATTACCTTGTTTTATTTTTTATTCTTTTCAGTGAGTTATTTTGCTAAATTATCTTGTTTACCGGTTATTATATGTCGTCGCAGGTATTACTATGAATAGATAATAGACGCAGCTTGAAAAAAAAAATAATTATTAGGGGAAAAATAAAACTGTCAACCCATTCTCATAAGTAAAATTGTAAACCAAAGTAGATGCGAAACATACTATAACCAAATGACTATATTGAAAGAAAAAAAGACATCCTACACTGAATATACTGCTCTTAAAAAAAAAAAAAAAAAAAAAGGCATCCCCTACACTAAAGAAATAATCAGGTGGTATGAAGAATTAAACAATCAAAATGCCACATCACTAAAGGGAGAAGGTTTTTTTGTTTGTGCTTCGGATGTTTGTTCAGATGTGTTTAAATTACACTAATTTATACGAGATTTTTGCCTGCGGCGATTGCCATAAGGTCAACGAGTGGCCAGATTTTTTTTTTCCTCTTCTTCTTCTGCTGCTGCTTCTGGCAGATTTGTTGAAAGGATGCATTTGGAGACATAAAAGCGGTACCATACAATGGTAATTTGATAAGGAAAATCCAAATCTGTCATCAGCTGACACCTGCGGTGCCGCCATCTAGCGACAATTTTAGTAAAAGTGCTTAATGTAAGCCAATTGAGACATAAACGTGCTTAGTTACTTTTCACAGCAAATTGTTGGAAATAAGAGTTTTGCCGCAGGTCCCACAGCAATTCTGCTCTTATTTTGCATTCCGTGCATATTGTGGGCATCCGTTAATAATTTACTGTTATGAATTATTTTTGATGTGAGATAAGCTCTGCCCATTGGCGCTAAAGAGCCAAGTCTCCTCTATGATATAATTATTATCCGGTTACAAAGGATGCCATTCATGTTCCTGAGCAGAAAGGTCTACTGTATATTATTTACAGTTAAGTAATCAATTAATGATGAATTTCTTATTCAGTACTCTTTCTTGGGAACATTGTCATTTATGTTCTCTATTACAACGCTAGCTGAAAAGGAACTGGAAATGTTTGCTTATAAATGATGCAAAAAAAAAAAAAAAAAATTAGTTCATCATTATTTAGTGGGTGATTTATTTCTTACCTACTCTTTAACTGCAGGATCCCAGTGATCAGATTTTCTTTAGATAAACTGTGAAAATACTGTTACTCTAAGTCATCACTGTTGCAGAATGATAACATGTACACAATTTTATTGAATAGCTCAGGTAACTAAAATATTTGTGGGATTAGGTCTCTTCGACGTAGCAAGGCCAAATTGAGCAATTTTTTAACACTGTACTCCGAACATAGTGGGAGGATTGAGGATAAAGCAAAGACGAAGCGATTGGATTATGAGAACAAGCAATGTCAGAATCACAGGGCTGGGTCAAAGTTCGAGCCATTTGCTGTATGCCAACAAAGTAATTTAAAAATTTTTCATCTGACTTGGTCCAAAATTGATGGAAGTGTTGAAGATAAACAAACAAGGGTTTGATTTTTTAAAGAACAGTAGAATAAATGCACTTACAAAGTTCAGATAATTATTAAAACGCGTAATTTTATGTACAGTAAGGTGGTTGTTTACAATTTGTATACACCGTTCATGACTGACAGATGCATTATTACTAGTAGTTGTATAAACATTTTATTAAGTAATCAAATCTTGACACAACATTTTGATTTGATATAGTGAGCAGACAACATACAACCCTGTAGCTTTAGCAGTAAAAAAAAAAAAAAAAAATGGTTTACGGAACTCCCCTTGCTGTGGCTCATTATTTCAGTTAATTTTGTAAGAAAAGATGTCTAACAAAAATGTCAGTTTGGAAAACAATTTTACTTTGGTAACTGATTCTGATGTAATCAAGAAAATAAAATTTCGTGAAAAACAGTGAGTTAATAAAATTACATTTAAGACCTCACAGTCAAAGAATTTAGTGCATGACATAATGTAACTTTTAAATTCCATACATTAGTTATAATTTTCTGGACTTTTCAGCTTCCATACTATCATGGGATCACTGATTCATTCGGCAGCTGGAATAATGATTGGTCTACTTATAGTCAAATCATCTGCAGGGAAGCGACATCTCTCAGATACTGTGGCAGCAGAAGTGGATACATTGGGAAACATGGAAGCCATCCAGGCATCGACTGTAATGAACCTTCTTGCTGAACAGTACACCCCAAAGTGTCTCAGAGCTGTGATATTGCCTGATGAAGGTAATAAATCAAACTTTTGGTTAAGTACTGGAACAAGTACATATCAACAAAATATAGTACTTTCCCCAGAAGTCAACCCTTACGCAAAAAATTCAGTGGAAAACACACTTATTAACCAGACAAGTACTGATGTGAAAATTATCCTCAGTCAGAATGTTTCTTACCAAAATCAAGAAGCACTGAAACACATAAAAAAATATACAGCAAAAATGATTCTATATTCTTGCATAACGTACATGATGCCAGGACCACTCGCCTCCCAACTGCTGGTTTTACTAACAGACGCTTCCTCCAACAAGCTAACACAATACTTCCTAGTCCACGCCAAAGACACCGTTGAGGCTGAACGTTTCCTCCTGGATCAACGCCTGGAAAAGGAGCAAAACACGGCAGCCATCATCCAACAGACGAATCAAAACAGTACCTACTGGCGTATATTAATTCGCCAGCTCTTGCATCCTTCAGGTTCCCCAAAAGTTCTCTGTGTAAACGAATGGTCCAATGACAGGGGCCTTGCAAATAACAATGACATATTCCCAGACCAGATGGCTAATTTTCACGGAATCAGACTTACAGGATCCACTTTGCACTACAGGCCGTTTGTGGACTATGAGATTGTTGAAGGATCCAGGGTGGTGATACCTAAACCATCCATTGACATCAATATTCTGGATGCAATTGCCAACAAACTGAATTTCACCTACGACATCGTCATGCCTGCTGATGGTGAATGGGGTGTTCTCAAGGATGATGTGAGTATAGTCTGTGTGTGTGTGTGTGTGTGTGTGTGTGTGTGTGTGTGTGTGTGTGTGTGTGTGTGTGTGTGTGGGTGGGTGGGTGGGTGGGTGTGCAATATTTCTTGCTTTATTCGTCTTTTTCTGATTACTGTTTTACCTTGTGATATTTATTCTAATTAAATAAACGTGTTTTATGGTACTCCAGTTGCTTTAACTTTAATATTGTAATATTTTTAGCACATTTTAGTCAGCACTGCTTCAATACTAGGGTAATCCGTCGTCTATATTAATGACAAAAAAAAATGTTGAAGTGTTAAGAAACTTACATATAATTTTGTAGCTTTGGTTTTACTCTTTAGTACTTCTACATATCGTCTCCCACATGAAAGGTCTTTTGTATATACAGTATGTGCAATTTTTCAAGAGGTAGTTACGTAACACGCATCATGTAGTCAGGTTCAGTGATTCAGGAAAAATATAGTCAAAACAAGGGCAACTCACACTGGCAAGTTATCTTTCATCCTACGTTCTAATGTGTGAAAAATTAATTATATATCGTATGAAACATAAGTCAAAAGTGGCAGGAGTGAAACTTAATGATGTGAGCATTGTGAAGTGTGTGTGTGTGTGTGTGTGTGTGTGTGTGTGTGTGTGTGTGTGTGTGTGTGTGTGTGTGTGTGTGTGTGTGTGTGATTTTAGTCATAAGTTACACTAAAAATTCTGTCAAGTCCTGTTTTTCCTCATATGTAGAACATATGATGATATTGTTGGTGAGCAGTGTATGAAGAATGTTGAGGGAATGGTAGTGGTGAACTGTGAAGATATTAAAGACGCCCAGAGAGAGCATTATAACCGGTTGCTGAATGAGGAATTTGACTGGAACAGGAAAGGTTTGGAGTCGCAGATCCAGTGTTTGGCCCTTGGCCTTCGATTGATGTTACAAGACCAAGAGCTCGGACCAATTTATTCTTGTTTCATTTGCCAAAAGGTCTGGTCGTATTTCCTATTTCCTGTTTACAGACTTACAAAATTCTACTCGAAGTTTTGGAGATATTGCATTTTAATGTAAGGTACCACGCGACCACTAGTTGGTCGGAAGTAGTTCATAATATTTTTTGTATTATTTCTTATTGGTATAACTAATCTTTTACTGATGCTAAGAATATAAATTTGGTGTCTATGAAATGTGTGTGTTTTGTACTATATTTCTGGATGCTTAACTGAATAACTTTCTTGAAAATCTCAAGCTGTGCAAACCATTTTGTTTGTGTAAAATAAGTCTGCCAGAGCGTACCCTTTTATCTTTTAAATTTCATCCCATATTTTCTTCTGACACATTCCTTTTGCGATAAATTTCCACACTTGTTCTGTTAAATGATTGTGGGATGTTTCCTGGTTTGTATCACATACCCAAATATCAATGTTTTGCATTTTTTCGGAAAATGCAAACAATTATTTAAAGGTACATGTTGTATGCCCTTTGAAAAATGTTGTCAAAGGCATATTGCTTTCATTTTTTTTTTTCAGGTTGTATTACTTTTCAAGGTAAATGACAAACTGGCTACATATCCAAATAACATATATGGAAATAGTTATTCTAAAATATCAGGACTGACTGCAGTTTTCAGTTGCATGTACTGTTTACTAATGCTCTTATGAGTTTCTTTGGATTTGTTATTTTCTGCATGAAGGGTATCAGATTTCCAGTAGTGTTTCCTGCATGGCTTTGTGGAAGTGTACCCTCGGAAGTTTAGCTTAGAATACATTTTACTGATGTGCAGTGTCTGTGGTTACATGTTGTAATGGCTAGTACCGTCGCTTGTTCTTGGTATTCATCATATTGCATGTAGTAAAGTAAGTCAAGTTATGGTGATGGATCATAGAATATTGATCTCTTTTTTAGATTATTTTCACCTCCAATGAACTGTACTACTGCAGAGATAACCAGTGATGTGATAATGTCAACTAAACGTGCATGCATTCTTCATATCAGTAGTGAGAGAACAGGTGGTGGTGATAGTTCTAAAATTAAACTGTTTGACAAACAATCATGAAAAAAGGTTAAGAATACTGATAAAGAAAGATATTGAGAAAGCAATCTGTCAATGAAATCATCAAAATATTTTTTCATCAAACTTCCATGTCAATATGATGATATCTTTGGTTAACATGCTCAGTGCTACAAGGACTCCTCAGCATTTCGACCAAAATCAGAAAGCCCCAGTGCTTCTGAGACACAGTTTATTATACGCTTTTTGACCGACCTGTACAGCTGAGATGTATGGGGCGAGTAGGGTGTTTGATTCGCACCTGCTGATCGGCTGCCGATGATTTGAATCTACAGCTCTTCCTATTTTAACACATATGCCATATATTTATTTTCTTTTATTTCCTGCAATATAAGCAGCCAGTTTAAATATGGAATAATTTCCGAAGCTAAAGAGGTCAAAATTAGCTTCAAAATTAACTGTTATCAAAGAAAATTAAAGTTGATTACAAAGTTTTATAAAACGATGAGTGACGTTTGAAGTAAATTATCCACCCACGTCCACATGTTGTACTGCATCCACCCATGGTGTACACCCACATACGCATGTTGCACTATAATATCCACCCACGGTGTACTCCTACATCTGCATGTTGCACAACAATACATACCTGCATTTACTTCAATGACATCATTGGCAGCCAATCAGCAGCTGCGTATCAAACACACCCTACTTGCCCCATACATCTCAGCTGCACAGGTCAATCAAAATAATAGACTATAGCAACATACCATTTCTGCGGTCCAATATTAGTGATGATTCCCAACCTTCAGCATCAACTGGCTTCTTTGCTAGGTGTCTGTTTAGCTAGTCTGCATCCAAGAGTCTGGGGAAAGGAAAGTGTGAATATCTAGTCTGCTGCAGGACGACAAAGACTGCTGCTAGTAACAAAGAAGATGCTCCTTTTCATGATAACAGAATAATGGCATTCTTGGCTAGCATAGATATGATTTCTATGGCAGTCATGTACCACCATTGACGCAGAAAAGAATACTTGAACAGACATGATAATACAAATCAAGGATATACTAATCCCCATAATGTGGCATTCAGTTTAATGAAGGAGCATACCCAGTATTTACTAGCAGACACTGAAGGGGCTGAACATCTGACAACATTGCATGACAGGTACTTACATGAAGGTCTTAGGCACTAAAGTATCGACCTCTTCAGCTCAAAGTCTTTGTGATAAAATAAAAAGTGAATACCCAAATGGTCTCAAAATGTGCAAGATCAGCAATAAATCCTGTGTCCTTGTGTACAACGCATCTCTTAAATCTAAAGTAGCTTTTCAAAGAGCGTCATTTGATGAGTCCCATTTAAAGGAAGCATATGTTCTAGCTATGCAGAAACACGTCAACATTACTGATGATCCAACGACAAAAGAGGATGTTATTCGAGGACAAAGGGAAACTCCCGGGGAACTTTTGGAATTCTTCAAAGTTCTGTACTTGAGAAAAATTTCTGGAACAGATAGTGAAAGAACAAAAAGACTAGTCAAGTCAGTATGTGATGCCGTTATCTATGCAACCTCTCATGGCCATGTGAAACAGTCAAAACATCTCTTTCTAGGGCTAAGTATTAAGTGCCTTACTTGGAGTTGTGAAGTTCTTGAGTTCCTCAATAGACTCGGCCACTGTGTTAGGTGCCACACTGTTGAAACAATCGAGACAGATCTGGCAACCAATATATCACAAAGGAACTATGCAACACCTGAGGGTATTGTAGTGCCCGGAAGTGATAATGAGTTGTACCTAGTTTATTTTATATGACCAAAAGTTGGGTTAAGTGAGAGAGAGTGGCCGAGGCATGGCTGTTACCATGCGGACGTGTCCAGAACATAGATTAATTACCTAATTGCTAAGTCACTTTTTTTTCGTACTGTAATTCACTAGTATTAAGTCTCTTTATAATATAATATCTCGAGTCGATGGGAACATGTGCCTTTGTTCACATAATCCAGCATAATGTACGCGTGCGCAAAGTGATGTAAAGCACGATAATTTTCATTATTTTTCGATGTAAGGGTATAAAGTGAGAGGTGATGTTGAGTAATTTTTGTAACTAGAGAATGTTATTTTTTTTGAGTAATCGATTGTAAGGGGAAAGACATCACACTGAGTCTATCACGAGTGTGTAATAATTAAAATCTTAAATTGCGTATGCCGTCATCCCCCCTTTCCCTTTGCATACTCAGTTTTGGCGTGTTTCATTCGCTCACCGGCCGTGGTAAGTGGGAATTGGTCGGTACTGTCCTCATCCTCTCCCCCCCCCCTCCAAGTAATTCTGTAAGTAATTTGATATTAATGATATGTCTGGTATGTTGAAGTGCGAATAGTGATATCCCACGAGTGATAATAGTGACGAAATTAAGAAACGGACTCGGGTAGAGTCAAGTGTTGTCATTCCTCAGGAGGTGTAATGGTGACGCCATTAGCCTTGGGAGAAGCGAGTCCTGTGTTCCCGCTCACCTCCCCTACATTTTTTAACTGGATAGTGAGGTATTTCTTATATTTTTGTGTACTGTACATTATATTATTATTTAGTAACTGGAATACGAGAATGCTAGCTAGTTCTGTCTGAGCCTCAGATAACTGTGTGAGTTTTGTGAGCCAAATATCAAATGCCCAGGAACTGTGAACTTTTATTATTGTGTTGAAATGACTTTGCAATTCAGTATTTATTAGGGCTATGTTGTGAGTAAATGTTCACGTAGTTACTTTGTGAGGCACGGTGATATTGATGCAGTGATGATTTTCATGGTTAGAGTTACAATTATTTATGCTTACTGTGTATGTTATAGTACTTTTATGTTATCCCTACAATAAGTATTATTTTGAGCAGACCTATGTGTCTGTAGTGCCATGTGTTAGTCTGTTATTACTTGAGATGCCAAGTGTTGTAACTCATGTTTATTATGAGACCTTCCTGATCATGTGAAGGGATTACTTGCATTGGGAAGAATAGTTATTCATTATACATATTAACTTCTAGCGGGTCCAAGTGTGGAGGTCTATGTACCAGTGAGTCCAATTCCAGGCATGGAGGTCGAAGTCCCTGAATAGTGAGTCAAGGTCCCAGTGTGGAGGTCAAGGTCGGGAGTGGCAGAGGACTGGACCAGTGAAATTTGTGCTCAGAGGGACGATTGTGAAGAAACATTGGACCGGGACAGGAGCTAAGTTTTTGTGCATTTGATATCAAGACCATATAGAGATATATTTTTCGAACAATGTGCCAACTGATTTAAATTTAATCTGTAAAACAAGTAGCTGGGGAAGATTTCTACATTTTGGTCTTGTTAATACACATTCTATCCCACTCGAACTTTATTGTTTGTATAACCCTTGAGAACTGGTGGTATAGAGCTTACCTAGTAGTTATTAATGTGTAACTTAAAATCATTCTGGGAAACTGCGAAGGTTGGGCTTGGGCTGGCCTAGTTGGAGACTGGCCCCGTCATTTTGGCATGCTATCATTCTTAACCTGACCACTTGAAATATAATAAATGCAACTGAAGAGGCCGCTAATGGAAGAGAGTCTCCATCAATCTGAGTTCCCGACCGTTCCAGCACACATTGGTCATCAATAGTGACTTGTTTTCTGCCCCTTTTGACCATGTAAAAGTCTGGATCGCAGAGGTGACAGTACAGTATAACACAGAAACTAGGACTGTGCACTAGTTTAGCTTGGGATGCTTATGATGAAAACAAAGAAACATTGTCAGCTGCTGGAACATTACATGACACAACGGGTATTTGCTAGCAAAAAGAAAGTTTCGTGATTGCTTGTTCTGGCTGTGGTAATCAGATTGACAAGCCCCAAATTAAAGTATCAAGGCATTCCTTTCAACTTAAGGAAATTTCCCTAGGACCACACCGTAAGAAACTAAAGATGACAATGTCTGAGTTTCAAGTGATGCAATACCACCTCTTTCATTTACTACTGCTGAACAACTTGATATGATCTGGATGATGTGCTTGGCCCTTGGTAAGACAGCAATGTGGTCAGGGTGGAATTCATTGATAACAGAGGACAAACTGCCAATTCAGGAAGTATCATACATGGACAATTTGTGTCTCCCTCCTACACGACTAGACGTCATTCTGGAAACACTGAAGATATCACTGAAAGATGCTGATGAGTGTGGAGACCCTTATGTTGTTGTCACAAACGCTCTTGCAGTAACCAAACCAACACTTCAGATCCAACAGGCAGAATCACCATGATTTGAAGAAGCCTTCACATGCTTTGGGGGATTCCATATCGAACTAGCGTACTTTGCTGCCTTAGGTCACTTCCTTGAAAGTACATAGAAATGTACTGAGATTAGTATTTCTGGACATACTTCATTCACTATGTTAGATTAGTTTCTCTGGTGTATATACAAATTACGCCATTGGTTCCTACATTATGATGAAACGTATTGCTGAAAATTGGATAAAGTAAACTGTGTCAAATAATTACCAATTTCATTAAAAGACCTGAAGGTCTGGAAATTATGGTGAAGACCGAAGTCTTGGCAGCTGGATCCCTTAATGGTTTCATCACAGGAAAACATTACAATAGGTCAGTATTTATTGCATTTTGCAGGTTTGTGAATGTTATACAAATACAAGCATGTACAATATTTGCGTATTAATTTCCTTTTTTACAGTTTCATATGCAAGCGTTTGCATCCACTCCCAGCAGCAGCCTTTAGTGTCCTTCATTTCGGAGATTTTTCAAGATGTCAGTCCAATGCCTGAGACACTACTGGATACCATCAGACAAGTCCTACAGGTATGTAACCCATCACAGGTGCATTATAATAATAATTGTTCGAATACATAACCTTGTCATAGGCATTCAGTTTTACAGATGATGCAAGATTAGAATCATTCCCTCTGTCTTACAGGATGCAGTCGACAGAGTGGAATCTCGTGAAGAATTTAAATCTTTCATGACGGCATACAGCAAGTACAGCGTAGAAACTTTAAATGGAGATCATGGAGCCACAGCCAAATACTGGATGATTTACATTCATATTGTCAGCATCTTCCTCAGGTTCAATAAGTCATGCCCCACGAATGATCTGGATCATTTTATTAATGCACTGGCTGAAATGTGTCCTGTTTTCTTCAGTGCTAATTGTCAGAACTATGGCAGACGGATGATCTGATACCTGGGGAATCATATCAACATTGAGTGTTCGCATAATCGTCTATGGCAAACTCTTGATAATGGGGCCCTGTCCATCCGTAGAACCAATTACTCATTTGCATAGACCTCAGTCGACATAACTCTTGAGCAGAGTGTTAGTGCTGATGCACCAACTAGACCTACAGGTTTGTTTCTAGATTTTGTTACATTTATCTGTATAAAAGTAGGCTTTCTGTGACTGTGGTATTTACAAAAACAAAATAATAGAAAAACAATACATTCACAAATATGTTATTATTCCCACAGGTATCTCTTCATTCAGCCAATCAGTTCCAGCCAGGCGTCACTGGATGGTTAGTAGGTCTGTTCGCAGCGTCATCATTGCTCATCTTCTTGCCAAACTAGTCTAAAGAATCCTGATGATGTTTCCAAGTCACTAAAAGATCATCGTATTAACAGAAACAATGCTGTTCTTCAAAAGGTGATCGCTAGTATTCAGCAGTGAAGGTGATGGACATCTTTGCTGTCTGACAACAGGACTCAACATATCTGAAGATGTGAAAGATGATCTCTTGAACTTTTTCACCAAAGGCCAAGAATGGCATGATGTGTTTAGGGATGACTGCTTCACGGATCCGTCAAGGTTTAAAAAAAAAACATTCAAGAGGAGGAAAGTGAAAAACTTCACGTTTGGTGCACCTAAAGGGACGATTGTTACTGAAGACCAAAAGGTAACTGAGGTACAAGGAACCCATGATCTCGTTGGCAGACTTCTGTATATCAGTAGAGCTGAAAACTTATATCTTGCAAAGGTTTTTAGGTTCTCCTTAACATCTGTCCCTCTCTACCAGACACATTTCGATTGTACTTTGAATAAAAAAGAGAAGGCCAATCTGCTACACAACTTTGAGAGAATGGTTGAATCAGAAGCACCTTTTCACACTGATGTTGTGCTGATTGACTCCATGTTCTTCCTGAACACACTCATAGACCTGTCAGTGTTGTTTGGAGACCTTGCTCGTTACATTCTTTGGAAAATCTGCAACATGGCACCAGTTATCCATCTGGTATGTGATTCGTACAATCAAACATCAGTCAAACAGTACGAACATCAACGACGTGGAACGTAAGATGCTTACTACAGTATCACAGGCCCTGACCAGAAACGCCCATCAAACTGGCAGAAGGCTCTGAGATGCCCATCATTCAACCTGGCAATGTTCCGTTTCCTTTCAACAGAGTGGGGAAAGTCATGCTATGCAATGGACCTTGAAAATAAACAAGTTTACCTTGGGCTTGACGAATCATGCTACCTGTTCCAGAATCAATATGGCATCTGTAGAATTGAATCATCAGATCTGAGTTGCCACCGGGAAGAAGCTGACACTCGAGTACTGTACCATGTATGCCAGAAAAGGAGCAGAAACCTATTTCATAATACAAACTTTGTTGTCCTCAGCAGTGATACGGACGTTCTAATTATTCACACATATCATATCTCACAAATGTCTACAAACTCGAAGACAAATATATGGATGGATGAGGGGCTAAGCAGTTCTAACACAAGACTCTACATCCAAGTCACAAAGCTAGCCACAACACTCAGTATCAAAGTTTTGAAAGCTCTTCCCGGGTTTCATGCCCTCACTGGCACGGACGTCACATCAGCATTCATGAACGAGGGAAGAGTTCGTCCAATTGACAATATGTTAAAATCAGAACAGCATATGGTTATAATGTCTGCAATTGGAGAAGGTTTGAATGTTACACAAGAAGTCATTGTTGGTACTGGAGGATATGTATGTGCTCTTCACAGAAAACTACACATGAGTAATGTGGATGATGTACGATTTGCTTTTTTCCTGCAGTATTATGCCCCAAGGAAAACTGAAGATCATTTAGATAAGATTAAGGGTGTAAATCCAAGTTCTATGCCACCTTGCAGTTCCACGCTCGTCAACAAGACTCTAAGAGCAAACTCTGTGATATTCGCCACTTATGGAAGACTGCTAATCTCCATAACCCTTGCAAATCACCAGCTGGTCGTGGATGGAACATCACTGGCAGACAATGTCAAATTAAATGGTTTGACTGTGATTAGGTGCCAGATGTAAGATCATTCGAAGGCAGGAGTCACCCAGAAACTTGGACACTGGTGACAAATCTGTTCCTGAAGCGGTGATACGGGATTCCGATGAATCCGGAGATTCTGATAATGATGACTAAGTAAAGTGATAGATGCACGGAACAATCACTTGTGTAAAGTTGTAAAATTGGCTACATCAGTCCGAGGTAGGTAAAAAAAAAAAGGGTGTCATATAAACCAGGAGACATCCCTCTATCATATACAGAAAAAAAATTGGAAATTTATAGCATAAGGAATGTGTCAGAAAATATGGGATGAATTCTAAAAGATAACAGGGTACGCTCTGGAAGATTTATATTACGGAAACAAAATGGCTTGTTTCATTTAATTCATTCATTGCCAGACGCCATGTATCCCAAACGGGGTGGCCAAGGGCTCAGAGTTAATTGTTTTACAGGGAGGGGCACTAATCCTCCACCAACCCCACTCGACACGTCAGCTTGAAAATTTCAAGAAAGCTATTCATTTAAACATCGTGACCAAACCATACGTGCTCCCTACGTGTCAACAAGTGGGTTGGTGGAGGGTTGGTGCCCCTCCCTGTAAAACAACTAACTCAGTGTCAAATGGCCACCCTTTACGGGATTATGGTGTCTGGCAATAGATAGATAGATAGAATTATAGTACAAAACACACACATTTCATAGACATCAAATTTATGTTGTTACCACAGTAAAAGATTACTTATAGCCATTAGATATAATGCCAAAAATACCGAGAACTGCTTCCGACCAAAAACGGGTCGCGAGGTACCTTACTTTATAATCCAGCGTCTCCAAAACTTCCAAGTAATTTTTTTTTTTTTTTTTACAAGAAATGTCATCCTCCAAGGAAATACTACCAGACGTTTTGGCAAATGAAACATGAATAAATCGGTCCGAACTCTGGGACTAAACTACTGTGAGTAGAGAAATGGCTGGATGCAGGTGGGGAAGGCGACAGATGTGTCTGCACTGACTGCCAAAATGTTGAAGGCCTCAAGAGATACAGAAGTGACTTTAGTTACTGGTTTGATAAATACAATTATATATGGATGTGCTGTTCCAGATGTTTGGCTGAAGAGTGTGACTGAACGTATGTATAGTACAAGGAGAAGAGTGATGCCCTGGATAGAGGAAATTACAGAGACATAAAAATTTTGGACCAGATAATGAAGGTAATGGAGAGAGTTCCAGAAAGTATAATTCGAGGAAGTGTGAATATTGATGAGATGCAGGCAGAGACCACCGATGCCATTTTCATAGTTCGACAGCTTCAGGAAAAATATATAGAACAGAAAAGGGATCTGTACTGTTTTTATTGGTTTGAGAAGGTCTTTGACAGATTTTAGGGAGATAGTGAAGTGGGCAACGAGAAAGTTTGAGATCGAGGCAGTGTTACCACATCTCCATTGCCAAATTATGCTAGACTCCATTTAAACTCATGTTGAAACCAGCAAAATTATGCTATTAGGGTGACAAAGCTATGCCAGCATTATGCTAACTTTCACAGTTTGTTTATTTTCAAAGTAAACTATTACGCTATTACACTGTTTATACTATTACATTATTGCACAGGTCAGCTGCACTGCACAACTGCACAGAAAAATAAAGGGATCTTATTAGAGACAGTACTGAATAGGAACCTAAAATTGACTTTCAGCTGGAACGACTTAAACAATGCTAAACATTTTTGTGACTGAGATGAGATCGGTATCATAATCCCTCTATTTTCTACATAATATGACAATTTGCTACCGGCATTTGAATTTAAAAAAAAAAAACTCACTGCAGTTAGCTACTCTACTACAAGGAATTAAGTGTCTAAAATTTCTGCTATTAGCTAATAAAGGTAACTAATTAAGAGGATTAGCCCAAAATCACAGCTAATTAGCAACTCGTTAATAAGGCTATCTTTTTTTCTTTATACTGAAGCTTCTTAAAACTACACACTAAACACAACAGACTGTGAAACATGGAATATTAGCTATTGCCATATAAAATGAATGTTTATTTCCATTGGATTTCTTATACTACTTTCACATTCCACCGTTATTTCTCTCAAATTTCTCAAATTATTCTATATTTATGTCAAATATACCAGACTTATATTAAAAATTACGCTAAATTCACGAGTATGCCATATATTACTCCAGCCTATGAAATACGCCTCATATTATACTAAAAGCATAAAATTATGCTGGATCTGGTAACACTGAGGAGTGACTGGTTAGGGTGGTTATGGCTATGTATGTGGGTGCTCGCATCCAGGAGAGAGTGAATGGAGACTTGAGTGATGAGTTTTCCGTGAATGTTGGTGTGCATCAGGGGTCATTCTTAAGCCTCTTGTTGTGTATCATGGTGTTTAAAGCCCTGCCACGTGTCTTCATAAAAGGACTCCCGTGGGGGATGCATGTCGATTATTTGGTGCTGACTGCAGAGAATGAAAGGGAGGCGGAGGAAAGATTTAGGAAGTGTAGAAATGGTATGAAGCTTGGGAGTAAATGCAGATAAAAGAAAGGTTGTGGTGGCAGTACTGTCAATGAAATGGGAGAGTGGCCAAGTACGGCTACAAGGGAGTAGGAAGCATTTAAACAGAGTTTGTGACAAGTGGGAGCATGAAAGACGTAGGGGTATTAGAGGTAGATTGCAAGATAATGCTGATTTCATGTATGCCATGTGTTGGGGAAAGCATGAGGAGATTGTCAGGCGTGAAAGGATTAAGTAGCTGGTGTGTGAGGAGTGGTTGAAAGAAGTTCAGGGAGCTGTTGCCTCTCGTGACATCAAGAGGGCTCTCCCTCCGTCCAAAGAGAACTTTGTATGTGGTATGTGAAATGCGTGGCTTTAACAGTGCTCCCGAAGAATACCATAGTATCCCCGACGACAGGGCGAACCAGGAACAACAGAGTTTGCCCACAAAAATGCCGACACCCCCACACGGACCCCACGGGGTAGCCGCCACCAGCCACCACCACTCCAGGCAACAGCGGCGCATGTCAGCCTGGGCCGCGCGCCCCTGTGACATGCAGCCACCGTAGGAGAAGGACACTACCTTCGCGTGGCGGAAGCACTGAGTTAGCTAGGGGTGGAGTTAGAACTCAAACTCGAGACGGCACCCCTCTGGTAGAGACGATCTATGGTCGCTCCCAAAGTGTTTCGGTAGAGACGATCAATGGTCGCTCCTGCAGTGTTCAGGTAGAGACGATCAGTGGTCGCTCCCTTAGTGTTCCGGTAGAGACGATCATTGGTCGCTCCCACAGTGTCTAGATAGAGACGATCAATGGTCGCTCCCTTAGTGTTCTGGTAGAGACGATCAATGGTCGCTCCCACAGTGTCCAGGTAGAGACGATCAATGGTCGCTCCCTTAGTGTTCCGGTAGAGACGATCAATGGTCGCTCCCACAGTGTCCAGGTAGAGACGATCAATGGTCGTTCCCCTAGTGTTCCGGTAGAGACGATCAATGGACGCTCCCACAGTGTCCAGGTAGAGACGATCAATGGTCGCTCCCACAGTGTTCAGGTAGAGACGATCAATGGTCGCTCCCACAATGTCCGGGTGGAGACAATCAATGGTCGCTCCCCCAGTGTCCAGGTAGAGACGATCTATGGTCGCTCCCAGCCTCGTGAGACGATCTACGGTCGCTCCGAGGGCGTGCAAAGGAGAGGGACGTCTCCACGGCCGGAGATTGAAATCAAGGCTCTCTGTCCCAGAACACCCCGGACAGGCCTCCTCACCTCCCCCAGTCTCTGTTCTTTACGCCTGGCTCTAGAGCAGACGCACCTGTCGGGCCCCAGTGAAAGTAGCTGCCGCAGTCCTCCCCTGATGGCGCCTCTAGACGTTGGAGACCGCAGCCCACCGTCTCTCTCGGTCCTCCCCAGAACACCCGGGCGAGACCTCTCCATGCCCCCAAAACGCCGGGACCTGACATAGAGGTTCCTGGAGCTATTTGGCCCCAGTCCCAAGGGCCACACGCTGGAGCCCAGTCCGGAATCAACAGAGAGTCCCGAACACGAGAGGATGCCCTTGCGAGCCGCCCCGTGCCCTCTCGGCTCGCCCTGCCTTGACGGTGCCCCTAGCTCAGCCGGACCACCAATGTCGTGCTCCTGTCTTTCTCCCCAAGAAAATATGAGTGATAATGTAACATAAGTGATTTAGGTTAAGTGTGACTCTCTCCTAGAATAAGTATTGTGCAGTGAAGCTATGTAATGCATATCGGGGTAAATCAGATCACAATGTGAAGTTAAAGGTCGAGAATGTGGACTAAGATCTGAGTGACTATATGTGCGAGTGCCACCCCGGGTATCTATAAAGACATACCCCCATTGTTGTGAAGGAAGACTGTGAGAAAGGAATGTTAATAGTATTCTATCTCTCCCCACTCTGAAACAAGATCTATTGGCTAGCCGCGAAGTAATATTGTGAAAGTAGTATTAAGAGTATTTCACCTTTTCCTCACGCTGTGAAGCGAGATTCTATGGACTATACCCGGAGGACCTTTCTGGCATATATGTAATTAATAAGCCTGTGCCTCAAAAAGACATACCCCCATTACGGCGAAAGAATATCGAGAAAGGAAGTATTAATAATATTCCCTCCCTCCTCACGCAACCCCTAAAATCTTCTCTATTACTCGCTCTCGCTCCTAAAACTAAAGTAAGTGTAAATCAAGGATCAGAGTCATTTGCCAAAGTATCTTAACTAGCAGAAACCATATAAACTCCCCTGCTAATATCTGTCGTCTTCCAATATTACCCTAACTTTCTCCTCGCCGTTTTAAGTCACTCTCCGCACTTCCCCTATCTCCTCCTAGTGAGTAACAACCCCCCCCCCCTCCGCACTCTGGCGCACTTGTATTTACTGCACTCCTGATACACTAGGATTGTTGTGTTGTCATTAGTATCAAGAAAGCAAGTATCCTGCGAGATACACATATCCTAGATAAGGTTTTATATTGCTCTATATTGTGTTGTAATATCTGCTGAATTGTCCTGTGTCTGACTGTGGTAATATACGTGTACGGTGTTGCCGAGAGTTTTTGTGTCCTGCCTCTCTTTATTGCACTAGCTCCGGTCTTGAAAGAGGACCCCGCTCCACGTTGGGTGAAATAGGAACGAGAAGTCGAGCCTAATTCTACCCAGCATTACACTGGTGGCCAGCGGTGGTTCTAGATCCGAGCGTAGAAGAGAGGTAAGCAGGAAATATTTGGAAAAATGGCAACTAAACCGCACGTTCAGTTACCCAAGTTTGACCCCGACCAGTATGACATACACACATATCTTGCAATAATTAAACCCTTACTGGATATTGGCTTTGAAAATGACCAACAAAAAATTGCAGTCACACTACCACTACTGGGTAAAGCCGCAGCAAACATTGCGCCGAAAATCGTCCCAGAACTCGCCTGGCAGAACTTTACCAAGTTCACTGTCCAAGCCATCACCCCATCATTAGGGAAAGTAGTGGCTCTATCCAAATTGGATAGTTTTGCATTCGACGGGGATTTAGATAATACCCTGTTACAGGCAAGATGCCTGGTTACTGCTGCCTACCCGGAGGCAGATGAAGAAACCCGGGATCAGCATACATTTAATACTCTCCTCAGAATACTCCCAAGTGTTGTAAGACAACACTTCACTATCCATGATCCAACAGGAGACATGGATAGAGATATCAGTTTAATGAGGCGCCTTTTAGCCGTCCATGCCACCCCTCAATGCATCGGCGAAATAAATCAATTCCCCGTTGACCTCATCACCATTAACCCATGGGAATTTTCTCCCTGCTACTACGGATGTCCGATCCACGACATCCGTGAGCAGCTAGAAGCTGCCCAGTGCAGCCAAATGACACGAGGGCGCTTACAAACCTCCCCACCATACGCAAATTCCCCTAAGCCCCAGGGGAAGAAAAAACAAAAAGGGAAAAACAAAAAGCGCCCCCCCACTGCCCCCGCATCCCACCGTAATGGCGGGGGCCACCTCATCTCTCCCCCAGTCTATGACAGGGGAGAACGTTATCTTTCCTTTTCCTCCCCTCCCACTATCTCTTCTGTTCTACCTTCCCCTATTCCTGCCCCTAATTCTAACCTTCCCACCCCACACACCACTATACTCCCGCAACACAAAACCGGCCTCCCTCTTCACAGGCCTCCTAGGACCCTCTCCACATCTTCCCCTAACCTACTTCCTAAAACCACCTCTCCCCGTCTACTGCCTTCCGCCGCCCACCCCACACCGCTAGCACAGAGCCCTGCTACCGCCCAGACCACTCCACCACCAAACACTGGGATGGCACCACAAGATCGTACTCCCTCCTCGCCACCTACCCTCCAAGCCAACTCCCCTACCACCTCAGCCTCTACCGCCTCCACCACCCCCTGCACCTCACCTGACATCTCACCCGCCACGCCTCGCTCACCCTCACCCCTTCCCTCCGCCGCCTCACCCTTTCCACCCAAGCCCACGTGCCCCGCCCACCCCACCACCCCTGCAGGACATCCCACTACCACCGCCTTCTCCCCACCACACCTACGCACGCCCACTCCGACGTTCTCACCTTCTTCCGCGCCCCCAACGTGCACGACGGCCCGTGCTAACCAACCCCGCCCACCCCGCACGCCTACTTCCCCACCCACACCCACCCTCAGAACCACCACCACCACCCCCTCCGGCCGACTCTCATGCCCACCCACCCAATACACACACACCGTCAAGCTACATCAGGCCCAAATCCCCTCTACCTGTACTCCCCAGAGACTCAACACCGCATTACCACAACACAAAACCCGGCCTTCACCCACAGTATCCAGCATTCAGCCCCCAACCACACCAATAGCCACACCAAGCAACATGAGGATCAAGCGGGCCGTATGGGCGCCTACCCTTAGCAGGAACCACTGGCTCCGCGGGCCACACCACCTGTTAAACATCCTCCAGTCTACCACCGCCCCCTCCACACTCTTCCTCACATACGACCCAGCACAAGAGGAGAATTCCTACACTATCGCCTGGCAGAACACACTGCGACACCTCCAGCCCGTCTACACCACTCCCAACACACTAACGTTCCACCTCCAGCCACGGGGACGTGACTTTTTACAAGAACAGGGTGGTGAAATGCGTGGCTTTAACAGTGCTCCCGAAGAATACCATAGTATCCCCGACGACAGGGCGAACCAGGAACAACAGAGTTTGCCCACAAAAATGCCGACACCCCCACACGGACCCCACGGGTTAGCCGCCACCAGCCACCACCACTCCGGGCAACAGCGACGCATGTCAGCCCGGGCCGTGCGCCCCTGTGACATGCAGCCACCATGCCGCCGCCACCGTAGGCGAAGGACACTACCTTCGCATGGCGGAATCACTGAGTTAGCTAGGGGTGGAGTTAGAACTCAAACTCCAGATGGCGCCCCTCTGGCAGAGACAATCTATGGTTGCTCCCAAAGTGTTTCGGTAGAGACGATCAATGGTCGTTCCCGTGGTGTTCAGGTAGAGATGATCAATGGTCACTCCCTTAGTGTTCCGGTAGAGACGATCAATGGTCGCTCCCACAGTGTCCAGGTAGAGACGATCAATGGTTGCTCCCTTAGTGTTCCGGTAGAGACGATCAATGGTCGCTCCCACGGTGTCCAGGTAGAGACGATCAATGGTCGCTCCCTTAGTGTTCCGGTAGAGACGATCAATGGTCGCTCCCTTAGTGTTCCGGTAGAGACGATCAATGGTCGCTCCCTTAGTGTTCCGGTAGAGACGATCAATAGTCGCTCCCACAGTGTCCAGGTAGAGACGATCAATGGTCGCTCCCTTAGTGTTCCGGTAGAGACGATCAATGGTCGCTCCCACAGTGTCCAGGTAGAGACGATCAATGGTCGCTCCCTTAGTGTTCAGGTAGAGACGATCAATGGTCGCTCCCACGGTGTCCAGGTAGAGACGATCAATGGTCGCTCCCTTAGTGTTCCAGTAGAGACGATCAATGGTCGCTCCCACAGTGTCCAGGTAGAGACGATCAATGGTCGCTCCCTTAGTGTTCCGGTAGAGACGATCAATGGTCGCTCCCACAGTGTCCAGGTAGAGACGATCAATGGTCGCTCCCTTAGTGCTCCAGTTGAGACGATCAATGGTTGCTCCCACAGTATCCAGGTAGAGACGATCAATGGTTGCTCCCACAATGTCCGGGTGGAGACGATCAATGGTCGCTCCCCCAGTGTCCAGGTAGAGACGATCTATGGTCGCTCCCAGCCTCGTGAGACGATCTACGGTCGCTCCGAGGGCGTGCAAAGGAGAGGGACGTCTCCACGGCCGGAGATTGAAATCCAAGCTCTCTGTCCCACAACACCCCGGACAGGCCTCCTCGCCTCCCCCGGTCTCTGTTCTTTACGCCTGGCTCTAGAGCAGACGCACCCGTCGGGCCCCAGTGAAAGTCGCTGCCACAGTCCTCCCCTGACGGCGCCTCTAGACGTTGGCGACCGCAGCCCACCGTCTCTCTCGGTCCTCCCCAGAACACCCGGGCGAGACCTCTCCACGCCCCCAAAACGCCGGGACCTGACACAGAGGTTCCTGGAGCTATTTGGCCCCAGTCCCAAGGGCCACACGCCGGAGCCCAGTCCGGAATCCACAGGGAGTCCCGAACACGAGAGGATGCCCTTGAGAGCCGCCCCGTGCCCTCTCGGCTCGCCCTGCCTTGACGGTGCCCCTAGCTCAGCCGGACCACCAATGTCGTGCTCCTATCTTTCTCCCCAAGAAAATACGGGTGATAATGTAACATAAGTGATTTAGGTTAAGTGTGACTCTCTCCTAGAATAAGTATTGTGCAGTGAAGCTATGTAATGCATATCGGGGTAAATCAGATCACAATGAGAAGTTAAAGGTCGAGAATGTGGACTAAGATCTGAGTGACTATATGTGCGAGTGCCACCCCGGGTATCCATAAAGACATACCCCCATTGTTGTGAAGGAAGACTGTGAGAAAGGAATGTTAACAGTATTCTATCTCTCCCCACGCTGAAACAAGATCTATTGGCTAGCCGCGAAGTAATATTGTGAAAGTAGTATTAAGAGTATTTCACCTTTTCCTCACGCTGTGAAGCGAGATTCTATGGACTATACCCGGAGGACCTTTCTGGCATATATGTAATTAATAAGCCTGTGCCTCAAAAAGACATACCCCCATTACGGCGAAAGAATATCGAGAAAGGAAGTATTAATAATATTCCCTCCCTCCTCACGCAACCCCTAAAATCTTCTCTATTACTCGCTCTCGCTCCTAAAACTAAAGTAAGTGTAAATCAAGGATCAGAGTCATTTGCCAAAGTATCTTAACTAGCGGAAACCATATAAACTCCCCTGCTAATATCTGTCGTCTTCCAATATTACCCTAACTTTCTCCTCGCCGTTTTAAGTCACTCTCCGCACCTCCCCTATCTCCTCCTAGTGGGTAACAACCCCCCCCCCCCTCCGCACTCTGCGCGCACTTGTATTTACTGCACTCCTGATACACTAGGATTGTTGTGTTGTCATTAGTATCAAGAAAGCAAGTATCCTGCGAGATACACATATCCTAGATAAGGTTTTATATTGCTCTATATTGTGTTGTAATATCTGCTGAATTGTCCTGTGTCTGACTGTGGTAATATACGTGTACGGTGTTGCCGAGAGTTTTTGTGTCCTGCCTCTCTTTATTGCACTAGCTCCGGTCTTGAAAGAGGACCCCGCTCCACGTTGGGTGAAATAGGAACGAGAAGTCGAGCCTAATTCTACCCAGCATTACAGTATGTTTTAGGAATGCAATGCTGTATGGTAGTGAGAACTGGGCAGTTAAGGATGAGGCTATTCACAGGCTCAAACGAACATAAATGACAATGATTAGGTGGGTGTGCAATGCGTCCTTGAATGCGATGCCTAGGAGAAGGGGGGGCGCTATGTTTACGATCGAAGAGTTATGAGGTAGGATAGGACTGGAGTGTATAGGTGTTGCAATGAGAGATAAACTGAGATGGCTTGTGCTAAGGCCGACGCATGCAATCATGTTGGACACTTTATAAACGAAATGAAGCGAAACGATGCCAATGAAGACAGGTGTGTTTCATTGCATTTGAAGGGATATGCTGAAGCTGAAATAGGGCTTCCTTGTGCAGTTCCTTGGTATTTAATAATTTGTCACACATACAGTAGTTAACCTCCGGGCATACAGAGATGAGCATTAACTCAAACGTGTACCCTCATATTTGGGTAAATGTTTACAAAGTATCATGGCAGCTTCATCATGCTTGAGGTGCACCAAAAAAACTTTAGCTCGAACAGACATTAACGCATGAAACGAGCATTAGCTGCATCAAACTCTAACTGCATTCCAAAATTATCTATCTATCTGTTGCCCGACGCCTTAATCCCGAAAGGGGTGGCCACAAACAAATCGCCTTCATGTCGCCCAGTCCAACGCCATTTCACTGCCCTGCTCCCAGCTCACGCCCCCACTCCCATATACCTCTCCACTCCATCTCTCCATCTCATCCTTGGCCTCCTCCTTCCTCTTCCCCCCCCCCCTCCACCTCCCTCACATACACTTTCCTCGTCAGAGTCTCACTCTCCATCCTCTCCACATGGCCAAACCACCTCAGTGTGTTTCTTCTAACGCTTCCTATCACATCCACATCCACACCACAACGCTCCTTCACTTTTTGGCTGCTAGCCAAAAATTAGCTGCACCGTAATAATATCTATCACCTGCAGCAAATATTAACCGCATCAAACATTAGCTGCACCAGACATTATCTTCACTAAACATTATAGCTGACGTTGAGTTCGGATAAGCCAACTCTTTCGTGCACTTTGGTCATGACGCAAAAACAAGCAAATTCAGTGGATCCTAGTATTTTCTATCCTCTGTTACTCGTCCAAAAAAGTTATTTAAATGGGTAGATGGATTACACTGAGCTCGGAATAATCAGATGTCTCGCTTAGCCATGGAACAAGAAAATCCTATCGATCTGAACCCGTCTCCTTTCTTAATCTCAATGCCAATTGAATAGTCATGGACGATGTCGACTTCGGACAAGTCACCTTCCCTTTATTCCTGATCATGGTACAGGAACAAGCAAATTCACTGGATCCTTCCTGGGTTGTAGTTGATGTCTTCGTCAATCACTCGGAAATTATTGCAAAATGATGGATGCTTGCATTCTTCTCCATTATTGTTTTAAAGATACGGCCATAAGCCCTGAACCATTCTCTTCCTTCATTTTCGGGGCCAATGGATCAACATTATGAGTGGTGATGAATTTCAAGCCATGAAGTAGGATTAATGCATGTCAGTGAACCTTAGCATTCTCAGGCTGTATGCTTTCTTCTCTCAATACACTGGTCGGCAAACTGTAACTGTCATAAAAGTTACTTCCTTTAGCCTGGCCATTATTCAGAAGTGAACCAATTCACCGGATCCTGTTGTGTCTCATCTCATTTTCGGAGTTTGCATTTCCTTTCACTGTTCAGATTTTAAATATGTGGCCATAAATCCCTGTTTAATCTTGTCTCCCATCAAGATGGACCACTAAATTGGCGTCATGGGTGATGTTGAAAGCAAACTTCTCCTTGTGCTTGACATGATACCAGCGAATTCGTCTTACTTCCTCCGGCTTAACATGGCCCCAGATTTTCGCCATTTTTGTGCTTACTTTATGTAGCACAGTTGCCGAGGACAACACTACGCTTTTCTAGTGCACTTCTTCGTGACTAGTACTGTATTTCTGCATTAATCAATTGTTACAAATCAGCACTTGAAATAACGAGATAGCAATTTTAGGCCAAGTTGAAGAAAAAATAGATTCCATCCTTTTCTACCTGTCTCACCCATTCCCAGGGCCTCTGGGCTGGAGTATTAGGTGATGTTGAGTTCGGGCGAGCCAACTTCTCCTTATGCATAGTCATGATGCAGGAGCGAGCCAGTTCACTGGATCCTACTAAGATGTACTTCATGGACGCCCTCACCTTCATCACAGCCAAGAGTCCCCCGGGTGTGCCCTGGAAGAAGCTCATCACTCCTTTCCAGCGTGAGTTAAAGTAGGATATTCCAACATAACCAATATGGTGGGCTGTATTCCGACTCTTTTTACCTCACTCGAATGGAGTCCGACAAGGTATTATTTTTAGTCTAGTTTCTTTGTTTGCTAGCAACATCACGGAAAAACGGCCAAATGAAGTTATATGAAACTTTCAGGATATATGGGCATTGGTCTCAGAAGAAAGTGTTTAAATTTTGGATGTAATCAAGTGAACTTCAAAGGTCAAAATAAAGATTGTGGATTTTCAGAAAGCTACAACATGAGACCGGTTCAAGATAGAGATATTTTCTATCATTAGCATACATGAACTCCCGCAGGAGCTTTCATTTAGCACCACGACCTTTGGCCTGGGGCGACCTTGAAAGTCAAACTCAAGGTCACAGATATATGGGGGCCAATAACTCTAAACTGGCTGCAGATAGAGATTTACTGTTATCAGTATATAGGAAGTCCCATGTGGGTTTTTAATTGGTACAATAACCTTTGACCTTGAGCGAACTTGAAAGTTCAAACTCAAGGTCACAAGTATTCAGAGAGCTATAACTCGAAACTGATTGAAGATAGAGATATTTACTATTATCAAGATAAAGGAAATCCCTTACGAGCTTTATTTTGCACCATGTCCTCTGACCTTGAGTGACCTTGAAAGGTCAAACGCAAAATCAGGGATTTTCAGAGGGCTAAAATTTGAAAAAGATCGAAAATAAAATAACTGCTGTCAGGCAAGGTTTGTTGTGCCTGGCACCACCTGTTCCTTCAGGAATTCACTACCTCGATAGCTACTTCATCCACTGTCCCCTTCCATCCTTAAGACTCAGCAGCAAGTCTCGTAGTACTTTGGTGAGTCAAAGTAAGCAGTTCAACCCCAACATTAGGGCAAATCAGCATTTCCAAAATGAGTTAGACTATGTTATTTCAACCTGATGAGTAGACTGTAGCACCAGTCGAGCAGGGCAGTACTCCCAGGGTGGATGGAAAGCTGATGACAGGGAGAGCTAGAGCCCCCATTTCATCAGTCCTTGGGACTTGGTCCCGACCAATCCCCTTTGCTGAACTTTTTCAGTATCTCAGTAACACGGAGAGTAGGCCAGCATGCTCTCCAATACAAGTTTCTCTATCAACACTAGACTACATGCACAGTACACACTACACTTCCTTTTCCAAAATTCAGAACAGTATTGTAATCATGGCTTTGACATACATAGCCTTGGAGTCCCCACGTGGGGGGACCATAAATGCCCCCACCTTCCGACCCTCTCCCGGTGATGACCCGAGCTACCTGGAACCACTGTCTGACTCACTTCTTATTAATTTCTGCAACATTCGTGGCCTTTCCTCCAACTTTCGCTCTGTTGAACACCACCTCTCCTCCTCTAAACCTCACTTTCTTTTCCTAACTGAGACTCAGCTGTCTGAGGCAACCCTTTTCTGTATCCTCCTACTTTCTCTATACTCATTTGAAAGCCAAAGGTGGCTGTTGTGTATATGTATGCAACGACTTACCTTGCTCTCATGCTCCTGAACTCGATTTTTCTGAATTCTTTACTCTCTGGCATCGGTTTTCCTGTCATTGTTTGACTAAATATATCTGTGCTGTTTACTTATCCCTTAATTCTAATGACCATCAAAATTCTTCAACTATCTTACTTCTACGCTGGAACACTTTCTATCGATTTCTCCTTTCTCTGAAATCTCCATTCTAGGCGATTTCAATGTTCACAACCACCTTTGGCTCTCCTCTCCTTTCACTGATCCACCTGATGAACAAGCCTATACCTTTCCTATCCCTAATGACCTAGAGCAGCTTGTACACCACCCTACCCATATCTCTGACTGCCTTGGACAGAGCTCCAACATAATTGACCTCTTCCTTACAACTAATCCTTCTGCTAACACTGTTAATCTTTTCTCTCTGTTGGGCTCCTCCGATCACAGCCTTATCACCTTAACCTGTCCTATCGCTCCGGAATGGCCTGTGGACCCTCCAAAGAAATATCGTCTGTGGCACTTTGGAGCTGCGGATTGGGAGGCACTCAGGCAGTACTTCTTTGATTTTCCATGGTATGATTATTGCTTCCATGACTGGGAGCCATCTGACTGCCTTGCACATTATGAAGGTTATTCTCTCGGGCATATGAAAGCATACATTCCTTTCTCATATCTTTTGGGTAATGCAAGAAAGCGTTGGTTTAATCACGCTTGTTCTAATGCTATCTGCAACAAGAAGAGGGCCTATAAAAGGTACCGGAGCCAACCCACCCCTGAATCACATCTTTTATACGTTTCTGCTCGGAATCGTGCAAAGTCTGTTCTTCGCTCTGCTAAAAATAATTTCATCCGTAGTAAATGCTCTCAACTCTCCAACTCGAATTCTTCCTGCTCCTTCTGGAACCTTGCCAAAAACCTTTCAAACAACTTTACCTCATCATTCTTCCCTCTTCTTTTCTACTCTGATGGCTCTGTAGCTATTTCTTCTTCTGATAAAGCAGATATCTGCACTCAGACTTTCTCCTCCAATTCCACCTTAGACGATTCCGGTGCTGTTCCTCCATCACTTTCCCCCTCTGACTTTCTCATGGCTGACATTAAAATTTCTTCAGCTGATGTATTTTCTGCCATCACAGGTCTCAATACTAACAAGGCATATGGGCCTGATGGAGACCCTCGTGTTGTCCTCAAGAACTGTGCTTCTGTGCTTACACCCTGCCTAAGCAAACTCTTTCATCTTTGTCTTTCAACTTGTACCTTTCCTTCTTGGTGGAAGTTTGCTCTCATTCAGCCTGGCCCAAAAAAAGTGACCATTTCCAACCTTCTTACTATAGTCCAATTGCTTTAACAGCCTGTATCTCAAAAGTTTTCAAGTCAATTCTTAATAGAAAAATTTAAAGCATCTTTCCTATCACAACCTTTCTGATGTCAGTATGGGTTCCATCAGGGACGCTCCACTGGTGATCTCACCTACCTTTCTGACTCCTGGTTATCCTCCTTTCAGGACTTTGGCAAAAGCTTTGCCATTGCACGTGACATCTCAAAGGCTTTCGATTGAGTCTGTCATAAATCTTTAATTTCCAAGCTGCCCTCTTACGGTTTCTGTCCTATCTGTGCCTTCATCTCTAGCTTCCTTTCTGGTCGTTCTATAGATGCTGTTGTAGACGGCCATCGTTCTTCTCCTAGATCTATCCCCAGTGGTGTTCCTCAGGGCTCTGTCCTATCACCAACTCTCTTCCTTTTATTCATCAATGACTTTCTAATCTGTACATCTAACCCTATCCACTCACACGCTGATGACTCCACCCTGCACCTTTCCATTCGGTTCCCGCAACGCCCATCTCAGAAGTTACTTCAACAAACAGGGGATGAGGCTATGGCACACCTAAAGTCTGACTTAGCTCGTATCTCTGACTGGAGTAAAAATAATCTTATTGTTTTTAATGCATCAAGCACTCAGTTCTTTCACCTATCAACCCGACAAAATCTTCTGCAGGTGTACCCACTAATGTATAATCATATTCAGCTTAATCCTGCATCATCCTTGAACATGCTTGGGGTTTCATTTACTCGGGACTTATCTTGGAAAATTCATATTAAATCTCTTGTAAAATCTGCATCCAAGAGATTAGGTGTGCTAAGCCGACTCTGTTCCTTCTTTACCCCTGCACAGTTGTTGACTCTATACAAGGGTTTTATCCGCCCCTGTGTGGAGTACAACTCTCATGTGTGGGAGGGTTCCCCTCATACAACTCTTCTCAATAGGGTGGAATCAAAGGCTTTTCATCTCACTAACTCTCCTCCTCTTACTGACTCCCTACAACCTCTGTCTCTTCGTCGCACTGTTGCTCCTTTATCTCTATTCTAGCGCTACTTCAATGGTCACTGCTCCTCTGAACTGTGTGCATGCATTCCCCCACGTCTTCGACGGGCGCGTAGCACCCGTCTAGCAGCAAACTCTCATCCCTTCTCTGTTCAGCTCTCTAATGCAAAACCTAACCGTTCTTCCCAGTCCTTCATTTTTGCAATAGGTCAGCCCTGGAACTGTCTCCCTCTGTCTGTATTTTCTGCTTCATATGATCTGCAGTCTTTCAAACGCAGTGTGTCCCAGTGTCTCGAAATGAACGAACCTTGAATTTGGCTCTCTTTTGTATTTTGTTTTTCTTTTTGGAAGGAGCGGTTATTGGGGGCTTGTGGCCTTGGGTTCCTTCTTCTTCGCCTTAAAAAATATAATAAAAATAAGTCAGACTAGGTAATTCCCGTGTAAGTCATAGTCGGAAATTTCCAGCTCGCCAGTATAAGATTTTTCGATGTTAGTCAATAAAGGAAATCCCAAAGTAAGTCAGTTTCAGGTTTGTAGAGAAGTCAATGTAGGAAAATTTAACATAAATGTAAATATTTCCAGAGTAAGACAGTGTTAGATATTTAAGTCCATATATGTAAAACCAGTGCATATTGGTACAGGAAGTCCAAGCATAAATCAGTGTAGGACTCCGCAACGTTAAGCCAGTGTAAGAAACACACACTTGAGATCAATGAAGGAAATTCTTGCGTGAGTCAAAATGAGAAATTCTTTCATGCTTCCAAAATGAGTGAAAGTGACAAATTTCCATCAGGGTGAATCGAAGTAGGCGATCCCAAAGTGAGTCAGAGTATGCCAGCGTGAGTCAAGTAGCTGCAGCTTTGACAAAATAAACAATTCAAACACAAAGCGTGAGTTAGTTGTACACAGTTTCAGCGTTGGTCAAAGTATATATTTTCAACATGATTCAGAGTACGCAATACAGATGGTAATAGCCGAGCTCATAATGTTATTACCTTGGTTCTAGGTGTACAACTCTGAGGGCAGGCCATTGTTTTCTGATCCTTAAAAAGAAAAGAAAAATGAGAGTGGTGCACCAGCCTGTTTCCGGTGGTGACAGTATATGACCGCAAGACTCTCAGCCACCCATACCTTTTGATCACGTATTCACATATCTTATCTACCCATCTCTGTCTTGGTCTAACACTTATGAGTGCCATGAAAAGCCAAAACGAAGACGGATGGATCTGATAAGTTGATGTCTGCAGAGAAATGGTTTGCTGGCTGTGTATACAAAACAGCTCGCAACAATATTCATCGTAGAGAAAAGATCACCTCAAGAAACTTTCGTGGTGGCCACTGAGTCGTATTTTATTATTTTCCGTACAAACATAATATGTCCCAGAATCTCTCTGTGCAACATTACATTATTACCTTACATAAGCTAATCTCAGTTATATACTTCCTTTACTGCAGATATAGCTCAGTGTACTTGAAGTGCCGTGGATGTTTGAATGTGTGTGGTGATAAATATGAGGGATGAAGAGATATTTACAACATTTCATTTATGTATATCAGTTCTTTAATGCACATTAACTCAAGTGGACACTGGTGCCTGGAGGGGGTTGGTGATAGCCAAGACCCTCTTCAGACACAAAATGATCCACAGGTATACGTGGCGAGTGATGAGAAGTGTGGGTGGTGAACTGAATGAATGGAAGACAATGATTCTATGTATGTGTGGATGATACAGTTAGAAAGTGTGTAACGGACGCAAGAGCATATAGAGGTTGGGGCAGTGGACTTTCTGACCACCACTTGGTGGTGGTGAAAGTCAAGGTTCAATTGAAATGGAGGAATAGAAAGAGGGAAGGACAGGAGGAAGTAGTTCATACAAGGAGGGTAGAAACGTTACAAGAGGATGGGAAAAGGCAGAATATAAGACAGAAGTGGAGAAGCGAATGGGTAAATATGATTTGGAGAAGATAGGGGACGTGGAAGGTGTGTGCAAGATATTCACATAAGAAATCTGTGCAGCATGTGAGGTGGTGTGTGGGGTGAAGAGAAGACCAAATGGAGTGTAAAGAACAGCATGGTGGAATGAAGAGGTGAGACAGGCTGTGGCACAAAAAAACAAAGCATATAGTGGGTGGATAAGAAACACGGGTATGGAGGAAGCTGAGAGAGGAAGACAGAGGTGAAAAGATTAGTAACAGAGAGTAAGAAGAAAGTGAATGAGGAATTTGGAAGGAACTGAAGTGTAAAGTGGTGGGAATGTAAGAAAATGTTCTGGAAAGAGGTAAAGATGATATTCGGGAAGTGAAAAATGAAAATGGTACATTACCGGTGGAGAAGGGAGAAAATGTGAGTAGATGGAGAGAACACATTAAGGAAAGACTGAATGTAGAGAATGAAAGTGATGCGAGTATAAGTGGCTGGGGAATGACTGGGAGAATTTGCAATATGAGACGAGAGGAAGGAGTCAGTAGGATGGAGGTTGTCGAACCCATGAAGATATCAAAATGGGAAAAGCCCCAGGAATTGATGGAATATGTGTTGAAATGCTGAAGCACGAAGTAGAGATAGTTGGAGAATGGATATGGAAGACGTGCAGATTGGTCTGGGAGGAAGGTAAAGTCCCGGATGATTGGAAGTCAGGAATAATTATTCCCCTGTACAAAGGAAAGGGGGAAAAATGAAGTGTGTGTTAAGCATAGGGGCATTTGTCTTCTTTGTGTAATAGGAAAAGGATATGGTATGATACTTATTGACAGAGTTAGAGACATATCAGAAGAATTAGTTGTAGATGAACCGGGAGGTTTTAGGAAGGGAAGAGGTTGTGTAGATTACATATTCATTCTTAGGTCTGTAGTGGATAATTTTCTAGAGAAAGGAAAGTAGTTGTATGCAGCCTTCATGGATTTTGAGAAAGCATATGGCAGGGTGGATACACAAGGATTGTGGAAGGTATTAAGAATTTGTGGAGTACTGTAAATGGTAAGATGTTGACTGCCGTGAAGAGTATGTATGAGGGTGCTAAGGCTACGGTGCTTGTGGACAGTGATCTGAGTCAGTTTTTCTTTTTGAAGGTTGGATTGAAATAGGGATGTGTCATGTCTCCATGGTTGTTCTGTCTGCATATGGATGGGATTATAAAACAGATACAAGGTAGGGCAGTGTGGATGTTGGATCAGCCCTAATGAGAGCGGGCAGTGGGTGGAAACTCCCTGTACTGTTCTTTGCAGATGATATTGTGTTGTTGACTGAAGACAAAGGGGAGCTGCAACGCTTTGTGTATGAATCTGGGAGAATGTGTAAGAAACTGTATCTAAAGGTGAATGTTGGGAAGAGTAAAATTATTGTCTTCGAGAGAAATGAAGTCACTGAATGTACAGTGAGGGTGGATGAGGAGGAAATGGAAAATGTGAGCGCATTCAAGTACTTGGGTAGTGTGATGAGTAAGGATGGAACTTTAAAGGGTGAAGTGCTTGCAAGGGTACAGCATGGAAGAAAGGTTGCTGGTTATTTGAAAGCAGTGATAAGAAACAGGGAAGTGAGCATGGAAGTAAAAATGTTACTGCATGGCAGTACTGTGATACCAACTCTAACGTATGGAAGTGAAGCTTGGACCTTGTTGGAGAGACACAAGTCAAGAGTAAGAGCAGTGGAAATGAGTTATTGAGAGGAGCCTGTGGAATCTCATGGAGTGACAGACTGACAAATGAGGAAGTGAAAAAGCGTTGTTGTGCGGATGTGGATGTTATAGGAAGCGTAAGGAGAAACACAATTAAATGGTTTGGCCATGTGGAGAGGATGGAGAGTGAAAGACTAACGAGGAGAGCATATGTGAGTGAGGTAGAAGGGGGAGAGGGAAGGGGAGGCCAAGGATGAGATGGAGGGATGGAGTGGAGAGGTATATGGGAGAGGGAGGCATGAGCTGGGGGCAGGGCAGTGGAATGATCGGGGTCAGAGCGACATGGAGGCGATTTTTTTTTTTTTTTTTATGCGAGCCCACAAAACAGTTCCTTCCAAGAAAAAACAAAAACAATACAAATGAGACCCAAATTCAAGTTCCGTTAATTTCGAGATGCCTGGACACAGTGCGTTTGAAAAACTGGAGATCATAGGAAGCAGGAAATACAGACAGAGGGAGACAGTTCCAGAGTTGATCTGTTGCATAAATGAAGGACTGGGAGTAATGGTTAGCTCTTGCACTCGAAAGTCGGACAGAAAAGGGATGAAAGAAACCTCAAGCATGTTCAATGATGAATCTGGATTTGGCTATATATTATTAAACATTAGTGAGTACACCTGCAGATTTTCTCGGGTTGATAGTTGTAAAAACTGGGTCTTTGATGTATTAAAAACAAGAAGATTATTTTTACCTCAGTCAGAGATATGAACCAGGTAAGACAGTAGGAGTGCCATAGCCTCATTCCTTGTTTGTTGAAGTAACTGCTGGGATGGACGTTGCAGGAACCGAATGGAAAGGAATGGAAAGTTAAGGTCTTACACACCCTTCATAGAAGTGGAGGGATGTAAGTACACAGTTCAGAGGAGCAGTGACCATGGCGGTAGAGAGAGAAGAGATTAAGAGGCAACAGTGCAGCAGAGACAGAGGTTGAAGGGAGCCCGTAAGAGGAGGAGAGTTAATGAAACGAAAGACCTATGACTCCACCCTATTAAGAAGAGCTGTATGTGGGGAGCCTCCCTGCACGTGAGTGTTGTACTCCACACAGGGGCAAATAAAACCCTTCTATTAAGTCAACAACTGTGCAGGGGTAAAGAAGGTACGGAGTCGGCTTAGCACACCTAATCTCCTCGAAGTGGATTTTACCTGAGATGTAATATGACCTTTCCAAGATAAATACCGAATGAAAGAAACCTCAAGCATGTTCAATGATGAATCTGGATTTGGCTATATATTATTAAACATTAGTGAGTACACCTGCAGAAGATTTTCTCGGGTTGATAGGTGTAAAAACTGGGTCTTTGATGTATTAAAAACAAGAAGATTATTTTTACCTCAGTCAGAGATATGAACCAGGTAAGACAGTAGGAGTGCCATAGCCTCATTCCTTGTTTGTTGAAGTAACTGCTGGGATGGACGTTGCAGGAACCGAATGGAAAGGTGAAGAGTGGAATCATCACTGTGTGAGTGGATAGAGTTAGATGTACAGCTTCGATCATTGATGAGTAAAAGGAAGAAAGTTCGTGATAGGACAGAGCCCTGAGGAACTCCACTGGTTATAGATCTAGGAGAAGAACGAGAGCCGTCTACAACAGCGGCTATAGAACGACAAGAAAGGACGCTAGAGATGAAGGCATAGATAGAAGGATAGAAACCGGAAGAGGGCAGTTTGGAAATTAAAGATTTATGCCAGACTCGATTGAAAGCCTTTGAGATGTCAAGTGCAATGGCAAAGCTTTCGCCAAAGTCCCGAAAGGAGGATGAACACGAGTCTGAAAGGTAGGTGAGAAGATCACCAGTGGAGCATCGCTGACGGAACCCATACTGACGATCAGAAGGAAGGTTGTGATTGGAAAGATGCTTTAAATTTTTTTTGTTAAGAATAAACTTGAAAACTTTTGAGATACAGGCTGTTAAAGCAATTTGACGATAGTTAGAGATTAGGAATGGTCACCTTTCCTTGGGACTGGCTGAATGAGAACAAACTTCCGGCAAGAAGGAAAGGTGCAATCTGAAAGACAAAGGCGAAAGAGTTTACCTAGGCAGGGTCTAAGCACAGAAGCACAGTTCTTGAGGACAACACGAGGGTCTCCATCAGGCCCATATGCCTTGCTAGTATTGAGACCAGTGATGGCAGAAAATACATCAGCTGAAGAAATTTTAATGTCAGCCATGAGGAAGTCAGAGGAGGGAAGTGATGGAGGAACAGCACCGGAATCGTCTAAGATGTTATTGGAGGAGAAAGTCAGAGCGAAGAGATCTGCTTTATCAGTATAAGAAATAGCTACAGAGCCATCAGAGTAGAAAAGAAGAGGGAAGGATGATGAGGTAAAGTTGTTAGAAAGGTTTTTGGCAAGGTGCCTGAAGGAGTGGGAAGAATTCAAGTTGCAGAGTTGAGAATATTTAGTACGGATGAAATTATTTTCAGCAGAGCAAGGAACAGACTTAGCATGATTCCGTGCAGAAACATAAAAAAGATGTGATTCAGGGGTGGGTTGGCTCTGGTACCTTTTATAGGCCCTCTCCTTGTTGCAGACAGCATTGGAACAAATGTGATTAAACCAAGGCTTTCTTGCACTAGTCAAAGGATATAAGAAAGGAATGTATGCTTCCATGCCTGAGAGAATAACCTCCGTAATGCTCAAGGCACACTCGGATGGCTCCCGGCCATGGAAGCAATAATCATCCTATGGAAAATCAAAGTACTGTCTGAGGGCTTCCTAATCTGCAGCTCCAAAGTGCCACAGTCAACGTTCCTTTCGAGGATCCACAAGCTGTACCAGAGCGATAGGACAGGTTAAGGTAATATGGTTGTGATCAGAGGAGCCCAACGGAGTGAAAAGATTAACAGTGTAAGCAGAAGGATTAGTTGTAAGGAAGAGGTCAAGTATGTTGGAGCCCTCTCTAAGGCAGTCAGGGATGCGGGTAGGGTGGTGTACAAGCTGCTCTAGGTCATTAAGGATAGACAAGATGTAGGCTTGTTCACCAGGTGGATCAGTGAAAGGAGAGGAGAGCCAAAGGTCGTGGTGATCACTGAAATCTCCTAGAATAGAGATTTCAGAGAAAGGAGAAATGGATAGAATGTGTTCCATCGTGGATGTAAGATAGTCGAAGAATTTTTGATAGTCAGTAAAATTGGGGGATAAGTAAACAGCGTAGATATATTTAGTCAGAGAATTACAGGGAAGTCCAAGCCAAAGTGTAGAGAATTCAGAAGACTCGAGTTCAGGAACCCGAGAGCAAGATAAGCCGGTGCGTACATATACACAACAGCAACCTTTGGCTTTGAAATGAGTGTTGAGAAAGTAGGAGGATACAGAATAGGGTTTGCTGTCAGTTGCCTCAGACAGCTGAGTCTCGGTTAAAAAGAGAAGGTGAGGTTTAGAGGAGGAGAGGTGATGTTCAACAGAGAAAAAGTTAGAGGAAAGGCTGCGAATGTTGCAGAAATGAATAAGAAGTGAGTCAGATAGTGGTTCCATGCCTCTCAAAGAGTCGTCACTGGTAGGGGGGCGGATGGTGGTGGCATTTATGGTCCTCCCCTTGGGACTCCGAGGCAAGGTCTAAATGCGACATTTCCCTTTTTTAATTTTGGAAAGGAAGTGTAGTGTGTACTATGCATGTAGTTCGGTGTTGACAATCAGAGAAACTTGTATTAGAGAACATGCTGGCCTACTCTTTGTGTTACTGAAGCACTGAAAAATGTTCAGCAAACGGGGATGGTTAGGAACTAGTCCCGAGGGTTGATGAAATGGGAGCTCCAGCTCTCCCTGTCATCAGCTTTCCACCCACCTTGGGAGTACTGACCTGCTCGACTGGTGCTACAGTCCACCCCTGACTGGATTAAGGCGTCTGGCAATAGGCAAAAAGGTGGAACTTATTAAACTTTCATTGCAGTGAGCGTGTGAGGTGGTGTGTGTCCGTAATGGGGTTGTTCTCTAACAGTTTTCTAATGCATTCGGACCACCATAATCTTCATCATTTACACAATACACCTTGTCAACCATTTCTTGCAGTGAAGGTGTGCATGTATGTGGTGATTTTTGTGTGACAGTGTTCAGTTTTAAGCTTTGTTGCCGTACTTTATCGTTATTTTGTTCTTCAGTTATATACACCAAATTATCTTTCCACTTCCCTTTCAGTGAAGGTGTGGTTGTGTGTTGTGGTGTCTGTGTGTGGTGGGGTTCTGCTCTACCATGTCTTCTACCACATTCAAGCCACCATCTCCTCCTCCCGCCTCCTGGATTCCCACGCCCTCATGAGCATCGTGGCTTCCTTCCTCAGCCAGTCCCTCTATCGCTACCTCTGGCTCTCTGCGGGCAGGGTGAAGATGAGTCTCGCTACCTTTTCATCATTGCATGCTTTTGTTTTTCATTTGCCATTATTCAGAATATAGCCACACACACACACACACACACACACACACACACACACACACACACACACACACACACATCAAAGGTAAAGTCTCAACTGTCACTTTAGAAACTGGGGCCACACCCGGGTGCTAAGGCGCGTATGAATGTAATCCGTTTTCTAATTAAATAATGGAACAGACACTTTATTGCGCTAAGACTTCATTGATACTAACGTTTTTAGCAATTTAAAAGTATTACACTGACATCTGATCACCGAAACTATTATACTTGTATCAATGATAACAAGGTCATTACAATGCTTTCTCGCGGATTCATATAACACTACCGTTGTAATTTGCTGTTCATTTAAATAATTATTTCACGATGTTTGCTCAGGACGGTCCCAATGTTTTTTTTTTCATGTTTATACACTGTAGCAGCTGTGGCTCAGTGGGTTAGTGCGCTCCTCTCTAACCGAAGGGTCCCAGGTTCGAATCCATCCTAGGGTCATTGGTAGACATCAGGAAGGGCATCTGGTCATAAAGTGTTACATGCTCCTAAGTCCTCTACGTGGGGGCAACGCCTTAGCCCTTAACCCCTTAACCGCGGGGCGTCACTTTCGTGACGCTCGGCTACAATGGATCATACCGCGGGGCGTCACTTTTGTGATTCTGTGTTATTTTGAATTATCCCGGGCTCTCAAGTGGTGGCTTGTATCATATATCAGTACTGCCAATGTCCAACACTAGTCAGCACTCCAAATCTCATCTGTACTCCCATCCATTGTTGACATTTTAGCTATTTTAACCCCTTCCTGACTCCCCTCCCTACCTGCTCTCCATTACCCTCTCCTCTCACCTCCCACGCCGCGCTGCGCTACGGAAATTTCCCCCTTCTCTTTCCACAGATTTCATCCATTGAAATAAGGCCTATGCCCTATATTTTTACCCAATAATATATACCAAAAAAAAACAGGTAAGTGATAGTGTTATACTCCTGAAATTGCCCAATTATCACCTGACAACACCTCACGTGCATTCATTCGCTACATTACTCAGTAATTTCCCCTTTGATTTATGCCTTGTAATCGATGTCTGTAATAAAAATATATATCAGAAAGGAAGGGAGAATCATAATTGACATTTACATTCACCTGGAAGTACCTATTTCTTTATTTATTGCCGAGATTTTCTACCTATAAAAAATTAGCCTGTAAGTTAGCAGCAGTCAGCCTAAAGTGTCATTGTCAACCCTTCCCTTCTCAGATAAGCCGCGGCATTTAGTTCCTTGTCCTCCACTGCAGAGACAACATGTCGCACTTTCATCCCGCCATTCCTGCCGCTTCTGCGCCCATTGCAAAGGGCCCCGTGACCTCTACCCCCAAGAAAAGTGTTGAGGCAAGCAGGAAAGGCCTCAGTGACTCTGCAGTGGCACGAGAACTTGCTGAATTGTCGATGATAATAATGGACAGCGATTTTGACGATTCCGGTGAATCGTGTGATGAGCCGGGTGAACTTATCACGCCAGAAACAGCGACAACAAGTGCTCCTACCAGTGAATCTGTGTGTAGCTCCAAGGGAAAGGAGCCTTTAGTGCAGGAAGGAAAAGAATTTGGGAAGGGAGTGAAAAGGCGGCGTGTTAGCCCCAGAACAATGCTCCCACGTGACCCAGCCCGCCATGAGTGTGTAAATAGCAGGTGAAAGCAATGGATGTTCAGTTCATATGATTGAACAGTGTACTATAGTTTCATCTTACTGAAAGTGACAGTGAATAACATATTGTAAGTAAAATCTATCTATCTATCTATCTATCTATTGCCAGACGCCTCAATCCCGTTTGGGGTGGCCACAAACAAATCGCCTCCAAGTCGCCCTGTCCCCCGCCATTTCACTCCCCTGCTCCCAGCTCACACCCCCCTCTCTCATATACCTCTCCACCCCATCCCTCCATCTCATCCTCGGTCTCCCCCTCCCTCTTCCACCCTCCACCTCACTCACATACACTCTCTTCGTCAATCTTTCACCCTCCATCCTCTCCACATGGCCAAACCACCTCAGTGTGTTCCTCACAACGCTTCCTATCACATCCACATCCACACCACAACGCTCCTTTATATCCTCATTTGTCAGCCTGTCTCTCCACGTGACTCCACAGGCTCCTCTTAAATAACTCATTTCCACTGCTCTCACTCTTGACTTGTGTCCTTCCAACAATGTCCAAGCTTCACTTCCGTACGTTAGAGTTGGTATCACAATACTGTCATGTAGTAACTTTTTACTTCCATGCTCACTTCCCTGTTTCTTATCACTGCTTTTAAGGAACCAGCAACCTTTCTTCCCTGCTGTACCCTTTCAAGCACTTCACCCTCCAAACCTCCATCCTTACTCATCACACTACCCAAATACTTAAACGTACTCACATTTTCCAATTCCTCACCATCCAACCTTGCTGTACATTCACTGACTTCACCTCTCTCAAAGACCATCACTTTACTCTTCCCTACATTCACCTTTAGGTTCCGTTTCTTACACACTCTCTCAAACTCATCCACCAAGCCTTGCAGCTCCCCTTCGTCTTCACTCAACAACACAGTATCATCTGCAAACAACAGTACAGGGAGTTTCCAAACACTATCCTCTCTCACCAGGGCCACTCCAACATCCACTACCCTACCTTGTACCTCTTTTATTACCCCATCCATGTACAGATTGAACAACCATGGAGACATGACACATCCCTGTTTCAAACCAACTTTCACAGAGAAAAATTCACTTAGTTCACCATCCACACGCACTGCAGCCTTCGCACCATCGTACATACTCTTCACAGCATTCAACAACTTCCCATCTACTCCATATATTCTTAACACTTTCCACAATCCTTGTCTATCCACCCTGTCATATGCTTTCTCCAAATAGAAGGGTAAATATTGAAAATAGAATAGAAAATGTAAATAGTAATGTAAGTAATTAGTAATATAAGAATATGAGTACAAATAATTTATGTTATAACAGTGAGAGTGAATCCGTGGCTCTCTACGTATTTTACTGACTGAAAAATAGAATGACTTCAGTGACAATAAAATAATACGACTGAATGAAACTTATGGAGAAAGACTCCAGATATATATAAGTGTGATATAGTAATAGAAATATAAAGTGTGAGGGGTTTTATGAATAATAAATGACAAAGTGCCTAGAGCGAACTAGCGCAAGTGCAGCGATCAGACGCGCTCGTAATTTCCATTGCTTTCACACTGTTTTTTTTTTAGTATGGATCCCAAACTACTTGAAAATGGTAGAATAGTGTTTATAGTGTTTGTATCTGGCTGTGGTAATCATATAACGGGTTGTCGGGAAGTGTAAAGTGGAGACTTAGTTACCCTACTTCAGAGGTCTCCACAAGTCCTACGGAAACTGACGAAGGCTCAACAATCATTCCAGGAGAAAGCTGAAGGTATGTGCTATAAGCATATATAATTTTATTATTCTAGGACCAATAACTGATTTTTAGCAAATATTTTTTGAGAGTCTGTCGGAGCCCAAATAACCCTGCGGGACACGCAAGTAATTGGTAAACAAGCCCGCGGTGTAGGGGTTAAGGAAAAAAAGGGGACACAGTGTAAAATAGATAGTGATTTGTTGTCATGTAAAAATTACAAAAATACATAAAAAAATAAGAGGTAATGAAGAATATTAAGTGCATAGTTTTGACAGAAGTGTAGCAGTCGCCATCTTTCCCCAGGTGTTTCTCGGGTTCTGGTTCCTGTACGCCTTCTTGGTGACGATCCACTTCAAGACCTCCCTCACCAGCAATTTAGCAGTGCCCTTCATTCCCCCACCGCTAGACACACTCCAGCAGCTCCTTGGGTCCAACCTCAAGTATGGAGTGACAGAAGATAAAGTAGGTATTCGCCAAACTGGCCAGGACTAGTATACATTTGAGGTACAGGATGCGAGGTTTTTAAATAGCTTAATAGTTCATACTCATCGTTTTATATATAACGTTATGAGCTCTCTGTCATTCTGCTAATATAATTTGGAACAAACGTGAGTTTTTAAAAACTCGGGATTCCCAGAAACCAAAACATATGTTAATGAAAGAAAAACTTTTGGAACCGAAATGCTGATCGGCCGCCAGAATATGCTGTTGGGCAAGTCCAAAAGTTTGGCCACATCTTGATTTTCATGTTGATAGCTCAAGCCGTTCATGAGATATAATGGTGCTAATGGCGGGTGATAAAAACTAGTTGACCTTTGGAAGCCATTTTGGTGACCTTGACTTTGACCTCATAGTGCCCATTTTCTAACTCGGCCAAGATTTTGGCCTTATCTTGATACCCTGAAGGTTTCATGTTGATAGCTTATGCCATTCATGATGTAATGGGAACACACACACACACACACACACACACACATACACACAGGCAGGCAAAAACATTATTGCTCCGCCTTCTAAAGGCGGGCGATAAAAAATCACTCATGCCCCGTTTCATCGAAGGCAGGGGTCTCACTCCAATGTGTGTGTGTCTGTGTGTGTGTGCGTGCGTGTGTGTAATTCACCGGGTCGGTCAGGATCACTGGATGGTCGTGATCGTCAGCTTTTACCCTCCCGGAAGGGAGCTGAGAGCTCATATAGTCCGATCTAAGGGCAAGGCTGTGACCTTCACACACGCACACACCCGTCCCCTTGCTCAAGGGGGACAGTAACCGCCCACTTCGTCAGTGAAACTTTTCGCAACCTGAGCGAGGCTCGAACTCCCGTCTACCAGGTGGCAAGCGAGAACGCTACCACTGAGCCAGCGAGCGGTGTGTGTGTGTGTGTGTGTGTGTGTGTGTGTGTGTGTGTGTGTGTGTGTGTGTGTGTGTGTGTGTGTGTGTGTGTGTGTGTGTGTGTGTGTGTGTGTGTGTGAGAGAGAGAGAGAGAGAGAGAGACAGAGAGAGATTGTCCAGATTTCTCAAAATGTAACTGGACAGTAAAAGAAACTCATTGACACTCTTAATTATCTTAAGGCAACACAAATCCTAACTGGCTAGTAAAACCAGGTTTAAAAGGGCATAAACTATAAGTATGATGAAAACCTGTCATCATATTCCACCTTCCTTCCCCTTATGACTCAGAACAACAACTCTCTACACCCCGCCTTCCAAAGTATCAAAGGGTGGACAGGAATGTGCCATGCTACAATGACGAGAACATCATACTGACTAGAATTTTATTCTTGTCTTTTACTATATCCTCTAGATTCATAGGACCTCCAATCCTACCATCCACGGTGAGAAAAAAGACGTCATCACGCGATGGTACCGATATAGCGGATGGTGAACTTGTCCGATCAATCAGACATCCCTTAACTCCTTGCCTATTATACGAAATGAGGATGGCGGGCTGTAGAAGAGGGGCAGCTTCAGGTTACAGTCCACTGGGTTCACAATCAGATCAACCTGGGACTACAATAAAAACAACAGCACCTCCCCTACAACATCTTTTTGTAATTTATTCTTGTCTCTATCATATAACTGTATTCAGCATTATATTGACACCTACTATCCATTTCATGGACCGTGTATCATGGTTTTTCTCAAATATCTTTCAAACTAATCAATTGATCGGTATGATACTTTGACACAGTGTACATGACACCTCCCGCTAATTTTTGGTAATATACGGCATTGCCAAGTGGTGTTACTGAAGGCGTTTACTCTTGACGTTTAAAGGCAAAGTCGCGTGAGTCGCCAGACTAATCAACACAATCGAACGTCCGCTACCCCCCATCCCCTTCCTCTCCCTCCCTACCTCCCTCCCTCTCCCCCCTCTCCCTTCCCCCTCCTCATTTCCCCCCTCCCCCTCCTCACTTCCCCCTCAACCCTCATTCCTGCTGGCCTTCCCGTGCCCCCCCCCCTCTGTCCACTCTATCATGTTATAATGATTAGTATCGGGTATCATAAATACAGTATGTTGTTGTTTGTAGAGTCTGTGTTCATTTAATCATTGTTATTGTATGTCCTGAAGTTATATAAATGGGAGTTGACTAAAGAGCGTATGACCGTCACCTTATTCACCCAATATAATGTGCCTACTATCACGATCTCTTAATTCCTTTACCCCCCATATCGACGTGTTTACTACGGGCAGGTAAGATAAGGTATCCAAAATTAAATCACACAGTTTAACTTACAAACCAGTACGGTACGGTATATAATCAACACAACATAATAGGGCCGTAATGGATTTATGAAATTCTCTCTCTCTCTCTCTCTCTCTCTCTCTCTCTCTCTCTCTCTCTCCACACTGTCCTGCTACTACTGAATAATATAATGGTAAACGGTATTTTATTGCATATTGTATGTTACATACAGGTATTGGGGGGAATGCTGAGAGAAAGAGAGTGAAACAGTGAGACAGAGGGAGGGAGGGAGGGAGAGAGGGAGGGAGAGGAAGGAGATGGGGGGTAGCGGACGTTCGTTTGTGTAGATTAGCCCTGCAGGGCTCACGCGACTTTGCCTTTAAACGTCAAGAGTAAACGCCTTCACTAACACCTCTTGGCAATGCCGTATACTACCAAAAATTAGCGGGAGGTGTCATGTACACTGTGTCAAAGTATCATACCGATCAATTGATTAGTTTAAAAGATATACCGATCAATTGATTAGTTTAAAAGATATTTGAGAAAAACCATGATACACGGTCCATGAAATGGATAGTAGTACTGAATATGATAAAATGCTACTTAATATTATACAGTACACAGTTCTAACTTAATCTACTAATTTTACAATCAGGGTGCAGACCATCAATTCTTCTCCACATCCCGCATCCCACTGTACCAAAGGCTGTGGAGAGACATGGAATTCCACAGCGATGAAAACAGCATGCACATAGTGGTGGAGGGCACCTACTCTTTTATAAGCTTCCGCACCTTCATCGTGCTTCAGATGTTGATGCACAACAAGAACCCCAGGAGAAAGACTGATCTGTATGTGGCCACAGAGGAGTTTTTTCCAACCGGATACGCGTGGTTTTTGCCCAAAGTAAGTGAAAGTAGATGAAATGCGAGTCATTTTTAGCATTCTCCTCCAGTTAATGTCAGATTATTTTCTGTGCTTTGAGACATAGAAACTTGAGATGAAATTAATGCACAGTTATAGAACATAAATTCCACATCGCAGGAAGTATGGAACTAGCATACCGTATAAAACATAAAGGGGAGTCTGTGGCTAGATATCACTCATTTAATGACAACGACGATGAGGAGTGAAAAGGTACCTAGTTTTGAAAACAGAGTGTTAAGCCAGCTCTTAAACGGTACAGTAGTCAGTGAAGTTACTGATACTAACAGTGATAACTGAGCCGTCCAAAGAACCAATTATATGGTATCGTTAAACAACTTTTCAAATATATTAACCATTTACGGTCTCGTGTCACCCAGATGTGATGGTTTGGGTAATTTCCAAATATTAAGTAAGAAGGCAACTCTGAGGTAGGAATCTAAGTGTTTCGCAACTAGAAGCCGATAAGCAAAGGGCGATACGCTTTATAACCTTTCCCCACTAGATACAAGGCGCAGCAAGCCTGCGCTCTGGAGGGTTAACACACACGCTTCCAAAACGAGTGTGGATGTTATATTTTGAACGATGTGTGTGTGTGTGTGTGTGTGTGTGTGTGTGTGTGTGTGTGTGTGAACAAAATAACTCCAAGAGTTTTTATCCGATTTACCAAGACACGGTGAAAATTATGAGGGTCAGACAATGGGGGTCAGGGTCATAGGGAAATGTCATAGTTTGACCAAGCATAGCCAGTTATTATCCAGTTTAGACGAAACGTGGGGGAAGGACTGAAAGTGAGGAAAGAGTGAAAGAATTGAATACTGTATTAATATCAATCAGGCGACGACTGAAGTGTGAACAAAATGACAAAGAAACTGTTGATCTTACCGCGACCGAACCTGGAGGATGGATTGAGGATTAGACGAGGGGTTGTTTTATTGTTTATGAGAACAATATATCAAAGGTGAAGGGTACATGGCAAGGTTAACTTAAACCAAACTTTGAGGAAGGATTCCGGGAAAGGTAAGGAGGCAGAGTTTCCAATATGAACAATTTGTCAAGGGTTCAAGGCCACAGTGAAAGGTCATATCAAGGTTACAGGCAAGCTTAACTCAGTCAATTTAGAACTGCTTTGGGCCAAATATCATTACGGGGCTATGGGTCACGTCTGAGTGAAATACTTCGATTTTCAAGCAATCAGTCGGAGATGAATTATATGGGGCAAATTCAAATGCTTGGCCCTTCGGCTATGTGGTGGGCAAGAGTGTTGTACTCTATGTGATCGTTCTTAGTTCTTATGTATCCTTATTGTCTAACACCTGTAGACTATTATTTTGATTTTGTATTTATTAATATGAGTTATTATTATATTCTCTGATAGAATGCTGTTGGCTGAGAGGTGCGAAATGGAAAGGTTGCATGATGGGAATGCTTTCTAGGGGAAGGCAGGAGGGATTCCGGACCATTTCATGGTTGAGGCTGGTTAAGACTGTGAGGTGGTTTTGACAACAGCTGGAAGGAAGTGAGGCATAAAGAAGTGGTATGTGTGATATCATTAAAAACTTTGGGTGCGTGGTTAAATCCAGTTGACTCAACAATGTACACATTTTTAACTCTGAAAAAGCCCACAAAAACCGTGCACTGGCTTACATCCTTCGGTTTATTTTGCCGTTTGGTTCAGGGTGCACCTTATCTGAAGAACTTCAACGCGGTGATGTGGCGGTGTATGGAGGCTGGCTTAATCAACAAGTGGCTATATGACCTGTTCGCCGTTTATGTGAAGGAATACCAGGACCAGAAGTCATCACAGGAGCAGGAGGACACAGCCGTTGAGAAGGACACCAGGCTTGTAAGGTTTAGATGAGAGATAATGAAAGAGAGAGGGTTAAGGATTAATCACATTATACGGTAGACTGTTATCGTCATATTTTTTCTGGCTATTTCCATACTAAATTATCAACTGAGAAAATTTCGTGCCTAACAAAGGTTTGATCACAACCCTATTTTTTCGGTAAAAAATCACTATACTTTGTGCCAGCCAAGATGGCATTAGATTCACATTTTCTTTTAACATCGGCACTAATTGGGATGGTAATTACTGTTTACAGAATGGTGACCTACGTCATACAGTATGTTCATATGTTTTCGTAAATATTGCAACAAGTTTCCCTGTCTCTTGGATAGTATCTGAAAGTGAATGTTTCTGCTGTTAGGCTCGTGGTTCGGCGTATTGTGTAGCTGTGATCTGATGCCTAAAACAGCCGTATAGGTTTTTATTCCTTAGTGTTTCCTTCTCTTTACATGGTGTATCTTCTCTTCTTGTACAGGTTGTGTTCACCTTGAATCACCTGCAGGGAGCTTTCTTCTTGTTCTTTCTCGGCCACGGGTGCGGGCTGTTGCTATTGTTTCTGGAGCTGCTGTTGGCCCCACACACCTCATCGACCTGAAAATATTTAATGTATAATGCCTTCAATATAATGAACTTTTTATTGTGTTCTCTCTCTCTCTCTCTCTCTCTCTCTCTCTCTCTCTGTAGGTGATTATATTTAGGTTTCGAGATTTTCTTAAATGGAGGGGTTTGATACAGTCATTAATTCCTCCGCTACTGGTGCACTCTTAAGTTTGTCAATTTTTACGTCTGCAGGAATAACATGTAAAGAAGTGGTCACAGTATAGAACTAGTAGTAGAAAGAAAATATTCTGAAACAAGAAAGTGGAGATAATTTCATTACCTACAATGGGAACTAAAGATAAATAAATTAATGAATAAATAAATACATAATATGATATCTGAAAAGCTTTCATTACTCTTTGTATTTATTTGATTTGCATCTTCATTCAGGTGACATCTTCTTAAGTTTCCTAATCATTCTTTGGTAGTTTTAGTTCCGAAAGTTAGATATAAAGCAGTGTCCATTTTCTGACAAATTCAACTTGTTCTACAGAAGAGAACATTTGAAACGTACCACGAAACTTGTGACAACTCTGTTGAATGATTGTACAACAGTCTTGGCTGACTTGGATCCCCTTCGGGTATGAATAAACATGGAATATATATATATATATATATATATATATATTGAAGAGAGAAAGTGAGAGAGTGGAAGAGGTCATACCTAAGTTGAGTACAATCGCCTGGATATGACATCACAATGAGAACAGCCATCCAATTTATCAGTCTAGCTGGCCATTTTCACTTTGCCTTACCATCACCAGGCGCTTTTATTCAGCTTACTATCCATTTCAGAGGCGGAGTTGCGCTGTTTATCGCAAATATCTCCTAAACGAATCGTTGGATCAGTATGGTATTTCAACACACTACTTTTGACATCCGGGCCTAATTTATGACCCTTAAACCATATTGCTATTTATGTTATGTGAGGAGTTTACTCGTGAAAAATAACAGAAAGTCGACTAGTCATGTTGACGCATTCGAAGGAAAGTGTTGCCCCCCCAACACCCTCCCAAACTATTCCTTAACTACCCCTACTTCTCCCCCTTCTCGTCCTCGTTATCCCTCCTATTCTCCCCGAGCTCCTCGCCTCCTTCATCACTCTTGTGTCCCTCCCTCATTATCCCAGCACTGTATTATAATGTAAGAATGTTATGTAGTTGTAGACGTATTGATATGATTATTTGCAATGGATGCAAGTCGTATTTCGCGTAGAAAGTACTGTACATCAGGATGATTACGTACATGTAATAGAAGCTATGCCTATATGTTTGCAGTGTTTATGGTCAACCATTGAAATTAACGAACTACAAATTGTATCACTTGTTGCCTGAACGTTCTCGGAGAAGTTATTACTATTATTACAATTCTGTGTATTCATCCAAAAATGTCAACATGGTCCAGTTGATATATATTGTTTTACCTGTCTCTATTTATATTATTACAAAATTATAAACTCCAATGCTATATTGTATATGATGCGTAATATTCATTAATATATACATACATACATCGTCATTTTATTGTTAATACTATGAAGAAGATTAAGCTGGGAAAGGCCCCAGGAATTGATGGAGTGTGTGGTGAAATGCTTAGGTATGGGGGTGAGATTGTTGTGGAGTGGATATGGAAGTTGTGTAGATTGGCTTGGGAAGAGGGAAGGGTTCCAGAGGACTGGAAATCAGGTATAATTGTTCCTCTGTACAAAGGAAAAGGGGAGAGAGAAGTATGTGGTAACCATAGGGGTATTTGCCTTCTTAGTGTGACTGGTAAAATATATGGTAGAATACTCATTGATAGGGTTAGGCATATGACAGAGGAGCTAGTTGGAGAAGAACAAGGGGGATTTAGGAAGGGAAAAGGGTGTGTAGATCAGATATTTGTTCTAAGATGTTTAGTGGAGAAGTATCTAGAGAAGGGAAGGAAAGTGTATGCTGCCTTCATGGACTTGGAGAAAGCTTATGACAGAATAGATAGGAAAGGTATGTGGAAGGTATTAAGAATATATGGAGTGGAGGGGAAATTGTTGAGTGCTGTGAAGAGTATGTACGAGGGAGCTAGGGCTACGGTGCGAGTGGATGGTGAGCTGAGTGAGTTCTTTGATCTCAATGTGGGACTGAAACAGGGGTGCGTAATGTCTCCATGGCTGTTTAATATATATATGGATGGGGTCGTAAAGGAGGTACAAGGTAGGGCAGTGGATGTGGGGGTGGCCCTAATGAATGAGGGTGAGTTTTGGAAGCTTCCGGTGTTGCTATTTGCTGATGATACAGTATTGTTGAGTGAAGATGAATGGGAGTTGCAAGGTTTGGTGAATGAATTTGGGACAGTGTGTAGGAGGAGGAAGCTGAAAGTTAATGTAAACAAAAGTAAAGTTATGGTGTTTGAGAGGAATGAAGTCACAGAGTGTGCAGTGAGGTTGGATGGTGAGGATATGGAGAATGTGAGTGCATTCAAGTACTTGGGTAGTGTGATGAGTAAGGATGGAACTTTGGGGGATGAAGTACGTGAAAGGGTACAGCAGGGAAGGAAGGTTGTTGGCACACTGAAAGCAGTGATGAGAAATAGGGAGGTGAGTATGGAAGTTAAGAAGTCACTGCATGATGGTATTGTGATCCCTACCCTGACGTATGGAAGCGAGGCGTGGACCTTGCAAGAGGGGAACAAGTCAAGAGTGAGAGCAGTGGAAATGAGTTACTTGAGAGGAGCATGTGGAGTGACATGGAGGGACAGGTTGACGAATGAAGAAGTGAAGGAACGTTGTGGGGTAGATGTGGATGTGGTTGAAAAGATTAGGAGAAATACACTGAGGTGGTTTGGACATGTGGAGAGGATGGAGAATGAAAGACTGACTAAGAGGGTGTATGTAGGTGAGGTGGAGGGAGGGAGAGGGAGGGGTAGACCGAGGATGAGGTGGAGGGATGGAGTTGAGAGGTATATGAGGGGGGGGTGAGTTGGGGGGAGGGGAGTCAAATGGTGGGTGACAGAGTGACTTGGAGGCGTTTTGTCTGCGGCCACCCTTTGCGGGATTAGGGCGTCGGGCTATAGATAGATAGATAGACTATTACATACATATTATGTATGCAATTAGAATGAGAAAAGAAAACGGAAGTGCAAAGATGGGAGAGGGATGGTGTGACTGGGAGTGAAGAGGGAAACGGGGAGGGGGTGAACGCGATATTGGGGGGTAGGGAAGGAATGGTCAGAGGGTTGTTCAGGGTGTTAGTGGAGGAGCTACCCCACACAGTCGCACTCGTCCGATTTTGTATAACACCTTAGATTTGATGACTGGATTAGGCTTAATATCCTTCAGTAAACTCCTAATGTAACATATGTAGCAGTATGGTTTAAGGGTCATAAATTAGGCCCGGATGTCAAAAGTACTGTGTTGAAATATCATACTGATCCAACGATTCGCTTAGGAGATATTTGCGAAAAACAGCGCAACTCCGCCTCTGAAATGGATAGTAGGTAAGAACTGTTGAACTGGAAGGGTTAGATACAGTTCCCAGCAATTACTTCAGTACTACGTGGTTTTCTTAAGCTTAATCTAATGATCTGGAAGCTACTCGTAAAACAGTACAATACAAAAAGATGTACTTACACAGAGTGGCCTTTTTTTTTTTTTTTTTTTTTTATCACTAAAAGAAATTCACTTCCCGGTATCTTACGTCTGCTGGGGACGTCTTCGTCTCCTTGTGTGGGCGTGAGTGTGGCATTGAGATTCGAATGAATGAAAAACGGAGACAGCTTCTAATAATGCTGATCGAACCGCTCCTGCAACACACAAGAAATCTCACGCTATATATGAACCACCCTGCAGTAATCCTGTGGCTACTGTGATTTTCTGTCAGTTTCAGAGATCCTTAGTCGTAGCCTGGGATTAATACGGAGTTCCTTGTTCACGGCCACAGCGGTAATCGCAATACTTTTTAATATACTACAGTTCAGTCACTAACGGGGTGGAGATTTTTATCATTTCGTAGCCAGTTTACCATAGCTCAGTGGCAGAATGAGATCACATGACAGCTTTACCTCCATCTTTTATTTATTTATTTTTTTATGTCTAGTACTACATTCTGGTGTTCAAGAAGGTTTCAACCAATTCTTCCAATTCGTTGTGTCTTATGCTTAACAAACTGGCTTGGCAATTACACCGATAATCATGAAATATGTCCCTGTAATGAATGTGATGAAGTCTGGGGTCGAATGTTATGAAGCTGAAGGTGAATTTGTTATTAACGATCACGCAGACATATACAACTTTGACATTCCCTTGTGATCTTGGCCTTAGCATGAATTTTATCAGATTTGAGCCTTAACTTGTTCTCACTGACTTCCAGTGTTTTGTAACGTCTCATTTTAAGCGAAATATTTAGTCTTATCTCCCTCTCCTTATTGATAAAAGCTGTGTCAGCGTAAACCACAACACATAGGTGTAATAATGAAAAATTTAACACTTAAGAAGAAGTATTTCGAAATCTCCTACTACACCTGAAATATGAATCCCTGAGTTAACTATAGCAGAATAGTGGATGACGCATATGTATATATTTATGAACTTTGCTGCAGTTGAGTATCAAGTTACCTGTTTACTCTTCTATCTTCATTCATTCAAGTTCCAAATCCGTAACAAGGAAATTATACTCATTACTGAAGTGAAAATATTTTACCAAAATATATGACATCAGACAAAAGCCTAAGAGACGTAAAAGTGGGTGAAGAGAATGGTGGAAATGTGTTGATAGAGCAAGACTTGTGAGGGTTTGTTGAGTACTTCAGAACAGAAGTAAGGAAAAAAACACGGTTCTGGAGAGGGAAGCCTTCGCATTGTGTTGCCGATGCGCCCGATAGAAGGACCTGTGCGGTTGCATTGCCACACAAGTAAAGAGGATGTAGACTAGTGATGGTCCGAATATTCGCCTTCGCATTTGCATTCGCAAATATTCGCGTATTATTTCGATATTCCCATTCCCATTTGCATTTGCATGTTGTCATAGGAATATTTTGCAAATATTAATAATGTAACTCCATAAAATCAAATACAGTTGAAAGCATGAACAAAACGAGTGTTCTAGGCTAGAATTGCCAGTCAAACAGATGTGCTTGCTTCACCATACAGTTCTGCCAGATTCCTAGAGAAGTCAGGATTTCCCCAGATTTTTGGCCTGCTGACAGATTTTCAGAATTTCTCATTAAAAAGTGGGTAATCTCCAGATTTTGAGCTCATAAGCAGAAAAGTACTCTAAATCTTAAGAATTTTTTTTTGAGAGAGAGAGAGAGAGAGAGAGAATGCCTGTCTGATGTGATCTGTTCTGGATCCGTTCGAAGTTTGTCCCGGACGCGTCTGATATCACCGAAGCATGCATGTAAGATCTGAGTACCCGTCCAGCATCCTGGTAACATAGAAAATTGACAGAAATTTGTTCATTCAATTTTCTGTGGCTAAAACTCTTACTGTCAAATTAGTTTGTAAAAAAAAAAAAAGGAGTATCTCTTTTGTCATCAGAATATTCACATTTGCATTCGTATTCGGGAATATTGAAAATTCATATTTGCATTCGCATTCGCATTGGCCAGTGCTGAAAAACATACATTCGGACCACCAGTAATGTAGACTGCAGCTTTAGTTTTCTGTGGTTGACTGGCATTTCGTTTCAATAAGTCTGGGGTTGCAACTTCTACTCCTGATACTATTACTGCTGCTGTTGGTGCTGCTGCTGCCTCTGCTGCTGCTGCTGCTGCTTCTGCTGTTGTTGTTGTTGTTGTTGCAGCTGTGAGAGACACGCACGAGATAATTCCGGAACCAGATTGGCAAATAATCGTACGACAGATACCATGTTGGATCAGTAATTTGCATTCCCTGGTGGACGATGATAGGAGAGTCTCTTGTTTCTCCTCCAAATAGTTTTCGATACGAGGGGAAAATGACTGTAGTTTTACAAGCATGGTGAATTACTACCCTAACGTTCAAGAATCATTTTAATTTTATTATTTCTGAATCGATTGAAGTGAATGGTGGTACAGGCACTTATACCTTCAAGTCATTAGAGTATATCGACAATTAAAAACATTTAAAGTGGTTTTCTTCAGTATTTTAACAAAACTGAACCCGTTGTTCCAAATTATCCAATTTGGGGTACAACTTATCCATTGGAATGGCTACATTTTCAACAGCGAGTATACTTTTATCAAATCAGTTGTACGTGGGTTGCTTTTGAATTCAGTTGCCTCGTGGGAACCCAAAGTCAGACAAATAAAAAGTAGTAAAATCAGTGGAATTATATATGTGTGATCAGTTTATTGAGTATGGCATGATCATTGGATCAGAGCAATTGGCTAACTGATGCCAAGTCAGCTTTGCACTGCTGGATGAGACATATTTTATTTTGGGCTTGTCTCTTTATGTTCATATGTGGATATTTCTCAGATGCAGTTTATGACAGACATAAAATGATATATTTGCAAATAAGGAATTGATGAAATTTATTTTCATTAGTAATGTTTTTATTGGTGTTATTCTGTTGCCTCAGAGTAGTGAATCACCCTATGTATATTTCAACAAGAAAGGCAAAGAAATGTTGTGAATCTTATCATACCTCTAGTTCTTCCTACACAAACAGATCTAAGTTATGGCAAGGACCAAGTCTAAAAAAAAAAAGTTTAAGAATTCCGTCTCAGCAGTGCTTGGGACCAAGATGTAAATTTGATTGTCAAGTGCAGTAAGACTTAAGCAAAATTAATTGTCTTAATGGCCATCCTGTATTCAATAGGCATTAACCAATTTTTTCTAGTTCGTCTATAGACACAAGGAAGGAAAGAGAAAACAGAAGCATGTATAACAAACGTGACAATATAATTAGGAAAGGGAGATGAAAAGGGTGAGGAAAAGTCATTGAAATGTACTCGTAATATTCTATCTATCTATCTATCTATATACCTAGGCTGCTTCCCCCAAGGAAAGGGAGGTAGCCGAGACAGGACGACTCACTCTCCATTTACTCATCCATTCAAACACATTCATTCGCATCTTAGCCCCAAAGGGGAGAACGGACAGATCCTCACCGCATCACACCGCACAAGGGTCAACTGCGCACTGCAATCGGTGACATCCACAGCAGGGCCCGACAGCAGAACTGGTTTACCCCTGCCACATCATAACAGACCCATCCCCTTACCCGCACCTGACCTGACTAGCTGATCATACCAAATGTGGGAGAATATCCCCTCAGGGCTGCGTCATCACTTATTCATCCACAATTTCTTTCCATTTATTTCTGTCACGCACAGCCACTCTTCCTTGCTCAACAGACATCCCTCTCGCATCCAGCGCTCTCTTCACACTGTCCATCCATCCTATTCGTGGTCTTCCTCTCAGTCTTACACCTCTCACATCAGATCTAGTTATCTTTTTCACCAATCGCTCATTATCCATTCTCTCCATATGCCCAAACCATTGCAACACCCTCTGCTCAACTCTACCAGCCATCTCCCGAACAACTCCAGTTCTCCTTCGCACTTCATCATTTCGCACTCGATCCATACGCGTCACTCCACGCATACTCCGCAGACATCTCATCTCCATTACATTCAAACTTTTCCTCTCTGCTACACCCATATTCCATGTTTCAGCCCCATATAATGCAGTCGGTACCACAACACCCTCATACAGCCTTCTCTTTACATCCATTCTAAGCGAACGACATTTAAACACTTTTTTCATTCCTCCCAGCACCTTTCCTACTTCATTTATTCTAAACTTCACTTCTGCATCTATTCTTCCATCCACAGCAACATGTGACCCTAGATATTTAAAACAATCTACCTCCTCAAGCAACTCACCATTCAAAACTATATTCATCCCCCTACCATCTATCAACCTCGTACACTTCATCACTTTACTCTTATTCTCATTTACTTTCAATTTCCTCCTTTCACACACCCTTCCAAACTCCTCTACCAACTGTCTCAATCTCTCCTCTGAATCAGTCACCAGTGCAGTATCATCTGCAAACAGCAGCTGCTTCAGATTCCACTCTCCTCCATCAACATTTACCAGACTCTGACCACCTAAAACTCTTGCATTCACCTCCCTTACAACACCATCCATGTAAATATTAAACAACCAAGGCGACATCACACATCCCTGTCGCAGCCCCACTCTCACGGGAAACCAATCACTCACCGCATTTCCCACTCTTACACAGGCTCTACTATTTACATAAAAACTTTTCACCCCTCTTAGTAACCTACCATCAAGTCCATACAATCTTAAAACAGTCCACAAAGCCTCCCTACCAATTCTGTCATACGCTTTCTCTAAATCCATAAATGCCCAAAACACATCCTTGCCTTTCGCTAAATACTTTTCACACACTTGTCTCACAGCAAACACCTGATCAACGCATCCCCTCCCTCTCCTAAAGCCACACTGCTCATCACTAATCACTCCCTCTGTACCCTCTCTAACTCTCATAATTAACACTCTACCATACACTTTACCTACAACACTCAACAGACTTATACCCCTAAAGCTAGTACATTCATACTTATCACCCTTGCCTTTATACAACGGGACCACACAAGCACTTGCCCAGTCAATTGGGACCATACCTTTCTCAAAGCACACATTCAATAATCTTACTAACCAGTCAACAATAGTCACTCCACCACCCTTCAGGCATTCCACAGCACACCCATCCATACCTGCAGCTTTCCCTGTTTTCATATCCTTTACTGCCTTCTCCACTTCCTCCTTCGTGATCAAAGAATCATTCAACTCTCCCAACACATTTATTCCTTGCACCCTTCTATCTGCCACAATCTCAGCCACCCTTTCCTCCCCTACATTTAACAATCTTTCAAAATACTCTGCCCATCTCTTCCTTACTGCATCCATCTCAATTAACATCCTTCCATCCTCTGCTTTTACTCGTTCTTCCTTCCCAGACTCTCCCTTTCGCACCCTTTTCACCTCCTTCCAAAACATTTTCTTATTCTGTTGAAAATTCTCTGTCAGCCGCCTACCCCACCTCTCATCTGCTGCCACTTTAGCATCACGCACAGTCCTTCTCGCTCTATTCCTCTTTTCCTTATACCTTTCATATGACATCTCATCCTTCCTCTGCAGCCACACTTCATATGCACGTCTCTTCTCAGCCACAGCCATACTTAATATTCTAAGTAGTATAATTCTCTGAACAACTCTCGCATCATATTCCTTTTAATGGTAAGTAATTGTCAAAAAAGTCTCGGAGTGATACTATCACTATTATCCCTCCCATGATCAGAACAACCCCAATATTCTGTTCCAGGTGACGCCAGTCCTTTGATTCCGCTAAGACTGGGTCACTGATGCCTAAAATATAGAGAACCAGTTTTTTCATACAAATTTCATATCATCAAATCTGTGTATTATGATAGGTGGTTTCCCATTTTAAATGAAAGATTTTATAAAAATTTCCCCACACAGCCCAGGTTTCACATCCCTACCGCTTAATTATCTCGAATAATCGAAGTTTCATTTCCCCACCAATTTACTAATCACAGATAACTCGTTTCATTTCCCTACCAATTTTTGTACCTCAGATATCCTTAAGTTAATTTCTCCACCACTTCATTTACCCCCAAATAACTCGTTCCATTTCCATACAAATTGTTCTCCTTCCGATAGACCCAGTCTCATATCCCACCACATTACGTACCCAAATAACCCAAGCTTCATTTCCCACCACTTTACTTACTACAAATTTCTCGTTTCTTATGCCTACCAGTTTACTTTCCTCGGACAACCCGTCTCATTTCTCCATATACACTTATTCACAAATAACGTGCTACAACCACGAATACTTAACCCAATTAACCCCACTGACACTAACCTCAGTTATCCCCTGATATCTTCAGTTTCGTTTTCCTTCTTCTCCCATACAGAGTTCATAGCATCAGTATACATGACCGCTGCCAACACGACTCCATTCTACAGGATGTTAGAACGCATGACCTTCCATTACATCGATAAAGTTTTGAGCTCTTGGCTAAGGGCAAATACGCTTTCAGATCTTTCAGTAGTTTCCTTACACTTCACACTGATATGCACAAACCCGACAGAGAGAATGACCTATACTTGGCTACAAAAGAGTTCATTCCCGAAGGATATGCCTGGGCGTTTCCCAAGGTAAGTTAGGCATATATTCTAATCTAGGTAAAAATGTTAGTGATGATAAATGCAATAACTATGTGAGCAATATAATAGCAAATAACAACAATGACACCTCCTCCAGTATCACCACTACCACAACCACGAATATCAACAATCAATCAATCAATCAATCGTTTCCTGTGGCACCCCACGGGATGCATAGGGTCTCAATGAACTCTCTCCACCAATATTTGTCTCTTGCCATCTCCTTCATGTCCCACCAACACTCCTCTCCTGCTTCTTTTTTCATTGTCCTCAACCAGGTTTCCCTCGGCCTACCTCTACCTCTTCTTCCTCTAGCAGTCCACTCTGGCACATCCTGTATTAAACAACCTTCTTTTCTGTATATGTGCCCCAGCCACTTCCAGCGAGATAGTCTCACATATTCATTAACTGGTTCCACTCTCGTAATATCCCTTACTCTTTCATTTGTAACTCTGTCTTGCCACTTTACCCCAAGAATCCTTCTCAGTATTTTATTCTCAAATCCTAATATTTTCTGATCTGTTGCAATTGTACTGTACCATGACTCATGCCCGTAAATTAAAATAGGTCTAACCATGGACTTGTAAATTTTCACTTTAGTATGTAACGAAAGCATATTATTATTCCAACCAGATTTCAACATTCCAACAGCTCGCCAAGCCTGTCTAATCCTCTCCTCAATTTCATTGTTTAATGATCCATTAGATGATACAATCGTTCCCAGATATTTAGAGTTTTCTACATTCTTCACCACATTATTCCCAGTTACACAATCGATTTGGTTCTCCACGTTCATATTAATAATTTCAACAACAACAGGAAAACTACTACTACTACTACTACTATTACTACTACTACTACTATTACTACTACAACTAATAATAATAATAATAATAATAATAATAATAACTAGGAAATGGAAATTGCCATTAGAAAATTCAATACCTCACCATATGACAAGGTCATCAATCTTGTGCAGGTGACCTCAGCGTATAAAAAAGCTAATTTTGAACTTTGACCTTGGCTGTGGCCGTGAGTTTTGGGTCAAGGTCATTCATACCTAGTATCCATGCATAGCATTTTAAGTTCTATAAACATACCAATTTTGGTGATTGTGGCTCTATTCAATCTGTTTTTTTTTTTTTAACTGTGCACTCAGGGACCCCAGACTACTTTCCATTGACCTCTGGGAGATCTCAGAAACTACTGGCCCAAATGGTCCATAAGCATTTCAGACCTGCTCCCCGACCTTGGCTACGTCCCACAAAAGATTCAAATGTGTATCTTTAGCAGTACCTGAAAATCTGCGAATAAACCATCTTTATATGTTTTTGGGTGTAACTGGAAAACCAGTTCTGGGAACTGGATGATAGTGGGTCATATGAAGCTGCCAGCTGGCGGACTCAGATGACTAAGTATGATGGCCTTAGCTTTGAAATTGGACGAATAGGAGCAATTTAGCTCCTCGTAAGAAGACAGCTCTCCCTGCCACCAGCATGCCATCCACGTCGGGAGTAATGCAATGTTCGACTGGTGCTACAGTCTACTCGCTACTGAAACACTGAAAAAATTCAGCAAATGGGGATGTGCAGTGTGTCGAGGACAGCATGTGAAGCCTGCCAGGCATGAAAGGATTGAACTTGCTTTTGAGTCTCTTGAGTGTGTGGAAAAGTTTTGTTGTTTGGGAGACAAGTTACAATGTGCTGGAGGTGGGCCTGGAGCTAGCTCTGTGACTAGAATGAGGAACGATTGGAAGAAGTTCAGGGAGCTGTTGCCTTTCCTGGCACTGAGAGGGCTGTCACTCTGTGCTAAGGGACCTTTGTATGTGGCATGTGTTATGAGTGTAATGCTGAATGGTATTGAGACTTGGGCAGTAAAGGAATGATATTTGCAGGCTCAAACGTGCAGAAATGGCAATGATTAGGTGGACTTGGTGGGCCAGATTTACGATGGAAGAGTTTAGAGTAGGATGGGATTGGAGTGTATTGGTGTTGTGATGAGGAGGGGTAGATTGAAATGGTTTGGGCATGTGTACAGGATGTGGGATGATAACTGGGTGCAGAAGTGAGAAACGTTAATTTTAGGGATAAGGTAGCAATAGGCAGACCAAAAAAGACCTGGGACTATGTCATTGAGTATGACCTCAGGGATTAGGGACTAAATAGGGAAGCTACCGGAGATCAAGCAGCATGGACAGCCGCCATTAGGTGACCAAGGCCAACGCATGCAATTCTTCAAATATTAAAATGACGACCTTTCCATTTGGTTCCCGCAACGTCTATCTCAGCAATTACTTCAATAAACAAGGGATGAGGCTATGGCACACCTAATGTCTGACTTGGTTCGTATCTCTGACTGGGATAAAAATAATCTGGTTGTTTGTAATGCAACAAAGACTCAGTTTTTACACCTATCAACCTGACATAATCTTCCACAGGTATACCCATTTATGTTTAATAATATTCAGCTTAATCCTGCATCATCCTTGAATATGCTTGGGGTTTCATTTACTCGGGAAATATCTTAAAAAGATCATATTACATCTCTTGTAAAATCTGCCTCCAAGAGACTAGGTGTGCTAAGCCATCTCCGTTCCTTCTTTACCCCTGCACAATTTTTTTTTTTTTTTTATGTGACCGACTCTGGGCATAGGCTTCACAGCCTGCACTCAAGGCCCAGTAGTCCTCCTACGTACCGTACACCTCTACATGTCTATATGTTGACTCTACATGTTGACTCTATACAGGGGTGTTATCCGCCCCTTTGTGGAGTACAAATCTCATGTGTGAGGAAGCTCCCCACATACAGCTCTTCTCAATAAGGTGGAGTCAAAGGCTTTTCGTCTCATTAATTCTCCTCCTCTTACTGACTCTCTTCAACCTCTGTCACTTCACCGCACTGTTGCATCTTTATCTCATTTCTATCGCTATTCAGTGGTCACTGCTCCTCTGAACTGTCTGCATGCATTCCTCCACCTCTACGATGCACGCATAGCACCCGTCTAACAGCAAACTCTCATCCCTTTTCTGTCCAACTCTCTAGTGCAAGAGTTAACAATTACTCCCAGTCCTTCATTTATGCAACAGGTCAAATCAGGAACTGTCTCCTTCTGTCTGAATTTCCTGCTTCATATGATCTTCAGTCTTTCAATTGCAGTGTATCCAGGCATCTTGAAATGATCAGATCTTGAATTTAGCTCTGTCTTGTATTTTGTTTTTCTCTTGGAAGGAATAATAATAGCGGGCCCATGGCCCTTTGTTCCTTCTTCCTCACATAAAAAAAAAGATACCCGAGAGCAGCACTACATCGAGTGAGTGGATGGTGAGTGCCCCCACTACCATATATACAGTATATATATATATATATATATATATATATATATATATATATATATATATATATATATATATATATACAGTAATCCCTCCACTATCCGATGTAATAGAGCCAAATGCATGTCAGTAAAGTGGTCCCGTCCGGATAGTGGGCCCCTGCCTCCTGGACTGGTACTTATGGACCCTAACCCAGCCTACCTTTGAAAGCCACCTAAATAGCTCCCTACCGGACATGCATAGCACCTATTTAAACCTATTTAAGACCCAATTCACACCAATAATGGACATAAAGCATGATATAAATGAAAAGGAACCAAAGAATGAGGAATTAGAAGTGATTGTACCTCAGCCAGGATACTTACAGCACGTTTGTGGCCGCCTTTTGTAAGGTTTTGCCAGTGGTGAAAATGCTCTTGAAGCACATGCAGTAATTCAGTGTTGTGCTGCACTTACAGTAATTCTTTGCACTGTGAGTTATAACTGTTTAACACTACACATTGTTCATTGCATCAGGCCAGTTTCAACCGCCAGTCTCAACCGTCAGGTTTGCACTCCACACTTAATCCTTTGCACTCTAAATTCTAATTTCTTAACACTGCACAACACTGTAAATTCCCATGTGGTCTAGTGGCGAGGTATTGCAGTTTACTCACTGTTTATTAATAAAAAAAATGAGCACGTTTGGCTTCTGTTACGATAAGCTACCACTTGTGATCGATGTTAGGCAATAACTGTTTGGGTGTTGGTGAGGGGGAAACAGAGTTGCCAGATCGCAATGGTCACATTACCAAAATCCTCAGTTTTCATTACCAAATTTAACTCTTCATTACCAAATTCGTAAAGCTAACATTTATTCTTCACTAATTATATATACAAGTGGAAATACATGTAATCACTCTTATAATTAACAGCATATTGATTATTTTCACGCTATGTACGTTAGCAGATTAATCAGAGAGAGCAAACAATCCACCATCTCCATCCTGTGTATCCTCATACATGTGAAAAATCCGTTTGGTAATGCATTGCTCTGATTCATTACCAAACGAATTTTTCATGATCAAATTGGCCCACATTTGGTAATGAAAAATACCAAATGGCAACCCTGACAGGGGAGGGGGGAGGGGGGAGGAAGGAAGGGGGGAGGGGCTGTGGTGTCACAGCTGTTCGGCATCATGCGGCAATTTCAAATTATGTGTGGGAAAAAATTCGGATTTTGGGGGGGAATTTTTTCTTTTTTCGACCATTTTTGGGTCCCGAAGGTCCAGCCCCACAATGTCCGGTAAGTGAAGATGTCCGGAAAGTGGGCGTCTGGATAGTACGGGGATTACTGTGTATATATATATATATATATATATATATATATATATATATATATATATATATATATATATATATAATATACAGTGGAGCACCAACTTTAGCGCCTGAGACCGAAAATAATGCCCGAAAGGTGAAAACGTGAAAGCTGAGGCATTGTCCTTATGGCAGAAATGCTAATTGGTTCCTGGTTATTCTAAAGTAACACCAGATTTTCATTTTCACCTGCACTATAGTACAGAACAGTACATCAAATCAGTATTGTATATTGCATTGTGAGATACAAACAATAAATACATATTATATAATGAGAAACATACCACAGAGACCAGTGAGGTGTTTAACCCTTCTCTGGTAAACCTAAAATATTATCCTTACTTAGGTAATGTGGGGTCAGTCAGACCCCAATCTTTAAAAAATCACCAAAAATACCAAGAACATCTTTATTGAAACAGTCGCTTGTACACAGTTTCTGTAGTCCTATTCCTTCAATTTAGTGCAAAATGTATGATAATATAAGTGACGAAATACTGTATGGAAAATTAAAATGAAAAGCATCAACAAATTTTATACAAACTGAAATTAGTGGCTGCCATACCAAAACTGATATGTTCCATCAGTTTTGTATCATTGCATGTTGTACAGTAATGGTCAATGTTTCTGTAAGAAGCACATGTCATAAAAAAAAAAAATGGTATGGAAGATATATATGGGAAAAAAAATCACAGGTTAGGGAATGTGGGGTCTACTGGACCCCAAGGCCCTTTATCGCGAAAATAGAGCTAGATCCTGAACTGACCCCATCACCTCCCTAAACTAGTCTACTAGTCAGGAAGGTAGAGGGAAAACCAGATCCCAAGAAACCACTAAGGAAAATAGCGTGGGGTTCCACAGACTCCACATTACCTGAGGAGGGTTAATGGATGTTGGGGGGTATCCGAGGCACGTGGCGGGGTTATTAGGTCCTGCCAGCCGCGGTTCCGAGACAATTCGCCGTCATGTCAATTCGCCGTCAGACAATTCCCTGTCAAAACATGGACGACCCATCAGGACAATTCGCACCCTGGATGATTCCCCGTCATTCAGTAAATATACTTATTATTAATTAATCAATACCTTTATGAATATATTTGTTAGTAATTAATCAATACTTTAATAACTATATTTCAGGAGGATCCATCAAAGTCTATGTTCAGTAGCGTAGGCTTTAGACATCATTTATTAGTTGCACCTCCAGTCAGTATTAATTTGTTTCTTCCCTGCTGTAGTCACCTTTGAATTACAGTATATTCTAGCTTCACCCATAGCTGTCTTCATTAATGACGGCGAACTGCATTGCTATTGTTGTGACGGCAAACCGACTTGACGGCGAGTTATCCCGAAACCCCAGCCACCTTGGCGCCACCTCCCGCTACCTCAATACCACCCTCCCTGTCTCTCTCTGCCTCCTCAGATGCCACTTGACACAACACTTCCACTTTGTGCTGAATTTCCTCTTGTGCTAGGTGCTTTTCATTTCATTATCATACTGCCGTTTCTTCACTCCATCACGATACTCTCTTTTTGCCTCAGCCTTTCCTCCCGATTTTGAAGGTCCTGGGCACTTTTTATCACGACCACTACCTCCTGGCCCTCCCTCCACACCACCAGGCCTTTTTCCTACACCACCAGGTATAGTAGAGGTCATTGAACCGTGAGAAGCCAACACAATGGAGCCAGCGGCGTTCGTACACAATGGCGGGAGTGGGTAGACTGAAAGTTGACATGACATCATTTGAGAAGGCGGCGGGTTGCGGGTGGGAGGTGCGGATAATTCAAAGTTCATAATATTGCCCAAAACCCGAAATTTGTGAGCAAAACTCGATTTTTTTCACAGGGTAGTGGAAGTTTAGAAATATTTCGTCTATGCCACGAAAGTTGAATTAGCGAAACCTGTTATCCCGAAACTTTGTGCCCTAGTGTATATATATATATATATATATATATATATATGTGTGTGTGTGTGTGTGTGTGTGTGTGTGTGTGTGTGCGTGTGTAAACTCTTTTATATCTTACGTCTCTACAGTTATATTTTACGCAAGTAAAAAAATATATATATTGTACACGAGTACCAAACTTTCATCTGTATTTCAATACATTTCCTAACCTGAAATACAGAAGAAAGTTTGGTGGTCCCTTTTATTGTATTTTCCTGCGAGTTACAGAACATATTTGTCATCATGTGCTCATGTAATATTGCTCTCATATATACAGTATATATATATATATATATATATATATATATATATATATATATATATATATATATATATATACACACACACACACACACACACACACAGGGTGTCCCTGGAGTCAAGTCCAAAATTTTGCTAAATGATAGGTAGGGAATTCTAAGCAAAAAATTTTATACGAACATGTGTCCAAATCTCAACCGTTGCCGAGTTACAATTACTGACGACCTTATGGGCAAATAATGAAGGTGACCGACCATTTTCCCCCATAAGATCATCAGTAATTGTAGCTCTGTAACGGTTGAGATTTAGAAACATGTTCATATAACATTTTATGTTTAGAATTTCCTCATCTATCATTGCCCAAAGTTTCGGACCTAACTCCCGAGACACCCAATGACACCCTATTGTGTATATATATATACGTGATCGTCAGTTCATTACCCTCCAGCAAGTGAGCTAAGAGCTCATATAGTCCGATCTAGGGCAAGGCTGTGACCTTCACACACGCACACAACCATTCCCTCCCTCAAGAGGATCATTAACCTCCCACTTCGTTCGTGAAACTTTTCGTACCCTATCCGGCGCGAATCCCCGTCTTACTAGATGGCAGGAGAAAGCATTAGTACTGCTCCAATTGTGTGTGTGTGTGTGTGTGTGTGTGTGGTTAGAACAATTGTGTGGACGGAGAGACCGCTACTGTTAGCACATTTGTAGATGTTACATTACGAAAATTTCGTAAAACGTTAGGTGCATCCACAATTTGTAGCAATGCAAGTCTTTACATACTGTTGGTAATTTTGTAAGTGTCGTGTGTATTTTGTCAAATATATCAAAATCTTTAATAGTGACGTTAAGTCCGTATTCACTTAGATGACAACAGAAAAATAGACTGATTGTATCTTATTCCTGCCAACAGAAACGTTATCAGTGATTGTATGTAAGGTAATCTATTGTGTGTGTCAGAGAGAGAGAGAGGGAGAGAGAGAGAGATTATGCACGTTTAATACTCGTATAGTCACACTCGCATGCACATAAGCATAAAGTTATATAGGCCTATTAAGAAATGAGGGATTGGCCCTAAGAAAGTGTTGACTGGAGTATGCTTAAATTTATAGTCTGGTATGAAGGCCAGGCTCATCCATCCGTAAGCAGGGTAAGTGCCTATACGACTATGAAAGGATAACAAATTACGCCGTCAGTCTAAAGGATGTATTTTCCTTATTCTGCCAGCATTCGGTCTTAAGTTAACAGTAGTTGACTTACACAGTTATAAAATTGACTACTATGGGATATTAGATTCTGTATTCAATACAAGTTGCAATGAAAATTACAGTATCTTTGTTACGCAACTTGCATGAGAAGCAGCTGAAATCAGTTCTAAATATTTGTAAATTCTCAGTCAACAACAGAAAGCTTTCTGATGAGGGGATGGAATGACGAGGCGAAGAATAAGGTTAGGTCTTGGCGATACCTGTTTGCATAGGTATTCCATCAAATACTGAACCATCATTAGCGGTTTGTTGCCACTACCTTTTATTATTAATAGAAAAATCGCTTTGGAATGATTAACTATGCAGAGTTTTTTGACAATTAATGGCTACTTAACCTCTCCCCAACACACATCTGCCAGCACATGTGGAGGTGTAGGAGGACTACTGGGCCTTGGGATAGGCTACTGCCCCTGAGATATAGGCCCTGAAGCCTTTGCCCGGAGTCAGAGACATAAAAAAAAAAAAAAAAAAAAAACACCCTTCCTCTCCCCCATCACTCACCTTCCCCGCAACTACCATGCACCCCCTGCTTCACCCCCAGCACTGTTACCAGATCATTTCTGTCTGTCGCTGCTGCTGCCATCTACACAGTGTCCCGTGCGGAAATTTCTCCAACTGTACCTCCACTCACAGCAGCAGGCAATCTGGCAACTCTGACTCGTAACGGAAAAGTTCGAGAATCGTCGGGAATTCTCCAGCACTACTTAAATAGGAATCCAGCTTTTTAACATTACCCCATCCCTAGTCCTTTTAGTGTCCTGACAAAGCTAGACAAGACTTACAAATATAATCCTTAATCCCTAACAACACATCTATTTATACACAAAATAACCCTTCAACTTATCAGGCCTTCTCCTATACCGCTTCTGACGATGTCCCTGCTTCTTCAATCAGTCCACTCCTCCTGGAATGACTTGGTCCTCCTTTTGGTTCATTTCTTCCTTGGGGAAACTTTCACTATCCTCTCGTGCTTCAGCTCCTTGGTCCTCCTCAACGTCATCAGCTACAGGTGTGCACGATTCCTCGGAGACATCCCAGCTGCACTGTCCTTACCCAAGATACTGCCACAGACGATTTACGTTTACCACCTTTGGGTGAGACTTCTTGCCTCCCCGAATCTGGTATGTTACATCTGACAGGCAGTCCATCACCGTGAAAGGCCCATCCACACAGGCTGTGGAACTTCAGTGACTATCCCTTCTTCCGCAGAGGATTGTGTGGCCAAATTTTGTCACCATTTCCTGAAGCTCACCTCACTTGCCTTGGCAATATACTTGTGCATCTTCATTTCACCTGAAAAATTCAGAGCTTTTAGACTTGATGTACCTCTGCCAGTCTTCCCTGAGGTTGCTTCTCATAGCTGGGGGTGTTGGTAGGCAGCTCTTCACCAGGCAGTCTTCCCATTAACAGATCAATTGGCAATTGTAACTCATGGCCCAGAATCAGTTTTGCAGGGGTGTAGCCAGTAGACTCGTGGGATGGAGACCAATATGCCATTAGCAATGCAGGTAATTTCTGGTCCCATTTCATCTGTTCCTCTACGCAGAACGAGGCCAGTTCTTGTCCCAGGATCCAGTTGAATTTCTCCACCATCCCAGCTGACTGTGGCTTTAGCAGGGTCATCCGGGTCTTTTTGATCCCCAGTGACTTACAGCATTCAAGGAACAGAGCAGATTCGAAGTTTCTACCCTGCTCTGAATGTAGCTCTTGTGGCATCCCAAAACGACAGAAGAATTAGTCAACCAGCACTACAGCAACAGTTGTGGCTTCTTGATCGGAGATGGCATGGGCTTGTGGCCACTTTGTGAAGTAGTTCATGGCAACACACATACACCAGTTTCCTCTTTCAGTGAGTGTCAGAGGTCCAGCAATGTCCAGTGTGGCTCATTCCATTGGTATACCCACTTGGTACAGCTGTTGGGTCCCTTCTTGGCACAGCATACATCACAGGCCTGACACCACTCTTCAAAATCCTGACACATGACAGTCCAGTAGAACCTCTGCCACAGCCAACTTAAAAGTTTTTTTTCACTCCTAGAAGCCTACTAGTAAACAGTTCATGAAACTCTTCTAAGACCTAGGACCTAATTTTCTTAAGAACCACCAGTTGCCAATACTTGCTGAGGCCATCAGGTGTTTCCAACTGATGCTCCAGTAGTCTTGTTCAAACAAGGTCCCACTGACCCCATTAGGTCTTAGTCGCAGGGCTGAATCAGGAAACCTCTTCCCAAGATGAAGGCACTGTTCTCCACTGCAGCCACTCTAGCACTGGTTGTAAACCTGTATCCTCCATCTGCCTCTTCTTCAGGTCTTCTTCAGCTGACACTGGCCCTGTCACTGCAGTACAATTACCTTCCTTGCTACAATCTTCTTTCCCATTACACTGCTTGCAAACTGGGCAACAAGGCCGATGACTCAGGCTAGCCCAGGCTGGTGTTGTACCTCATAGGTGTGCTGGTCCAGCTTCCCGAGCCGTTCCTTCAGGATTCTTTGATGTCTTCAGCCACTTGAGTGCTGCATGGTCTGTCCTGATGATGAAATAGGACCAATACCAGTAGGGATGGAAATAGTCAAGGCTCCTCATCACTGCCAGGCGCTCCTTATGAGTCACACAGTAGTTCTACTCTGGTGGGTTCAGCTTTTTGTTGTAATATGTCACCACATACTCTTTGTCGTCTTTCCTCTGTGACAGGACTCCACAAATGCCATTGTCACTAGCGTCACAGCCCAGGTTGAATGGCTGACTCTGATTTTGGTACGGCAACACTGGAGAGCTTGCCAGTGCATGCTTGAGTTCATCGAAGGACTTCTGGGTCATTGTAGTCCACATAAACTTCTGCCTCTCTCCTAACAACTTGTGCATAGGCGCAGCTGTCCTTACAAAGTCCTTGAAACCTCTTATGATCTTCTCCTATTCCTTCTTCCACTTCTAACAGTCCTCTTTCCTATGTCCTGGTACTTAACAGTACAAGCAACTTCCATTCAATTTCTCTGCTTCGTGTACCTGTCCCTATCTTGCCTTGAATCCTGCACTGTCCTGCCTTTAAATTGGATATACTAAACCTGAAATTGGACTCAAAGTCCAGAGCCCTGGCTAGTGCTTCTTGCTTGTTTCTTGGTTGTGCCTGTTTCACTTGCACTTTCAACTCTGAACTATCTAGACCATCAGTGAATTTGTCCCTCAGAAGAATAACTAACAGGTTAGGTGATGCTTTAGGGTATGCCTTGTGTGCCATACTCTCTAGGTCACGAACAAGCTGCTGAAAAGATTCACCTCGAGCCCATACATGGGTCCGGAATCTTGCTCTGTATACCTCATCTGGTACATGGTTCCATATCTGCGCTCCAGCACCTCTACAGGAGACTGATAATTGTTCCTATCCTCCACTGACATCTAGCCAAGAATCTCCACTGCAGCACCCTTGAGGCTAGTACCAAGTAGTACTGCCCCCCTTTGCTTATCATCCCAGCCATTCTGATCAGCAATTAACTCAAACTGCGCATGGTAAGCTTCCCAAGATACTTTGCCATCAAATTCCCGATTTTTCTTTTTAAATGGATCTCCATTATAGCCATGTGCTTCATTGGCTTGGGGCCTAAAAAACTGGGGCATCATAACTAAGTCCAGGACTTAAAACTCTTACATTCTGATTATTCAGCCCTGTAATGCCATCTATGCTTGGGATTCGTCAAGTACACTGTCCATTTTTCATATGCCCCCTGTACACTAATCGGAGGCTCAGCAGTGCAAGCTTTCTCAGCAGCCTCAATTCTCTCACTAATTATCTTTAACTGGTCATCTACATGCTGTCTGCACACCATCACAATTCCCTCACTAATTACCTACAACTAGTCATCTACAAGCTGTCTACACTCCACCACATTATTGCTTACTTCACGCTTCTGCTGCTGCAGTTCAACGTATACATCCTTCTTCAGCTGTTGCTGTACTTCCTTAATTTTTCCCATGAAAGTGTCTAGCTGTCCCTGTGTCATCAGTTGTAACTCCTGTTGTTCCTGTAATGCCTCTTGAAGCCATTCATATCACTCTTTCTGTTCTTCATTTTGTGCTTCTAGATGTTCGCTTTGTGCTTGGAGGTATTCTCTAGGTTCTTTTTGTCCTTCAGTTTGTGCTTGTAGTTGTTCACTGAGATTTTTCTTGAACTCGTTTTGTTCATAACTTTGTGCTTGTAGTTGTTCACTGAGTTCTCTGCCCTTCAGTCTGTGCTCGTAGTTGTTCACTTTGTGCTTGTAGAAACTTCATGATTGCAACCAGAGATACCTCCTCCTGCATAGTTGGGCTTCTTGTTTGTACACCTTCTGGCTCCATGTCGAAGACTTAATTCACTGCCGCACTTTTCGATCCTTACTCCTGACACCACTGTTAAGTCCCCATCCCACATTGCCACAGGCCCCAACAGCAGTACTGTAGTTCAGTTTTGAATGGACGTCACCAAGGAAAACAGTTCTCCTTAGGGTCAGCCTTTTGGTGTGCAAAAACAGATCCTTACACAAGATCAACTCAGGCATATTAGCACAGGCTTCTTGTGTTCGTTGTCTATATTTCACCAAGTAAATACACTGTCTGCTGCACAACTCCAGAGCTATGCTAACTTCACAAGGCCACAAGTCAGACTAAACTGAAACTCCTCTATTCTTTCCCCCATCCTTTTATAATCCTCCTTGTTTCTCCAGCATTCTAGGTTGTGCTGGTACCTGCTCCTAGCAACAACAATTACCAAACCGGGGACATCGAAAATATTCCTGACTTTCCTGACATTATGTAGCACTCTGAATCCTTTATCATACAAACTGAAATTAGATTACATACTTTAACAGTCATCTAATTAAAACATTATAGAGAAAATAAATGAAAATAAGAATGAATGCATAACTATGAAAACTACCTCCAGTCACAGCAGCGGGCTACCTGGCAACTCGGACTTACCGTATAACGGAAAAATATGAGAATCGTCGGGAATTCTCCAGCACTACATAAGTAGCAATCCATATATATATATATATATATATATATATATATATATATATATAGATATATAGATAGATAGATAGATAGATAGATAGATAGAAAGATAGATATAGATAGATAGATAGATATAGATAGATATATAGATAGATAGATAGATAGATATATGTATATATATAGATAGATAGATATATGTATATATATATAGATAGATAGATAGATAGATAGATAGATAGATCACGCTATCCTTTTTTGTATCATCAGTAGTATAGAAGCCTGGGACTAGGTTACTCAGTTTTGACATTCAAAGTGAGGATGATGAGCCTCCCTGTTATGAGCAGTAAACCCCAACCTTCTCTCAGATGTTAACCCTTGCGAGATGCATCTAGTTTGACTGCCTTAGTGCACTAGACCACCAGGTATTACTTTGTTATATAGTTACCACCCAGTGTAGTAATATGTTTTCCCGGGTTAGAGTAAGCCATTTGACTTGTTTCTCACTGTAGAGGCAGCTCTAATTGAATGAGTGAATGAAGCCCCCCCTCCCCCACCAGCCTACCAGCATTATACATATAAATATTCCTTATCATTCGGTACATGTCCCAATATTGTAAGAAATATTAACACTAAAAGCTTAACAGGAATGAATAGTATGTATAAACAAATACAGACTGGCTAATTAAGGGTAAAATTATCTCATACACAGTTGTTCATGATAAAAGGCAGGGTAACACAACAGCTTCAGAGGGGAGACAGGGATAACGGTAGGACAGAATAGCAGACGCTAAACAAGGGTAAACGAGCTGACAAAGAAGAAGACGACAACAGAGCCGGTGAGATGTGGATGCATTACAGAGCTTGCACTGTTTCTCCCACGAGTTTTTATCTTCAAAGAACAAGTCCCACGATATATTCAAAGCGTAAGCTGCTTATTTTCAATATTTTCTGTCTGTAGGAACATGTTCCATTCCATATTCAAATTGAAGGCTGTTTATCGTCGAAGTATTGTACATATTACTTAAAGAACAGGCCCTAAGCTATATTCGACGTGTAAGCCGATAGTGTGTTATTACACAATGGGTTTATGTTTTTGTCTTGCTCTATCTGTCAGCATGGTTATCAGAAGTTTTTTGGGCAGAATGGCACCAGATTTGGCATAAAATTTAAAACCATGAGAGGAGCAAGTGATTAATATGCGAGCGTAAAAGTTCCTAAGGCATGGGCCAAGGACCGAATCATCTTTGACAGTTCTGATCCATTTTTTATTAAACTTGGTCAGAGGGATGATGGACTTGATGGCAGGGGCGTAGCGAAGAGGGGACCGGAGGAGGCGCCCCCCCCCCCTTGAGGGTCTTGAAATCGTTTGGGGCTAAAAAACTAGTAATAAATCTTTAACAATAAAATATCTATATCTATATCTCTCTATCTATCTCTCTATGTACATCTCTCTCTCTCTCTCTCTCTCTCTCTCTCTCTCTCTTTGTATATATATCTCATCTCATCTCATCAGCCGTTTGAGTGTCCACTGCAGGACCGGCCTATCCCGACCGAAGTGGGGACGATACAGCCAATGTATCTCTACCAAGTGGCTTAGGCTGTCTGGTAGAGATTGTATGTAGGGTGAGAAGTGCTTGTAAGTGTAACTGTAGTGTTATAGTGGCTTTGGATGTGTGTGTAGTCTGTGAACCAAGTGTAATCGGCCCGCACAAGCCGACTGGGTGCAAGCATACATTATAGTATGCGACACTGGTTCAACCACAGCACCCCTTGTGTCCACCAATGCAGTATGTGGCCAGAAGAACGCTCCCAAAGTTTATTACCCTGGCGGGGAGCGAACCCTCGTTCTTCAGTGTACGAAAACGCACACTTTACCACTGAGACTTTTATATATATATATATATATATATATATATATATATATATATATATATATATATATATATATATATATATATATATATATATATATCATCATCAGCAGCAGCAGCAGCCATTACAAGTCCACTGCTGAACAAAGGCCTCCCCCAACCTTCTTCACGAATTCCTTGACTGAGCCAATCTTTGTCACGTTTTCCCTGCGAATTTCTCTATCTCATCTCTCCACCTCCTGTCTGACCTTCTTCTGCTACGCTTACAGTCTCTTGGTGTCCAGTCAGTCAACCTCTTGCTCTATCGATTATCCCTTATTCTTGCTATATGGCCTGCCCACTTCCATTTATTTCTTTTATAACGTCTATAATATCTTTGACTTTAGTCTGCTCTCTCACCCAAGTTGATCTTTTCCTGTCTCTTAATGATATTCCCAACATTGACCTTTCCATTGCTCTCTGAGAACGAATTATTTTCCATCAATTTTGTCAGTTTCTAAGTCTCATAACCATACGTCATAGCTGGAATTATACATTCGTTATATACTTTTCGTTTCATACAAACTGGAAAGCTACGTTTCATAATGTCCCTATGTTTACCGAAAGCTTTCCATCCAATTGTAATGCGCCTTTTTATTTCGCTATCATTATCTTTCGTTAATTTTAGTATTTCTCCACTTATTCTGATGACGTTCTTTGGTGTTTGAGGATTAAACATTAGTTTTACTCCGGATCATCTTTAGCCCTACGTTGAGACTCTCTGTTCAGGTCATTTAACATTTCTTGCAATGTCTCTGCTTTTTCTGAGATTAGGACAATGTCATCTGCAAATCTTAAATGGTTTAGCTTTTCTCCATCTATGTTCACTTCTTTGTTTTCCCAGTCTACCTTTCTGAAAATACTTTCTAGGCATGCTGTAAATAACTTTGGTGAAATTGCATCTCCCTGACACACGCCCTTCTCAATTTTAATATTTTCTGAGCCCTTATGTAATTTAACTGTAGCAGTTCCCTCTTTATGAATGTTTTCGAGCAGTTTTACAATGTTCTCATTCACTCCTTGTTCTCGCAATGAATTCATGATTGCTATATGCTCCACTGAGTCGAAAGACTTTTCGTAATCAACAAACCTAAGCATAGTGGTTTATTATATTCTGTAGTTTTCTCAATTAGCTGATTCATTGTGTGTAGATGATCAGTAGTCGAGTACCTGCTTCGGTATCCTGCCTGTTCTCGAGGTTGGTTTTCCTCCAAATTTGTAGTTATTCTGCTTGTAAGGACTTTAGTGAAGAGTTTGTAAACGACTAATAGCAAGCTAATGGGTCGATAGTTACTAAGGTTTTTCGAGTCACCATTTTTGTAAAGTAAAATAACTATTGCATTGCACAATATTTTGGGAATCTTCTTCCTTATTATACACTGAGTGAATAAGTGAGCAAGCCTGTTTAGTACTTTTACTCCTGCATCGAACAGTAAATCTGCTGCTATTCCATCTTCTCCTGGAGCTTTCCCTCTTTTTCATATTTTTGAGAGAACTATTTACTTCGTCTGGTGTTACCTCAGGTATTTCACTTGTGTCAACTGAAAAGTTAGCTATTGGTAATACTGTCTATGATGCATACAGTTCTTTGTAAAATTCTTCAACTCTCTTCAACATCTTATCTCTGCATTTAATGGCTTCACCGTTTTATCTTTTAGTGATGTAATATGTTACTTTCCGAGTGCCATTTTACTTCTGACCTGCTTCAGACTTTTTCCTTTTTGAATGGTTTCTTTGATTTGATCCATGTTTCTCTCTCTTTTTTCTTCTCTTTGTCTTTTGATGATAAGCTTTTTTAATTCCGCTCGTTCTAGTTAATCTTTATTTTTACTTTCATTTCCTTTCTTTTTTCATAAGCTCAAGTGTCTTTTGTGAATATTTCTTGGCTTTGGTTGTATTAGGTTTTCCTACTACCTCTGCTGCTTCTTTTAGCACTTTTGTTAGTCTGTCATTCAGCTCATCAGTGTCACATTCAGCATTACTGAGAGCCTGAAAACTGTTCCTTATTTCCAATTGAAAGGCTGCTTTGTTTCGTTGACTTTTATTGGGCATATCTTTTTATCTTTAATCATCCTCTTTCTTTCACTTTTGAAATTGAATCTTGCTGTGCAACCCACCATTCTGTGGTCACTTCCGATATTAACTTTGTTGATAACTGTGACATTTGCGATCGTGTTATTCTTATTTGCTCTAATGAAGTCGATTCCATTCTTTGTTTCTCCTTTTGGGCTTCTCCAGGTCCACTTTCTCTCTGTTCTTTTGTGAAAGAATATGTTCATTATTCTCATGTTAAACATTCCTGCAAAGTTTACCAGCATTTCTCCTCTTTCGTTCCTTTCTCCCACTCCAAATTTTCCCAGACATACTTCTCCGTTTTTTTTATTTTCTAACTTTTGCATTGAAGTCTCCCATGAGTATAGTATAGATGGTCTTTTCCTCATTCATAATCTGTGAGATGTCAACATAGAATGTTTCAATTTCTTCAACTGAGCTCTGACATGTTGGTGCATATACTTGTATTACTTTCAGGGTATATTTTTTGCACAGTCTGATTACAACCACTGCTGCTCTGTCAGATACACTGCTGAATTTAACAATGTTCTCTGCAAGATTTCTGTTAGTTAGAAATCCTACACCACTAACTCTTTCATTTTCCCTTCCTCTGTAGTAAAATAGGTGGCCACTGTCACTGAGCTGAATTACTTTTCCTTCTTTTCTGTGGGTCTCACTCAAACCTACAATATTCCAACTAATGTTTTCCATTACAGCCATTAAGTTATCAAGATTGTAATCTTCAGTGAGGCTTCTTACATTGTATGTATAGATCTTCATGGATTTAAGAGTGCTTAATATCCCAGTCTCTAACTTGTCAACACAGTGCCTACTCACTTTCGGTGGCTTACTGCCCGTAAGCACAGGAAGCAGTGCAGTTCAACCTTTAGTAGATGATGAGCCAGCAGGAATGCCCGTCAAATACTTTGCAATAGAGCTCATGTTAGGTTGGGAGGATTGTGGCAAATAATCTCACCTCCATGCCACATAGTTTCTGGTGAGATGTAATATTTCTGCCACCATATTCGTTGTATTTGGTGGAGCCCTATATATCTATAGGGGCTCCCATGGTCCATGCTGTCTAAGACGGTACCTTGTATATCTGCAAGGCCTTCCTCTATCTGCCACCCGGGGACGCACCAGGTAGCAGTGGGATCCTATCTATCTATCTATCTATAGCCCGACGCCCTAATCCCGCAAAGGGTGGCCGCAGACAAAACGCCTCCAAGTCACTCTGTCACCCACCATTTGACTACCCTCCCCCCAATTCACCCCCCCCCTCCCTCATATGCCTCTCAATTCCATCCCTCCACCTCATCCTCGGTCTACCCCTCCCTCTCCCTCCCTCCACCTCACCTACATACACCCTCTTAGTCAGTCTTTCATTCTCCATTCTCTCCACATGTCCAAACCACCTCAGTGTATTTCTCCTAATCTTTTCAACCACATCCACATCTACCCCACAACGTTCCTTCACTTCTTCATTCGTCAACCTGTCCCTCCACGTCACTCCACATGCTCCTCTCAAGTAACTCATTTCCACTGCTCTCACTCTTGACTTGTTCCCCTCTTGCAAGGTCCACGCCTCGCTTCCATACGTCAGGGTAGGGATCACAATACCATCATGCAGTGACTTCTTAACTTCCATACTCACCTCCCTATTTCTCATCACTGCTTTCAGTGTACCAACAGCTTTCCTTCCCTGCTGTACTCTTTCACGTACTTCATCCCCCAAAGTTCCATCCTTACTCATCACACTGCCCAAGTACTTGAATGCACTCACATTCTGCATATCCTCACCATCCAACCTCATTGCACACTATGTGACTTCATTCCTCTCAAACACCATAACTTTACTTTTGTTTACATTAACTTTCAGCTTCCTCCTCCTACACACTGTCCCAAATTCATTCACCAAACCTTGCAACTCCCATTCATCTTCATTCAACAATACTGTATCATCAGCAAACAGCAACACAGGAAGCTTCCAAATCTCACCCTCATTCATTAGGGCCAGCCCCACATCCACTGCCCTACCTTGCACCTCCTTTACAACCCCATCCATATATATATTAAACAGCCATGGAGACATCACACACCCCTGTTTCAGTCCCACATTGAGATCAAAGAACTCACTCAGCTCACCATCCACTCGCACCGTAGCCCTAGCTCCTTCGTACATACTCTTCACAGCACTCAACAATTTCCCCTCCACTCCATATATTCTTAATACCTTCCACATACCTTCCCTATCTATTCTGTCATAAGCTTTCTCCAACTCCATGAAGGCAGCATACACTTTCCTTCCCTTCTCTAGATACTTTTCCACTAAACATCTTAGAACAAATATCTGATCTACACACACTTTTCCCTTCCTAAATCCCCCTTGTTCTTCTCCAACTAGCTCCTCTGTCATATGCCTAACCCTATCAATGAGTATTCTACCATATATTTTACCAGTCACACTAAGAAGGCAAATACCCCTATGGTTAATACATACTTCTCTCTCCCCTTTTCCTTTGTATAAAGGAACAATTATACCTGATTTCCAGTCCTCTGGAACCCTTCCCTCTTCCCAAGCCAATCTACACAACTTCCATATCCACTCCACAACAATCGCACCCCCATACCTAAGCATTTCACCACACACTCCATCAATTCCTGGGGCCTTTCCAAGCTTAATCTTCTTCATCGCTTCCACTACTTCCGCCCTACTGATCTCTCCCTCCCTCCTCTCATCTCTTCTTCTCCCAGCCATTCCCCAACCACTTATACTCACACTGCTCTCACTCTCTACATTCAACAAATCCTCAAAGTGCTCCTTCCATCTCCTCAATTTCTCTCTCTTCTCCACCAACAATCTATTATTCCTATCTTTCACTCCCCTATTACTTCCCCTTTCACACTGCCTTACTTTCTTTACCTCCTTCCAAAACAATTTCTTACTCTCCCTCCATTTCACACTCAGATTCCTCCCAAACTCTTCATCCACTTTCTTCTTACTCTCCTTCACCAGTCTCTTAACCACCCTTCTCCTGCTCACATATACCTCTCTCTTCTCTCTCTCATCTTCTCCCCTACCACTACTCGCCAACCATTCACCATATGCCTTCTTCTTTTGTTCCACAGCTCGTTTCACCTCATCATTCCACCATGCTGTCCCTTGCACACCCTTGCATCTCCTCCTCACTCCACAAACCGCCTCACACGCTGCGCCTATCTCTTCCGTGAATATCTTACATACGTCTTCCACCCCTTCCATCTGCTCTAGCTCATACCTTCCCAATCTTTCTTCCACTATGCTCTTATACTCTGTCATTTTCTCACCATCTTGCAATTTCTCCACTCTTCTCACAGGAGCTGCTTCCTCCTGTCTTTCCCTTCGCCTCCTCAACCACTTTCTTTGCATCTTTACCTTGGCCATCACTAAGTGATGGTCCGAGACTCCATTCCCCCATCCTCTCCACACTCTTGCATCCAACACTTGTCTTCTCATTCGCTCATCCACACACACGTAGTCTATCATTGCCTTTCGTTCAACAAGTTCACCATCCATCCTCCTCATTACTCTCCATGTATACCGGTGGATCATCTTATGACGAAAGTAGATGTTGGCTATTGCCAACCCCTTACAAGCACAGATGTCCACCAAAGCACTACCATTCCCATCTACTTCAGCTGGAACACCCCACTGACCAACCACTCCATCCACTCGTGCATTCCCAACTTTGCCATTCATGTCTCCAATCAACAGCACTCTCTCGCTCCTCTCAAATTTGTCCATACATGCTTCTACTCTCGTCCAAAACTCATCTTTCACTCTTGCCACTCGATCCTCTGTTGGAGCATACACACATACAATCGCCCATGCTTGTATACCTACTTTCATCCTCACCCATACAATCCTTGCACCCACCGTTCCATACTCTCTTATATTCTCCTTCCACTTCTTGCTTATCATCAGACATACTCCTTCTCTTGCCCTCTCATTCTCACTTACTCCCGCACATATACCTACACCATATTCCCATTCTCTCACCCTTTCACCTTCCCAATTAGTTTCAGTCAATCCACATATATCCACTTTTGCATCCTCAAGCACCTGAACAATCTCTCTCTCTTTCACTTCATCATTCACTCCTCTCACATTCCATGTTCCCACCCTAAGAATGTCCTTTGTCCGTTCCTTAGTCGTCAACGTATGGTCCGTCCGGGTCCGAGGCGCTTTATTCGCTTTTTGAGTTGGTACTTTTTACGGGGTGGGGCACTAACCCACCACCAACCCTTTTAGTCGCCTCGTACGACAAGCACAAGTGGGATATATATATATATATATATATATATATATAATATATATATATATATATATATATATATATATATAGTATCAACAAAAAAGAAGGGTACTGCATGGTGGGATGAAATGGTTAAGAGAGCGGTGGAGGAAAAGAGGAAGAAGTGGCTAAAGTGGTTATAGGATAGGGATTCAGTTGAAATAAGGACTGAGTATATCGAGAGCAAGAAGCACGTAAAGAGACTAGTGAAGAGGAAAAAGAAGGAGGTAAATGATGGATCTGGGAAGAAAAATGAATGCGAACTGATCTGAAAATAGGAAGTTATTCTGGAAAGAGGTGCAGAAATGTAGAGGTGAAAGCAGAAAGAAATGTGATGGTGTGAAAAATGCAGGTGGTAGGTTACTAACCCATGGAGATGAAGTACGAACCAGATGGAAAGAATATTTTGAAAGCCTGATGAATGGGAATAGAGAGATCAGAGAGGCTGTAAACATGATTGGTTTTGGGGGTGTGCAGAGAAGGGATGCAGTGCCAGGAGACGTGACACTTGCACAGGTGAAGAGTGCTGAGAAATGGCTGAACAATGGGAAAGCAGCTGGAGTTAAGGAAGTATATGCAGAGATGCTTAAGTGTAGTGGAGAGAGTGGAATGAAGTGCTTGTTGGAGATATGTAAGAAGGCATGGATGAGTGAAACTGTGCCTGCAGAATGGAAAAAGGCTGTGATTGTACCCCTGTACAAAAATAAAGGTGAGCGAAGTGAGTGCAAGAATTTTTGTGGCACAAGTTTAGTGAGTGCGGTTAGGAAGGTATAAAGAAGAATTATTACAGAGAAAGTAGGAGAGGTATCAGAAGTCCTAGTGAGTGATGAACAGGGTGGCTTAACGAATGGCAGAGGATGTGTGGATCAAGTATTTGCAGTGAGACAGATAGCAGAGAAGGCTTCTGAGAAAGACCATAAGGTGTTTATGGCATTCATAGATCTGGAAAAAGCATATGACAAAGTACCCAGAAAGGGATTGTGGAAAGTTTTGCGCATGTATGTGTAGATGGTAAGCTGCTAGGTGTTGTCAAGAGTTTTTATGGTGGTAGCGAAGCATGTGTAAGGGTTAATGGGCATCTAAGTGAATGGTTCACGATCGGTGTGGGCATGTGACAAGGTTGTGTGATGTCCCCATGGTTGTTCAATATATATATGGATGGGGTGATGAGAGAAGTAAAAACACGAGTAATGGAGAGAGGGATGGTATTGGTAACGAATGGTGTTAGATGGAATATCTCAAATTTGTTGTATGGTGATGATGCAGTATTGCTTGCAAGTACCGGACAAGAACTTGGTAGGCTTGTGCAGAGTTTTGATGATGTCTGTGAGCGTCGTGCCTTAAGGGTATATGTAGAGAAGAGTAAAGTGATGGTTATTGAGAGAGAAGGTGACTCCCAGTGGGATGTCACAGTGAATGGAGAGAGACTGGAATTGGTGAGAGAGTTCAAATACTTGGGTACAGTGATAGAAAAGAGAGGAAAATATGCAAAAGAGGTTGAAAGTAGAGTGACACTAGGAAGAAAAGTAGCCTTGATAAGAAACAGAGGCTTGAGTGTTGCAGCTCCACGAGGCTTACATGAGGGAGTGTTAGTGCCAACTCTAACATATGGGTGTGTGACTATGGTGTGGCATGAAAATGAAAAGTCAAAAGTAAGAGCAGTGGAGATGGGACTGTTGAGGAATGTTTGTAGTGTACAGAGGGTGGATAGGATACGAAATAATATGATTCGTGATAGGTGTGGAGTGAGGAAGTCGGTGGACACCAGAACTGAAGAGAGTGTCCTGAGATGGTATGGTATGTGGAAAGAATGGATAACAATAGAGTGGTATAAAAAGTATACCTGAGCCAATTTGAAGGAGGGAGGAGGCGAGGTAGGCCATGAAGGTGGAGAGATGTGGTGGATGAGGGTTTGAGGAAGAGAGGTTTGGAAGTCGGTGAGGCTAGGGAACTGACAAGAGATCGCGCTGGCTGGATGAATGTTGTGAGGAGAGGTGCATGATCAGGGATTTTGGCACCCCTTGTGAGTATGGCAGCGTCCGGATTGACTCAATCGGATACGTTTGTGTGAAGCTGCAGGATGGGATGAATGTTTTTGGCGTATCCGGTAGAGCCAGGATTCCGGGGGCTTGAATGATGAGTGAATGGAGCGTGGCATATTTGGATTGGGCAAGTTTGTTCTGTCTGGACATTGCTACTGCTCACCCTGCCCTTGGGTGGGAAAAGAGGTCCGGATGATGATGATTATATATATATATATATATATATATATATATATATATATATAAATAGATATATATATATATATATTTATTTATATATATACACACCCTACAGAAAGAGAGAGAGAGAGGAGACTGCCAGATCCATTATTGTTCATTTATTCCATAAGGATCATTAAGAAAGCTTCTTTTCCTGCCAAAATAATTTTCTCGTTCTATTTTTCACCATTTTCACTATGAGTTATCATCTAAATATTCAAATACATACCTTCATGGGCCTTTAGAAGCCCCTAAAAGTGCTTAATTTTCAAAAATTTGCCTTGGGGGCTCACAGCGCCCCCCCCCCCGACCCCCCAGCTCTCTTCGCTCGTCTCCCACCATCCTTTCAAGAATCTATAATCTTTCCCCCCTCCCCGTTGTGAAATATGTCGCCACGCCCCTGCTTGATAGACTATGAAAAGTGAAGTGGTTCAGTTTTGAGAACAATCGGCCGGAGGTAAAGGCCACAGGGCACCGTAAAAATTTAGGCTCTTAACTTCGTTTGTACCCGATTTATATGGGACTTGGTGGAAGGGCTTAATGTTGGTCGAACATGAAAACACCTTATTTCCTGGTGGTAAACTTCAGCACTCTTGCTCCGATTTAAGACAAACTTGGTGAATGGGGTAAGGGTCAGAAAAAGATGAAGTATTTCGCTACTGACGACAAGTGGTCAAAGGTCATGGGTACGGGAAAGGGTTATATAATCGAACCTGATGTCCTTCCACACAGTCAGTGTGCACCTGTCTTGCCAAAGCACGCTACTTAACAGTTTTAAAGCATGATGAATCATGCCATTAACAATACTGTAGATCAGAAGCTTGGAAGATTCTCCGATTTATTTCATCTAAACGATAATCTGTCAGCATTTTTTATTACCGTAGTCCAAAATCACATGTGCCCACTAATTGTGTGGACGGCCTATTAGACTGATTCTGAACAGTGGGTGGCCCATTCTCGCAGATTAACCCAACTGCTCGTCGGCCTGAGTGTTTGGCGAGCGCATAGTGCTAACACAGTCTCATGATTTGCTACTGCCTTTTTTCAGTGTTTAGCACTGTATACTCTAAGCTCAGCTCAACACAACTTTATTTCAGCATGCATTCTCAGTGTTATGCGCACATAAACATCTCGGTATTGGAGATTTGCTTTAAGTAGTAAACACATTTCTACCAAAGAGAATTTGGTATACACTTGTTGGAATAACCAGCCAGCATATTATAAAACTGTAAGTACATTTCAAACTACCACTTTGTATAGTCAATATAAAGTTGGTTTAATTATGCATTCCATACCTCGGTGACATGTCTAGGCACAGACCAGTAATCTTGGCAGAATGGACTTATATGTCTATCTATCTATCTATATACCTAGGCTGCTTCCCCCAAGGAAAGGGAGGTAGCCGAGACAGGACGACTCACTCTCCATTTACTCATCCATTCAAACACATTCATTCGCATCTTAGCCCCAAAGGGGAGAACGGACAGATCCTCACCGCATCACACCGCACAAGGGTCAACTGCGCAATGCAAGCAGTGACATCCACAGCAGGGCCCGACAGCAGAACTGGTTTACCCCTGCCACATCATGACAGACCCATCCCCTTACCCGCATCTGACCTGACTAGCTGATCAGACCAAATGCGGGAGAATATCCCCTCAGGGCTGCGTCATCACTTATTCATTCACAATTTCTCTCCATTTATTTCTGTCACGCACAGCCACTCTTCCTTGCTCAACGGACATCCCTCTCGCATCCAGCGCTCTCTTCACACTGTCCATCCATCCTATTCGTGGTCTTCCTCTCAGTCTTACACCTCTCACATCAGATCTAGTTATCTTTTTCACCAATCGCTCATTATCCATTCTCTCCATATGCCCAAACCATTGCAACACCCTCTGCTCAACTCTACCAGCCATCTCCCGAACAACTCCAGTTCTCCTTCGCACTTCATCATTTCGCACTCGATCCATACGCCTCACTCCACACATACTCCTCAGACATCTCATCTCCATTACATTACTTATATGTACTGAAATAATTATGTCCTTTTTCTTCAGTCTGAAGTTTTGATATTTTCGCTCTGAATATACGAAGCCACAGTAGTATGTTCATTCCAATGAATATCCACATTTTGTTGAAAGGTTACATGTCATCTGATTACAAGGTGCCGTACCGTCATGAGAGAGAGAGAGAGAGAGAGAGAGAGAGAGAGAGTGAGAATGTCAACCAGTTACAGGTTCTGTGAGTGACGTCACGAAGGGTGAGTCAGAATCGCCTATTATATAAGCTGAAAGGGGCGTTGGGAAGATCAGTTGAGGCCACACCCACACCTTAGCCACCACACCTACACCTGCTGTTCTTGTGAGTATACTGTTTGATGTGTAGGCCCCCGTCACTGCCACAAGTGTTATAGCATTACCTTTTTGGTAAACCCGAACACATACTGGAGTGGGCAAAAGAACTGGAAATGATAGATCAGGGAACTCTAGGCAGAATATGCTATATCAAGAAGCGTCCGTTTCAATGGTTACATTACTACAATTACTGATACTTTTATGGATGAATTATGCTGTACACCATTTTTACCCACAAGATCATCAGTAATTGTTGTCCTGTAACAGATGAGATTTGGATCTATGTTGATATGGCTTTCTCTCTCTCTCTCTCTCTCTCTCTCTAACTCAGAATTCACTCATGTATCACTTTCTAAACCGGCGAGTATGCTACCACTCCCAGGCCACCCTGTATATAAAGTGATGACAAACGACTTTGTCAGACTCATCAAACTGTGGCAATTACCTTTTATTCATTGAATTAAATGTTTTATTTGGTCTTAAATTTGACCTTTAGGTATGTGCACTGAACAAAGAATATACTTGAAGTCAGAAATTATAGAAGGTATTTTATCTATGTATCGATTTACCCATTTATTGCCAAAAGCCTTAATCCCGTAAGAGATGGCCACAGTCAAATCGCCTCCACGTCGGTGTATCCTTTACCAACAAATATATAGTGAGCAATCTCTCAAATATATTTCAGAAATCCTTTGAAGATAAAGGGATAAATGGGAAAACTGTTACCGAAATGCTTACCTGTCCACGCAGTACCCACACCATGAAAAACATGTCATTCATTCTCCTTCATATAACAGTCTACTCTACATTAACTTTATTTTGATTTTTAATTTTTGGTACATTTAGATTTGTATGTGGTTTAGATGAGACCGCTGGCAGTGAATGGGACCTTGAAGGCTATGTTTGTCCCCTCCAGTTCGAAAATTATAACTTAATGTGAATAGAAAATCTTCTGGAGATAGAAATGAGAAAACCAAAAAGGGATACTTAACTGGGCTACGGAGTTAATAAGTATCAGACAACAATTGTTAGATCATTAGAGCAAGTTTGATTTTGCAGTGGCTAATGAGTATATATGTGACCAAACTCAATAAACCGATTATAAATCTGAGGACATTAAAATTTAAGAAACAAAATTTTAATGATTAACCTAGTAAATGAGAAAACTGACAGCCAAAACTGATGAATCTTACTCATTTTACTAACGATGTTGCTGAAAATAAATAAATAATCCTTTGAGCATATGATTCACTGGTTGGAAAAAAAAAAAACGTATTTGATGGTGAGGCTTCTTGTGACAAGAACAATTCCAAGACTATCCCTCTTTCTATCCGTACTCAGACCTTTTAATCGTGGAAGGGGTGACCACAAACAAGTCGCCTGCAAGCCACTCGGTACTTGCGAATCAGGCTGCCCTCTCTCCAACCTACACCATCCTCAGTCACAGGCCTCACCAATTCATCCACTCATCCAATTACTAGATGCGTGCCCATTTCCTTACTAGTTAAACATGCCCCCGAACATTTTCTTCCCTTCAACTTTACTTCTGGGCATGACAGGTTGAAGAACCCGTGGATGTCAGTTGCTTTAGATTCCTGCTGTTGCCAGACGATTTTCGTCCGCTTGGGATAGGCTTTATTTAAGGGATATAGTATTCAATAACTCTTTCACTCATAGGTGGCTTTCAGAGGGTGTTAATCCTGCTGCTGTTGTTGCTGGTGTTGACGTTGTTGACGATGTTGTGGCCATGGGCTTATCTGAAACGTGATGCTGATGGACTGAAGGATTATGTCGTCCTTCCCCTATAGTCCATCGTCCTCCTTTCAGGGGATAGGGAGTAGTTGAGGAACGATTTTATGACCAGCCAGTTAAGCACAATAATGAATGCGTACATATCCAGAACATTTCACAGGATAATTAATAAAATCCGTAACTATTAAGAACAAAGTTCATGAATGCAATATCATAGTAAATGATGTAACATATACTTTATTTTTTGTTTAATATTATTGTAATATCTGTCATGCTAATATTAATCTTTAAAAAATCACCCTCTCAGTTACATAACTTCTCTTGCATTCTATTCAGGTTAACGTCAGAAGATTTTTTGACTTAAGAATTACTCATATTAGTTTGTCATTTATTACAATACAATTCTTACTCTAACTGAGCATAAAATTGCCACTTCATTATCTTAAATGCTGAGCTATAACCGACAGATTACCACTGCAATAACTTGCTAGTCACGAAACAGTGCTATGGACAGGATGTGGAACCGTAGGACTGTCGTTTATTGCCACTGTTACGTGAAATAAATTGCAAAAGGATGAAAATCTGGGCCAAGAGAACAGAACCATTAACCTTCTCTTCGTCAGGACACCTCTAGTATTATCATTTACAGTAATATAACCGTGGATGATATTCAGTTGAAAGAGACATGACAGCCTGAAAATGTTACGAAATGACAAAAGGACATTTTCATTACTTTGACATAAGCAAAATAATTCGCTAATGAAAAGGTGCTACAGCTTTCCTAGCACCTATGTCGAACGCGTTCACTTCTGCATGTAGCTCGTTAATAGTCACTTTCTTCTCACACCCATACCAGCTATGTTCATAGCATAGACGTATAAATAGGTGACTATTATTTTCATGAAATAAACAATGTAAACCGTTAAGGAATAGGTGCTAGATGACGTCCTATCTCAGTGAAAGTAAGGCCAAGATATGCTGGAATATAATGTAAAAGTAGAAGGAAATGAGATGGCATCGCTGCCAAAAACATAGTTTAATTCAGGGTGTCTTAAAATTGCCATTTTTCCATCTTGAATAACGAGCCGTAACAAGAAATGAACCCCTAGAATATAATGGTAATGCTATGCAAAGGATGTAGAACCGTACCAATGTCTTTTATCCGGAATAATGTAGAGCTGCACCGTTGTCTGATTAATGCAAAAACCATACCGTTATCATTTTCTGAATAATGTAGAACCGTACCATTGATTTTTCTGCCACTGAACTCGTGAAATAAGCATCTAAAGGACGAAAATATGGGTAATGTTAAGGTCAAAGAACAATACAAAAAACTAGCCACTAAGCTAGCGCATCTTCAATGCATGCTTCAAACTCATGTGATTATGCTGTACAAAGGAGATATACTACATCCAGAAGAGTTAAATGCTACTCTTATCAACATCATCAGTACGAGAGGCGTTTCAAGTGGAATAAAAATGTTTGGTGGAAACAAGAAGACGATACCAGAGACGTCATCGAAGTCAAGGAAAAGAAATGAAAGGGCTTTCAAACTTCAGTCCAGGTGACATACTGTTGTTTTGCTTTTGATGTCTCCTAACGGGTTTGTTCGGCTTAGGGCAGACTTTTCAAACTGGAAAGCTTAGTTACATCTAAGTAAGCTAATTCAGTGCGAGAAATCTTTCAAATATGTAATAAAATCGCCTGAAGGAACCAAGAATAAACTAAAAAGGACTTCACTCTGATTCAAGATGTTACGATTGGGGAATTATATAAGTCACTTGAAGATGCCAATTTCATATCATTCATGCCATCCCATTACCTTTTTATTATCGACCGTTTCACCAAGACGAGGCGATATAGTTTTTGACAGATCGTGTGTGTGTGTGTGTGTGTGTGTGTGTGTGTGTGTGTGTGTGTGTGTGTGTGTGTGTGTGTGTGTGTGTGTGTGTGTGTGTGTGTGTGTGTGTGTGTGTGTGTGTGTGTGTGTGTGTGTGCACGCGCTCCCAAATTATCTGGAAAAGTTGTTGACGAATTTTCACCAAGCCTTGAGGAAATAGCAACTATGTGGAGTGCAGAAGTCTTTTACTTTAGGTGAGGATTTGATCAGAGCCGATCGAGTGCCAGCCGCCATATATTATTCATTGTGAATTGACTTTTTGTGAAAGGCAGTTATCGAATTTTGTACAGTTTTGAGAATTCTCATCAAATTTGATTTACCGGTAGTGTATACCTTAGTCAACAACATATTTTAACCGACAATTACTATTCGGCCTCCTAATGCATTCGTTTAACTCACAATGAAAAAATAATCGTAAACAAGGGGTTAGTAGAGGCTGGTTCCAACTCGTCCCTTTCTATAGTAGTGTTAATAATTTCGTCTCCAGACAAGCAGATTATAATTTTTCACAGTACGTCACTGAATTTCAGAGGTTAACCCTTGCGTGCCTAGGCACTAATTTCTATAATCTGTTTTTCTTCTGGGAGTCACTACCATTATCATCATCAATACCATTATCTTCGTCGGCGTCAGCGTCTTCTTTTTCTTCGTCTTTCATCTTCTTTTTCTTTTTCTTCTTCTTCTTCTTCTTCCTTTCCTTGCTTTTTTTCTTCGTTGTCATCGTCTTCTTCTTCTTCCAGACCTCCTTTTCCCATCCAAGGATAGGGTGAGTGATTATATTCAGCTAATATATACTTTTCAAACTGACGGGTTGGATGCAGCCTTCGTAGTCTCTTTATTGCTTCTGGAATATCCTTAGCTGCATAAAATCGTCTGGAGGCAATAAAGGTGAATTTGGGGAGACGGCATCGTGCTAAAGGGGTTAGTAAGAGCAGTGAATGAAAACAGGGACACAAGCATCTAACTTTTTATGTGTTTACCCCCTTCATGCACAGCACGTCCTTCTTATTATAGTCTTGTTACCTCCAAACGATTTTTATCAGCTCAACCCCATAAGTTTGGTAAGACCTTTTAAATTTTATTCTTGCTATTTCAAAGTACTTTTATTCATCCTAGGAAAGACTCATGCAACTGGAAGGGTTATGTATGTCCTCCATTAACTCCTTGATGCTGGAGAGGAATGCCTTCACGTGGTGGCACCGATATAACCATCCAACTCCGCTACGTGGCTATACAGACCTCCCACATCTTCTCCATCCTTCAACCCGTGGCTGGTGGACTGCAGGCAGCAGGGGAAGGGTAACTCTACAGTCCAGCGGGTTCACGTTCAGATGAGCCCTGGACGACAAATACATCAACTCCTGCACAAAAAGAGATATCCCCTGGGTTGAATAAAAAGGTTGGAGGACTGATGGGTTAAAACGGACCTCTAGCGGAATTATTAAGGGATGTATTTTAACCCGTCAAGGCCCATATTCTCGTAGGTTAAGGAAGTTCCCTAACAGCTCTTCGTAAGTGATTTGTTTACATATGACTCTTTGGTATCCTTTTCTGTAATTTAAATTATTCAAATACCATTTTCAGGATGAATTACAAACATTCAGATTGATGCTAACCAGCCTTATCCAAAATATATACTATTAAGGAAGAGATACTAAGGAGCTTCCTTAACCAACGAGAATACGGACCAAAGTTCTATATGGTCCTCCTTACGAAAAAAATCGTCTGGAGGCAGCAATAATATTAGGAAGAAGAAGTTTCTGGGCTGAGCGGGTCTATGTACCAAACGAATAACATTAGCTACACTGCAATGACGTATTAGTTTATTCTTGCTCCTACCAGACGATTTTTTTTTTTTCATCATAGAAACTACAATAAGAACTTCAGCTTTCCTCAACCCCCTTTACTTACACTGGAAGCTCTCCTAAAGCAGAAGTAATTGACAGAATGGAGAAAAAAAAAATCATGCTAATTAAGGTGTTGAAAATACCCATTAGTTAAAAAGGAAACAAGAATGCCTAACGGTTTTTACGAAACTGTAAGCTTTTCTTTATAGGACCGAATTTCAAGTGGCGTTGGAGATATCGTAACATCTCTTAGTGATTTATCTTGCACATTGCAACCCAGTATTCTTTTACAGGTTATTGACTCAAACTGGAGTCTATCGATAATAAAATTATTCAGATAACATACAAGGAATGTTAAGGCAGAACTTTCGTTGGAACTATCATAATGCCTCTTCCATAGCTTTTCTTTTTTTTTGGCAACTATTTTTTTTATAGGATATTTATGCAAGCTATGTTGTTTTTAAAGTTTCTTTAATAAAGTATTTTAAGGAATGTTTAGACGTAATACTGTATGTAAAATATTTCGCTATATGAGTCATTCTATGAAGTCTTATGCTTATTGTAGGTGGCATTGTAGTTTTCAATGTACGTTTTATTCTGCGATTTGTATTGCGCCTAACTTTCCAGTACCCTATTGTATGTTACTGATGCAGAATATGTTAATGAAAAAAAAAAAATTGTAAACAGCAGAGAGAAAACTGTTCAGGTCTAATATGCAAAATAAATCGCTTAGGAAAAGGTGCTATGAACCGTCCTGTGAGTCAGAATACGGCCCTAATACAGCCTTTCTTGGTCCCCTACGGTCAAACCGGTCAGGGACTATAGGTTTGCGCGGTTCCATCAGTCCTTCAGTACATCCTTCAGTCCGTCCGCAATTTTGTGTCCACACTGTAACTTCCATATGCATGGCCAGATTGTGATATAACGTCACACAATTGTTCCTCATACCACGACGGTGTGTTGCGGACAACAACCAGCCATCTACTCCCAAGGTCAAGGTCACACTTGGGCTCAGGGCAAATAAAACCTGATTGTTTTATAATAAAATATACATTGGTACTTAAAATACCGTTAAATCACTTTTTTAGATGTAGGCCACTACTTTTCTACTTAATGCCTTTGAAGAATAAAGTTGCATGCATTACATACCGATATTGTGTAATCAGTACATATATACTGGTATCATACCCACATTGTACACACAATACAAACACTCAAAAATGTGAAGACCAGGGCCCGAATTCACAAACGGTCACACGCTCTTGGCGCCTCCCTTACCGGTCGCGCCACTCCCTTTTGGCGTTACACCGGCATGCACAAACTGTGTCGGCCGCCATTTTTTGTCGTAGCGTCTCCCTTTCGCTAAGGGACCTTCAGACCACCCTTACAGGATCGTGATTCGGAAATACAGGCACATTGTATCAATTACATGACCCCTGACCAAAACAATTGTGAGATGCGCAACATGAAGGGAATGTACAGGTACCTGTGTATGTACCGTACTTACATACGCACCTGTGTACATACGTCTGGATCTACGTATTGTTACGGAACAGAGAGAGATAAAGAACACTTCAAGTGCGAATACAAAAATCACTACTGTCCCGCAAAGTTCCAGTTTAAAACAAAAGAGTTAGGTAAAATTACAAGTTAAAGTTTAATGCTCAAACTAACAACTAAACATTCAGGACTCATAAGGATAATGTAATGGCAAAAAACAGGTTAAATATATGATTAACTGCAATAGCCTCTATTAACACGAAATTAGCAAGAGTAAATTTATCTAAGTCAGCCCTGATAGAATGAGAAAACCGGATAATGCTCAGTTAATGCAAGATATATTATTACAGATACAAAATATTATCAATAATGGCTGACATCAAAAACTCCACATGAATCACAAAAACCTCACCAGGTCCACGAACTAACACCTTATGCTATACAGCACAAGAAAAAATGCAACAACACTTAAACTCAAATTACACAGCAGTCAGTTGGTTGGAGACTTCCTGAGCACTCACAAAAATAATGATAACTGTACAGGGGAGGACAGAGATGTGAACAAAATGAGGAGTAGATCTAAGTGGCAATTAATGCAGAGTTTGAGCTCATTATATAGGGGCCGGCAGAGCTTGATACAACTTGTAAGAAGGACGCGCAAATGAAGCCATAGGGGACAAAGAGTTGACACTCCTGCTCTGAACAACAGAAAGAACGACTTACTCTACTATAAGGGAGGAGAAGGGGGGAGTGAGGTAGAACACGGAAGCTTGGTCACTATGGAAGCCACGAGGCGAATCGTGATCAAACATGCAGCATACTGTACGTTAGAATTATACAAAGGATGATGAAATTATAGGCTATGAAACACCTCCCCACAAAAAATAAAGAAATTTACCAAGGAAATTTCTTATTACTCTAAAACAATCTGTCTAAAGTCTAGATAAGAAATATGCAATAACATTTGCTTTCCCCTTGACATGCTGTATGTCTAATGAATACTCCTGAAGAAGTAGACTCCATCTTGTCAATCTCTGATTTCTATCTTTAAACTTACTAAGGAATTTCAGTGGGTTATGATCGGTATAAATGACTATGGGGTCAAAACCAGAACACAAACAAAATGAAAAATGATGTAAACCCAGAATCAAGACCAAAAGCTCTTTCTCAATAGTTGAGTAGTTCTTTTGAGGTGGAGTGAACTTCTTACTGTAATAAGATACAGGGTGTTCAATACCCTGATCATCTTCTTGCAGTAAAACAGCCCCAGCTCTGTATCACTTGCGTCAACAGCCATCTTAAAAGGCTTAGCAAAATTTGGAGTAGCGAGCACTGGCTGACTTAATAGGATAGCTTTAAGTTTGCTGAAAGAGGATTCACAGTTATTGGTCCAGACAAATTTAACTCCTTTTTTCAGTAGGTCTGTAAGTGGTGGTACAAAAATTGAAAAGTTAAGAACAAATCTCCTGTAATAACCTACCATTCCCAAAAATCTTTGTAGCTCTCTCCTACTTTTAGGTCTGGGAAGATCACTTATAACCTGAACCTTAGCTCCTGGTGGTGCAACGTGTCCATCACCAATTACGTACCCAAAGTACTGAACTTTAGCTTGACCAAACTCACACTTTGATAAATTAGCTACAAGATTAGCCTGAACCAAACGCTCAAGAAATTTACTGACATGGCATAGATGATCTTTCCAGTTGTCACTGAAGATTAAAACATCATCAATATAAACAACACACCCTGCCAAACCCTCTGTTACAACATTCATGAGCTTCTGAAATGTGGCTGGTGCATTCTTCATACCGTATGGCATTACAGAACATGCAAAAGTCTTCCCTAGTGTTACAAAACATGAGATCTCCCTAGCACGTTCAGTCATAGGTACTTGCCAGTATCCCTTTAACAAATCAAACTTACTTATGTACACCTGAAAGCACTAATTTCTCCCTCCATGCAGCCAGAGTCGCGGCCAGTGAGCGACCAGGCGTACGAACACCCCACACCCACCTCCCCTTTCCCAATCCCAGTGTAAATGTTGTTGGGTAGACGTGGAACGGCCAAAGCTGGTGATGTTACAGTGTGTCATGATTGTTTTTATAGACAATCAGAACCAGCAGGGGTAAGTATATAAAGGTACTTAATGTTTATTACTGTGCTGTTATCCATAACATAGAGGAAAGGCACGAAAATGAAAGAAGACCTACAGTGTGCCTTGTGTTATTGTCTATAATACTTATGTCCTTTTTTATAATGTTACAAATAAGTATAGTGTTGTGAACAGCATCTGTTGAAATATATGATGTCTTTTCTCATACATTCTCACTCCCACCACCACCACCCATCTCTCTCGATTCCTGTCTCCACCAAACGCCTCTCTTATCCTCTCGTCCACCAGTCACACCCATTATTAACCAACGTAAACAAAGATAGTGATGAAATGATCCGTCAGGTATTGATCATATTATTACTATAATACACCTCTGTATTAAGCACCAACAAATCAATAACATACAATGCTTCGGTATACCTGCCGACTATTTCATCTTGTTGTAAGCTGTTACATGACATACTCACCGCAAGTTGGACCTTGTGATACAAGGACATACGGTTGTTTTCCTTTAACACAGGTTGTGTGTGGTTTTGGATGCCCATGAATTCATATTAACGTGGCAATTTAAGCCTTACATTATAAACACTTAAGATTTATGTTCCTGTCATTAATGGATGGACGAAACGAATCAGGGATCGGTTCTGACGAACCACAAACTCTCTGCTTTTACGAAAATATTCCGACCTCCTGTGACAACAGTGACACAATGTCATTATGTAGACGACTGACCCACATTCAGTCGTATACATTGTGACATTTTGTCACTGTTGTGACAAGAGGTCGAAATATTTTCGTTGAAGGAGAGAGTTTGTGGTTCATCAGAACCGATCCCTGATTCGTTTGGTTAATACGGTAGTGACAGGAATATAAACCTTACATGTTTATAATGTGAGGCTTAAATTGCCACGTTATTATGAATTGATGGACGTCCAAAAACACCCATAACCTGTGTTAGCAATAAACAGCAGTATGTCCCTGTAACACAAGGTCAAACTTGCAGTGCATATGTCACGTAACAGCTTACAAGTTGAAATAGTTGGCAGGTTTATCGAAGTATTGTATGTTACTGATTTGTTGGTGCTTAATACTGAGGTGTATGCTAATATTAATGTGATCAATACCTGACGGATCATTTCATCAATATCTTTATGTTGGTTAACTAAGCAAGGGCGTGGGGGACGGGAGGATAAGAGAGGCGTTTGGTTGATATAAACCCAGAGAGAAGGGTGGTGGTGGTGGTGGTGGGAATGAGAATGTGTGAGAAAAGACATCATATCTTTCAACAGATGCTGTTCATTATACTATACTTATTTGTAACATTATAGTATAGGACGTAACTATTACAGACAATAACGCATAATACAATGTAGGTCTTCTTTCATTTTCGTTCCTTTTTCATATGTTGTGGATAACAGCACAGTAATACACATTAAATACCTTTATATACTTACCCCTACTGGTTCTGATTCTCTATAAAAACAATTATGACATTGTAAGATCACCAGCTTTGGCCATTCCACATTTGTCCAACAACATTTGCCACTGGGGTTGGGGGAGGGGATGTGGGTGTGGGGTGTTTGAACAACTGGTCTCTCACTGGCCGCGACTCCGGCTACTAGGGGGGGGGGGAAATTAGTGCTTCCGAATGTACCTAGCCTTTCCAATCTTGTCTATGCAATCTTCCATGCGAGGGAGAGGGTAAGTGTCTGTTTTGGTTATCTGATTAACACGTCTGTAGTCGATGCAAAGCCGCTGTGACCCACCTGGCTTAGGGAATAGAGTGACAGGAGAACTCCACTCGCTCTGACAGGGCTCAAACATCTTGTGGTCCAACAGGTAGCCAAGCTCCTTCTGGATGAGAGGAACTTTCACTGGGTTCACACGGTAAGGAGGTAGTTTAATTGGCTTTGCGTCTCCAACATCGACATCATGCATCAACACAGTGGTTCTTCCTGGAGTGGCACGGAACACTTGCGGGTACTCCTGCAGTTATGCCGAAAACTCCTGCCTTTCCTCGGGAGCAAGATGAGAAAGCTTAGTCTGGAGATCATTCATGATATCAGGATTCTTCCCCAAACTATCACTCAGGCTCATGCTGCATGGGAGAACTTCACTTGCAGACTCGGGTGGAACAGCTACAGTGCAGACTGGGTTATTTTCGTCCCGCCTGTGATATAACTTTAGCATGTTGATGTGACAAAGTTGCTTGTTCTTTCTACGATCTGATGTGGCGATGACATAGTTGACATCACTGAGTTTCTTCTCCACGAAATAAGGACCACTAAACTTGGCTTGAAGAGGTTGCCCATGCACCGATAGCAGAATCAAAACCTGATTTCCTGGCTGAAAGTGGCGTAACCTGGACTTCATATCATACCAAGTCTTCATCTTCTCCTGAGCAGCTCCTAAATTCTCTCTTGCCAGCTGTAAAGCAGTGGACAGCCGTTCTTTGAACTTCATCACATACTCCAGCAGGTTGACGTCATCTTCCTCCGACAGCCAGCATTCCTTGAGTAGCTTAAGGGGTCCTCTTACTTCATGGCCAAACAGTAGTTCAAAGAGTGAGAATCCCAGTGATTCACTTGGAGATTCTCTTGCGGCAAATACAACGAATGGAAGACCTTTATCCCAGTCTTTCTGATGTTCCAAACAGTATTTCTTGAGCATCGATTTGAGTGTTTGATGATATCTCTCCAACGCTCCTTGGGTCTGGGGATGGTAAGCTGAAGACGTGATCTGGGTGATGCCCAACTCTTTCAGAGACTGCCTGAAAACATTTGACATGAAATTACTTCCCTGGTCTGACTGTACCTCCTTGGGCAGACCAAACTTTGTGAAGAACCCTAGTATTTCCTTAACCACATTCTTTGCTGAGATATTTCTAAGTGGAATGGCTTCAGGATAACGAGTAGCCATATCAATCAGGGTCAACACATAAGAAAATCCTGAAGAAGTCTGAGGAAGAGGGCCCACAATATCCACCAACACACGGGTGAATGTCGCCTCAAAAGGAGGAATGGGAACTAGAGGTGCAACCTTTTCGGTCTGATTACTCTTCCCCACAACTTGACAGGTGTGACAAGACTTACAATACCAGGAAACATGTCTGAAGATACCTGGCCAGTAGAAATGTTTCAAAATGCGTGCCACAGGCTTCCTCACTCCAAGGTGTTCTGCCAAACTGGAATCATGAGCCACTCTAATGATATCCTGCCTACAAACACGAGGGATGACAACTTCATGTACAACCCCCCATTCACAGTCGGCTGATGCTGTTGGGGGTCTCCACTTCCTCATAAGTACTCCTGACTTTATATAATAACAAGTAGAAGCACCAGCTGACTCTTCCTCACTGCAAGCAGAGTTAGCTAGACCTTTCAACTCAGGGTCAGCAACCTGCAACTCAATCAACCCTTGACGAGACAAATTATCAACACTACGAGGTTCTGCCTCATCTGGTGAGTGGTCCAAATTAGCAAGAAAAGTGTCAGCTAGGATAACATCATCATCATCATTATCCTCTAAGTCACCAGTAACTTTAGACTTAGCCCTAGTGACAGCACATGCAGAGAACACATCAGGGACATCACAGTCCTGGGTCGCAGTCACTGGTTCACTCGACAACTAAGGAGCTGGACACACTTTACTTCCACCAATATCATTTCCAAGTAAGAAAGTTACACCCGACATTGGGAGTGTCTCAGCCAACCCAACCATAACGGAACCATTAACAAAATCAGACTCTAAATTCACTCTGCACAGAGGGACAGAGAAGTAATTATTCCCTACACCTTGTAAGATTACAGTTTCATCAGAGGAATTAACATTAGAGCCTAGAACACTGGTCAGCATAAGGGATTGGCAAGCACCTGTATCACGATATATTTTAACTGATTTCCTGTCATTACTGTCCAGAGGACTGACAAAACCATCAGACAGGAAATTAGCACATGAACTCTTGAGAGTGTCACCCACGTTACTGCTCAAAAGAGGAGCTTCATCATGAGAATTTAATTTACCCCTCAAAGCAGGTTCAGTTAACTCAGTTAAAGAATTCTGGGAACTCTCAAGGGTGGACACTAGACCAATTGACTGAATATTTAAAGACTCCTTTTTGTTTACATCACGCTGTCTCCTGAAACATTTCTCCATAGTATGACCAAGCTTACTACAATAAGTACATTTACTTTTCTGAAATCTAGAAGTGAACCTGGTATTTACTTCCTGAGAAACATCATCTTTATTCTCTTTCCTGTTACCTGTACTCTGAGTAGAGGAAACGTACTTACTCTCAGCTTTCCTTTTTTTTTTTAGAATATCTCTTGTGAGTGAGAACATATTCATCAGCCAAAACTGCAGCATCAGACAAATTATCTATTCTTCTCTCATCAAGATATAGGCTTACATCTTTATTAATGCACCTTTTGAAGTCCTCCAGCAAAATCATCTGCTTAAATTTATCAAAATCAGAAATTACATTCTTAGAATTTAACCACTGCTCTAACAGATCTTCTTTGATTTTCGCATACTCAACATGGGATTGCTTATCTTGCTTATAAGTTGTCCTAAATTTTACTCTATAGGCTTCAGGAACAAGCTCATAGGCCTTAAGAATCAAGCTCTTAACTACATCATAATTATCTGATTGATCCTGAGGCGAAGGTGCATAAGTTACTTTAGCTTTTCCGGTGAGAACAGTTTGAAGGAGTACTGGCCAATACTTTTTGGGCCAATTAAAACCTGTAGCTACCCTCTGAAACAACTTAAAATACTTTGTTAAATCAGATTCATTAAAAGGAGGGACAAGTTTAACATTTTTAGCCACATCGAAATTATCAGAGCTAGATGATCCTGTTCCACCTTGTTTCATGCGATACCCATGATCTGCCTGAATCCTAGCAAGTTCAACTTGTGCCTGAAACTCAGCCTCCTTAGCACAAGCCTGAAACTCAGCCTCCTTAGCACAAGCCTCCTTCAGGGCTAGCTGTAACTTAGCTATTTCAATCTGCGTTTCCTCATCTGGAGGAGTTACATTAAACAAGCTTTCATTAGTCATGTCAACAATTTGATCTTTAGAATGATGAGAGCGAACAGCAATTCCCAATTGTTGAGCAACAAGCTTAAGTTCATTCTTTGTTCTGTTTTCTACATCACACACTGTTTGCACATTTGACAAAAAATCTTTGACTTCATCAAGCGTAGTAATGGTAGACATCATGAATAAACCACAGTCACAAAATATCAAGCAATATCCTTATGATAATATCCTGAATATCCTGATAAGAGGTCCCCAAATTTATGTTATGGAACAGAGAGAGATAAAGAACACTTCAAGTGAGAATACAAAAATCACTACTGTCTCTCCAATTTCCAGGTTCAAAACAAAAGAGTTAGGTAAAATTACAAGTTAAAGTTTAATGCTCAAACTAACAACTAAACATTTAGGACTCATAAGGATAATGTAATGGCAAAAAACAGGTTAAATATATGGTTAACTGCAATAGCCTCTATTAACACGAAATTAGCAAGAGTAAATTTATCTAAGTTAGCCCTGATAAAATGAGAAAACCGGATAATGCTCAGTTAATGCAAGATATATTATTACAGATACAAAATATTATCAATAATGGCTGACATCAAAAACTCCACATGAATCACAAAAACCTCACCAGGCCCACGAACTAACACCTTATGCCATACAGCACAAGAAAAAATGCAACAACTCTTATACTCAAATTACACAGCAGCCAGATGGTTGGAGACTTCCTGAGCACTCACAAAAATAATAATAACTGTACAGTGGAGGACAGAGATGTGAACAAAATGAGGAGTAGATCTAAGTGGCAATTAATGCAGAGACTGAGCTCATTATATAGGGGCCAGCAGAGCTTGATACAACTTGTAAGAAGGACGCGCAAATGAAGCCATAGGGGACAAAGAGTTGACACTCCTGCTCTGAACAACAGAAAGAACGACTTACTCTACTATAAGGGAGGAGAAGGGGGGAGTGAGGTAGAACACGGAAGCTTGGTCACTATGGAAGCCACGAGGCGAATCGTGATCAAACATGCAGCATACTGTACGTTAGAATTATACAAAGGATGATGAAATCATAGGGTATGTAACAGTATGTATTTACATACACATCCACGTACATAATTGCGTATGCATATATTTATGTTTGAATGTATGTACGTGCCTACCTATGCACCCGTATACGTACCTACGTACACAGCCATGCACGTATTTACATACGCACCTATGTATGTACTAAAGCATTCATGTACTTACCTATGTACGTACTTACGTACGCCCGCATGTACGTGCTTACGGAAGTACTGTACTGTACATACGTACGTCCTTGCGTAAGTATTCACGTACGTAAGTACGTACGTAATTACGTATGCATGTGTTTATGTATGAACGTATGTACATGCCTACGAATACACCCATGTACATACTTACGTACGTAACATGTGTACGTACTTTTGTGCACATTTATGCACGTATTTACGTACACACTTGTGTACGAACTAAAGCATTCATGTACGTACTCACTTACGCACGTATGTAAGTGCTTACGGAAGTACGTAGATATATACGTACTTACATAAGTATTCACGGACGTAAGTACGTACATATGTAAGTATTCACATACGTACTTCCCTAAGTATTCACGTACGTACGTAAATGCGTGCTTACAAGAGTTGACGTATGTACAGAAGTACGTACTTATGGAAATATTCACGTCCGTCCGTACGTACGTACGTGAACACTTATATTCTTCTTCTTCTTCTCCTTTCGGCTCTACCCTTAGGGGTCACCACAGCAGATCACCCGTCTCCATCTTACTCTGTCTTCTGCATCTTCTCTTACACCTACCACCCGCATGTCCTCCTTCACTACGTCCATAAACCTTCTCTTTGGCCTTCCTCTCTTTCTCCTGCCTGGTAACTCCATTTCCAGCATCCTCCTCCCGATTTACTCCTCATCCCGCCTCCGCACATGTCCAAACCATCTCAGTCTCGCCTCTCTAGCTTTGTCCCCAAACTGACTTACGTGTGCTGTCCCTCTAATATGTTCATTTCTAATTTTGTCCAACCTCGTCACTCCTAGTGAAAAACGCAACATTTTCAATTCTGCTACCTCCAACTGTGCCTCCTGTCTTTTTGTCAGTGGTACTGTCTCCATTCCGTACAACATGGCTGGCCTTACGACAGTCTTATAAACTTTCCCTTTCATATGTACGTAAATACCGTAGTCCGCCTTGGGATACATTTGTCCTTAAGTACGTACGTAATCACTTGCGTAAATGCATATGTACATATTTGTGTACATTATGTACTTGTTTTGTGGGGAGAGGGAGAGAGAGAAGGAGGAGGAGGGGAGTGGAATGCGGGAGGGTGTGGTCCGTTTAAATTCAGTCGCGTGATAGATCGGTGGCTGCTGCTTGGTCAAGTAAATTTTCCCCCAAAATATCCCTGCTCTCTACGGAAGAGACATGGAAGGGAGCCAAATACAGCGTTTGTGAATCGCCCTTGAGGGGTGATCGTTGACTCCCGTACGACGTCGTGCGCAGCAGCCGTTTGTGAATCCCGGGCCAGATTCCCAATACCTTTTGCTCAGAAAGTGGTATCTAGCATCTCCCACGGCCTAGTTATATTTCCTATATTGTACCCCGGAAGAAAGTAATATTTAGATAAACAACACCAAAAAGCAGTATATAAGTGATGTTAACGTGTTTGTCTCGCATTAAATGAAAGAACACCACAGTATGCTAAAGTTGAGGCTTAGCCCTACAAAAGAATGTGAAAGACACAGCCTATTGCTCAACTGTTTCAGGGTTAAAATACAGACACTCTCATAATATTTATTTTACATTCTGAATCAACAATACTGAATAAACAATGCCCCACAACATGAAAAACACAAATAATGGTAGCCTAATGTCAAAGTCATGAGTACCATGAAATAAGAACAATATAGATCTTCTATCTATCTATCTATCTATCTATAGCCCGACACCCTAATCCCGCAAAGGATGGCCGCAGACAAAACGCCTCCAAGTCGCTCTGTCACCCACCATTTGACTACCCTCCCCCCAACTCACCCCCCCCTCCCTCATATACCTCTCAACTCCATCCCTCCACCTCATCCTCGGTCTACCCCTCCCTCTCCCTCCCTCCAACTCACCCACATACACCCTCTTAGTCAGTCTTTCATTCTTCATTCTCTCCACATGTCCAAACCACCTCAGTGTATTTCTCCTAATCTTCTCAACCACATCCACATCTACCCCACAACGTTCCTTCACTTCTTCATTCGTCAACCTATCCCTCCACGTCACTCCACATGCTCCTCTCAAGTAACTCATTTCCACTGCTCTCACTCTTGACTTGTTCCCCTCTTGCAAGGTCCATGCCTCGCTTCCATACGTCAGGGTAGCGATCACAATACCATCATGCAGCGACTTCTTAACTTCCATACTCACCTCCCTATTTCTCATTACTGCTTTCAGTGTACCAACAACCTTCCTTCCCTGCTGTACCATTTCATGCACTTCATCCCCCAAATTTCCATCCTTACTCATCACACTACCCAAGTACTTGAATGCACTCACATTCTCCATATCCTCACCATCCAACCTCACTGTACATTCTGTGACTTCATTCATCTCAAACACCATAAATTTACTTTTGTTTACATTAACTTTCAGATTCCTCCTCCTACACACTGTCTCAGATTCATTCACCAAACCTTGCAACTCCCATTCATCTTCACTCAGCAATACTGTATCATCAGCAAACAGCAACACCGGAAGCTTCCAAATCTCACCCTCATTCATTAGGGCCAGCCCCACATCCACTGCCCTACCTTGCACCTCCTTTACAACCTCATCCATGTATATATTCAACAGCCATGGAGACCACACAACCCTGTTTCAGTCCCATATTGAGATCAAAGAACTCACTCAGCTCACCATCCACTCGCGCCGTAGACCTAGTTCCCTCGTACATACTCTTCACGGCACTCAACAATTTCCCCTCCACTCCATATATTCTTAATACCTTCCACATACCTTGCCTATCTTTTATGTCATAAGCTTTCTCCAAGTCCAAGAAGGCAGCATACACTTTCTTTCCCTTCTCTAGATACTTCTCCACTAAACATCTTAGAACAAATATCTGATCTACACACCACTTTTCCCCTCCTAAATCCCCCTTGTTCTTCTCCAACTAGCTCCTCCGTCATATGCCTAACCCTATCAATGAGTATTCTACCATATACTTTACCAGTCACACTAAGAAGGCAAATACCCCTATGGTTAATACATACTTCTCTCTCCCCTTTTCCTTTGTATAAAGGAACAATTATACCTGATTTCCAGTCCTCTGGAACCCTTCCCTCTTCCCAAGCCAATCTACACAACTTCCATATCCACTCCACAACAATCTCACCCCCATACCTAAGCATTTCATCACACACTTCATCACTTCCTGGGGTCTTTCCCAACTTAATCTTCTTCATCGCTTCCACTACTTCCGCCCTACTAATCTCTTCCTCCCTCCTCTCATCTCTTCTTCTCCCAGCCATTCCCCAACCACTTATACTCACACTGCTCTCACTCTCTACATTGAACAAATCCTCAAAGTGCTCCTTCCATCTCCTCAATTTCTCTTTCTTCTCCACCAACAATCTATTATTCCTATCTTTCACTCCCCTACTATTTCCCCTTTCACACAGCCTTACTTTCTTTACCTCCTTCCAAAACAATTTCTTAATCTCCCTCCATTTCATACTCAGATTCCTCCCAAACTCTTCATCCACTTTCTTCTTACTCTCCTTCACCAGTCTCTTAACCTCCCTTCTCCTGCTCACATATACCTCTCTCTTTTCTCTCTTATCTTCTCCCCTACCTGTACTTGCTAACCATTCACTATATGCCTTCTTCTTTTGTTCCACAGCTCGTTTAACCTCATCATTCCACCATGCTGTCCCTTGCACACCCTTGCATCTCCTCCTCACTTCACAAACCGCCTCACAGGCTGCGCCTATCTCTTCTGTGAATATCTTACATACATCTTCCACCCCTTCCATCTGCTCTAGCTCATACCTTCCCAGTCTTTCTCCCACTATGCTCTTATACTCTGTCATTTTCTCACTATCTTGCAAATTCTCCACTCTTCTCACAGGAGCTGTTTCCTCCTGTCTTCCATTTCGTCCCCTCAACCACTTGCTTTGCATCTCTACCTTGGCCATCACTAAGTGGTGGTCCGAGACTCCATTCCCCTACCCTCTCCACACTCTTGCATCCAACACTTGTCTTCTCATTCGCTCATCCACACACACGTAGTCTATCATTGCCTTTTGTTCAACAAGTTCACCATCCATCCTCCTCATTACTCTCCATGTATACCGGTGGATCATCTTATGACGAAAGTAGGTGTTGGCTATTGCCAACCCCTTACCAGCACAGATGTCCACCAAAGCACTACCATTCCCATCTACTTCAGCTGGCACACCCCACTGATCAACCACTCAATCCACTCGTACATTCCTAACTTTGCTATTCATGTCTCCAATCAACAGCACTCTCTTGCTCCTCTCAAACTTGTCCATACATGCTTCTACTCTCCCCCAAAACTCATCTTTCACTCTTGCCACTCGATCCTCCATTGGAGCATACACACATAGAATCGCCCACGCTTGTATACCTACTTTCATCCTCACCCATACAATCCTTGCACCCACTGTTCCATACTATTTTATATTCTCCCTCCACTTCTTGCTTATCATCAGACATGCTCCCTTTCTTGCCCTCTCATTCTCATTTACTCCTGCACATATACCTACACCATATTCCCATTCTCTCACCCTTTCACCTTCCCATTTAGTTTCAGTCAATCCACTTATATCCACTTTTGCATCCTCAAGCACCTGAACAATCTCTCTTTCACTTCATCATTCACTCCTCTCACATTCCATGTTCCCACCCTATAAAGATCTTAAAATATATTATTATCGACATTTAAATCTCTATGTGGGATGATATTTACGTGGGAAAACTAGGCCACGAGCACTGTAACCAAGATGCATCGTCAACACGAAACTACAACTTCTCAGTCCGAGCAGATTATTGCCCTTTAATTACCAAATATTCGAGCAAGACAGATATTCTGGCAGCTTAACATAAAAAAGGGAACAAATGTGGGTAGAAATAGACAGAGGCAGAACATTAAAAATTTGCCAAATGGAGCCTCTCATTGCACAACACAAGACCAAGAAAGACAAATTATTCCATGTGCCCAAGAACAACCCCTGACCACCTGAATTGCTTTCAAGAACCAAATTAATCTGCTGGTATTCAGTGAAGTTAGCAAAACTAGTGTAATTACTGGCAGAAAACTGGCCAGTTCTATGCACATGATGAAATTCCAACATATAATAAAATATGTCGGGCAGTCACATGAAAGAACTAAAGAGGAAGAGAGTGATAGTCAAAAGCAAGAGTGAAAGTGAAGCAAACTAAAGTAAAAAAGAACTGTAGTTGGAAAAATGAAGAAAAAGAGGGGGGTGAATCGTGACAAAAGCCGTGACACATACATTTCCATCCATGGTGTGATAATGACTGACATATGGGCCAAGGCCTAGCATGTCAGTGTTGGCACTTTGATCTCAACCACTTCCCATGTAGAAGTGAGATTTTTTCCTACAAAATTCCCTCACCAAAAATGTAACATCCCACATATTTTTCCCACCAAAATTTTACAACCCTTTCACGAACAATGACGCAATGCGAGTCATAACCTTTTCAGTCTGAAGAGTAACCGATGACTCAACATGACGCAAGTTCCCTATAAAAAAATTGTTGTAGAAACTTTTCCTGTGGATGGATTTGTGTCATACTTGGTTGAGTCAAAGCTGAGAATGGCCAGATCTAGGGGAAATATCTGGCAACTCCCGGGAGCTTATCGGAGGGGCAAGTGGCCTATATTTACCTCAGTGTTCTCCCGGCAGATAGCCTCGCAGGGTGTGTGTGCGCGCATGGCCAGCCATTTAACCCATTCACTGCATCAGTCTTTGTTTACATGTACAGTCATCAGCACAAATTCACTGCAAGCCTGCTTCTGTGATGTGGGTCGTTTTGTCTGGCAATGGTGTATGGGAACTAGTTGCCACACAGGCTTTTATATGCTTTAAAGATGTGTTTGTAAGAATAAATAATATAAATCACCCAGAATACAATATTCTTTATATCTGATTAGCGTAAAAATGTGCAATAGACGACATATGAATGTTGTCGAATGGTGAAACTCCTGTTCTCTCCCTCGTATCCATCCCTTGTCACTCCCCACCCTCCCCTCCTCCTTCCCTCTCCCGCTATCCTTCATCTCCACTCCTCTCTCTCTCCGCCCTGTCTACCTTATATCACCCACAACGCTAATCTACGTAATAAACCGCACTCTTCTCTATTTCTTGTCTATTCCTGTAACCTTTTTGCTCCTCAACATTCGAGAGTTTCATGCCATGCAACAGTCTCTTTCTCCCACTCGTTACTCCACACATGATGCAGCAGTTCGAAACTTTAGTGTTTCTGATACTGCTTCGTGATTCAGTGAACAGTATGAGGAAAATGGAAACATTTTCCTAGGGAAGAGAGAGGCTGAGAAGTAGGAGTGGGCACAAATGTGTTTAATTTTCCCTACTGATATAATAGGCACAGACTTCCAGGCTCACTCAAACAAATACTAGCAAGGAATACATCACAAGAACGAGACCTCAATATTCCTGTATCTCCCGGCTGTTGGTAGTGACAAAGGGTGGAGAACAGAAAGACAACTAGAAAGGAATGGGAAGAAGACGAGGAGGGTAAGAATGGGACTAGAACAGGAAGGGCTATTGATAATAAACCTTGGATATAGTTTGTAGTACCGCAAGCAACTGGGAATAAGGCAGACTGGGTTTAGAAAACAGTCAAGAGAGAATTGCGATGCGCCAATCGGGTTAGTGCCGTGGATAAATGAATGAAGGTAGAGAGGGTGGGGAGAGGAGACAGTGGAGAGGCATGAAAGAGTGTGGGGGGTAGGAGGGAGAGGAAGGGGTGGGGGGACATCAGGAGGAGTAAGGGGGAGAGATAGGATGGGAGCTTACACACTGTTATAATGAAGAATACCAGAGTATTACGCTCATACATCGTTCCATAACATTCTGTCAACTCTTGCACTTTGTTACGCTGATCAATTACGGTAAACAGAGAATTGTATTCTAGGCAGTCTCTGGTACCACTTTTGAAAAACACATCGTTAAAGCGTATAAAAGTGTACGTGGCAACTCATCCCTTTACACTGTTGCCAGACAAAACGACTCGCATCACACTAGTAGACTTGCAGCGAATTTATGCTGACGACGGTACATCCTGTGTGAGGCAGTTTTCAAATATTTAGAAAAAATATTAGAAAAAAAACATAGTATTCTCAAAAGATAGAGAAAAAATCCCGAGTTCAGTGGTATATAACACAATATAGCAAACAAACAAATTACCTCTGATACAGGTCCGTGAAGTAATAAATATTCCCTGTGTGGTGGTGCCAGGCGAACGATGTGTTATGGTTGCACTGTGTTGTCAGTGTCAATCTTACGATCAGATAAGGTGTAAATCAGCATCTAAACCATCATTGTCATCATCTAACAATGTATCACTATCATTACTACACTCATCCAGAGATTTCATCCAGTATTTGCTTGGGCTACTGCTAGCAGCGGCATGGAGAAGATTTCGTACCCTTACCTTCAGCATTTTGTAGGTAACTGAGCTGAGCTCTGCACCTCATAAAAATTCATAACCTATGTATGACAATATTCTATAGGGTGCCATGAGTTGCTAGCTGATTTATTTCTTACCATTTCTGACAGCAGAATTTTTGAAAGCAGGAAATCATATATGATACAGCCGCAGTCAGAGCCATTTGGACTCAGATATCATATATGATACAGCCGCAGTCAACGAGTTAAACCCGCATTTCCTACTACTGCACCGTCCATACATCATGTGTATTATAGTGATATTGTGCTATATGTAGTGTACTGTGCTTGTGAAGAAGGTTTATAAGTGTTTCTTATATATTTTCAGAGAAAGCCAGATTTGAACATTCCTAACCATCTTTTACCATTCCCCTGCTGTTTTACGCTATACCTGAAAATGTCTCACAAGGGCTTATCTGAGAAAGAGCACATGAAATACTTGTTAAGTGGAAGTGAGAGTGAAGAAAGCAATGAAATTGAAACAAGAAGCGAATATGTTGAGGAGGAGAGAGTGAGGAGGAAATGAGTGAGGGGTAAATCTGACCCCAAGGGAGATAAGCGCAAAGCTGTGGTCAAGGCTGCGGCAATTAGCACAACAAGTAGCACCATCACTACCATCACCCCTTTCACCATTGCCACCACTGGTGTAACTACTCCTGTCACTATTGCCATCACTCCTAGGACAATTGTCACCTCTGCCATCACTTTTGTGACAACCACCATACCTGCCATCAGTCCTATGACCCCCGACACCAATGCCATCACTGCCACCAGACCTACCACCACTGGTGTCACACCTGCCACCACTGGAACCACCGTGACCCTCAAGACTGAGCAGCATTATCGACACCTCTCTTCCACCCCCTCCCCCACCGCAAACACTGACCTCTTTCTACTCACAGTCACCCTACACTCTCACCATATTCCAACCTGCCCGCATCTCACCACCCATCCAAGACATTTCCATAATATCTTCCCATGCTAAATCAGTAAAGTCACTGTCCTCTTCAGACTTCATTACCCCTGAAAATAAGCCAGCATCAGCAGCAGCAGCACAAGCACCACAACAATCTCCTCCACAACCATCTTCACCACAACCATCACCACCACAACCATCTTCATCACAACCATCACCACAACCATCTCCATCACCATGATCACCTGAACCTTCATCCACCCAGCTATCATCAACACAGTCATCATCACCATCTCCCTCCCCACCACAAAGACAAGGGCGGCATGGGCCTAGGCGAGGTAGTGGTGGGCGGCCGAGAGGTAGTCGTCTGACTCGGGGTTGTGTGCGCCACACACGTAGACAGCAAAACATTTCCCCAGGTCAGGATGAAACCTGGAGTTCTGGGTCATTATGCTGGCCCCTTCATTGAAACTCCAGGTTTGAGAGTGGCAGCACCAGCAACACCACTCCAATACTTTCACCTTTTTTTTACCAGGAGTTGCTGACCTACCTAATGGTCGAAACCAACAACTATGCCAGGTTCCTGGGCACTGCACTAGATGTTTGGTACCCCTACAACGAAGAAATGGCCCTGTTCCTTGGATTGTACTTTCTTATGGGGATTTGTGAACTGTCAACCATAAGACACTATTGGCATTCAACAGAGGTTCACGAATACCCCATATATCGGCAAGCTATGAGTGGAAAGCACTTCAGGGCCATCCTGAAGCACTTTCATGCTTTCAATAGTCTCGCCATACCTGAGGGCAGTCAGGACCAGCTAATAAGGATTCACACAGTGATGCATTATCTCCTTCAGAGGTTCAAGGAGGTTTACAAACCAGGCGAACATCTTAGCCTGGATGAGGAATCTCTGGCTTATAAGGGGCAGCTCTCCTTCTGTGTATATAACACTATGAAGCCCCAAGTGTATGCCATAAAACTATACATCTTGGCTAAGGCAAGGAGTGGTTACATTTGGAACTCTGAAGTACAGACAGGGGAGAAGAAGTCTCTAGAGAACACAGTGTGGGGCCTCATTGAACCTTTGAAGGGCAAAGGATACAAGTTGAATATGGAGAATTGCTACAACTCTATCATTGTGCGAACGTCTCTTCACAGAGGGGGTGAATGTCTGTGACACAGTGCGACTGGCAAGGGGGGCACCGAGGGAGCTGCAGGACATTAGCAGTGCTAAATGCTTTCCTGATGATGGACAGGAAGCTAGGCACAGGAGCAATGTAATGGTGTTGCTGTGGAAGGACAAACATATTGTAAGTATGGTGTCCACCCTCCACAGCAACACCTCCATTCCTAAGCAGGTGCATGGGAAGGTCAAGGGTCTAGACGAGAGATTCCACCACGTTCCGAAAACAGTGAACAAGTCCGTCATGCTGGGGGACTATAACAGGCACATGGGGAAGATGGATAATTTCGATCAGACGATCCAGTACTACCCCCCCCCAAAGGAGGACAGTCAAGCGGACAAAGAAACTGACTTTTTATTTCATTCACATAGCCCTCTTCAATGCCTACACCCTGTACAAAAGGAACACCACCAGACCTATGACTCTCCCGGAATTCCAAGAACACATATGCCACAAGCTCCTGGCATTCCGGGGGGAGGAGTAGCCTGCATCGGGTCGTGCCCTTCACCATCCCCCTGACCTTCCCTTGCAACGATGACCACCTGTACCTGCAGCAACCACTACATCAACTGCAGCCTCTGCTCTACCTGCAACAATCGCTCCACCTCCTGCAACCATCACTCCACCTCCTGCAGTAGCTGGTCCGTCAGGAGTAACTCGGCCAGTTACTACCACGATGCTCCACCTCCTGCATTAGCTGGCCCGCCAGGAGTTACTTGGCCAGTTACTGCCACGACTGGTCCACCTCCTGCAGTAGCTGGTCCATCAGGAGTTACTCGGCCAGCTCCTCCCACTGCACCTCCAGCAGGAGTAAGGGGGTGAGGAGATGGAGGAGCACCGCCTTCCAAGCACCGTCAATATGTCGACGATAGGACACGCTTGGATGCAACACTGCACCACACCCTGGAGAGAATCCCCAACAGGAAAAGGCTATAGTGTGTGTCGTGCTACTTGAACAAGAGGAGGAGGACATCAGCTATATATGTCCCGTTTGCGATGTGCCAAGCTGCACAGGACTGTGCTTTCATCGGTATCATACTGATGAGAGCATACAACAATAAATCACATCACAAACACACACACACACACACACACACACACACACACACACACACACACACACACACACACACACACACAGACGCATGCATGCATGTACAGACACACAGACATTCAGACAGACAGACAGACAGACACTCACACACAAAAACACACACACACACACACACACACACACACACACACACACACACACACACACACAGACACTCACTCATCACAAAACACACACACACACACACAGACACTCACTCATCACAATACACACACACACACACACACACACACACACACACACACACACACTCATCACAAATACTCTCGCGCACACACACATAGGCTGTGATTGTACCTGTCCTCGTCTGTGCAACTCCATCTCAAGAAACACTACAACACTGCTAAAGGACGTGAGTAACCAGCTTATTTGTCTAGTTTTTATACCGTTATATTGTAAGGTATAAACTGTGTGTTTACTAGACATTTCTCATGGGGAAAATGTGATGCATTTCATTGCTATTCTCTCAGTCATTTTACTCGTAGAGTATAGGTCGCATAAAAAATTTGAAGGAAGATTTATCAAGCTGATGATTTCTTATGCATACTTTTGTAAAGCAAAGTAACCTATGTGTGCAAATAATTGGGGAAAAGTTATGAATGACGACCATACTCAGCCTACGGGCCGGAGCGTAGGTGCTGCCACTGTGTGCAACCAATCGTAACTTTTCAAAATTCATTTCCTCAATAACAATAAGGGTTATAACACAGTGAATCATATCATGGGCTTCCTTAACCTTTGAGCTTCAAGACTGGATAAAATTTACATTTATGTTTTTAACAGTGTCACTAGTAACATACAGAATAATAAATAAACCAGACCTTTTTAGGCAATGTTCATAGTTTTTCTCGATTTACTCAAAAACTATTGGACGTATCAGCTTGAAACTCTCTTATATGAAAGATCGTGAAATTCTGCATATAGACATGTCCTTTGCAACTGCATGTCACAGGAAAAAATTTTCACAGTGATGTTGGGAATTTATGAGAAGCTAGTTTTCACCTAAACAAGGTTTATTCTGGCTTCATTTCTGTACATTTATTCATCAGTTTTGTTTTGTTTTTTCTTATCTGATAGTAAAAACATCAACGAAGATGATGGGACGCGTTTTATAACAATATAAGCACTTTCCAAGGGTAAATTGGGTCGTAGAATTTTTTTCCTTTCCACACGAGTGGAGCCAGCCTGAGCGAGGTTTTGGTTGTGTGTGTGGAACCAAAACTCATTGAAAATGTATGGTGCCAAGTGCTGATCACTGAACCCTATAGTATGGAGAGGCTTTCTCATGGGTAGGACCGCGTAATTTATGTAGTCGCCGCCATGGCTGTGCTCATATAGCGGTAGCCATGTTACACCATGCCTGATGCCCACGTTTTTGGATTGAGCTGCTCTGTGGTTTTTGAAAGCTGATGATGATTCCGGAAAATATAGTGCCATGGTCCACTGTGCAGCTTACGGATACAAAAACGGGCACAGGAATTCATCGAAGAGAGATGGCGTTGCATTTCACAAGTAAGAAATATATATTGTTGCTAATTCTATAACATTACTGCCCTCTGGGCTGGGGCGGGAAGATTCTTCCCCAGTATCCCTGCATGATAGAGGCCACTAAAACAGGCCCATTTATCCCCAGTCGTTCTCTCCATGTCCTCTTCTCTTCTGTTCACACTCTCATGTAGATATTTCCATGTTTCTTTTGGCCTTTATGAGTCTGGACATTCGGTTTCATGACATGGATAGTGCCATAAAAGGGTAAGTTCTGCACTGCAGCAACCTACGGCGTTTTTTTTATACTCATTGGCTAAATGTACCTGATATAATTCGTTGAACTAGGCAGAAAAGAAAATCATAATCCCTATATGTTTTTTGTATATAAGTGACGAGTGTATCTTTATCAATAGCCATTGCTTAGTGGAAATGAAATATCTGAATTTGAATTTGAGTGCTGGTGTTTCAATATGGCGGCCAAAATCACACGCCCGCGGAGGAGATAGCCTCTCCATGCTACAGAACTCAGTGGTGCTGACTCATACATACCTTAAATTATTGGAAGTTTATTTACGAATGCAAAGAGAAAATTACTGATTTTGAGGTAAAATTCATACTTGTAATATTAATTAATGTTATTTGAGCAACAATCAAGTAAGCTTTATAACCCCAATACCCTGAATAGTTATTTTGTGGCACTAGCATACATGAAAAAAAGTATAATCCTCAATTGAAGTAGAATGTGAATTATATAGGTATTGTTACGAGATATTACTTCAGTTAAAACTAAATTACTTAATCCTGAGTAGTTTACACATTAACAACCCTATTTTTTCACTAATAAAATGCGAAATATTCTACCTACTGCTGCCAGTTCAAGGGAAATAATTTCTTGGTTGTCATAATCTTCGCCGTCTCCTTCACTCTGATTACCTGTACTCACCGTGGCAGTAATTTTTTTTAGCAATGCTTCAAGGGGTGTGATATTCATGCATGGAATCCCCTGAAGCGATAAATCATATCTGATCTTGAGCATTGCTTCTACTGAAGCGATTCTTCAATTTAGAGTGCACCACATTCATCCGTGAAAATATGCGCTCTACGGAGGCATTAGAAATGAGAGGGGAAAGCAAGGTTAATGCAAGAGATGAAATATTTGGGTATTTTTATTCTCCAGCATATTTTCTTTTTCTCATAAACCTTAGCCCAAAAGTTAACAAAATTTTTCAAACATGATTTGGGCCATTGATCTAGATATTCAACATTCCGCTCATTCTCCAGGTTATCCATGTCTATGAAAGTAGACTGACACTTAAGAGCAACTGGTACAATGGAATCTTTGCTTTGAGATGTAGCAATGACTGGTCGCAATTTTCTGAGCATGAAAAGTGTTTCAATGTTGCCACAGGCAAACGCAGCAGCGCTTGATTCAAGAGGTCAAGCATGAAACTTCTGGAACGTTCTTTCATGTGGCCAACTTGGTTGTTGTTTAGAAAAGAAGCATAAGCAAGCTAGTGAACTCGTGTCAAGAGTTAATGGCATTCAGAGGCACGAGATAACTATGAAAATTTAGGTTGGAAAGATTTTCTTTTGAGCACTTTGATAGAAAAGTTAGTTCAGCTACTACTTACATCAGAGTACGTTACATATCATCAAGGTCTGTGAGTTTAGTGATTTCTACATTCTGTCCCTGAAATAGCTTATTATCTCTCACAACTTCCTCAAGGTTTTTACGAAAAGAAAAAAAAAAAGGTATAATTTGTTCTGGGGATCATTGTAGGCTTGGCTAAGTTGCTTTGCTGTATGGCAGTGTTCCCTTGTCGCAGACATTTGAAAATGAAGTTTAAGATCGTCTCATTGTTCAAGAATGAATCCCTCCAAACGTGACAACCAACATGTGCTAGCCAAACAAGGGACTTCTTTTGTACAAAGTTTTCTAAAATTCTCTGCAACTCAGTGTAAAGGCGCATTCTCTTTGGGTAATTGGAAAATCATGTGTGAGTGTCTTTCAATAAGAAATCAAGAGTTCTGGGAAGTCCTTCATAAGCCTTGCTGGCTGCTACATGGTATGAGTTACATCGGGATTGTCCTTTCTTAGTAATGTTATTAACGAGTGAGAGCGTCCAACGATTGAACTAAACCCATCAGTACCAATTCCTCTCAGTTTATCAATATGTAAATTGTCTTCCTGAAATCACTCATTAACAGTCTGATACACAGTGTCTTTTAATTTATGTGAATAAGAAGGAACCAAAGACCAGGAGCCCGCAAACAATTCCTTCCAAGAAAAAAAAAAAAACAATACAAAAGTGAGCCAAATTCAAAATCTGTTCATTTCGAGATGCCTGGACACACTGCGTTTGAAACACTGGAGATCATAGGAAGTAGGAAATACAGACAGAGGGAGACAGTTCCAGAGCTGACCCGTTGCGTAAATGAAGGACTGGGAGTAACGGTTAACTCTTGCATTAGCGAGTTGGACAGAAAAGGGATGAGAGTTTATTGCTAGACGGGTGCTATGCGCCCGTCGTAGAGGTGGAGGGATGCAAGCAAACAGTTCAGAGGAGCAGTGACAATGGAAGTAGCGATAGAAAAGAGATAAAGAGGTAACAGTGCGGTGAAGACACAAAGGTTGAAGGGGGCCAGTAACAGGAGGAGAGTTAATGAGACGAAAAGCCTTTGACTCCACCCTATTGAGAACAGCTGAATGTGGGGAGCCTGCCCACACATTAGTGTTGTACTATATACAGGGGCGAATAAAACCCGTGTATAAAGTCAACAACTGGTCGTTCTATAGCCGCTGTTGTAGACGGCCATCGTTCTTCTCCTAGATCAACAGTGGTGTTCCTCAGGGCTCTGTCCTATCACCAACTCTCTTCCTTTTATTCATCAATGATCTTCTAAGCTGTACATCTAACCCTATCCACTCATACGCTGATGACTCCACCCTTCACCTTTCCATTCGGTTCCCACAACGCCCATCTCAACAGTTACTTCAACAAACAAGGGATGAGGCTATGGCACACCTAATGTCTGACTTGGCTCGTATGTCTGACTGGGGTAAAAATAGTATGGTTGTTTTTAATGCAACTAAGACTCAACTCTTACACCTATCAACCCGACAAAATCTTCCATAGGTATACCTAATAATGTTAAATAATATTCAGCTTAATCCTGCATCATCCTTGAACATGCTTGGGGTTTCATTTACTCGGGACTTATCTTGGAAAGATCATATTACATCTCTTGTAAAATCTGCTTCCAAGAGATTGGGAGTGCTAAGCTGACTCCGCTCTTTCTTTACCCCTGCACAATTGTTGACTCTATACAGGGATTTTATCCGCCCCTGTGTGGAGTACAACTCTCATGTGTGGGAAGGCTCCCCACATACAGCTCTTTTCAATAGGGTGGAGTCAAACGCTTTTCGTCTCATTAACTCTCCTCCTCTTACTGACTCCCTTCATCCTCTGTCTCTTCGCCGCACTGTTGCATCTTTATCTCTTTTCTATCGCTACTTTAATGGTCACTGCTCCTCTGAACTGTCTGCTTACATTCCTCCACCTCTATGACAGGTACGTAGCACCCATCTGGCAGCAAACTCTCATCCCTTTTCTGTCCAACTCTCTAATGCAAGAGTTAACCGTTACTCCCAGTCTTTCATTTATGCAACAGGTCAACTCTGGAACTGTCTCCCTCTGTCTGTATTTCCTGCTGCCTATGATCTCCAGTCTTTCAAACGCAGTGTGTCCAGGCATCTCAAAATGATCGAATCTTGAATTTGGCTCTCTATTGTATTTTGTTTTTCTCTTGGAGGGAACTGTTACTGCGGGTTCATAGCCTTTGGTTCCTTCTTCCTCGCATAAAAAAAATAAAAATAAAACTGTGCAGGGGGTAAAGAAGGTACGGAGTTGGCTTAGCACAACCAATCCCTTGGAAGCAGATTTTACGAGAGTTGTAATATGATCTTTCAAAGATAAACCCCAAGCGAATGAAACCCCAAGCATGTTCAAGGATGATGCAGGCTTGAGTTGGATATTATTAAACATTAGTGGGTACTCCTGTGGAAGATTTTGTCAGGTTGATAGGTGTAAAAACTGAGACTAAGATGCATTAAAAACAACAGGATTATTTTTACCCCAGTCAGAGATACAAGCCAAGTCAGGCGTTAGGTGTGCCATAGCCTCATCCCTTGTTTGATGAAGTAACTGCTGAGATGGACGTTACGGGAACCGAATGGAAAGGTGAAGGGTGGAATCACCAGCGTATGAGTGGATAGGGTTAGATGTACAGCTTAGAAGATCATTCATGAATAAAAGGAAGCGAGTTGGTGATAGGACAGAACCCTGAGGAACACCACTGTTGATAGATCTAGGAGAAGAACGATGGCCGTCTACAACAGCGGCTATAGGACGACCAGAAAGGAAGCTGTAAATGAAGGCACAGGTAGAAGGATAGAAACCGTAAGAGGGCAGTTTGGAAATTGAAGATTTATGCCAGACTCGATCGAAAGCCTTTGAGATGTCAAGTACGATGGCAAAGTATTCGCCAAAGTCCCGAGAGGAGGATGACAGGAGTCAGAGAGGTAGGCGAGAAGATCGCCAGTGGAGCATCCCTGACGGAACCCATACTGACGATCAGAAAGGAGGTTGTGATAGGAAAGATGCCTTAAAATTTTTGTGTTAAGAAAAGGCTAGAAAACTTTTGAGACACAGAATGTTAAAGCAATAGGAAGATAGTTAGAGGGGTGGGAATGGTCACCCTACTTTTGGACTGGCTGAATGAGAGCACTCTTCCAGGAAGAAAGAAAGGTACAAGCTGAAAGACAAAGGCGAAAGAGTTTATCTTGGCAGGGTGTAAGCACGGAAGAACAGTTCTTGAGGACAACAGGAGAGGCTCTGTCAGGCCCATATACCTTGTTAGTATTGAGGCCAATGATGGCAGAAAATACATCAGCTGAAGAAATTTTAATGTCAGCCATGAGGAAGTCAGAAGGAGGAAGTGATGGAGGAACAGCACCGGAATCATCTAAGGTGAAATTGGAGGAGAAAGTCTGAGCAAAAAGATCTGCTTTATCAGTAGAAGATATTGCTACAGAGCCATCAGAGTAGAAAAGAGGAGGGAAGGATGATGAGGTAAAGTTGTTAGAAAGGTTTTTGCCAAGGTGCCAGAAGGAGCGGGAAGAATTCGAGTTGGAGAGTTGAGAGCATTTAGTATGGATGAAATTATTTTTAGCAGAGAGAAGAGCAGACTTAGCATGATTCTGGGCAGAAACATAAAAAGGATGTGATTCAGGGGTGGGTTGGCTCTGGTACCTTTTATAGGCCCTCTCCTTGTTGCAGACAACATTAGAACAAACGTGATTAAATCAAGGCTTTCTTGCATTAGTCCAAGGATATGAGAAAGGATTGTATGCTTCCATGCCCGAGAGAATACCCTCCATAATGCGCACGGCATACCCAGATGCTTCCCCGCCACAGAAGCAATAATCATTCCAGGGAAAATCAAGGAAATACTCTCTGGGGGCCTCCCAATCCGCAGCTACAAAGTGCCACAGTCTACGTTTCTTTGGAGGGTCCTCAGGCTGTACCGGAGTGATAGGATAGGTTAAGGTAACAAGGTTGTGACCAGAGGAGCCCAATGGAGAGGAAAGATTAACAGCGTAAGCAGAAGGATTAGTTGTAAGGAAGAGGTCAAATATGTTGGAGCTCTCTCCATGGCAGTTAGGGATACGAGTAGGGTGCTGTACAAGCTCCTCTAGGTCATTAAGGATAGAAAAGATGAAGGCTTGTTCACCAGGTGGATCAGTGAAAGGAGAGGGGAGCCAAAGGTGGTGCTGAACATTGAAATCTCCTAGAATGGAGATTTCAGAGAAAGGAGAAATGGATAGAATGTGTCCCATTGTAGAAGTAAGACAGTCAAAGAATTTTTGATAGTCAGTAGAATTAAGGGATAATTAAGCAGCGCAGATATATTTAGTCAGAGAATGATATGAGAGCCGAAGCCAGAGGGTACAGAATTCAAAAGAATCAAGTTCAGGAACATGAGAGCAAGATAAGTCGTTGCGTACGTCTACAAAACAGTCACCTTTGGCTTTGAAATGAGTGTAGAGAAAGTAGGATGAAACAGAAAAGGGTTTGCTGTCAGTTGCCTCAGACAGCTGAGTCTCGGTAAGGAAGAGGAGGTGAGGTATTGAGGAGAGGTGATATTCAACAGAGAGAAAGTTAAAGGAAAGGCCACAAATGTTGCAGAAATGAAGAAGATGCATGTCAGACAGTGTTTCCAAGCAGCTCTTAGAGTCGTTACCGGGAGAGGGGAAGATGGTGGGGGCATTTATGGTCCCCCCTCCCGGGGACTCTGAGGCATCAGTAGCATGCGCCATTTTTAATTTTGCAAGTTTTGAAAAGGAAGTGTAGTGTGTACTGTGCATGTAGTTTGGTGTTGACAGTTAGAGAATCATATATTAGAGAGCATGCTGGCCTACTCTCTGTGTTCCTGAGACACTGAAAAAGTTCAGCAAAGGGGGCTAGTCACGAGGGCTAATGAAACGGGAGCTCCAGCTCTCCCTGTCATCAGCTTTCCACCCAGCTTGGGATTACTGCCCTGCTCGACTGGTGCTACATTCTGCAGTAGCATCTTTTAACCCGCCCCGTCCCGGCCACTTTTCGACCACTGGTACCCCCCAATCCCGGGCATTTTTCGACCCTTTTTTTTTTTTTGCTTAAACTTTCGCTTTTGGTCAGAAACAATGGCCGGTGGCAAAGAAAGTGGTCCCCGGGGTCCCTAATTAGCTTAACCAGGTATGCCTTGGTCCCACCTGGCCCCGTGTTCTCCCTAGGCGGTGTGAGCATCAAACGTTTTCTATGGTATTATAAGTTTGGGAAACCAATGAAAGTAAGTAGAAATGAATTTATTACAAACATAAAAACATGTGATAAAAGAGTATATTGGATTTTATACAAAAATAGAGCAGAAATAAGCATTGTACCATCGTGAGAAACGAGCAAAATCGGCCAACTTGGTCACGATGAATCGCTAACATTCTAAAATCATGATACATATAATTTTTTTTACTTACATAATACTTCTACAATAACATTATACCATTTTACATTTTATTGAACTGTTTTTACGTATTCACAGGCCTTTTGATAACATTTAGCGTAATGTTAGGGCTTATTTACGTAGTGAGTGAACTCGCTGTGACTGTTGTTTCAACTCGTATTGTGCTTTTTCTACTTACATAATGCTTTTCTAATATTATTATACACTTTTCAACTTTATAGAACTGTTTTGAGATTATTTCAGGCCTTACGTAAATATATAGCGTAATAATAGCGCATAGTAACACACACGGTGAAGTCGCTATGACAATTAATTCAACTTACAACCTATTTTTGTACTTATATAATAATTCTACACTAACATTGCACATGTAAACACTTGATATAATTGATATCACATCATTTCTGAACGTACGATGGAACTTAGCGTCATATTTGCGCGTACTTACACAGGGAGTGTTATCGCGATATCATTTGTTTCATCTTACACTAGTAATCAACTTATAAAATACCTTACTACTAACATTACAACATCTTCCACTGTATATAATTCCTATCACATACTTACTGACCAGAATGTGGGTGTACTCGTGACATCAATTATGACAACTTACAGTAATGTTCAACTTATACGTTTTATTCATGCTAACATTACACCCGTTTCCACTTTATTTCCTTGTTATCACATATTTACTGACCAGATTTACACAGTGGGTGTAGTTTTGATAACAATTCTTTCCACTTACACTAATTCTCATCTTATACATTACTTTTCTGAAAAAATAACACCCGTTTCAACTTTATATTTGACTTAGCACCTACTGACTGGCCTTACCATTATCATGAGCGTCATTTCGCCTTCCCACACAGTTTCAGAAGTGTAGGAAATTATGATATTCCTTGAAACAAGACTGAAGGCACAACGCAACATTGCACTCGACACACTCGTATCTTGTGTCTTTTCTCTGCGTGGATGGTCTGACTGTCGAGTGCTTACATACATGGCAGCGACGCTGGGGTTTACGACGGTTTGGTTCGGAAGGGATTGCGCTGGGGTAGTGGCGGCCTGCAAGACGTAGGGGAGTCTGAGCAGCACGGGGGGCGCGGGGGCGGTGTGGGGGTTTTTCCTGGGCATGCTTGGCGATTATTTCACGTGCCAGCTCCCTCACAAACCCCTCAAAGGTCTCGGATACTCCGATGGTCATTGCGTGCAGGTAGTGGGCGTTCAGGACCGTGATGTCGAGCAAGTGGAAAAAGAGTTTCTTGTACCACTTCATCGTGGTCCTGGCACAGTCAACACTTGAAATCATCGAGTCTGACTGATCAACTTGCCTCATGTTCAGATTATAGGCAAGTACAGACTCTGGTTTCCATACGTTGCGCCTCCTCTCACTACGGTGATCCACGGAGTCTGTGCGGTGCATCAGGGGGCTGTGAACAGTTGATAGGAGGCAAACTTCCCTGTTGTGGTTCCACAGGGTTGCAAGGATGTTATTGGCCTGGAAGAAAACCACCTCATTCTTGTCAAGTTTCCTCCCTATCTTGACCATATGGCGACGGTTTCTCTTGACTGTACCACAGACTCCGGTGTCGTGTTGGTGGAGGAACCTAGCGAGAAGAGGGCTAGTGTACCAGTTGTCCAGGTACAACACATGACCACGATGAAGGTACTCTTCTATCATTGTCTTCACCACGGCCCCAGAGAGTCCTATACTCCGATCATCTATTATATCTGTCTGTGCGCCCGTGTACAAGACTATGTCTTGCACATAACCAGTCTTACAGTCACACATAACGAAGATCTTGAACCCGAAACGGTGTCTCTTGCTGGGTATGTACTGCCTAAAGGAAATATTGCCTCTCCACAACACAGGACTCTCGTCTATGACGAGGTCTCTGTAGGGATAAAATGAGGAGCGGAACATTTCCCGTAAATGATCAAATACCAGCCTAATTCTCCTCATTTTATCGGTGTTATTTGCATTGGCTGGATCATCTGCATCAAAAAAGTGGAGGCGGCCGAGAATAAACTGAAATCTATTACGACCCATCACCTTTCCAAAGAAAGGTGTTAGGATGATTGGGTCCGTTGTCCAGTAGGCAGGAATTTGATTTTTCCTCACCACACCCATCAAGATTACCAGGGCAAAAAATAGGAACATCTCTGATATAGTCACGGGATAGTCATACTGTTCTGCATGCTTGCTTGTGGTTCCTAAGCGTTCACTTTCAAGGCGCTGGGATTGTGAAAATATATTTGTCTGTTCTACTATGCGCCCAACAAACGCCTCACCAAAAAACAAGTTGAAAAAATCTAACCATGATGACCCAGCATTTACACCTGGAGCCGTGCAACCTGACCGCCACTCGTCAGTGAACTGGTGAATGATGGGAGTAAAATTACTCCCATCCTCCCAGTTCCACGTGACACCACCGTCTCCAGCCACGTCACCATCGTCCCCTTCGTCAGGGTGGGAAGGTGAGGGTGGTGGGGGAGGTTGGGGAGGTGGAGAGCGGCGCCTCTCATCACTCGCACTTCTCTTCCCTCTCCCTTTTCCTTTACCCTTTCCCTTCCCTTTCTTTCCTTTCCCCACATCCTGGGGCTGTGGGGAGGAAGTTTGTGAATATTCAGGGGCAAAAGAAGTGCTGGGGAGTGACTCAACCTCCTCTCCCCTAGGCCTACGAGCACCACGTGCTTGTGCTGCCTCCCTCACACCACTGGCCCCTTCACCCAGCACTACCCCCACACCACTCTCACTTTCACCCCGCGCTGCCGCCACAACACTTTCCCTTTCTCCCAGCAATCCCACCGCACCACTTGCTACTTCCCCAGACAAAGTACTTTGACCATACCTTAGGTGTCGTCTCGCCCCACCTTCTGATCCACGTGGTGATATTTTCTCCTTTCCCAACCACGCGGCGATATCACGTCCTAGGCCTCCGTCATCCTCATCGTCCTCATCCTCGTCCTGATCAGAATCGTGATGGAGAGATAGCTGTGCACGTGGTTGGGGAGCAGGCTGGCCTTCCCTTGCCTTACGGTATGTCACATACCGCGTTTTTCAGAGCGAAGGGACCTCCTCATCACTGCTACTTATTTCTTCCTCTGGCTGGACGTAATCGCGATCCACCACATCATCATCAAGTGGAGAATCACTGTCTCCAGTGAAGGCTTCCAGGACGGATGCGATTTGCTCGTCTGAGAGACCTTTCCGCGCCATGTCTGACCTGGGTCACTGCTGGCAGGTGAGTGACCGAGACAAGGGCAAGCGCGGGTCATGCGGGGTCTAGGACGCTGCCCGCCTGGCGGCAGGTAGGGGAGGCTTGGGTACCCGGGCGAAACGAAAATCTCCCGCGAATTTTGAAAATTGTGGAAATTATGAACCTTGCAATTGCAGGACGTTGAAGTACGTCCTCGGGATTAGCTGTGACAAAACGTGAGGACGTGGAAGTACGTCCTCGGGACGGCGCGAGTTAAGGGGCACAAGCCTCTATAGAGTATCAACTATTGCAATCTTTCCAGTACTGAAAAAAAAAAAAAAAAAAAAGAATGCTTAAACCTAATCATGAAACTTTTGCCTCAATTGTGCTCCCATCAACAAATGAGACTGAAATGCTGATCCTTAATTTCATTTCCTCATTTTTTTCTGAAACTTTGTGCAAGTACATGTTTCTGTAGGCGAGAGCATTTAGAACTGTTAATTTTTAAATTTTTGTAGAGTATTTGACGTCTTATCTAACTGTGGAATCAGTTCACCTATATGATCTACAGATAAATTAGATGTATGTTCTGTTATGAAAACTGTCAATTTTAATTTCACTGTTTTTGTTGGATCATTGAAAATGGGTTGCAGACTGTCTTTAACGGATGCCTATGCTTTACTCCCCGATTACTTCATATTTTCCAAGTGTTTTTTCCCTGAAGCATGGCCGACAATAGATTTCGTATGGGTTTGGATACCAGTCCCACAAATCTTGCATCTAGCCTTGGTACCGTCCCCAACATATGCTTTTAACCATCCTATAAATGAATAATTTACTGTCAAAGGTTTTCCATCATATCCATTCGCTTGAATACACAAATAACACATATCATTCTGGCAAGTAGATTACCGACAATTACCCTTTACCGTATATAATTCCTTTTAAAATCATGCAATCTTATCATTGCTCTATATAAGGGTTGCCATATCTGAACATTCAGAAAAAAGGTCGTTCCGATGACATCCTGACCCTCGGCCGACACACACTCTGTCGCTATACTACCATTAAGATGCCATGATGATTAACTTTGCGTATTTGCATAACATCATGTCACCTTTGTTGTGAAGTGGTTAGTGCGCCTAATTACAAATCAGCGGGCCTTTGGGTTCTAAACCCTGGTTGTTTACACCCTCTATATGGGTTCGTCGATAAAAAAAAGGGTACCTGGTAAAGCCTGCAGATGGTAAACTGCGATATCATAGTTGGCCATGTGAAAATGGTGGATTCATATCCACCACAGGCTCAAAAAGCCATTAGGGTGGAGGTGAGCCCATGGCAATGCACGACAATGAGCATGGACTCCCTACTTTATCTTTTACATTCCGAACAAAAATTTCGAGACATGTCCGGGGAAATATGGACGTATGGCAACTCTAACTGTTTAAATAAATTATGTACATGCAGACATAATCAACTGCAAAATATTGAACTTCATTCATACCTTTGAATCTTGGATCATTCTCCCATGCAGGCCGATATCTTTGAATGTATTTCTTGTCACTCATACCAACACGTACAGTCTCTGAAGGCAGCCTGAGACTGCTGAGTCAGTGAATGCATGGGACTCAGTGGGAGACAGGAAAATGAATGGGAGTAACTGGACTACAATGAGACGCGTACATGGCGTCACGGAATTTTAGATGTGCATGTGCTCCCTAAAAGGTCTTTTAACCAGCTGACTTCCTTTTTGACATGCAGTTTATCCCCACTATTATAATATTTGCTTTATACGTATTTTTGCTCCAAATACTGTACATTCAATAACATACATGTTATGAAAGTTATTGATCTGTGGGTTATTTTCCCACAAAAGTGGTGTCATGAGTTGAATGGAGGGCAGCAGGAATTAAATCCGTTGGAATAACTAGTTGTCTAAACTCGTGATGAGGCACAGTGCTACCTGTATACACCGACCTACCGCCTTTTGGTGCAGTAAGTTATTCAAGGGGAAGAACTCAGACACGGGAACTGGTAACTATGGCAAGGAAGAATCACTGCCAATCTCAAGGAGGTATATGACCTGAAATGATAGAGGGTCAACTCTGTGCCACTCTCGGAGAACACTGTAATCGAGCGCCAAACTAAAATCACAACTTGTTGAAACTGCAGCTACATGACGAGACAGAGCATCTGCTACAACGTTTGACTTTCCCGGAAGGTATTCAAACGTTGGGTTGTAATCATTAACCCTTCATTAGTCCTGTGGGGTGTTCAATCGTGGTTAGTCCGGTGGGGTGTTACAACACCCCAATAAAAAAATACTCGTACATGTAGTGTTACTAACATGTAAAATATATTTACACTGCCGCTTCAGCATATCTCTGTCATCACTAATGAAAAGATTGAATGCCTTGTAGGAGGTGTCTATTAATTTATAATAATAAATTACAGTAAATTATAATATCAGTAAAAAATAACAAATGGACTCATATCTCATTTGTCAAGTAAACACGCACAGGAAAATACATTTTGTGATTTTTAAAATCAGTATATTGATAAACAATATGCAAAAATAAAATTTAAAAAAATCTATATCACAATATGATCTAATTGGTTAGTTTGATAGGGTGATTGAACACCCTGGGGGGGGGGGAGTGCCCCTCTCTCTCACTACAGCAGAGGCAGGACTAAACCAATCCACATGCTCACTTCCCTCACTGAATCAGGAGAGTACTGGAACGGAGAGAAATATTCGAATTACCTGCTAGGAAATATGAGCTTTTAAAAAAATTTGGAGTGCCAAAACACCCCACCTGACTAACGGAGGGTTAACAATAACTGATCAATGCACAAGACATTCAGTACGATAACATCCTCAAAACAGATCACAAGGAGTGAGGTGGTCTGTCTGGATATTAATAGATTAACCGTAGATGATGTTGCAGAAATGTTTTAGAGACCAGACAACGGTGAATGCTTCCCAGTAAGTTACACTGTAATACTTCTCTTCCGAATTTAGTACTCGGCTCGCATAAGCAATGACACTTTTCCTGCCTTCAAGGTCAACTTGTGTGAGAATCGCACTGGGGTCCGCTCTGGAAGCATCTGTGCCTAGTAAGAACAGTTTAAAAGAGTCTGCAAATGTCGAGACCGGAGCTAGTGCAAGAGCAGTTCTCAGGGTGTTAAACACATTAGCCTGTTCGTCTGACCATATGAAAGGCTCGTCCATTTTCAACAGTTTAGTCAATGGCATAGCTATTTGGGCGTACCTGTTGAGGAAACTACACACTGCATCAGTGTTGATAAAGGTAAGAAAGCTGTTCAAAGCAGTTACCTTTTTGTCCAACGTGTGTATGCTGGAAGCATGGACGATATGTCCGAGTAACTTTAGCTTCTTACGTATGAAATGGCACTTTCACAGTTTGATCTTATTTGTAACAAATAATTTGTTATAAATTAGACATTGTAATAATTTTTACCTAGTGATCTAACTGATCAGTAAGCACAGGAATTAGGAATCTGTCTAGAACAACTAAGGCATTTACGTTGCGATAGTCTATGCCAGAGCATAACTCACCATCCATCTTTGGGACTAAGAATAAAAGACTGTTCCATTGACTGTCAGAATCTTCAGTCACGTTGGAGTCCAACTTCTCCTTAATAAGATGATCAGCTTCCATATGCTGACAATGAGGTATGAGATATGTAGGGTCATAAAAGAGTTGATCACCAGGCTGCAGTGTAATGGTGTGCTTTACCAAGCTAGTTTTGCTCATATTCTCAACGAGCAGAGCTACAACCCAGCTGAAGCAATGCAGATCAAGTATATAACTGACTTCTGTACTCAGGATAATCACCCCGTTTCACAAGAGACTCAGGATTAGTTGGGGTTGTATTTTCAGTAGTGTGAAAAACTGAACACACATCTGTGACAGAGAACAGGAAAGCTTGTAAACATATACAGCCGCTGGGTACACAAAAAAATCGCCAATCTGTGTCCTAGTACGCAGCCTACGTGATGCATTGGTAACGTTGGCTAAATACAAATAACATCAGTCCTCGTGTAACACCGAGCACTTTGCAAACTCGTAACTCAAGCCCTTAACACGACAGGTCTCAGGCTGCGAAATAGCAGTAACACCGCAAGGCGACCCACCAATGCTCAGAGCAACCTTGTTCTATACATTAGGGGGTTTTACCACCACTCATTGGTTGTTGAAGACCACATGAGGTCTTCTTAACGCAATCAGGTAAGCAATGACGAGTGCGGCGACGCCTCAGTGCTACAGGATGGCTCACCGGGATAATAAATTTCATAATCAGGACGAAAACCTTTTTTTTTTTTTTTTTTAATAGATAATGAATGGAGGAAGGAAAAACAAAGGGAAAAAAATAAGTCCATGTGCCTAAAGGCATCCCCCATTCATAAAATATTTATAACAACTGGATTTGAATTGAAGTGGATTATATGTTTGTGGGAAACAACTACCAGGAAGTGAATTCCAGAGAGTAGTAGTTCTGGGGATAAATGAATTTTGATAAGCAGAGGTTCTGCATTGCGGGGGAGAATTCATGGGTGCGGGGGAGAATTCATGGGTGCTCCCAGCTGCCCGCGTATTTCGGGAGAAAATGTGAAGGGGAGGAACAATTGAAGCCAGTTCGTCTGAACACTTACGGTAAAAATATCTATAAAATAATGCTAAAGGAGTAACATCTCTATGTACTGATAATGGAGGAAGGTCTTGCCTGATGGCAGGATTATTGATTAATCTAATGGCTTTATTTTGAATTTTGTTCAACTGCCTCAATGCAACCGCTCCACAACCACCCCACAGTGGTGAACAGTATTCGATCTGAGAACGCACATGACTTTTGTATATTGTGGCCATCTGCTCGTCAGTGAAGAACTCACGAACGCTGTACATAAGACCCAATTTTTTGGAAGCATTTTTAGCAAGGGATTTAACATAAGCTGTCTAGCTTAGGTTGGGGTTTAGAGTAACACCTAGGATATCAACTGTAGTGGATATGGGAATACTGACATCATTTAACCCGTCACGTCCCGAGCCTTTCCGCACCTATGAAATCCCCCAGTCCCGAGCCTTTTTGGAAAATTTTTTTTTCTTATAAAACTTCCGCTTAGGTCGAGAAACGATGGAAAATCTTGAAGAAAGTGGTCTCTGCGGTCTATAAGTGGTCTATACAGGTGCGGTTTCCCCCCGCAGGTATCGTATTCTGTAATGGGCTGGATATGCATTAACGTTTTCTATGGTAAGGAATAATGGGACAAACAACACACAACACCTCTACATTTATTGAATTTGAACTAATAAACAATAACAGTAACAAGATAATGGATTTCAGACACATATATAGGAAAAATAAGCATTGTACCATCGCGCGAGCATAGCGAGTTAGGTCCGAGTCGTATCATGCTATATGCTAATTTTCTGTTATGAGTCTACCGATCATTTTTTCTACTTGTATACTTCTGTTTCAATGACATTTTACCAATTACAACTGTTTGTAAGTGATTTCAGATGTTTTCATTCATTATGATGACATGCAGCATAAGTTTAGCGCACATCAGCTTAGTAAGCGCACTCGCTATGACTCGTATTTCAACATACCAAATTGTTTTATCACTTTCCAATTATTTTCCCATTTACATAGAACCTTTCCCCCACCACTGTGAAGGTTTTCAATTATTTTCATTCATTACGAGGGCATTTAGCGATATGCTAGCGTCTATTCACGTAGCAACCACGATCTCAAACACTCGTGTTTCATCATCTACTTTATTTATTCACTCCAATTATATTTTCCCACTTACATTACACACGTTTACACCCCTAGAATGCACTGTACATACTTACTGCCATTATTTATTCAAGTGAGCATGAGAATATCGCCTGAAAATACCCTCGCAAGGAATGTTACGTCATACATAATACTCACACACTTATATACTAATTCACTCACACACTTATATACTAATTATTCACTTTATCACTTGCTGACTTTTATTTTGACTAATACGTGCCTTATTCATTCGACTAAGCGTCAGGAAATCTTATCTTTATAGACACGCTATGAATATTTGACTTAGAATATACATCATCATATACAATAATTTGAACTTATATTATACCCGTAAGAATGTCAGATAATAGAAAATATATAATAAGGGGCCGTATTTATTGCACTGAGCGACAGAATATCGCATCAAACAACCCTCTCTATGTAAGTTTCAACTTAAGGCAGATTTTTATACTTACACCCAATGTTTTCACTTATGTTCTACCCGTAGGCACTTTATACTAATATTTGGCGATCCACATGACTGATATTTTCACAGAGCGTCTGTCTGTCGCATTTACATCATAATTTCAGCGTCCTTTCGCATTCACACCATGCTAAAATTGCAGCAACGTGTGATATTCACTAAAACATGGGTGAATACACAGACCCACGTCACACTGCACGCACTCATAGCGGGTGTCCTTCCTCTGTGTCATGAGTCTCACCTGGGAATGACTGCACACGTGACACCTGCGCTGGGGCCTAGGCCTGTTGGGCTGGGGAGGGATAGGAGTGGGGAAATGGCGGGCGGATATTCTCCGGGGAGTGTGGGTAATATGGGCAGTGCGGGGGCGCTGTTGGGGCCTTTCAACAGCATACTTAGCAAAGATTTCTCGTGTGAGCACCCTCACAAACCCTTCAAAGGTTTCCTGAACTCCTGTGGTCATGGCGTGAAGGTGGTGGCAATTCAGAGCAGTGATATCAAGCAAGTGAAAGAACAGTTTTTTATACCACTTCATCGTGGTCCTGGCACACTCTACCGTCGATATCATGGAGTCTGACTGGTCCACGAGGCGCATGTTTATATTATAGTCCATGACACATTCAGGTTTCCAAACACGACGCCTGCTCTCGCTATGGTAATCAACAGAATCAGTACGGTGCATCAAGGGGCGGTGAACCGTGGACAAGAGGCTTACTTCTCTGTTGTGGTTCCACATTGTTGCAAGGATGTTGTTTGCTTTGAAGAAGACAACCTCACTCCTTGCAAGTTTCCGCCCTACCTTGACCATGTGACGCCGGTTCACCTTTACGGTTCCACAGACTCTCGTTTCATGTCTGTGAAGATAACGAGCGAGAAGAGGGCTAGTGTACCAGTTGTCGAGATAGAGAACGTGACCACGATGAAGGTAGTCTTGTATCATCGTCTTTGCCACTGCTCCCGAAAGTCCTATACTTCGATCTTCTATTATGTCTGTCTGTGCACCGGTGTACAAGACTATGTCTTGCACGTATCCAGTCCTACAGTCACACATAACAAAGATCTTGAACCCAAAACGGTGCCTTTTGCTGGGTATATACTGTCTGAATGAAATATTGCCTCTCCACAACACGAGACTCTCGTCTATGACGAGATCTCTATAGGGATAGAATGAGGATCGAAAGGTTTGCCTGAAATGATCAAAGACCAGCCTAATTCGCCTCATTTTGTCAGTGTTGTTTGCATTTGCAGGGTCATTAGCATCATAAAAATGGAGGCGACTTAGAATTTGTTGAAACCGATTACGGCTCATCACTTGACCAAATATGGGGGTAAACATAACAGGGTCCCTAGTCCAGTAAGCAGGAATTCTATTCTTTCCTATAATACCCATCAAAAGGACCAGGGCAAAAAATAAGAACATTTTTGGAATGGAGACAGGGTAATCATAAATCATTGAATGCCTACTCCTTGTTCCCAATCTTTCACTTTCTAGCTGCTGGCCGCTTGCAAACAGGTTTGTTTGAAACACGATCTGATCTACGAAGGCCTCACTGAAAAACAGGTGGAAAAAATCCAACCTGCTTGAATTACAGTGAATACCTGGTGCAATGCAGCCAGATTGCCCCTGCTCAGTGAAGGGGTGAATGAGGGGAGAAAAATCGCTCCCATCCTCCCAATCCCACGACACAAATCCCTCGTCCCCATCAGCCCCATCACCGCCTTCGTCTGGGTGGGGAGGAGATCCTGGTTGGGGAGGTTGGGGAGAAGGAGTATGGAGGGCTTCCCCACTGTCACTCCTCTTCCCTCTGCCTTTACCCTTTCCCTTTCCCTTACCCTTACGGCCTTGAGGAACATTAGGGGGCTGTGGGGATGAAATAGTTGAATATTGGGGAGCAGAAGACGTGCTGGGGAGTGGTTCCTCCCCACCTTCCCCCTCCATTACCACACCACGTGCTCTCTCACGCAACCTTGCTCGACCACGTGTTAGGGGATATTGGGGAGCATAAGACGTGCTTTGGAGTGGTTCCTCCCCACCTTCCCCCTCCCTCACAACCCCACGTGATAATGAACGCACCCGCACTGGCCCACGTGATCCACTCTGCCGCGTCACACTGCGTAGGGAGAGCAATGACTCACCCACCTCACTCTCACTTTCCCTAATCCCAGGAATGTCCATTTCACTCCCCACTCCCTCCACTTCACTTCCTACTGCCCCAAACAGAATGCTAGGCCCATACCTGCTTAGACGACGTGGTGTGCACTCTGGGCCATGATGGGTAATCACCTCCCGCCCATACCACGTGGCAGCACATCCCACGTCTCCGTCCTCGTCCTCGTCCTCGTCCTCGACCTTGAATTCTGCTTCCAAGGCACGCTGGGGATAGGGATATGACATACCACGTGCCTTCTTTGCCTCCTGCCCCTCTCTAGCAGCACGGTAAGTCACGTACTGCCGCTTCCTTGGTGACGGAACTTCCTCGTCACTGCTGGTGGTTTCTTCCTCCTCTGGCTGCACATAATCCTTGTCCATCTCCTCGTCATCCAGTGGGGAATCACTGTTGCCGGTAAAGGTGTCCAGGGCGACTTGAATTTCGCTCTCTGAGAGACCTCTCTTAGCCATGTCTGAGCAGGACCGTGGCTACCAGGTGAGTGGACGAGTGGTGGGCTAGCGCGGGTCGCGCAGGGTCGCCGAGTGTCCCCGCCTGGTGGCAGGTAGGGGAAGGTCAGGCGAGGGTACGTACCGCAACACAAGCGCAAAATTTGAAAATTGTCGAAATTATGCACATTGCAATTGCACGACGTACTGGTACGTCGCCGGGACTGGCAAATTCAAATCGTGGTGACGTACCCATACGTCGTCGGGACGGGGCGGGTTAAAATTATGTGAGATTCTGAGGGATTCTTTCTGTTGGAGAAATTAATGTTTTTAGTTTTCTGAGCATTAAATGAGACCAGATTTGTTTGTCCCCATTGATTAATTTTAGAAAGGTCCTGGTTCAGAGAAATTGCTTTGTTTATTTGGGAATTTATAATGTCAAATTGTGTAAAGGAGGTACTAAATGTGAAAGAACTCTGAAGGGTAGAGTCATCAGCATAACAGTGTAGAGGGTTGTGACTGACAGATAGGAGGTCATTTATATGAATGAGAAAGAGGGTTGGCCCCAAAACTGATCCCTGAGATACACCAGCATTTATGGAATGAAACTGAGAATAAATCCCATCTACCATGACCCATATTTTTCTATTATGAAGGTAAGAAGAAATTAGAGGAACAAGTGATGCAAGGCCATAGTATGACATCTTAGACAATAAGGCCCGGTGCCATACTCTGTCAAATGCTTTTGATATATCTATTTCTATTGTGTGTGTTTCACTGTGTTGGTCTATTGTTTTGTTAATTTGATGGGTAAGAATGCAAAAAATGTCTATAGTTGAACGTTCTTGTCTAAATCCATACTGACGATCATTAATTAATTTATTGATTTCTAGATGTTTGATTATGTGTTTGTTACATAGCGCCTCAAAAACTTTACCGAGAATGGAAGTTATTGCAATTGGTCTATAGGTTGATGGATCAGAAGTTGCCCCCTTTTTAGAAACTATCTATCTATCTATCTATATACCTAGGCTGCTTCCCCCGAGGAAAGGGAGGTAGCTGAGACAGGATGACTCACTCTCCATTTACTCATCCATTCAAACACATTCATTCGCATCTTAGCCCCAAAGGGGAGAACGGACAGATCCTCACCGCATCACACCGCACAAGGGTCAACTGCACAATGCAATCAGTGACATCCGCAGCAGGGCCTGACAGCAGAACTGGTTTACCCCTGCCACATCATAACAGACCCATCCCCTTACCCGCACCTGACCTGACTAGCTGATCAGACCAAATGCGGGAGAATATCCCCTCAGGGCTGCGTCATCACGTATTCATTCACAATTTCTCTCCATTTATTTCTGTCACGCACAGCCACTCTTCCTTGCTCAACAGACATCCCTCTTGCATCCAGCACTCTCTTCACACTGTCCATCCATCCTATTCGTCGTCTCCCTCTCAGCCTTACACCTCTCACATCAGATCTAGTTATCTTTTTCACCAATCGTTCATTATCCATTCTCTCCATATGCCCAAACCATTGCAACACCCTCTGCTCAACTCTACCAGCCATCTCCCGAACAACTCCAGTTCTTCGCACTTCATCATTTCGCACTCGATCCATACGCGTCACTCCACACATACTCCTCAGACATCTCATCTCCATTACATTCAAACTTTTCCTCTCTGCTACACCCACATTCCATGTTTCAGACCCATATAATGCAGTCGGTACCACAACACCCTCATACAGCCTTCTCTTTACATCCATTCTAAGCGAACGACATTTAAACACTTTTTTCATTCCTCCCAGCACCTTTCCTACTTCATTTATTCTAAACTTCACTTCTGCATCTATTCTTCCATCCACAGCAACATGTGATCCTAGATATTTAAAACAATCTACCTCCTCAAGCAACTCAACATTCAAAACTATATTCATCCCCCTACCATCTATCAACCTCGTACACTTCATCACTTTACTCTTATTCTCATTTACTTTCAATTTCCTCCTGTTACACACCCTTCCAAACTCCTCTACCAACTGTCTCAATCTCTCCTCTGAATCAGTCACCAGTGCAGTATCATCTGCAAACAGCAGCTGCTTCAGATTCCACTCTCCTCCATCAACATTTACCAGACTCAGACCACCTAAAACTCTTGCATTCACCTCCCTTACAACACCATCCATGTAAATATTAAACAACCAAGGCGACATCACACATCCCTGTCGCAGCCCCACTCTCACGGGAAACCAATCACTCACAGCATTTCCCACTCTTACACACACTCTACTATTTACATAAAAACTTTTCACCCCTTTTAGTAACCTACCATCAAGTCCATACAATCTTAAAACAGTCCACAAAGCCTCCCTATCAATTCTATCATACGCTTTCTCTAAATCCATAAATGCCCAAAACACATCCTTGCCTTTCGCTAAATACTTTTCACACACTTGTCTCACAGCAAACACCTGATCAACGCATCCCCTCCCTCTCCTAAAGCCACACTGCTCATCACTAATCACTCCCTCTGTACCCTCTCTAACTCTCATAATTAACACTCTGCCATACACTTTACCTACAACACTCAACAGACTTATACCCCTAAAGCTAGTACATTCATACTTATCACCCTTGCCTTTATACAACGGGACCACACAAGCACTTGCCCAGTCAATTGGCACCATACCTTTCTCAAAGCACACATTCAACAATCTTACTAACCAGTCAACAATAGTCACTCCACCACCCTTCAGGCATTCCACAGCACACCCATCCATACCTGCAGCTTTCCCTGTTTTCATATCCTTTACTGCCTTCTCCACTTCTTCCTTCGTGATCAAAGAATCATTCAACTCTCCCAACACATTTATTCCTTGCACCCTTCCATCCCCCACAATCTCAGCCACCCTTTCCTCCTCTACATTTAACAATCTTTCAAAATACTCTGCCCATCTCTTCCTTACTGCATCCATCTCAATTAACATCCTTCCATCCTCTCCTTTTACTCTTTCTTCCTTCCCAGACTGTCCCTGTCGCACCCTTTTCACCTCCTTCCAAAACATTTTCTTATTCTGTTGAAAATTCTCTGTCAGCCGCCTACCCCACCTCTCATCTGCTGCCACTTTAGCATCACGCACAGCCCTTCTCGCTCTATTCCTCTTTTCCTTATACCTTTCATATGACATCTCATCCTTCCTCTGCAGCCACACTTCATATGCCCGTCTCTTCTCAGCCACAGCCATACTTACTTCCTCGCACCACCATTCACTTCCTTTTCTTACACCACCACCCACACGTCTCACACCACACACCTCTTCTGCATGCCCCACCACAGCACTCTTAAACAACTGCCATTCCTCCTCCACGCTGCCATTTTCCCGATCTTTCACTGTGTTCCACTCATCTTTCAATTTCTCCTGATACTCTATCTTTTTCTCTCTTTTATCCAACTCACTCACTTTCAAAACCTCCCTGCCACACCTAACCCTCCTAGCTCTCACCCATCTCTTACCTACTCTTAACTTTCCCTCCACCAGGTAGTGGTCAGACATACCTCCACCCTCCCCTCTCAGAACTCTCACATCCAACAATCTTCCTATTACATTCCTAGACACAACCACATAGTCCATCAAGGCTTTATCAACAACCCTTCCACCCTCCTGTCTCACCCACGTATACTTATAAATATCTTTCTTCTCAAACAGCGTATTCCCAATCACCATCTCTCGCTCAACACACATCGCTATCATTCGTTCCCCATTTTCATTTCTTCCAGGCACACCATGCATACCAACTACGCCTTCAACTGCTACATTTCCCACTCTAGCATTCAGATCTCCCATCATTACCACATTCACATTCGCTCCAAAACTCTGCAGACACTCATCAACATCATTCCAGAAAGACTCCCTCTCTTGTTCATCCCTTTCACTACCAGGCCCATATGCACTCACAAACACCCACAAACAGGATGGATATTTGCTTCTTTCCAAGAGGCTGGAAAACTTGAGGTACGGATGTATAAGCGGAAAAATTTTGCCAATACAAGAGCCAAGACTGAGGAGCAGTTTTAAAATACTATTGAAGGAATTTCATCTGGACCAGTAGCTTTGTCTGCTGACAGATTCTGTAATACAGCTTGTACGTATCTGGTGTGAATCATGAAAGGAGGTATTTGAGGGGAATCAAAATCAAGTACAGGAATATTGTAATTTTCTGTATTTAGGCTTGAGTTTGTTGAAAAAATGTCAACAAGAAGTTTGGCTTTACCACGTGGGTTACTTACTAGATTTCCATTGGGGGACTGTAAAGGTGGAATGGAAGAGGAGGTAGTGAAGTTAGTTTTGAATGAATTAAGGGTTGACCAGAATATTTCGTTATCATTTGGGTTGTTTCGTAGTTTGGTAGCCTGTCTATGTAGAAAGTTTGATTTAGAAAGATTGATAATAGTTTGGCATGGTTTCTGATATTTCAATAATAATTAAAGGCTTCTTTGGTTTTGGTCCTTGTATAAGTGTTATAGGCTATTGTTTTATGTTCTGTTACTCTAGCACAACTGTGGTCAAACCATTTAGGAGAATTACATCTTTTTCTGTAACTATGATGGGAAATGAATGTTTCCATGCCGACTTTAATGAAATACTGTATGTGGCCCAATGTGGAATAAAGGGAATTAGTTACGGAATTAGGTACGTCAGAGTACAATGAGTCATCAGGAGGGACAGAAATTGTATCAGTTCGTGGCTGATAAGGAATCTGGTTTGAAATCCCTGACACAAACTAATCCTGAATAGCAATGACGCCACGTGCCAGTAACATCAGTTATCAGCAGAACAGCCGATCCTAGGAGTGACATAAAACTCAGCAATTAATGACTTTACCGAATCATGTAGAGAAATCTGAAGCTGAATTTTGCCCTTGGCGTCTAAATCTGACCCATCTACACCACAGAAACGAAGATATGAAAGCTCAAAGGAACTAAACGTGTTTAGAGCTATGACATTCAATTCTTGCTAACTCCTCTTCAGTCACCAAGTTGATGACAGAATCTGAATGCATAGAGAGACTTTCACCTGACCCGTGCAGAACGTACTGCATGAACACGAGAGAAGGTTAGTTCATGGTATTCGGTAACTGCTATCGAAGAGGGGTTCCCTCTCCCCCGAAAGCTGTCATGCAAAAAAACGACACTCACCCTAGCATGACCTTGGATTCCTTATGATATTAACAGTATCCAAGGCCGAACCACGAAGGTGAACGTCGCCGCCCATCCCCCACGTGCTTGTCTTTGTTTACGATAACAACCAGAATCACGATTTACAGAGACACCATAATGGTAGCACACAACTGAGGACTTCTCACCTTATCTCCATCTGATCTCAGATGACTAAGTCAGCAAAACTGTATTGGCGCTCCATAGCTCAGCATGCATTCCTTCACGTAGGACTATCATTGCTATACATGGCTATACAAGGCTATACATTACACATTCTTATACATACACAAACATTCATACAAGAATGAGCAAAATGAAAAAAATAATACGTCTAGGTTATAACAAATCATCTATAACATGAGGATTGGAACTGAATGTCGTCATGAGGAAATTAAACTCAAATTTATTTAATTAAATTCTGTATACTGAACACTGAACGCTCTTGAAATACTAAAACTACAACTCACTGCATTCCTCTCTGCTAAATATTTTATCACACATTTTACTTCTAGCGGAAGGACTCACTGCACGTTTTATGTAGTCTTTTTTCACATTTTGTACACTTCACTCGTGTATTCTTCATGCAAAAAGTGCATTTTATTTTGAGAATAAGTCAACAGAAAGTTACTGACTCCATCATATCTTACTGCTTTGGCTGGGGGTGCCAATGGTTCTCCAAATTTCTTCCTCATCTCTTCGACCCTTATCATACTTCGTGCAGTTTCACTCCTGCACTGTTGATCTGTTGTAGCTACAGATATATCAGTATGTTGGTGGAACCTAACTGCAGCTACTACTGCCATGTTTATAGTTGTTTGAAAAAATGTTCCACCACCTCTTCTTTGAACACAGACTTGGTATGTTGGATGCCAACTTTCTGTCACAAACATCAAAGTCTCCCATTACTTTACTGTATTTCTTGATGAGATATGGCTGGGAGACTTGCTTGTTGCTTTCTTTTTTCACCCACCTTTCTGCAGCCTGAAGTGGATCCACACCATAATAGTAACCATCAACAGTCACAGCAGAGTTGTCATTCCACTTCACACACACCTCAATACCATCTGACTTTAAGTCAGAACATCCTCTCTCACGTTTTTCAGCTTCATTTATTGTTGGGAGAAGACAGCATCCTGTTTTTTTCATAAATGGTTCCACAGGCTCGAATATCCCTTTGAGCTGATTATGTCAGTAGTTTGTGGCTTGTGGAAAATTATCAAAACACAAATGTTGGTATACCCTCTCGACTGGCCGCGTTTTATTGACAACACGGGATCCTAGCTGTGATTTACTGTCACCCTCTTTACCACAGTAGATGGAAAAGTTTTATGGATAGCCATTTGCACTACACTGCAACCACATTTTATATCCAAAATTGTGTTGTTTCCACTGTCAGCTGACTCATGGGATCTGCGTCTGAGGCGAGTAAATAGGTAGTAATAGTCAAAGCAGCGCCAGGAGCTTTAATATCTTTGGGCAGTCCAGTTGCAGCAAGTATCAGCGTGTTTCAGCCTGCAAGGTAGCGATGTAGTATTAGATCTGAAACCTACTTATTCCTGCATGAACATGGGTATATTTCATAGGGCAACTTGCTGTCATTCCCATTTTGAAAACATCAAAAACCTTCTACTCTACCTTTACAGAGTAATGCTCTTTTAGCCTATTGATGTTTTCAAGTGGGATAACACTTTCTAAAGAATTACTCAATATATTTTAGGTGAATAATGACTAAAGATTTTAGCAACAATAAATTAAAAGATTTTAGCAACAATAAATTGAAGAACAAAATGCCTAGAGCGGTAAAAAATTGTGAAAAGTAAAAGAGCAAAACATGTATTAAAGCTAATAAAATATAATTATTTCAATTTATAGGATTAACAAAACACCACAGAAGTTATTTTTGCACTAAGGATAAAAAACCATCAATATACTGATTTTTTATTATTATTTATTATTATGTTCCCAAAATGAGACTGTTGTCGCTTACAAGGTTTAAGCTTGCAGTCCACTGGGTTCACTGACAGCTGAGCCTAGTGCCAAAAAACACCAGCAACAAAGAAGTGTTAGATAACCTGCTCCTTCAGTGAGAATACGGACATTAGGGGCAATTTTCTGAAACTGGATGCTTTCAGACAATATGATTTTCCATAGAATTCTCAAATTCAATTTTCGTCTTTTAAACTGTATTCTCTCTACCGGCATAATTATGTTTTATTTATGATAACAAAGAGCTCTCAGTGATGAGATGAAAAAAGTCTTTGTTAACCTTTCCAACACCCTAATGACATGCTGTTTCGTAGAATCCCACGTAACTGCAGGTGGCCTTGTTCGATCTGATCATACATGGTTGTTTTCTTTTTTAATTGCACTAAAACACATTGAAACTGAACAAAGACCGTTATAAATAAATGATAAATAATCCAATACAGTCATATGACATACAAAGTCTCAGCATTAAGTGGCAATGGCTGCATAGTTGACTGGGACGGTTGTCATGAAGCTACTTTATTTTCTTGTCATGATTTTATGTTCTATCGATATCTTTGCTAAGTCTGCGACAGATCTAAACACAGTTATTATTTCAGATCCCACCTAGTACTCATTAACAATTCAAGGTACAATAAAACTTAAGTAAATCAGGGATTCTGGCGGCATCTTGGCCATGACTGAATGAGTGTGTGGATACTTCAATCATATTCTTGTACAGTACAGATTTTTCAAACTATTCACTTCTCACTGTTTTCACAGGTATATTATTTTCTGGGAATGAAAAAAAAGAAAATGAAGTATGCATTTATGACAGAGAGATTATTGCCCATGTCAAAGAGTATTTCGCATGTTTATAAATCATTATTATACATAGAATATGCTTATTCACCATATCTGAGGAGAGAAGGTTGCTTATTTTCACAGGGCCAAAAAGCACTGTACGTGTAGTATGAAAGTGCAATATTCTCTCTCTCTCTCTCTCTCTCTCTCTCTCTCTCTCTCTCTCTCTCTCTCTCTGTTTTCTAATACAGTCCAGGAGAAAGCTCAAAATTTGCAAAGTATGACATATAATTTAGCCGAAACTGTACCAATACCATACCCATTTAAACTTTCCTTCTTTGGTAATCTCTTCAAAAAGAAACCTCTAACTGCTCACTTTTATGAAGAGAAATTTAGAGTTGCAAAATAATATTACTCTTTTATTACGGTACTTGAAATTTACGGTACATTTGTCACTAACCTCGATATGAAACAGTGCTCTTAATTATGTTGGAACGTTAATATTAATCTCATGGCATGGCAAAGAGGCAGTCATGTTGTTCCTAAATTGGAGTGAACTGAGGCGATAGAAGAGTATCTAGAGGGCGACATTGTAAGTCTGAAGCAATGTAGGAAGGGGAAAGGACAAGTGATTGGTAACTCGTCATAATCCTTTCAGGCCAGCGAAATCTTCATTCTGTTATAGCCATCCCCTGGTGATTTTATTCAGCTCTAGAGAGACTTTTCAAAATGGAGGAGTCAGATATAGCCTTCTCAACCCCTCCACCACTAGGAGGTCTTTTCTAATTTGAAAAAAATAAATAAATCGTTTGGCGTTAGCATGGAAAAATTAGAAACTACAATCTCGGACTGAAGCGATGGAATGTCTAGACTGAATAGCCTGCCTCAGGGACGTATATGCTCCTGGTAGATCATTGAAGGATTCGGTGATGAAAACCTGGAAGATCACATTCTAACACCCCGTTTCTTTATCTTTATATCCCTTATCAAGCCGAAAAGAAAACATTACCCTTTCAGTTCATTAATCATTTTCTCTTTGCTCCCTCCCATATTATACGAAAATAGAGGTAGGTCGCTAGTAGATGCAGACATTGTTTGATCTGTCACCGAAAATAATAATATATTATTACCATATCCTGAACTGTGACTATGTCTGACTCTGAATGAAATTACTTGGGGATGAACCAAGAGATTGAAAGGAGGAGTTATTGTATTAAATGAGCTGATTGTAACAAGAGTTGGTACTACAACTGGCACAACCTTTGCACTGTAATAATTACCTTCCTACATCTACAATTCTGCATCTTGATCAATACAGAGAGGAGATGGAAAGACGAGCGAGCAAGACGAAAACAGTGACGGCGAATCGCAAGCTGATCATCTGGCTGTGGCTGGCAGGTCAGTCGGCGATGGAGATTGCGCTTAAAACCGGGTCCAGCATCTCTACCGTCTATCGCTGGATTCGACGCTGGCAGACTGAAGGAAGTTTGGCCCTGAATCCTGACTACAGTCGTCGAGCTTCTCGAATCTTGTCGTGGGACAGGAGAACATCCACAGCATTCGATGTCGTCCAGCTCCATTATAACCCAGAAGTTGCACAGGCATTGTACGGTACAGGAAAGCTCTACTTTTGATCCAACTTCCAGTTATGATCAAATCTCTCCATTTGTGATTTTACTGTTGGTTCTGTTGCTGGCAGACTGAATGAAAACTGGTCCAAATGAACTTCTCTAAATGCGTCCTGGGATGATAGAACACCAGCGGCTTCCGATCCCTACAGCAACTGTTAGATATCTTAAAATGTTGCCCGAGTCAGCAGCAGATCAGCAGCTTCTGGTACCTTTGATCCCAGACCTTTACCATTAGTGTGGCAGACATTATTTTCATACCTCACGAAGTCTCCAGAGTTAATCCACCCTTTAATAAAGTATTTACCGCTAGATTAGCCAATGGTATCGTTGGAACACAGGGCTCTGAATCCTTACCCCAGACAAAGCTTTTCCAGTCCTGTCATGTGAAGGCAATATATCAATGGCTTTCAATCTTCACTACAACCAAGAGTCTCTTCAATTTTGTATTGGAGCAGCAAGACATGAAGGACCTTCATTGTCCTGCACCCTAAACCAGGAGGTATACAGGCGTTTTATACTGCTGGAAGTACCCTTTTATGGCTCGGCACATATCCAAGTAGCTACGGTAGAAATGGTAATCTGATCAACAAGTGCTTCTCTTCAGTTTAGATGTTTTTGTGCAGTGTTTAAAACTATAGGAGTTTAAACCATCGTGTGCGTGATGTTCCATGGTCGTAGATTCGACATATGGGAGTATAGGATATTGTATAATGTCGCCCACCCAAACCAATGTAATCTCTAAAAATGAGTAATGAGCATTATTAACAGTCCGTTAAAGACTATGTTACGTCTTCTCATAATAGTAATACATTTTGTTAGATATAGCTCCGTAACTAATAGGAAAAGTGTTGACGTCCCTTAAATTAACGATATTTTTCTTGAGATACCGTATATAAAATAACATGGACGAGTTAAATGCATGGAAAAGCAACTAGCACAATAATTTTCATTTTGTGCATGAATTACTTGTTCACGTTTTAGGTACTCAGTGGCGTGACCAGAGCTCCTAAAATATTCTTGGCTACCCCAGTGGTCACCCCAAGTTTCTGGGAGAATGATTTTGACAAGCCCTGAAGATTTCTGCTTCGTCCATCCCATAATTAGTCTTGGCCATCCCTTCACGACCATATTTAAAAAATACTAGGTACACACCTTCAAATAATTGATTAAGAACTTTAGTGTAATTTGTGGTTAAATGCCAATCATTTTTCTCTCGGTACCGTTGTGCTTAATGTACAACTAATTAGATGTGTTAGGACTTTCTTGAGGTGTTTGTCCGCAACAGGAAGCAGACCTAGGAATAGTAGCCTTAAAATTTTTCAATGCTGTGTTGTTAAAGCATCAGAATATTTGTAAACTCATTTATTCAATGATCTTGGTTCTGCTCTGACTTCTGATCTTTTGGTAAACAGTTTGGTTACCTTTTGGAATACAAAGCCACTCTCATCATCTCCATGTCGGTAAACACTGCCTTTTAAAAGTTAATGTATGTGCATTGTGCAGTAAGTTAATATGTATATAATACGTATGTACTAGCTGTGGTATGACTTCTCAGCACCTAATTTATGTGAAACGACTGATAGATATGAACTTGAAACCTAACTCTTATTTCCTAAAAGCTTCAGTTATAACTTTATTACATATGTGTATTTAGATATGCATATATAGATATTTTGAGAGATATAGATAGATAGATAAATAGATAAATAGATCGACGGATAGGTAGACAGATAGACTGATAGATAGATAGGTAGATAGACAGACAGATGGACAGATATGTTTATTGCTGTAATATGATTAGATTTAAAGGTTTTCTGAGTTGAAATATTGTTTTGTATGTACATAATTATTGTGAATTATACGTATGTTACAACATATGAATTCATGGAAAAACCTCTTGCCTTTCTACATTTTCATAATATGTATTGGACGTTATTGATTACAGACTCTGCATATGTTATTATTTTTTTCTTCAGTACACATAGGTCTCAAAATCCCGTTATCCCTCTGGCATTTTATGCTGAAAGTGAATAAAGAAGTTCACAACTCCTCATTTAGTGACTGACTGAGATACCTGTTACCTCCTTATTGTAACGGGAGAGTGTGGCAAGCTTGAAGTTCCTTTAAAATGAATAACCCTAATGGTCATAAGAACGAATGCATGTTCTTACAATTACCCTTTAATGCTTCTGTTGTAAAGCCCTAAAAACTTCTGCACTTTCACTATGATGCAAAAATTCCTCTTGGTTTTTAACTACTTTTAATTTTAACAATGAATCATTTTGAAAATAATATATGGATAAAATAATAAACTTCACTTTTACACAATGTATATACAGACACAGAACATTGAGTGCTTGGCGCTTGCAGTGTTAGAGCAAAAGGATAATTACTACTATATTTTTACAGTTCAGTTATTCAAACCACATAAGTGTGTTTAATATTTTAATACATGAGCCTGATCTACCATTGAAACTTGGCATGGTGCTTTGCATTAATTCTAAGGTAAGACTGAGATACTGATATTAAAGAAATATAGTACAAGGAAATTGCATAAGCGATTTCCTATACATGAACCCCTCCGTTTCCTTGCTTGTTGCCCTCATGGTGGAGTTTAGGAGGCGTCGACTGGGACTTGACGTGTGATGAGAGCTGTCATTGGCACTTTGGCAGGATCCACGATAGAGTGTGAAGGTTTTGTTGCTGAGTGGACGCCGATTTTGCGTCTCCACGTGGTTCTGCTTTCCCCCCTCTCCATAGCTCCCCGTTGCTGCCTCAGTTACATTAGCAGGATCTTTTTCTTCTACAGTTTCCTTTTCCTTCCCATTTCTCCAATGCTTTTTTCTTTAAATAACAGAACAGAAGAAGGAAAAACAAATGAATTAAAAAAAATAATCCTTACACCAAATCAGAGATGTCCTCCATTCGTTAAAAAAAAAAAAAAAAAAAAATCTGTTCTTGACATTAAATAATGTAGAACTTTTCACATTCATCAAAATTCTAGTCGGTGGCCCTCACTTTCTTGCAACAAGAATGACTGGAGTGTGTCCGTGGGCTGTTGATGTTGCCAATTGTAGGGGCCATGATGGTTCAGCACAAACCTAGTGTGTGGACCTCTTCTGGGCTGCAGCTGTGAAGTCGGCGGTGCTGTGGTTTTGATGTAGGAATCTAAACCATCGGCTGCTGGCGCAGCATGTTCTTGTGGGACTCTGCTCTTCAACAGTGTGTTGCTATCACCTTGGGTAGGGTTGGAAGTAGGCTACATGCTCGGAGCTTGATACCTGATTGGTTCATTGGCCGGCCTTTTTTTACTCTAGGTTCCACTCACAATATGTTTCACTCCTTTCGTTTTCTTTTCTTTTTTTTCAGTCACGATGAGCGTCTTCTTTTACATGTATGATAATAGAAACTGTCTCAAGTTTCACCTCCCCCGATCCTGCTTATATTATGTTCTTGTTGACGACCCCAGCTCCTCTTCGTGCTATTTCTTCGATTTTCACTACTTCTTCAAAAACTCTACTTACTCAACTGTTTCCTTACATTTATCTACGCCAGCTCCCACCTCATGACCCCTTATGTCCACGACTCTGTCCACGTGCTCGTGATCTTCCACTTCTATTATGACTTTCTACCTTTATTTGCCTCCTACTCTTCCTGTCTTCGGTATCTTTGTCCCGTCTTTATCCTTCATCCCTATTCACTAGCCCTTCCTTAACCAGGTCTCTTACTGGGCCTGAGACATGATCCCAATATTTTAGTATCACCAAACATACAGATAGTCTCAACCTTCATCTCTCTTTGGTTCGTCAAGAAGGCACGCACGTCACCTACTGTGTGTGACCCAATGGCTTTTATTTTCTCAGAGTGCTAAATGCAGCTCAAGCTGACAATGTTAAATCTATTTATGATGCTTCTGGTAATTCCCTTCCAGTCTTTCCAGATACCCAGTTATATTTCCTTACAGGCACTGTACATCTTCCAAATTTTGGCAACCTAAGTTTTGTTACTTATATTTGCCTCACTCTTTCCGAACAACAACAACCAGTTCTCTATGTCCATTATGTTATTATCCCTCCAAGTGGATGCCATTAACAGCCAGCAAACACTGAAAATTTTATAACCTATTTTAGTAATCTTCCTCCTCTGTCATCTTCGAGGGCACTGTCGCAGCCATCTCAAACAGGCCTGCTCAGTGGGGGAGTGAAGGGATGAGGAAGATCTACGTCATGTTCCATGGGCCCATCTGCCTCGGGCCAACTTGACCTTAGTATAGGATAAATGGTGATGATGTCACGTTCTTGCCCCTGTTCAAAGCATTTTATATGTATATATCACACAGTCTTCTTGTATAAAGCAAACACAATGCTAAAGAAAAAATACCATTACAGTGTCGTGTACGCCATTTTTACATGCAAGGAAGAAAGAGCCAAAAGGCAGGAGACCGTAAATTGTTCCCTCCAAGAAAAAACAAAAACGAGACAATAGAGAGTCAAATGCAATATCCATACATTTTGAGATGTCTAGACATACTGCGTTTGAAAGACTGGAGATCATAGGCAGTAGGAAACACAGACAGAGGAAGACAGTTCCAGAGTTGACATGTTGCATACAAGAAGGAATGGGAGTAACGGTTAACTCTTGCATTAGAGAGATGACAGAAAAGGGATGAGAGTTTGATGCTAGATGAGTGTCATACGACCGTCGTGGTGGTGGGGGGGACAAGCAGTGACCATTGAAGTGGCAATAGAAAAGAGATAAAGATGCAACAGTGTGGCGAAGAGACTTGAAGGGAGCTGGTAAGAGGAGGAGAGTTAATGAGACAAAAAGCCTTAGATTTCGCCTTGTCGAGAAGAGTTGTAAGTGGGGAGCCTCTCTGCACATGAGAGTTGTACTTTACACAGGGGCGAATAAAACCCGTGTATAAAGTCAACAACTGTGCAGGGTAAAGAAGGTGTGGACTGGGCTTAGCAAACCTAATCTCTTGGAAGCAGATTTTACGAGAGGTAATATGTTCTTTCCAAGACAATTTCCGAGAGAATGAAACCCCAATTATATTAAAAAATGATGCAGGATTAAACTGAATATTAACCAAAATTAGAGAGTACTCCTGTGGGAGATGTTGTCGGGTTTATAGATGTAAGAACTGAGATTTTGATGCATTTAAAAACAACAAGATTACTTTTACCCCAATCAGAGGTATGAGCCAGGTTAGACATTAGGTGTGCCATAGCCTCATCCCTTGTTTGTTGAAGTAACTGCTGAGATGGACACTACAGAAAACGAATGGAACGGTGAAGGGTACAGGCAGCAGCATATGAGTCGATAGGGTTAGATGTACAGCTTAGAAGGTCATTGATGAAAAAACAAAAGAAAACAGATAGGACAGAGCCCTGAGGGATACCACTATTGATAGCTCTAAAAGAAGAACGGTGGCCATCTACAACTGCATCTATAGGACGACCAGAAAGGAAGCTAGAGATGAAGGCACAGATAGGATAGAAAACATAAGAGGGCAGTTTGGAAATTAAAAATTTATGCCAGGCTCGATCGAAAGCCTTTGGCATGTCAAGTGCAATGCCAAAGCTTTCGCCAAAGTTCCGAAAGGAGGATGACCAGGAGTCATCGCCAGTGAAGAAGATCGCCAGTGAAGCGTCCCTGGCGTACCCATACTGGTGATCAAAAAGAAGGTTGTGATAGGAAAGATGCTTTGAGAACAGACTTGAAAACTTTTGATATACAGGATGTTAAAGCAACTGGGCGATAGTTGGAGGGTTGGGAATGGTCACCTTTCTCTGGGACAGGCTGAATGAGGGCAAACATCCAGCAAAAAGGAAGATACAGATTGATAAACAAAGACGAAAGAGTTTACCAAGGCAGGGTGAAAGCCCAGAAGCACAGTTCTTGAGGACAAAAGGAGAGACCCCATCAGGCCCATGTGCCTTGTTAGTACTGAGACTGTTGATGGCAGAAAATACATCAATTAAAGAAATCTTAATGTCAACCTTGAGGAAATCATAGGGAGGAAGTGATGGAGGAACTGGAATCATCTAAGGTGGGATTGGAGGAGAAAGTCTGAGTGAAAAGTTCTGCTTTATCAGTAGAAGAAATAGCAATAGAACTACATTGGAAAAGAGGAGGGAAGAATGATGAAGTAAAGTTGTCAGAAAACTCTTTTGGCAAGGTGCCAGAAAGAGCAGGATGAATTTGACTTGGAGAGATCAGAGCATTTAGTACGAATGAAATTATTTACAGCAGAGTGAAAAACAGACTTAGCATGATTCTGGACAGAAGCATAAAAGAGAAGAGATTCTGGAGTGGGTTCTCTCAAGTATCTTCTGTAGGCCTCCTTGTTGTGGACAGCATTAGAACAAGCGTAATCAAAGTTTTTTTTTTTTTTTTTTCATTAGTCAAAGGATATGAGAAAGGAATGTATGATTCCATGCCTGAGAGAATAACCTTTGTAATGTGCAAGGCACACTCAGATGGCTCCTGGCCATTGAAGCAGTAATCATTCCAGGGAAAATCGAGGAAGTACTACCTGAGGGCCTCGCAATGAGCAGCTCCAAAATCCTACAACCACCTCTTGTTGGGAGGGTCCACACACCTTACTAGAGCGATAGAACAGGTTAAGGTGATAAGATTGTGATCAGAGGAGCCAAATGTAGAAGAAAGATTAACAGCATAAGCAGATGGATTAGTTGTAAGGAAGAGGTCAGGTATGGTAAACTCTCCCCAGTGCGGCCAGGGATATGGGTATGGTGCTCTACAAGCAGCACTAAGTCATTAACTTTTAAAAGGTGGTCCCTGTTCCGGAATGTCCGTTAACCCGTCATGTCCTGAGGTTTTCCGCACCTCCGACATCCCCCAGTCCCGAGGTATTTTCGAAAAAAATTTTTTTTGCTAAAACCTTCGCTTTTGGTGAGAAACATCGAAAATTCATAGAGAAATCGCTCACCTGAGGTTTAAAATACCCAATCCAGGTAGGAGTTCCTCCTTACCTGACTGGGTTTTCTAACATGCTGGCACCAAAGAAAACGAGTTCTATGGGAGGGTAACTATTTTATCCACTCATAAATGGTATTTATTTATTTACTTGGTACGAATGTATATGTAGTATGAGAGTATATTGGTTTTCAAGCAGTAATAAAGGCATTATAAGCATTGTTTCACTCACTAACTAATCACCATACCTGACCTTTTTCTGCCACATTACCTGATCATTATTTCTGGCTGTTTCTTCTTCTAATGCTATGTAAACATTGTCCTCCATATTGTCATCGATTGGGGAATCACTCTGGCCCTGAATATCTTTACTAGCCAGGTCACTGGTAACAGGTCCTTTGCCAAGACAATGGTGTGAGGGGGGGAGGGGGGAGGATATGTGGTGTAAGGCATTGTCCCTGCTTGGCATCTTGTAGAGGAGTAGGGGAAGGTGTCCCGTGTATACATACGAAAAATCACACGCGAAAATTGAAAATTGTGCAAATTAGGGACCTTGCAATTGCACGACGTACTGGTACGTCGCCGGGACTGGCAAATGCAAATCGTTGCAACGTACCCATTCGTCGACGGGATGGGGCGGGTTAAAGAAAAAGGTAGTCTACGTTCCAAAACACATTTCTATTCCATGGGTCTATTACGTACCAGAAGTGTGGTGTGGGCCTCTGTATCGATTGCATCACAGAATGCTACACACTGAAGACATTAGTGTGAACAGTTGTAGTAATATGAACAGTTGTACATAATTTTATATACATAAAATTATAACTGTAGAGACGTAAGATAAGAAAGATTTTACATATACATATAATGTGTAGTGTTCAAAGTGCACCATGAAGACACAGAACAGTGTACATAATGAAAAAATAATATATTTTAGTCTACTGTTACAAACAAGGCCAGAAAACAAGACTCTGCCCGCCTGCGTCAGTCGCATGCCACTGAGAGTGGCCTTGACGCCCCACCACTTCTCTCACTCACCTCTTACCACCACCCAGCACGCGTGCAATTTGAAATGAGTAACATCAAATGCTTTGTTTTTTCAACTAATCTGATCCATTTAAGCATGCTTTGCCTGATTCCATAAAATGTTTTTTTTCTTTTTTTTTTGAAAAATCCCGCCCCTCACGGTTGTAAAATTGGAAAGTAGTCCGCCGTTTACGGGTTAAGGTCAGAAAAGATGTAGGCTTGTTGACCAGGTGGATAAGTGAAAGGGGAGGAGAACCAATGGTGATGGTAAACATTGAAATCTCCTAGAATGGAGATTTCACAGAAAGGAGAAATAGGTAGGATGTGTTATAACTTAGAAGTAAGATAGCTGAAGAGTTTTTCATAGTAGAATTAGGGGATAAGAAAACAGCACAGATATATTAGGGCAGAGAATGAGAGGAAAGCCGAAGCCAGACAGCAGAGAATTCAGAAGATTCAAGTTCAGGAACACGAGAGCAAGATATGTTGTTGCGTACATATACACAACAGCCACCTTTGGATTGTTTTGAAACGAGTATAGAGAAACTAGGAGGATACAGAGAAGGGTTTGCTATCAGTTGCCTCAGACAGCTTAGTCTTAGTTAGGAAGAGAAGGTGAGGTTTGGAGAAGCATGCTCAACAGAGAGGAAGTTTGAGGAAAGGCCGTGAATGTTGTGCAAATGGAGAAAAAGTGTCAGACAGTGGTTCCAGGCATCTCGCCTGGTCGTCACCGGGAGAAGGTATAAGGGTAACTACAAATCAGGGCCTAAAGTCCATTTATTTCGGTTCCTGAAGTGCGAACAATCTGTTCAGTGGCTGAACACCATTAAATGGGAAGAAAACGTTTCTCTCTCTCTCTCTCTCCCTCTCTCTCTCTTTCTCTCTCTCTCTCTCTCTCTCTCTCTCTCTCCCCCAGCTGGGTAGTTTCCATGAATTATTTTTCGTTTCCCATAAAAAAAAAATGAAACTAATAACGAGCACATAATGGTACTATATATTTGTTCGACGTAAAATGTGGCTGTAGAAAATATGATCTGGCTGTAATGAGTATATCCCGAGACGAAATGGTGATACGGATGGTGGTCAGAGACAGAAGTGAATATTTTTTTTCCGGGGGCATACCAACTAAATATTTGTAGTTATGCCACTGATATTCTCTCACTTTCAGGTGAAATAACATAAAAGTTATATTTTTGCAATGGGGATGAATATAAAATATTGGTGTTACACTTAGAATAATATTAATAATCATTATCATCATCATCAGAACATCCTTTCCGACCCAAGGGCAGGGTGAGGAGTAGCAATGTCCAGACAGCACAAACTTGCCCAATCCAAATAGGCCACACTTCTATTCACTCATCATTCAAGCCCCCGGAATCATGGCTCTACCGGATACGCCCAAAACATTCATTGCATTCTGCATCTTCACACAAACGTATCGGATTGAGTAAATCCGGACACTGCCATGCTCACAAAGAGTACCAAAATCTCTGATCATGCACTTTTCTTCACAACATTCATCCAGCCAGCTCGATCTCTTGTCAGTTCCCTAGCTTCACCGACTTCCAAACCTCTCTTCCTCAAACTCTCATCCACCATATCTCTCCACCTTCTTGGCCTACCTTGCCTCCTCCCTCCCATCAAATTCGCTCAGGTATACCTTTTTCAACGCTCTATTGTTATCCATTCTTCTCACATGACCATACCATCTCAGGACACTCTCTTCCATTCTGGTGTCCACCGACTTCCTCACTCCACACCTTTCACGAATTACATTATTTCGTATCCTATCCACCCTCTGTACTCCACATACATTCCTCAGCAGTCCCATCTCCACTGCTCTTACTCCTGACATTTCATTTTCATGCCACACCATAGTCTCACATCTATATGTTAAAGTTGACACTAACACTCCCTCATGTAAGCCTCGTGCAGCTGCAACACTCAAGCCTCTGTTTCTTATCAAGGCCTTCATTGCATCAGCTACTTTTCTTCATAGTGTCACTCTACTTTCAACCACTTTTGCACATTTTCCTCTCTTCTCTATCACTGTACCCAAGTATTTGAACTGTCTCACAAATTCCAGTCTCTCTCCATTCACTGTGACATCACACAGTGAGTCACCTTCTCTCTCAATAACCATCACTTTACGCTTCTCTACGTTTACTCTCAAGACACAATGCTCACAGACATCAGCAAAACTCTGCACTAGCCTACCAAGTTCTTGTCCGGTAACTGCAAATAGTACTGCATCATCAGCATACAGATTTGAGCTATTCCATCTATCGCCATTCATTACCAACGCCATCCCTCTCCCCATTACTCGTGTTTTTACTTCTCTGATCACCCCATCCATATACATATTGAACAACCATGGGGACATCACACAACCTTGTCACATGCCCACACCGATCGTGAATCATTCACTTAGATGCCCATTAACCCTTACACATGCTTCGCTACCATCATAAAAACTCTTGACAGCACCTAGCAGCTTACCATCTACACATACATACGCAAAACTTTCCACAATCCCTCGCTGTGTACTTTGGCGTTTGCTTTTTCCAGATCCATGAATGCCATAAACACCTTATGGTCCTTCTCACAAACCTTCTCTGCTATCTGTCTCACTGCAAATACGTGATCCACACATCCTCTGCTACTCCTAAAGCCAACCTGTCCATCACTCACTAGGACTTCTGATATCTCTCTTACTTTATAATAATTCTTCCATATACGTTCCCTACCACACTCAATAAACTTATGCCACGATAATTCTTGCATTCACTTCGCTCACCTTTATTTTTGTACAGGGCTACAATCACAGCCTTTTTCCACTCTACAGGCACAGTTTCACTCATCCATGCCTTCTTACATATCTCCAACAAGCACTTCATTCCACTCTCTGCACTACACTTAGGCATCTCTGCATACACCTCATCAACCCCAGCTGCTTTCCCATTTTTCACTCGTGTCACAGCGCTCTTGACCTGTGCGACTGTCACGTCTCCTGGCACTGGGTTCCTTCTCTGCACATCCCCAAAACCAATCATGTTTACAGCCGCTCTGCTTGCTCTATTCCCATTCATCAGGCTTTCAAAATGTTCTTTCTATCTGGTCCATACTTCATCTCCATGGGTTAGTAAGCTACCACGTGCATCCTTCACACCATCACATTTATTTCCGCTTTCACTTCTACATTTCCACCCCTCTTTCCAGAATAACTTCCTATTTTCAGATTAGTTCGCATTCATTTTTCCTCCCAAATCATCATTTACCTCCTCCTTTTTCCTCTTCACTAGTCTCTTTGTGTGCTTCTTGCTCTCGATATACTCAGTTCTTATTTCAACTGAACCCCTATACTGTAATACGGAAAAATAACAATACCGAGTTACCTATTCTTACTGAGTAACCACACTGAGAGAACTTGGCCATAACTACCGTATTTATGGTATATAAGGTATGAAATTTTGGCATCAAACAAGTATGTGACCTTTAAAAGTAGTTCAGGATCATTCGTATTTGGAACATGTACTTAGAACAACCAATGGTAGCTTTCTTTGATATATCAATATCTGAAGACAAAGATGTCGATGAACAAATGGGTAAATTTCACATTTGCCTCAATAACTGGCTAACTGTCTGCTCACCTGTAACCATATTCCTTTCAGACCATAAGAGGGACCACAGCTATATACCTGTAAAGTTGCAGCTTTACAGCTTTTGTGGTTTTCTCTTAAAAGTTTTGAAATAAAAACACCATGCAGATTTTATTAGTTTCTACTAGGCTAAATGGCAAAATATTAAGCCAAAGTTCTCAGCAAACGTTTTTATCATAGGATTTTCAACCAAATAGCTGTAGCTCAACTGGCTTTTGAGATATTTCAATATCAGATAGGCAATTTTTCCATACAAAAAAATGAATGTATGACCTTCAGAAATAGGTCAAAGTCATTTATATTTGGCATAAGAATTTGCATCACCCTAAGGTACCTTCATGTATAATATCATCAAGACTTAAAAAAAAAAAAAGGACAAATAAAAAAATTAGTTACCCATTCTTATTGTGTAGCCTCAATTAGAAAGCTTCGCCATAACTATTTATCATATTTTATATGGTATGTGTAATTTAAACAAGATTTGAAGACCCTAAGGCAATGTCTTGTGCACAATCAATAAGATCTGAAGACTAAGGCGTTGGAAAATGTGTATTCAAATTTTACTTTTGTCTCAATAACTGGTTAACTTTATGCTTAACTGTAACCATATTCATTTCATATCATAAGAGAGATCACAGCTCTATATCTGGAAAGTTGTAGCTTTAACCCCTTAACCGTGGAGCGTCACTTTCGTGACGCTTGGGAGCAAAGGATCATACCGTGGGGCATCGCTTTTGTGATTCTGTGTTATTTTGAATTCACCCAGGCTTCCAAGTGGGGGCTTGTATCATCTATCAGTACTGCCAATGTCCAACACTAGTCAGCACTCCTAATCTCATCTGTACTCCCATCCATTGTTGACAATTTAGCCATTTCTCCCCGTTCTTGATGCCCCTCCCTACCCCCCCTCCATTACCCTATCCTCTCGCCTACCCGGCCGTGCTACATTGAGTAAATCTTCCCTGGAATTTTTCACTGATTTCATCCATTGAAATAAGCCCTATGCCCTATTCTTATACCAAATAATATATACAAGAAAGAAATAAGGTAAGTGAGAGTGCCATACACCTGGAATTGGCTAATTATCACCTGACAACACCTCACATGCACTCGTTTGCTAATTTTCGCTGTTTTTTTCCCCTTGAAATATGCCGTATAATCTATTTTCGTAATAAATATACATGTAAGGAGAGAAAGAAGAAGCCTAAGTGATATTTACATTCACCTGGAACTACCTAATTTATAATGTATTGTCTAGATTTCCTGCCAGTCATTTCAGTGCTATACATAGCTGTTTCAAGAGCTAACATTGGTAGCACTGAATATTCCCTAAGTAGGCCTCTACCCCGGCCCTCCCTTATCAGTTTACTCTCATCTTCCGAAGTAGAGGTACGTCTGTTTCTTCTTGCTGACTTCAGGGACTTTTTCACCCATGCAAAGGGCCCTGTGACCTTTACCGCCTACTAAACCTCGTGTGGAAAGAGGTAAAGGGCTGATAATTGATAAAAGAGTGACTATGATCTTTCTATTGAGTAAAACAGTGCAAGTGGAATTGTAAATAATATGTAAATAATGTGTAAACAGCAAGTGAAAGTAATGAATGTAAATATACGTGAACAATGGAAAATAGTTTTATAAGTTACTTCAAGTGACAGTGCATAACACAGTGTAAATAAAATAGAAATGTAAATAACGTAAATAAAATAGAGAACGTAAATAGAAATGTAAATGAGTAGTATTATAAGAATACGAATATATACCCTAGGAGTAATGAAAGTGAAAGTTTCACTCTAGCATGTCTGAATACTATGAGTTATGAGAGTGAAGATGAAAGTGACATTCACTCTCAATGCTAGTATACAGGACGAGAAAGTGAATGCTACGTATTTTACTGAAAGAAATTGAATCCCTACAGTGACAATAAACTAATACTACTGAAGGAAACTTATGAATAAAGACTGTAGATATATATAAGTGTTATATAGTAATAGAAATATAAAGTGTGAAGGGTTTTATGAATAATAAATGACAGTGTACCGAGCAAACTAGCGCAAGTGCGATGGTCAGACGTGCTCATAATTTTCGTTGCTTTCACAGTGTTGTTTTTTTTGAAGTATGGATCCCAAATTACTTGAAAATCATAGAGTAGTGTTTATAGTGTTAATATCTGGCTGTGGTAATCATATTACGGGTTGTCGGGAAATGTAAAGTGGAGACTTTGTTACCCAACTTCAGAGGTCTCCACAAGTCCTACAGTAACTGATGAAGGCTCAACAAACATTCCAGGAGAAAGCTGAATGCATGTGCCATAAGCATACTTAATTTTAATATTCTAGGACTAATAACTGATTTTTGGCAAATATTTTTTGAGAGTCTGTCGGAGTCCGAATAACCCCGCAGCACATGCAAAACATCGGTAAACATGCCCGCGGTGTAGGGGTTAAAGCTTTTGTGGCTTTCTCTAAAACGTGTTGTAAAGAAAACACTGACCAGATTTTGAATTCGGTACTTCCACAAGGACAGATGTCAAAGTATTAAGCCAAAATTCGCAGTAAAGATTTTATTATAGGATTTTCATCCAAAATGGCTGTATGTCAATTAGTTCCTTTGATATTTCAATTTCAAATATGAAATTTTTATAATAAAAATGAGTATATGACCTTTAACCTGCCACATCCGGACCGATTTTCCACCACTGACTCCCCCCCCATCCTGATCAATTTTGGAAAAAAAATTCTTTGGCTCAAACCTTCACTTTTGGTGAAAAACATTGAAATTTCATGGAGAAATCGCTCACCTGAGGTTTAAAACTCTCGATACAGGTAGCAGTACCCTTTACCTTACTTGGTTTTCTATCAGGCTGTCTCCAAAGAAAACGAGTTCTATGGGAGGGTAACTATTCCACACCACTCATAAACGGTATTTATTTATTTGGTATGAATTTATATGTAGTACAAGAGTATGTTGGTTTTCACACTTAATATAGGCAATATAAGCATTGTTTCACTCACCAAACACATCAACATATCTGACCTTTTTTGGTGACATTACCTGATCATCATTTCTGACTGTTTCATCCTCTAATGCTACATAAACTTTGTCCTCCACATTGTCATTGATTGAAGAATCACCCTGGCCCTGAATTTCGTACCATGGCACGACATGTCTTTACTGGCCAGGTCACTGGTAACAGATGAATTGCCGAGAAAATGGGGTGCGGAGGGGGGGAAGTCATGCGCGGTAAGGCATTGTCCTTGCCTGGCATCTTGTAGAGGAAGGTGTCCCATGTATATATACCAAAAATCATGTGCGAAAATTGAAAGTTGTGCAAATTAGGGACCTTGCAATTGATGCGCGTTTATATACGTCAATGGGACTGACAGTGACAAAACGTGTGGACATATATATTCGTCAACAGCATGCGGCGGGTTAAGAATTGGTCAAGACCATTAATTTTTGGCACAACGACATGGCTTACCTAAGGGTACCTTCATGTATACTATGGAGATTGAAGAAAAAAGTACATTGAAAAAAATAATAATAATACCGGTAATAATAATACTGATGAAAACTATAAGCTTCGCCAACCTTCGCCATTTATATGGTGAAGCTTAATAATAATAATAATAATAATAATAGTAATAATAATATAATAATAATAGTAATAACAACAACAATAATAATAATAATAATAATAATAAAATAGTCTATCTGTCTATCTATCTATAGCCCGACGCCCTAATCCCGCAAAGGGTGGCTGCAGATAAAACGCCTCCAAGTCACTCTGTCACCCACCATTTGACTGCCCTCCCCCCAACTCACCCCCCCCTCCCTCATATACCTCTCAACTCCATCCCTCCACCTCATCCTCGGTCTACCCCTCCCTCTACCTCCCTCCACCTCACCTACATACACCCTCTTAGTCAGTCTTTCATTCTCCATTCTCTCCACATGTGAAATTAATAATAATATTAATAACAGCAACAACAATGCTCTATTAAATAAATTCTGTGTTAAAGAAAATAATTTACTTTGTGCATTAATGAACTTGGGGAAAAAAGAGAAAGATTAAAACACTGACCAATAAATGCCTGAAATATCTTCGCCGCACTGTTGCATCTTTATCTCTTTTCTATCGCTACTTTAATGGTCACTGCTCCTCTGAACTGTCTGCTTGCATTCCTCCACCTCTACGACGGGTGCGTAGCACCCGTCTGGCAGCAAACTCTCATCCCTTTTCTGTCCAACTCTCTAATGCAAGAGTTAACCGTTACTCCCAGTCTTTCATTCATGCAACAGGTCAGCTCTGGAACTGTCTCCCTCTGTCTGTATTTCCTCCTGCCTATGATCTCCAGTCTTTCAAACGCAGTGTGTCCAGGCATCTCAAAATGATCGGATCTTGAATTTGGCTCTCTATTGTATTTTGTTTTTCTCTTGGAGGGAACTGTTACTGCGGGCTCATGGCCTTTGGTTCCTTCTTCCTCGCATAAAAAAAAAAAAAAAAAAATTTACTGGAGTCATGATGCATTAATAGTAAAATGCTTCTGTCATAATTATTATCCCTGCAATGTGTTTAAGGTAAGATCTGAGGACAAAGGGCCGAGTTGCCTGTGTCTGATGTATAGAGTTATACGAGTACTTTCAAAATTCTTTTATCATTAATTTTTAAGTGAAATTTTTGTGTTATAATGGTTTTATAGCAAAATGCTTCTATCACAGCCCTTTTATGTGTTTTAATTCTATTCTTTCTCACCCCCTTTGCTCTCTCCCATTATTTTTAAACTCTCTCTCTCTCTCTCTCTCTCTCTCTCTCTCTCTGAGTGTGTGTGTATGAAGAACCAGTAAAATGGATTATATTATTGTTATTATTATTATTATTATTATTAATATTATTATTATTTGTTACTGTTATTATTATTATTATTATTATTATTATCATTATTATTATTACTACTACTATTACTACTACTACTATTATTATTATTTTTATTATTATTATCATTATTATTATTATTATTAGGTGGTAGGTGGAGGAGCCCATCATCCACCACTTAGTGTAGTGGTACTCTGTTATTAGGGTAGGTCGAGTGGCATGCCAAAGAATTTCCTTTAAACCAGGAAATAATTTACAATGCTGGGTGGTAACCTTATAACCAACACGTGTTCCCTACGCGACAGCAAGTGGGTTGGTGGAGGGTTTGTGCCCCTCCCAGGAAAACAACTAACTAAAAATACTAACAAGAAGCCTCGGACCAGGACTGACCAAATAATGACGACTAAGAACCGAACAAGACATGATATGGATGGTGACGTGGAATGTAAGGAATGCAAATGATGAGTTGAAAGAGAAAGAGATTGTCCAGGTGCTTGAGGGCACGAAGGTGCATGTATTTGGATTAACTAAAACTAAATGGGGAGGTGACAGTGTGAGAGAATGGGAGTATGGACGGGGTATATGTGCAGGAGTATGTGAGAATGAGAGGGGAAAAGAAGGAGTGTGTATTCTTGTGAGTAACAAATGAAAGGACAATATGAGACAGTATGGATCAGTTGGCTCAAGGATTGTGTGGGTAAGACTGAATGTTGGAATACAAATGTGGACGATTGTGTGCGTGTATGTGCCAACGTAAGATCGTGCAAGCAGACTGAGAGAAGAGTTCTGGACTAATGTGGAAGTGTGCATGGAAAACTTTGAAAGGAGTGAAAGAGTGTTTTTGACCGGTGATATGAATTATAAAGTAGGGAATGTGAAGGTGGATGTAGTAGTTGGTGAGTGGGGTGTTCCTGCTGAGATAGATGAGAATGGCAGTGCATTAGTGAGCATTTGTGCTGGGAGAGGGTTGGTGATAGCCAATACCCTCTTCAGGCACAAAATGATACACAGGTATACATGGCGAGTGATGAGAAGGGTGGATGGTGAACTGAATGAAAGCAATGCAATGACTGATTATGTGTGTGTGGATGAAAGGATGCGAAGATGTGTAATCCATGCAAGAACATATAGAGGTTGGCGGAGTGGACTTTCTGACCACCACTTGGTGGTGGTTAGAATCAAGGTCCAAGTAAAATGAAGAAATAGAAGAAGTTAAGGATGGAAGGAAGGAGTATATATAAGGAGAGTGGAAAGGTTACAAGAGGATGAGAAAAGGCGAAACATAAGAGAGAATTGGAGGAACAATTGGGTAAATATGAATTGGAGCAGATGGGGGACGTGGAAGGTGTGTGCAAGATATTCACAGAAGAAATATGTGCAGCATGTGAGGTGGTGTGTGGGGATGAAGACAAGACGAAGGGAGGTGCAAGGAACTCATGATGGAATGAAGAGGTGAGACAGACTGTGGCACAAAAGACAAAAACCATATAATGAATGGATGAGAAATGGGGGCGAGGAAGAAGTTGAGAGACGGAAGAAAGAGTTATATGTAGAAAGGAAGAGAGAGGTGATAAGATTAGTAAGAGAGAGTAAGAAGAGAGTGGATGAGGAATTTGGAATGAATGTGAGTGTCAAGTTGAAGGAATGTAAGAAAATGTTCTGGAAAGAGGTAAAGAGAGTCAGACAGGATGGCAATTAAGTTAGTAGGGGAATGAAAGATAAAAATGGTAGATTACTAGCTGAGAAGGAAGAAAAAGTGAGCAGATGGAGAGAACACTTTAATGAACAGTTGAACATAGAGATGAAAGTAATGCGAGTATAAGTGGCTGGGGAATGGCTGGGAGAAAGAGGGAGGTGAGAAGATAGGAAGAAATCTGTAGGATGGAAGTTGTGGAAGCAATGAAGAAAGTCAAAATTGGGAAAGCCCCAGGAATTGATGGACTGTGTGGTGAAATGCTGAAGCATGGGGGAGAGATAGTAGTAGAATGGATGTGGAAGATGTGCAGATTGGCCTGGGAAGAAGGTAGAGTCCCGGAGGGTTGGAAGTCGGGCATAATTATTCCCTTGTACCAAGGGAAAGGGGAAAAAGATGTGTGTGGTAATCATAGGGGCATTTGTCTTCTTAGTATAATAGGAAAAGTATATGGTAGGATACTTACTGAGAGGGTTAGGGAAATAACAGAGGAATTAGTTGGAGAAGAACAGGGAGGCTTTAGGAAGGGAAGAGGTTGTGTAGATCAGATATTCATTCTTAGATCTTTAGTGGAAAAGTCTCTAGAGAAGGGACAGAAGTTGTATGTGGCCTTCATGGATTTGGAGAAAGCATATGACAGGATGGATAGACAAGGATTGTGGAAAGTATTAAGAATATATGGAGTAGATGGGAAGTTGTTGAATGCTGTGAAGAGTATGTATGAGGGTGCTAAGGCTGCAGTGGCTGTGGATAGTGAACTGAGTGAGTTTTTCTATCTGAAGGTCGGGTTGAAACAGGGATGTTCAGTCTGTATATGGATGGGGTTATAAAAGACATACAAAGTAGGGCAGTAGATGTTGGAGTGGTCCTAATTAGAGAGGGCAGTGTTTGGTAACTTCCTGTACTTGTGTTTGCAGATGATACTGTGTTGTTAAGTGAAGATGAAAGGGAGCTGCAAGGCTTGGTGGATGAGTTTGGGAGAGTGTGTAAGAAACGGAATCTACTGATAAAGGTGAATGTAGGAAAGAGTAAAGTTATGGTCTTCGAGAGGAGTGAAGTCAGTGAATGTACAGTGAGGCTGGATGATGAGGATATGGAAATGGTGAGTACATTTAAGTACTTTGGTACTGTGATGAGTAAAGATGGAAGTTTGGAGGGTTAAGTGCTTGAAAGCATAAAACGAGGAAGAAAGGTTGCTGGTTCCTTGAAGGCAGTGATAAGAAACAGGGAAGTAAGCATGGAAGTGAAAAAAGTTATTACATGATACTATTGTGATACCAGCTCTAACGTATGGAAGTGAAGCTTGGATGTTGTTGGAGGGACACAAGTCAAGAGTTATAGTAGTGGAAATGAGTTATTCGAGAGGAGCCTCTGGAGTCACATGGAGAGACAGACTGACAAATGAGAATGTGAAGGAGCGTTGTGGTGTGGATATGGATGTGATAGGAAGCGTTAAGAAAAACACACTGAGGTTGTTTGGCCATGTGGAGAGGATGGTGAGAGAGACACCGACGAGGAGAGTGTATGTGAGTGAGGTGGAGGGGGAGTGAGGGAGAGTTAGGCCAGGGATGAGATGGAGGGATGGAGTGGAAAGGTATATGAGAGAGGGGTGTGTGAATTGGGAGCGGGGCAGTGAAATAATGAGGGACAGAGTGACGTGGAGGCGATTTGTTTGTGGCACCCCATATAAGGAATTAAGGCGTCTGGCAATAGATAGATAGATTAATATTATTATTATTATTACTATTATTATTATTATTATTCCCCTATCCAAAATCACTTAATCATGGCAGTCATTTCAGAGAGCCTTGGAGGGCCCAAAACTTGCACAGGGCCCCAACCAAATGGGCAGATTCGCGTGGCCATGTGGAATGTGAGAGGTGTGAATGAGGAGAGCAAGAGGGTGGAAGTGGTGAATGTGTTTAAGAGTGCGAGATATGCCGTGATGGCATTGTATGAAACGAAGATGAAAGGGTGCGAAGTGGAGGAGTGGGAGGGTGTGAAATGTGTAAGATCGGGAATGAATGGGCGAGGAAGATGCAAGGAAGGACTTGCTTTGTTGATGAATGAGGTGTGGCAGAGTGAAATGAGAGACTACAAATGTGTCAGCTCGAGGTGTATGTACTGTATGTCAAGTTCAAGTTTGAGAAGGTGAAAGTGGCAGTGATTGTAGCATATGCACCATGTGAGGACAGGAGTTAGAGAGAGAAAGACAAGTTTTGGGATGAGGTGGGTGAAGTAGTGGGAGAAATGCCCAGGAGCTATAAAGTGAATGTGATCGGGGATATGAACAGAAGAGTAGGCACTGGTCCTGAGGATGACATAACGGGTTGCTACAGAGTACCAGGAGAAAATTATAATGGGAAGAGACTAAACGATATGTCAGGAGAGGAGGTTGTGCATTTGTAACTCGTATTTCAAACACAGAGATGCACATAAATATACATGGCATAAAGGAAACGGGGATCGTGTTGAAAGAAGCCTGATTTGTTAAATACTCGTAGAGAGGTCGATGATTGGAATGGTTGCTGATACGAGGGCTGTGAGAGGACGATGTGGAGGTCTGTCAGATCATATGACTGTGGTATGCAAGATCAAGCTGAGAGGCGTGAGGTGGATCAGGAGAGGAACAGTCAGGGAGAAAGACTGAAAGTTGAGAAGCTGAAGATCAAAGAAATGGCAGATGAATACAGGACCAAAGTAGAGAACGAGTTAGAATGACTGAATTGGAATGAAATGGATCTGGACAGACTGTGGAATGCATATAAGGATTTCTTAGTTAGGAATGCTAAAGAAGTGTGTGGTGTGGCAAGAGTAACAACAAAGAAGAAAGGTACGAGATGGTGGGATGAGGAGGTAAAGAGAGCAGTGGAGGAAAAGAGGAAGAAGTGGCTAAACTGGTTACAGGATAGGGGTTCAGTTGAAATAAGAACTGAGTATATCAAGAACAAGAAGCATGTAAAGAGACTAGTGAAGAGGAAAAAGAAGAAGGTAAATGAGGATCTAGGAAGAAAAATGAATGCGAACTACTCTGAAAATAGAAAGTTATTCTGGAAACTGTTGCGGAAATGTAGAAGTGAAAGCGGAAAGAAGTGGAATGGTGTGAAGGATGCAGGTGGTAGATTATTAACCCATCGAGATGAAGTACGGACCAGATGGAAAGAATATTTTGAAAGCCTGATGAATGGGGATAGAGAGAGCAAAGCAGCTGTAAACATGATTGGTTTTGGGGATATGCAGAGAAGGAATCCAGTGCCAGGAGACGTGACACTCGCGCAGGTGAAGAGTGCTGTGAAGCAGCTGAAAAATGAGAAAGCAATTGGGGTTGATGAGGTGTATGCAGAGATGCCTAAATGTACTGGAGAGAATGGAATGAAGTGCTTGTTGGAGATATGTAAGAGGCGTGGATGAGTGAAACTGTGCCTGCAGAGTGGAAAGAGGCTGTGATTGTAGCCCTGTACAAAAATAAAGGTGAACGAAGTGAGTGCAAGAATTATCGTGGCATAAGCTTACTGAGTGTTGTAGGGAAGGTATATGGAAGAATTATTATAGAAAAAGTAAGAGAGATATCGGAAGTCCTAGTGAGTGATGAACAGGGTGGCTTTAGGAGTGGCAGAGGATGTGTGGACCAAATATTTGCAGCGAGACAGATAGTAGAGCAGGCTTGTCAGAAGGACCATAAGGTGTTTTTGGCATTCATGGATCTGGAAAAAGCATTTGACAAAGTGGACAGACAAGGATTGTGGAAAGTTTTGCCATGTACGGTGTAGAGAGTAACCTGCTGGGTGCCATCAAGAGTTTTTATGATGGTAGTGAAGCATGTGTCAGGGTTAATGGGCATCTAAGTGAATGGTTCACGATCAGTGTGGGCGTGCGACAACGTTGTGTAAAGTCCCCATGGTTGTTCAATATATATATGGATGGCGTGATGAGAGAAGTGAAAACACGAGTAATGGAGAGAGGGGTGGCATTGGTAATAAATGGTGATGGATGGAATATCTCAAATTTGTTGTATGGTGATGATGCAGTACTGCTTGCAAGTACCGGACATGAACTTGGCAGGCTAGTGCAGAGTTTTCCTGATGTCTGTAAGCGTCGTTCCTTGAGAGTAAATGTTGAAAAGAGTAAAGTGACGATTGCTGAGAGAGAAGGATGACTTCAGTGCAATGTAACAGTGAATGGAGAGAGACTGGAATTGGTGAGAGAGTTCAAATACCTGGGTACAGTGATAGAAAAGAGAGGAAAATGTGCAAAAGAAGCTGAAAGTAGAGTGATGCAAGGAGGAAAAGTAGCTGGTGCAATGAAGGCCTTGATAAGAAACATAGGTTTGAGTGTTTCAGCTGCACGAGGTTTACATGTTAACATATGGATGTGAGACTATGGTGTGGCATGAAAATGAAAAGTCAAGAGTAAGAGCAGTGGAGATGGGACTGCTGAGGAATGTATATGGAGTACAGAGGGTGGATAGGATACGAAATAATGTGATTCGTGAAAGATGCGGAGTGAGGAAGTCGGTGGACACCAGAAATGAAGAGGGTGTACTGAGATGGTATGGTCACGTGGAGAGAATGGATAACAACAGAGTGGTGAAGAAGGTATATCTGAGCGAATTCAAAAGAAGGAGGAGGTGAGGTGGGCCAAGGAGAAGGTGGAGAGGTATGGTGGATGAATGTGTGAGGAAGAGAGGTTTGGAAGTCGGTGAGGCTAGGGAACTGACAGGAGATAGAGCTGGCTGGATGAATTTTGTGAGAAGTGCATGATCAGGGACTTTTGGCACCCCTTTTTAACGTGGCGGCGTCTGGATTAACTCTGTCGGATACGATTATGTGAAGCTACAGAACGTAGTGAATGTTTTTGGCGTATCCGATAGAGCCAGGATTCCGGAGGCTTGAATGATGAGTGAATGGAAGCATGGCCCATTGGATTGGGCAATTTTGGGCTGTCGGGACATTGCTACTCACCCTCCCTTGGGTGGGAAAGGAGTTCCGGATGATGATGATGATGATGATGATGATGGTGATGATGATGATGGTGATGATGATGATTATTATTATTATTATTATCTTGTTTTTTGGTTTAAAATCTCTAGTATAATTATTAAGTGTAATGGTAGTGGTATGATGTACTTATGGCAAAATGCATCTATAATACCCCTGCAGCATTTTTAATGTAAAACGTGAAGGCAAATGGCAGAGTTCCCTGTGTCGGGTGTACAGGACATAGTTTTGATGTTAAAACTCTTATAAATCATGCTAAGCTGTTAATAAAATCTGTTGTTGTTTGTTTATAAGTCTCCTGGTGAAAAATATTACACTTTCAACAAAATAATAGGTGATGGATTAAGATGTGAAGATTTACTTATATACTTTATTAAAAATGAAGCAATATAATCAACTGTATAGTTCAATAATTATCTATCTGTCTATCGATCTATCTATCGATCTATTTCTCTCTCTCCCTCTCTCTCAAACTCTCTCTCTCTATTGTGTGTGTATATATATATATATATATATATATATATATATATATATATATATATCTATATATATATATATATATATATATATATATATATATATATATATATATATATATATAAAGGTGAATGTAGGCAAGAGTAAAGTTATGGTCTTCGAGAGAAGTGAAGTCAATGAATGTACAGTGAGGCTGGATGATAAGGATATGGAAAATGTGAGTACATTTACGTACTTTGGGACTGTGATGAATAAAGATGGAAGTTTGGAGGGTGAAGTGCTTGAAAGCGTACAACGAGGAAGAAAGGTTGTTGGTTCCTTGAAGGCAGTGATAAGAAACAGGGAAGTGAGCATGGAAGTGAAAAAAGTTATTACATGATACTATTGTGATACCAGCTCTAACGTATGGAAGTGATGCTTGGACGTTGCTGGAAGGACACAAGGCAAGAGAGAGAGCAGTGGAAATGAGTTATTTAAGAGGAGCCTGTGGAGTCACATTGAGAGACAGGCTGACAAATGAGGATATAAAAGAGCATTGTGGTGTGGATGTGGATGTGATAGGCAGTGTTTGAAGGAATACACTGAAGTAGTTTGGTCATGTGGAGAGGATGAAGGGTGAAAGACTGACGAAGAGAGTGTATGTGAGTGAGTTGGAGGAGGTAAGAGGGAGGGGGAGGCCGAGGATGAGATGGAGGGATGGGGTGGAGAGGTATATGAGAGAGGGGGTTGTGAGTTGGGAGTGGGGCAGTGAAATGGCAGGGGACAGGGCCACATGGAGGCGATTTGTTTGTGGCCCCCCCGAACGGGATCGAGGAGTCTGGCAATAGATAGATAGAAAAGGTATTACTGCCAAAAACCTTGTATCAGATTTATTAGTGAGCTGGATAGCAGGTAGTAGCGCGGGTAGGCTGGACCTGTCTCAGCCTACACTAATGATGTCAGGTTTTCATTTTTTGTTGGTTGGTTAGGGCTTTATGGCCATCACCCACACCTTGGGCATTAGGCCGAACAAAATACTATATAGAAAGACAAAAACAAAAGGTATGAAAGTCGCACCGTGGTAGGAGCCAGCACATCACTGCACCATTCGTGGGGGCAGCATAAAATAAAAAGATCGTAGATCGACCAGACTTACCTCCTCCCCCCTGACAATTAGACTTGGTGGAATAGCCTCACCCAGGTCGACAGCTTGGAGTAGATTGTAAAGCGTGAAGTAATTCGTAACTCCAAGCCGATACGACCCGGACTGAGCATCGAGCGTCAGGAGGCGTTGGTAGGAGGCAACTTCCAGCCGATCTTTATAGTCAATAATGGGGGGGCCAAATGGGCGACTCCCCTCATCAGCAGGGGGGGCCGCCTCCTCCCCATCTGAGGAACTGATCGTCGACTCCTCAAGCATGGGGACAGAGGCAGATCTCAGGCGGCAGAGGGTGGATATCTGCCGATTCCGTTAGCATGGTCGAGGCCAGTCTAGGGTCATCACAGGAAACAGTCCGCCAGTTGACGGGGGGCGTCTAGCCGCAGCCGTTTCCGCGGTGTTCTGTGGGGTTTAGGCGATGGCTGCGGCCGGGCCTGATGCTCCCGCCGGCGAGGTACCGAGTGAACATCGCGGGCAAAGCACTCGGGAATGACAAGGCTGGGCAGCCCATTCTCCTCAAAGATCTTGGGGAGGAGAATGCATAAAGCCCCCTTGTCACCCCCAGCAAAAGCCTTTGCCGTCTTCATACACATCTCAATGATGGTAGCAGTCCGCCCAGGACTCCCATGAGCCTCGGCTTCATGCCCCCAAGGTGTGGGGCGCCGCCGTGCATGGGAAGAACCCCGCACGGCAACGCCTCCCGGCCCAGTGACATCGCGAGCCTCAGGACCCTTGGGAGTCCCGAAGAGACTGAACTCCAACAATTCCCCATCGCTGAGGGAGCGCCAAAGGTGCCGTGGTTTGGTTCAACGATCGCCGTGCGGTGGACGAAAACATCAATGTCACTGTCATGGCGCTTATTGAATCCATATCCTGCAACAACGTTGAACCAAACCAAAGCACCAGTTAGCTTAGTCTGGCCCTGAGCTGGCTGGAGTCTACTCTCTGCCCCCATGACAGGTCGCAGGCAGAAGAAGACGGAGGAACAGAAGCGTCTCGTGTTGCCTCCATGACTGCGAGCAAGAGCTCTCTCCCCCTCCCAGGTTTTCGATGAAGAGGCCTTGTTTTAGCAGGCCGTGGCAATGTCCTCTCCGTTCAAGAATATATTCCTCCCACCTTGCCAGTGCTCTTCCTGCTGCTGCTTTGGCCACCTGGCCAAGTACAGCCCAAATTGGCTGTCTGACCCAACTGTGCTCAATCTTGATTCTCTTTGTCAGCCTGTACATTCAGCATCCTGTCTCGCAAAACTATTTCCTTTCCTGTTTCCTTTCCTATCCCTCGTACTTTTCCTGGTGTTGTTCCCGTCAGTGGATCGCTGTGAACTCACTCTATTTCTCTTCTGTCCATTTTGATTTTCTAGAATTTCCCCTACTTCATTCTCTTCCCCCCTCCGATTCTTCTCCTTGGTGACTTAAATTGCCGGAATTCCCTGTTTGATGACTCAGCGATTAGCACTAAGGCAAACGTATTAAAATGATTTCTTTCTTATCAAGAAATCTTCATCTTTAACACTGGCACCCCAGTTCACATCATCCTACACACTTGTTCCCTCTTGCTTAGATGTTTCTCTTTGTTCACCTTGAATTTCTCATATTTTTTTCACTGGTTCGTGTTGAAAGAATCTTTTCAGTGATCATTTCCCTCTCAAACTCACTCTTACCTCTTTCTGTCCCGACTCTCGTCCACCTTATTGGAAGTTACATGTTGTAAAATAGGAGTTGTTTTCTTTTCTTCTCTGCGCCCTCTTCCTCCTCGTTTTTTTCTCCCTCCACATGATATATCGTCCTACTTCCCCATTCCAGTTTTAGGTGCTGCCGTCGCCGCCATTTCCCCGTGACACTCGACCATCCACTGCCAAACGTATTCCTTGGTTCGCTTCTGCTTGTACACTGAGGTTCGAACAAAGGTGCTGCGTGAGGAGAGAGGATGCGAGGTGCTGAGGTGGCAGGAGAGGGGGTCAGAGGGATGGATTCAGTGTACGGATGTGATTCACTGATAAGGTTGAGCTGTAATGCTGAAGACTTGCAGTGATGTGTGTATGATCAAGTATTCCATGAGACTGTGAGCATACGTGAATACCAGCCTTGGTATACTCGTACTGAATTTCAGTCTCTGCCGCTCAGTTGCGGAGGAACCGGACAGCACAAAGTGATGAGATTAAACAGATGATAGAGCTATCCCAGACTACCACCAACTTCGATCAAAGTAAGTAGCTCTGGGTATTATTTTCTTGTATTCCTCTGTATGTCCATCCCCATCTCTTACATCTCTAACCCCTTTCCACCCATTCTCATCCTTCCTGTCAACCTCCTACCTCCTTCCTACCTCTTCCTTATCTCTCTCCGCCCACTTTCACTCTTTCTACCTACTTACTTCCTCCTCTCAGGGTCCATGGCCTTTCTGTTTCGATCCAGCGCTATATGTGATCAAAATACAGAGAGAACTAGCTGGTGATCTGAAGACCAGTGGTAGTGGAAACTTGCCTTGACTACGTATACCACGACATTCATTGCATAAAAGTTATGTAGAGACAGTCTGACCAGGTTTATTCGTAGCCTCTTGATTATCAGAATAAATACTCATTTTCCAAACCTTCCCTTATGGGAAAAAAAAAAAAAATTACTGAATCAATGCGAATTGTTTAATAAGCATTGCAAATTATTAAGGAAGGGAAGAATGTGTTAATGGCAGGAGGGTAGAACCGCATAATTATGCAGTGAAATGACATCAGTGGTTGTACGAAACACACACACACACACACACACACACACACACACACACACACAAATGTGGCAAATGTAATGAGCTTATTGAAAGAAGTATCAGAGGAAATCTGTAGTAAAGACAGAGGAACACAAAAGGTTAGGGAAATACGAGAATAGCAAATCAAGACCCCTAAAGGTAACTTTCCAGAGTGTAAACACCGTGGAGGAGATACTAAAAATTGCAAAGAATCTTTTGGAAAAAGAGGAGTTCAAAAATGTATGGATAAAAAGATGCCTAACACAAGAGGAACTGGAATTACTGAAAGAGAAAAGGGAGGAAGCAAAAACAAAAAATGAGGGAAGATCAGAAGAGGAGAAGAACACATTTTTTTTACAAAGTAATAGGATTGCAGGTACAAAAGTGGTACATAAACATGAGGGAATAAAAAGGAGGAAGGTAGTAGAACCAAGTAAGTCATGACAAGTATATAAACAAGATGATAAAGTTGATGTGCTCAAATGTGGATGGAATGGTATCTAAATTATTAGAGATGAATGATTATGTCAGACAAAATGAACCACATATAATATGCCTAACTGAAACAAAATTAACACCAAGGATATCAAATGGCATACTAAACTTAGAGGAATATAATATATGGAGAAGAGATAGAAAAAGGAGGAAGAATTATAATATTAACTAAGAAAAATCTACAAGTCAATGAAATTAAACTAGATATACCCTCACAAATAGAACTGATTGCAGTAGCGATCAACACATCTGAAGGGAAAGTAATTGTAGCCAATTTGTACATGCCACCCAGATCAAACACATGGAAAAAGAGACGAATATGAGGACTTGGCAGAGAGTACAATTCAGAGTTTAAGAGCATTACTACATAAAATGGAAGAGAAATCGGAAAGAATTATACTATCTGGAGATTTTAATACAAATATGAATTGGAATACTCTAGATATAATAAGCCAAGAAAGCTGTTGGGACCAAAAACTCCTGGATCTCGTGCAAGAGTTTTTCCTAACGCAACATGTGAGGGAAACCACCAGAAAAAGAGGACTCGATGTACCTTCAATGCTAGATCTAATATTTACTAGGCAAGAAAATGATACTGAATATCACCCTCCACTCGGCAAAAGCGATCATGCAGTACTAAATTGCAACTTCAGGATAGCATATGGCATAGTTAACAGCAATGAAAGTTACAAAAAGAGCCTAGACTATAAAAAGGGAAATTATCAAGACCTATAGAAGTATTTCTTAGAAGTTGATTGGGAAAATGAGCTTAGAGGACAAGATTTAAATGCTGTATATAAAAAATTCTGTGAATTTTATGAAATAGGAGTCCAGAAGTACATCCCACAGCACAAAGAAGCAGAGAAGAAAATATAGAAATGGTTCAATACAGAATGTAAAAAATCAAAAGAAAAAAGAGATTTGTTGTGGAATAGATACAGAAGACACAATAGTGAACGGGCATATAATAATTACAAACAGGCAAGAAACGATTATACAAGAATAAGGAGGAAGCCCGAAAACAGTTTGAGGAGGATATAATAAATAAAAGTAGTGATTAACTGAAGCTATTTTACAGCTACATCAGAAGCAACACCAAAGTAAAAGATATAATACAATACATTACGGACGAGGGAATCACCTATACACAAGAGAAAGATATTTGTGAAACACTAAATAAGAACTTCCAATCAGTTTTTACAGAAGAAAAAAATTTTGAGGGGGACTATGTGGAACATGCATGTCCACACATACTACCAGATCTACAAGTATCAGAAAAAGTAATACAGGAGGAGTTAAGTAAATTAGACAGAGGAAAAGCAAATGGTCCTGATGAAATTTCATGTTGGGTGCTACGAGAATGTGCAAAGGAGTTAAGTAAACCATTATTTTTAATTTTCAAGAAATCCTTGAGTCAAAGTAAACTACCTGATATTTAGAAGAAAGCAAATATTGTTCCCTTATTCAAGAAAGGGAATAGACAAAATCCTCTCAACTACCGACCAGTATCACTGACCAGTGTTGTAAGCAAGGTATTAGAAAAGCTTATAAGAAAAGCTTGGGTAAATCATCTAGAAGAACACAACATGATAACAGAAAGACAGTTTGGTTTCAAAAAAGAAAAATCATGTGTTACTAATTTGTTGAGCTACTATGACAGAGTAACAGACACAATACAGGAAAGAGAAGGATGGGTGGACAGTATCTATTTAGATTTCAAGAAAGCATTTGACACAGTACCACACCAAAGACTTTTATGGAAACTGTACCTTCAAGAAGGAATTCGAGGCAAACTGTTTTGTTGGATGCAAGCTTTTCTCATAAAAAGAGAAATGAGAACAGTACTAAGAGGAAACTACTCATCATGGAAAGGAGTGACTAGTGGAGTACCACAGGGCTCAGTGCTGGCACGAATCATGTTTTTAGTGTATATAAATGATATAGACAGTAACACTGAAAATGAAAGCTATCTAAATATGTTTGCAAATGATGCAAAAATACAAAGGAGAATTACTAACACAGACTTTTGTAAAGAGCTACAAAAAGAATTAAATAAATTTCATGAATGGAGTAATACATGGCAAATGGAATTCAATGTGGACAAGTGTCATGTAATCAAGTTTGTTAAAAGTGGAAAAAGACCTGATTGGGATTATAAGTTAGGAAATAAAACCCAACACACATCAGAAAGAGAGAAGGACCTAGGTGTGATTATCAAAAACAGACTATCTCCGGCTGACCACATCAGTGAGAAGGTATGGAACATGTATACACTGCTTGCAAATATAAGAATAGCATTCACATACATAAATGAAGACATGCTAAGAAGGATTATAACATCATTCATTAGACCAATCCTAGAGTATGCATCAGTAGTCTGGAGTCCTCATCTCAAAAAACACATAGACAAGATTGAAAAAGTTCAAAGGGCCGCTACAAGATGGATACCAAGCTTATGGGATCTAAGCTACGAAGAAAGACTAAATAAACTGAATCTACCAACACTACAGGACAGAAGGAAAAGAGTTGACATGATAATGCTATATAAATGCATATCAGGGAAGGAGAAAATAGACATAAATGATTACTTAACATATGGGGAAGCATCAGCAAGAGGACACTGCAAAAAATTGCATAAGAAGAAAGGTGATAAAGACGTAAGGAAATTCAGTTTCCCAAACATAGCAATTGATCAATGGAATGCACTACCGAATGAAATAGTGTGTGTCAAAACAATTCACAAATTTAAGGTTATGTACGATAAATATGGTTTAAAACACGGGACAGTACGAGCTTGACTCATTCCTTTAAAGATACAATTAGGTAAGGACAATTGGGTAAGAACACACACACACACACACACACACACACACACACACACACACACACACACACACACACACACACATGCGCACACATGCACACGCAAACACCAGAGAGAGAGAGAGAGAGAGACGGTTATTTTAAATGTAGAAGAGAGCGGCAGCGGATTTTTTTTTTTTTTTTTTTTTTACCAGTGTTATTGGGCAATATCATCAACAGTGAACTATGTATAGTCTAAGACTACATTACCAACAAATGCAATATTTTGTATTAACTGTAGAAATGGCAGAGAGATGCGGCAACTTGGTGGGTGAAAGGAAGAGTGCAAATGCTCCTGAGGTCATTAACCCCTTGGCCGTATCATCGTTGTGTGGGATGTGGGAAAGTCATCAAGAGAAACTGCCCTTCTCACAGGTGTCTGTGTTAGGACTGTGAATCGATGGATTCGTCGGTGGCAAATGGAGGGCTCAGTGAAGACAAAGCCTCGCAGTGGAAGGCCTCGAGTTCTCACTTCTTAAGAAGTCGCCTGTATAGCGGACATGGTAAACGAGCAGTCAAGGTGTTCTGCAGTTCAGGTTACTCGGACTTTACAGTTTCCCTGCGATCCGCGGACAACGAGAAGACACATTCACGAGATGGGTATTCACTGTTACAGGACGGCCAAGAAAGAAAAACTCTCTCAACCCAATAAAGAGTGTAGACTAGGCTTTGCTTTTCGGTATCTATGAGCAGACGGAGATTTTTGGAACAGTAATATTTACTTATGAGAAATGCTTCACTCGGTGGAAGTAGGGGATCGAACGTGCTGGAGACCTGTAAACATATGAATGTAGTACGGTGAGCCTATCATTTTGGGGATGGATGTGGGTCAATGGACCTTGAGAATTGATGAAAATAGAAGGAAGATTTACAGGGCAATAATACATTGACGTGTTAGAAAATGTTTTATTACCATCCATGCGAAAAATGGCAATCCCACATCCTCATCCTATTGGCATGTAGCTATCCTCCTTGGATTTCTTAAACCTGGTAAAACCAGTCGTCTTCCTCAAAATTACCGTCCAATGACACAGACTATAGTTGAGGCGCATGACTATGAGGATGTCATTATCGTGATCTAGCAACCTACCCGTCAACGTTGCTTCGGATTTAGTGTATAATATGATATGCTTGTGATTCATTCACAATATGTTCGTGTATAATAATATTCATGTATAATATACAGTATTCGTGTATAATATGATTCGTGTATAATACGATACGAAATCGTACGCGCTTTTGACAGGTAGGTTGCCAGGGTACGACAGTGACAACCCCTGGATCGTGTGGTGCGACTTTAGTTGTTTATGCAAACTTCTTGAATGGATGATCAACAATCGACTCATGTAGCACCTTGAATCCAGTTGTCTTCTTTCCCCCCTTACAGTTTTTGTATCACCAATTACGCAACACCTTAGATCATCTACTCTTCCGCTGGAATATTTCATCCATTCTTCTTTTTCACTCTGCCTGTCAGTCTTTTTTTTTTTTTTTTTTTTTTTTTTTCATTAATAAAAAGTCTATGATACTACTTGGAGGTAACACGCTCTTCAAAAATTTTGTTCCTTTCGAACTGTTTACGCCCCCATAGACGTCCAGTTTTCATGTGAATTTCCCCATCATGAAACTGTCCCCCGAGACTCTCTTTAGTGCGATATAAGTGGCACATCTCCCGTTTACCCTTCCCCAGTTTCGGCCTCGGTATGTTGACGATTTTGCATTGACACTGCAAACTCAGACATACCTGATCTAAATTCCATTATTCTGCCACTGATGCTGCCTCAACGTTGACGTTACTCATTGTTTTCATTATTTAAGTCCTGTACAATGGCGTTTACCCGTTAACAAACCATACTATTAAACCTTCCCTTTACCTGTATAACACCCCTCTTCCCTACCACTTCTCTACTAATATTCTTGTCCTCATCTTTGCCTTTCGGTTAAATTGGAATGCACATGTTTCATTCATTCAATTTTCTACTCTTCAACAGCTTCACTTGTTGCAAAAGCTATCTCAGATTCACACTGTCCTTATTTTTCCTAAACTCGATTGCGGTTGCCAAGTCTATTTTTCTGCCTCTGATCGTCCCCTTCCAAAACCTGATTCCATACAATACATCGGTCTTCAATTAACTATTGGTGCTTTTTGGTCATATCCCACAGCAAGTCTTTACGTCGAATCAAGCACCCCTCCCCCCTTCTTATCGGAGTTGCTTTCATACCATTTAGGTACAACATGCATCTCCTTCATTTTCCAACTAATACATCAATCAAAATGGGGAAGGCCCCAGGAATTGATGAAGTGTGTGGTGAAATGCTGAAACATGAACGAGAGATAGTACTAGAATAGATATAGAACATGTGCTAATTGGCCTGGGAGGCAGATAGAGTCCCAGAGAATTGGAGTTCAAGTATAATTTTTTCCCTGTAGAAGGGAAAAAGGGAAAAAGAAATGTGTGGTAATCATAGGAGCACTTGTCTTCTCAGCATAATAAGAAAAGTGTATGATAGAATACTTATTGGCAAAGTTGGGGAAATAACAAAGGAATTAGTTGCAGAAGAACAGGGAGGTTTTAGAAAGGGAAGAGGTTGTGTAGCTAAGATATTCATTCTTAGGTCTTTAGTGGAAAATTTCTAGAGAAGGAAAAGAAGTAGTATGCTGCCTTCATGGATTTAGAACAAGTATAAAACAGGGTGGATAGACAAGGAATGTGGAAAGTATTAAGAATTATGGAGTAAATGAGTTGTTGAATGCCGTGAAGGGTATATATGAGGGTGCTAAGGCTGCAGCGCATGTGGATAGTGAACAGAGTGAATTTTGTTTTTTGCGCATGTGGATAGTGAACAGAGTGAATTTTGTTATAAGAATGTTGGATTGAAACAGGAATGTGTCCCCATGGTTGATCAATATGTATATGGATGGGGTTACAAAAGGGGTACAACGTATGACAATGGATTTTGGAGCGAACCTAATGAGAGAGGACAGTGTTTTGAAAATCCATGTACTGTTGTTGTTGTTGTTGTTTTTTTTATGTGGGGAAGAAGGAACCAAAGGCAATGAGCCCACAAAACTGTTCCTTCCAAGAGAAAAACAAAATACAAGAGAGAGTCAGATTCAAGATCCATTCATTTCGAGATGCCTTGACACACTGCGTTTGAAAGACTGGAGATCATAGGAAGCAGGAAATACAGACAGAGGGAGACATTTCCAGAGTTGACCTGTTGCATAAATGAAGGACCGGGAGTAATGATTAACTCTTGCATTAGAGAGCTGGACAGAAAAGGGGTGAGAGTTTGCTGCTAGACGGGTGCTACGCGCCCGTCATAGAAGTGGAGGAATGAATGCAGACAGTTCAGAGGAACAGTGACCACTGTAGTAGCGATAGAAAAGAGCTAAAAATGCAACATTGCGGCGAAGAGACAGAGGTTGAAGGGAGTCAGTAAGAGGGGGAGAGTTAATGAAACGAAAAGCCTTTGACGCCACCCTATTGAGAAGACCTGTATATGGGGAGCCTCCCCACACATGAGAGTTGTACTCCACACAGGGGCGGATAAAATCCTTGTATAGAGTCAACAATTGTGCAGGGGCAAAGAAGGAACGGAGTCGGCTTAGCACACCCAATCTTTTGGAAGCAGATTTTACAAGAGATGTAATATGATCTTTCCAAGACAAGTCCCGAGCAAATGAAACCCCAAGCATGTTCAACGATGATGCAGGATTAAGCTGAGTATTATTTTTACATAAGTGAAGATGAAGGGGAACTGCAAGGATTGTTGAATGAGTTGGGGAGAGTGAAAGAAACAGACTCTAATGCTGAATGTAGAGAGGAGTAAAGTTATGATCTTTGAGAGACGTGAAGCCACTGAATATACAGTGAGGTTGGATGATGAGGAAATGGAAAATGTGAATGCGTTTAAGTACTTGGGTAGTGTGATGAGTAAGGATGGAAGTTTAGAAGATGAAGTTCTTGAAAGGGTACAATAGGGAAGAAAGGTTGCTGGTTGTCTGAAGGCAGGATAGGGAACAGGGAAGTGGGCATGGAAGTATAAAAAGTCGCTGCATGACAGTATTGTGATACCAACCCTAACGTATGGAAGTGAAGCTTGGACCTTGTTGGAAGGACACAAGTCATGAGTGAGAGCAATGGAAATTTGTTGTTCAAGAGAAGGGTGTGGAGTTATGTGGAGAGACAGACTGACAAATGAGGACGTGAAAGAGCGTTGCGGTGTGGATGTGGATGTGATAGAAAGAGTGAGGAGAAATACAATGAGGTGGTTTGGCCATGTGGAGAGGGTGGAGAGCGAGAGATTAACAATGAGAGTGTATGCGAGTGGGTGGAGGGGGGAGAGGAAGGGGGAGGCCAAAGATGAGATGGAAGGATGGAGTGGAGAGGTTTATGAGAGAGAGGGGTGTGAGCTGGGAGCAGGGCAGTGAAATGGCATTGGACAGGGTGACATGAAGGCTACTTGTCAGTGGCCACCCATTACGGGATTGAGATGTCTGGTAAGAGATAGATAGACGTTACTCCGCTCTTCTAGCCTGCTCCAGCACTCCTTTCCCTCAGTCCCCCATTTCTTTCTTTTATCCTTTTTGGACCCTGTACAAGGTCTAACAAAAGGCATGGTGACCTAGCTTGAGTTTAATGAGGGATATCTTTACAGGAAGTATGGGTTGCCCATTCCTGCATGCCCTGAGCCCGAGACCTGGCTCAAAATTCCCTAGTGCCCAGGCCACTCCACTCTGCCGGCTTATGCCCAGCTCTCGCACAGCACACTGAAAAGCCCCATGGATCCCTCTATTTTCAGTTAATATATTTCACCTTTCCTCCTTTTCTTCCTCTTCGTCCAGTTATCTTCCTGCCGTTGCTTCTGCCTCCTCCAGTACTCTGTTCTTCTTTCCTTGTTTGAGTTAAGTCTCTTCTTCCCTCAGATATTCTTTGCTCTCTTTTTCTTAAACACGTCTTTTCACCCTTCTGACACTTTACTGACAGCCATGGTGTCAGGTCTGCTGTTGTGTTCTCTGATACCTTCCAAAGTATTCTTTCTTTCATAAAAGGTGTTCTTTCTGCAGAAACTTACATTCTTCACTTGAAATCTCGTCCTAGATTCTTTTCATCTTAGATTCTCTTCCTTCTTCCTTGTTATCTTCTCTGATTCTCTCAGAGCACTCACTTTCTTACACACCTCGTCTCATTCTCATTCTGCAAACACCCAGTTTCAGGAGTGGCTGTTCCGCCTTGCTGTCCAGAAAAAGCCAGTTCATTTTTTTTTATTCCCCAGCCATATAACGATTACTGGAAATGAACAAGCTGACTCACTGGCATGTTCAGATTCTCTTTCATCTAGGTCCTCTCTCCAATCATTCCTGCCTCCGACTTTTTTCGTGCTCTATTTTGTACCTTCCATAAACACTGGCAATCCTCATGGGGCCTGCAGGTTAACAACAACCTTCAGATCAGATATTGTTCTTCTGCTGATAAGATGTAATCCAGTACTACCCGTCTCTTGGTCGTGTCGTTGGCGACTAATCCCCCAACCCATTGACCTAGGTTGATGAGGAGGGTGGTTAGAAACCCCTGAAAAATAAAAACAAGAGCAGTCAAAGGGTGGATAACCTATGTAAGATATCGACCATCTATCGGGGAGGATTGAGCTTGATAGCCTTGACTGGCAGTCCACCTAGTAACTTTTAAACAAATCCAGATACCCCTTGTAAGGGATTTCACTCCCCTTTCCAAAGACTAAGGTCAGTTCTCCTCTGAATTGGGAGGTTTGAGTGAGGGTTGCGTCTCCCTCCAGGAAAAGCTTACATCCCACATGACTTAATTAGAGCAAGAGGGACCGGATTCAGCGTGGACAGTCTGACAATGACCCACTTTTGCCGGGAGGATTCCTCCTTAGGTGCCAGCCTGACGGAGCTTTTGGGATCCTGTTATGCTGGCACCAATTATGATGGCTGCTGAGTTAAACCTACAGGATCCCACCAGCTGGATGAAGTGTAGGGGGGGACCCCCTAGTCCTAAACCTGTTTATGAATGGTGTGGTGGCGCAGAGGATGTACGAACCTGTAGCACCACGTGCTGGTTTAGCCTCCAGAAGGCACACAGAGTGGGGGCTTGGAACTTTCTAAGCATTTTAAGGGATGGTCAACTGCCTTTGTTGTCACAAGAGCTGGGGCTGATGGGCATTCACATAGCTGCACTGTCTGAAGTGAGATGCCCCAGGCATGGAGAGATCAGTAGCGATGGTTATACACACTACTGGTCTGGCTGTGACAATGGTGGCCAGCTTAGAAATGTTACTGTGGCAACTGTTGCTTGCTTTGTCAGTTGTACTGACAGGAAAACTCCGGTTGGTGAGTGTATAACGCTGGTGAGGTTGAAGCACTACTTAGGTCTCATCTCAGTTTTTGCCTTGTATGTTCCAACTGTGATGAGCGATCTTGAAGAGAAGTTGCTGTTCTATGCCAAACTTGATACAGTTATGGTATAGTACCCATTGCAGGATATACTCTTTTGCCTGGATGACTTCAATGTAGTTACTGGTACTGACAGGGAAGGATTTGAGGAGTCTGTGCATGTAGGTTCCCATGGCTCTGGAACCAGGAGTTCCAATAGTTCCTACTTTTTGGATTTCACAAAGTCTCGTAAATTGAGAATTGTTGCTTCCTCATCCCAGTGACCAATGGACTTGGTATTCCAGTACTGGATGGGTTGCAAAGGAGACTGAACACATCTTTGTTTGTACTCGTTGGAGGATCCTTCAGAACTGGAGGGTTTTTAGGAGTGCAGAGTCCTTTGTTGCCGATCACAGACTTGTTGTTGCCATTTAAGGCAACAAATAAAAAATATGGGAACCTCAAAATGCTACCCAAAACAGTTCCATCTTGAGAAACTCTGGGATGAAGAATGTCCTTTTGAGTATGCAGTGGCAGTCCCAAATCGGTATGAAGTACTCAGTATTGTCGAGGACCCTGTTGAACAATGGGATACGTTAAACGTGCTACCCTGGTGGTACCGGTTAGTTCAGTTTAGAGCACCTGAGATCAAGGAGGGGTTTTGTCTTGCCAGGGACACTGGCCACAATTGAGGAGTCATGCTGTCGATTGACTTGGGATTGGGAGCAGCACAGACGTATGTCTCAACATGGAAAAGTTTTACAGAGAAAGGAAAAGTAGAGGTATGTCAAAGAAAGTATGACCTTCGAACTGCTTATGAACCCTGAAGAAGCTCTGCTCCAGACCTGCCTCGCAAGTTAACTCGGTTTGAACAGAAGATGAATGGCTTGTATTGGGGGCGAGTGAGTATAGGGCTTCTTGGGCTAAGTAGTTTGAGCAGCTGTATTTGGCTGGACCTTCCTGTGGAGAACTTCCATCGGCTGGTGAACAACCATTGACTGCTGTGCACCCACCATCCGCCCCTCTCCCGGTGACGACACTAAGAGCTGCCTGGAACCACTGTCTGATTAATTTCTTCTCCATTTCTGCAACATTCACTGCCTTTCCTCTAACCTTCTCTCTTTTGAACATCACCTCTCATCCTCAAAACCTCACCTTCTCTTCCTTACCGAGAATCAGCTGCCTAACGCAACTGGCAGCAAATCCTTTTCTGTACCCTCCTACTTTCTCCATGCTCTTTCAAGCCAAAGGTGGTTGTTGTGCATATGTACACAACGACTTATCTTGCTCTCATGTTCCTGAACTTGATTCTTCTGAATTCTCTACTCTCTGGCTTCGGCTCTCCTGTCATTCTCTGACTAAATACATCCGTGCTGTTTACTTATTCCCTAATTCTATTGACTATCAAAAATTCTTCGACTATCTTACGTCTACGATGGAACACATTTAGAATGGAGATTTCAATGTTCAGCACCACCTTTGGCTCTCCTTTCACTGATCCACCTGGTGAACAAGCCTACATCTTTTCTATCATTAATGACATAAAGCAGCTTGTACAGCACCCTACCTGTATCCCTGACTGCACTGGAGAGAGCTCCAACATTCTTGACCTCTTTCTTACAACTAATTCTTCTGCTTTCCTCTCTGTTGGGGTCCTCTGATTACAACCTTATTACCTTAACCTGTCCTATCACTCCAGTATGGCCTGCGAACCCTCTAATGAAACGTTTACTGTGGCACTTTGGAACTGCAGATTGGGAGGCCCTCAGGCAGTACTTCTTTGATTTTCCCTAGAATGATTATTGCTTCTGTGGCCGGGAGCCACCTGAGTGTGCCTTGTACATTATGGAGGTTATTCTTTCAGGCATGGAAGCATACATTCCTTTCTCAAATCCTTTTACTAATGCAAGAGAACATTGGTTTAATCATGCTTGTTCTAATGCTGTCTGCAAGAAGGAGAGGGCCTATAAAAGGTACCAGAGCCATTCCACCCCTGAATCACATCTTTTTATGTTTCTGCCCAGAATCGTGCTAAGTCTGTTCTTTGCTCTGCTAAAAATAACTTCATTTGTACTAAATGCTTTCAACCGTCCAACTCGAATTCTTTCCGCTCCTTCTGGCACCTTGCCAAAAACCTTTCTAGTAACTTTACCTCATCATCCTTCCCTCCTCTTTTCTACTCTGATGGTCCTGTAGTTATTTCTTCTACTGATAAAGCAGATCTCTTCACTCAGACTTTCTCCTCCAATTTCACAATAGACGATTCTGGTGCTGTTCCTCCATCACTTCCTCCCTCGGACTCCCTCATGGCTAACATTAAAATTTCTTTAGCTGATGTATTTTCTGCCATCATTGGCCTCAACACTAACCAGGCATATGGACCTAATGGAGCCTCTCCTGTTGTCCTCAAGAACTGTGCTTCTGTGCTTACACCCTGCCTAAGTGAACTCTTTCACCTTTGTCAGTCAACTTGTACCTTTCCTTCTTGCTGGAAGTTTGCTCTCATTCAGCCAGTCCCAGAGAAGGTGACCATTCCCAACCCTCTGACTATCGTCCAATTGCTTTAACATCCTGTGTCTCAAAAGTTTTCGTGTCTAATCTTAACAGAAACATTTTAAAGCATCTTTCCTATCACAACCTTCTTTCTGATCTTCAGTATGGGTTCCATCAGGGACGCCCCACTGGCGATCTTCTCGCCTACCTTTCAGACTCCTGGTCATCCTCCATTCGGGACTTTGGCAAAAGTTTTGGCATAGCACTTGACATCTCAAAGGCTTTTGATCGAGTCTAGCATAAATCTTTAATTTCCAGACTGTCCTCTTATGGTTTCTATCCTTCTATCTGTGCCTTTATCTACAGCTTCCTTTCTGGTCATTCTGTAGCTGCTGTTGTAGTCGGCCATCGTTCTTCTCCTAGATCTATCAACAGTGGTGTTCCTCAGGGCTCTATCCTATCACCAACTCTCTTCCTTTTTTTCATCAATGATCTTCTAAGCCGTACATCTACCCTATCCACACGTACATTGATGATTTCACCCTTCACCTTTCCATTTGGTTCCCGCAACGTCCATCTCAGCAATTACTTCAACAAACAATGGAGGAGGCTATGGCACACCTAAAGTCTGGCTTGGTTCATATCTCTGACTGGGGTAAAAATAATCCTGTTGTTTTTAATGCATCAAAGACTCAGTTTTTACACCTATCAACATGACAAAATCTTCCACAGGACTACCCACTAATGTTTAATAATATCCAGCTCAAGCATGCATCATCCTTGAACATGCTCGGGGTTTCATTCACTCGGGATTTATCTTGGAAAGATCATATTACATCTCTTGTAAAATCAGTTTTCAAGAGATTAGGTGTGCTAAGCTGACTCCGTGCCTTCTTTATCCCTGCATAGTTGTTGACTTTATACACGGGTTTTATTCGCCCCTGTGTGCAGTACAACTCTCATGTGTGGGGAAGCTCCCCACATACGGCTCTTCTCAATAGGGTGGAGTCAAAGGCTTTTTGTCTCATTAACTCTCATCCACTTACTGGCTTCCTTCAATCTCTGTCTCTTCGCCACACTGTTGCCTCTTTATCTTTTTTTACCGCTCTTTCCATGGTCACTGCTCCTCTGAACTGTGTGCTTGCATCCCTCCACCTCTATGACAGGTGCATAGCACCCATCTAGCAACAAACTCTCATCCCTTCTCTGTCCAACTCTCTAATGCAAGAGTTAACCGTTACTCCCAGTCCTTCATTTATACAACAGATCAACTCTGAAACTGTCTCTTTCTGTCTGTATTTACTACTTCCTATGATCTCCAGTCCTTCAAACGCAGTGTGTCCAGGCATCTCGAAATGAACAGATCTTGAATTTGGATCACTTGTATACTGTTTTTGTTTATTTTTCTTGGAAGGAATTATTTGTGGGCTCCTAGCCTTTTGTTCCTTCTTATTCGCATTAAAAAAAAATTAAATGATGATACTGTGCCTTCTCTAGAGGACGTCAAGAAGACATTAGATAGGCTGAAAAGTGGTAGAGCAGCTGGTGGTTGTGGTTTGCTGCTGGAACTGATCAAAGATGGAGGTGAAGTAATAATAAGGGTATTATATACTGTCAAAAAGCCATTTGGCAAAACCAATATTTTTCCTCCTGACTAGGCAAGGGGTTTGGTTACCTCTGTCTAGAAAGGGAATGGAGACCAACGTGACTGTGGTGACTACCATGGTACAGTGTTTCAGCGTGCCATGTAAGGTTCTTGCTTACATTCTTGTGATGTGTATCTGGAACCATTTACTAATGTTTCAGAGGCCTGAGTAATCTCAATTCATGCCCAAAAAGTCTACAGTTGTTCGCATCCTAGATTCTCAAATTCTCGTGTAACGCCAAGTTGGGTATCGACAAGATCCGTTTGTAGTCTGTACAAGGTGTTTCACATGGTATATTGGAAGACAATATGGGATCTCCTGTGACTCCATGGGATCCTCACAGGGATAATCTGTCTGACTGTGCGAAGGAGGAACATCCAACTTCTTCCTTGAAAGTACTGGAGTATAACAGTTGTGTGACCTTGCTGCCATGCTTTTCAACACGTGCATGAATTGGGTACTTGACCGAGCTGTGGGTCAAAGTCAGTGTGGAATATCAGTTGGCAATTTCAGAGTTACTGACCTTGAGTTTACTAACGATGCAGTTATCCTAGTAGAGACGTTGGAGATATATCAGATTGCCCTCAGGAAATTTTCGGAGAATGGAAAAGCCAGTTCTGAATGAAGGTCTCTTAGGCCAAGACCAAGGTCCTGGCTTTTGGTTGCATGTGTGATGATGCAGTTCAGTCTGTCCAAGCATGTGCTGAATATATGGAGGTCTTATTTTGGTAGTTTGGTAGGTCAGACGATGAGATTTCTTGATTCATCAATCTGGCCCATGTGGTTATAGGTTTACTCACCTCGGGAATTTGACGGTGCCGTTATTTGTTTAGAGGGACGAAGATTCGCATCTTCATGACACTGATACTTCGTGTCTTACCCTGTGGCTATGAGAAACCGTCATTAGTGATCTGAACTGATGAATTGTATACCGTATAATTATGCAAAAAGCCTGAGCTAGAGTTGGATTGTTGCATGCATAACATACTGAAATACTAAAACGAGGGTGCCTTCCCCTGAAAAGAAGTGTTTTGGTATGTCCTTTAACTGTAGGCCAGCTGTAGCTAACTAGTATTATTCAAAATGGTATACTTTTGCCCGCGATGCAGTTTTCAGGCCATAATTCACCAACCGCAGCCTGAATGCTTTTCTAAACATGAAAAGAAAAATCTACACATGACAAGCAGCTTTTCTGTGTATAATACGCAAGCGTACACCTTACTGTTTTGGAGTTATGACTGATGAAGAAAGAAAGAAAGAACAAAATCGATATTTTTGCAGTTAGCTTTTGCCACTCCTACGAAGGTTAGCAAGACATTGCTAGTAGTGTTGCACTTGAATAACGAAGGTCTTTTAGTTAATAAGCTCAGAACTAAGCTTTGCAGCTGTTTTCCCTGGAATGCTCCTATACTCTATGAGGGAGGACGCCACTCTGAACCTGCGCCATTACTATTTGCGGAGTGCTACCGCACTCAGTGTTGGGCTCGTGGCCCATTTTCCTGAGGCTGACCCTGCCCACAGGGTGATCACTGAGAGTGTTTGACTTGGGTGGAGATTAAACGGGTGGCCACGAAACTCATGGTTCTCGATCCGTTTCTCTTTTCAGTATTATATATCACTTTTCTTGCTGCTCGTCACTGCTTGCATTTAATTCATCCACCCTCCCCCGCTACCTTCTACACTAGTGCTATACAGCCATGTTGTGGCTGCGTGATACTTCTTCAGTGTTCCTTCTTTCCTACTTTTCTTATTTCCTTTTCTATGCATGAGAGAGAGAGAGAGTTTCTTCCCCTCTTCTCATATAAATGATAGTATTATATATATTGCTTTTGTCTTGGTGTCAATGTATGGACTTCGCTAAAAACCAGTACAAACCTCATATATTTGCATAATATTCATAGCTCATTTATTTCTATCATACCGTTAAATAACATGATATTCAACATTCTTGAAATGTGTGGCTTTAACAGTACTCCCGAGGAAACTCCCGGAGAATACCGTAGTATCCCCGACGACAGGGCGAACCAGGAACAACAGAGTTCACCCACAAGAATGCCGACACCCCCACACGGACCCCACGGGGTAGCCGCCACCAGCCACCACCACTCCGGGCAACAACAACGCATGTCAGCCCGGGCCGTGCGCCCCTGTGACATTCAGCCACCACGCCGCCGCCACCGTAGGCAAAAGACACTACCTTCGCGTGGCGGAATCACTGAGTTAGCTAGGGGTGGAGTCAGAAACAGTACTCCAGACAGCGCCCCTCTGGTAGAGACGATCTATGGTCGCTCCCACAGTGTTTTGGTTGAGACGATCAATGGTCGCTCCCGCAGTGTTCAGGTAGAGACGATCAATGGTCGCTCCCTTAGGGTTCTGGTAGAGACGATCAATGGTCGCTCCCACAGTGTCCAGGTAGAGACGATCAATGGTCGCTCCCTTAGTGCTCCGGTTGAGACGATCAATGATCGCTCCCACTGTGTCCAGGTAGAGACGATCAATGGTCGCTCCCTTAGTGTTCCGGTTGAGACGATCAATGGTCGCTCCCACAGTGTCCAGGTAGAGACGATCAATGGTCGCTCCCTTAGGGTTCCGGTTGAGACGATCAATGGTCGCTCCCACAGTGTCCAGGTAGAGACGATCAATGGTCGCTCCCTTAGTGTTCCGGTCGAGACGATCAATGGTCGCTCCCACAGTGTCCGGGTAGAGACGATCAATGGTCGCTCCCACAGTGTTCGGGTAGAGACGATCAATGGTCGCTCCCCCAGTGTCCAGGTAGAGACGATCTATGGTCGCTCCCAGGGCGTAGCTAGGAGAGGGACGTCTCCACAACCGGAGATTGAACTCCAGGTGTCCTGTCCCAGAACATCCTGGACAGACCTCCCTGCCTCCCCCGGTCTCTGTTCTTTATGCCTGGCCCTAGAGCAGACACACCTGTCGGGCCCCAGTGACAGTCACTGCCGCAGTCCTCCCCTGACAGCACCTCTGGACGTGGGATACCGCAGCCCGTCGCCTCTCTCGGCCCTCCCTAGGACACCCGGGCGAGACCTTGCCACGCCCCCACGACGCCTATTTGGCCCCAGTCCCAAGGGCCTTACGCCGGAGCCCATTCCGGAAGCCACCGGGAGTCCCGGACATGAGAGGACGCCCTTGCGAGCCGCCCCGTGCCCTCTCAGTTCGCCCTGTCTTGACGGCGCCCCTAACTCAGCCGGATCACCAATGTCGTGCCCCCGTCTCCTTTCTTAGCCCGCCCCATCCCGACCACTTTTTGACCACTGGTACCCCCCAATCCCGACCATTTTTCGACCCTTTTTTTTTTTTTTGCTAAAACTTTCGCTTTTGGTGAGAAACATCGAAAATTCTTAGAGAAATCGCTCACCTGAGGTTTAAAATACTCATTACAGGTAGGAGAGCCTCCTTTCCTTACTGGGTTTTCTATCAGGCTGGCACCAAAGAAAACGAATTCTATGGGAGGATAACTATTTCACACCACTCATAAACAGTATTTATTTATTTACTGTTACGAATTTATATGTAGTACAAGAGTATATTGGTTTTCAAGCAGTAATATCGGCATTATAAGCATTGTTTCACTCACTAATACCTGACCTTTTTTTACCACATTACCTGATCATCATTTCTAACTGTTTCTTCCTCTAATGCTATGTAAAGTTTGTCCTCCATATTGTCATTTATTGGGGAATCACTCTGGCCCTGAATTTCGTACCGTGGCATGACATGGCTATACTGGCCAGGTCACTGATAACAGGTGAATTGCTGAGACAATGGCATGCAGGGGGGGGGAAGAGGTCATGCTGGGTAAGGCATTGTCTCTGCCTGGCATCTTGTTGAGGAAGGTGTCACGTGTATACGTACCAAAAATGACTCGCGAAAATTGAAAATTGTGGAAATTATGAACCTTGCAATTGCAGGACGTTGAAGTACGTCCCCGGGATTAGCTGTGACAAAACGTGAGGACGTGGAAGTACGTCCCCGGGACGCCGCGGGTTAAGAGAATACGGGTGATAATGTAATATTAGTGATATAGGTTAAGTGTGACTCTCTCTCTCCTAGAACCAGTATTGGCAGTGAAACTATGTGATGTATATCGGGGTAAAACAGATCACAATGAGAAGTTAGAGGTCGAGAATGTGGACTAAGATCTGAGTGAATATATGTGCGAGTGTCACCCCGGATATCTATAAAGACATATCCCCATTGCTGAAAGAAAGACTGTGAGGAAGAAATGTCATCTAGCCGCGAAGTAATATTGTGAAAGTAGTATTAAGAGTATTCCGCCCTTGTTCCGCGTTGTGAAGCAAGATTCTATGGACCATACCTGGAAGACCTCTCTGACAGGTGTGTAATTAATAAGCCTGTGCCTAAGGGGACATATTCCCACTCTAACGAGGAAATATCAAGAAAGGAAGTATTAATAATATTCCCTCCCCCCTGCACGCTACCCCTAAAAACCCTCTCTATTACTCGCTCACGCTCTTAAAGCCAAATCAAGAATCAGAGTTATTTGCCAAAGTACCTTCACTAACAGAAACCATATAAACTCCCCTGCTAATATCGGGCATCTTCCAATATTACCATAACTTTCTCCTCGCCGTTTTAAGTCACTCTCCGCGCCTCCCCTATCTCCTCCTAGTGAATCACAAACCCCCCCTCCTCCTCCCCCTCCTCGCGCTCAGCGCGCACCTGTATTTACTGCACTCCTAATACACTAGGATTGTTGTGTTGTCATTAGTATCTAGAAAGCAAGTATCCTGCGAGATACTCATATCTTAGATAAGGTTTTATATTGCTCAATATTGTGTTGTAATATCTGCTGAAATGTCCTGTGTCTGACTGTGGTAATATATGTGTATGGTGTTGCCGAAAGTTTTTATGTCCTGCCTCTCTTTATTGCACTAGCTCCGGTCTCGAAAGAGGACCCCGCTCCACGTTGGGTGAAATAGGAACGAGAAGTCGAGCCTAATTCTACCCAGCATTACAATTCTCTTCCTTGACAATATTTCTATCATAATGCCAGATACCTTGAGTTGGGCTTACTTCCTGTATATAACGAGAAAAAAAAAACTTTACTGAATAATTTCCTTGTAACCTTCTAGAAATATTCAAGGCAAAGTTGTGAATTCTAGATTAGTTATGCAATTGTTTACCTTACTGTTGTCAAAAGTATGATTTTTTAATGATGAATAGTCTTATATTTTCTTGTTTGCCTTTCAGCTTTTTTTTTCGACGAGTGTTTGTGTTAAACTCCCTAGTTTACCTGTTTTTTAAATGTTGCCGTATGGTGTTGTTTTGATCGAGAATAGATTCAGCTTAGGTAAGAGACACAATTACACGGGAAAAAATAAAACTGTCAACCCTGATAAGCAAAGTAGTACAGCTGAACATTATTCCAAACATGCTATCCCAAAAGATTAAGTCCAAAGAAAAAAGACATCCTACACTGAATATATTTCTCTAAGAATGGCGTCCCCTGCACCAAGGAAATAATCAGGTGGTATGTGGAGTTAAGCAATTAAAAATGCCATATTACTAAATTGGGATTCTTTCTTTCTTCTTTTTGGTCTACGCTTACTGTGTTTGTTCACTAGTGTTCAAATTTTCAAATTTATAAATGATTTCTTTTTCATTCCTTGCGTCTTGTGGGGATCCGTTAATAACTGAGGCCAAGTTCAAACTATCAGGATTTTAAACAAGATTTTTGTACGAAAGTGCTTTCGGGGGTTATTGCCTAAGAGCATACAAGTGTCATAATGCAATCTGCTCATTTCATCGGCAAGCATAACGCAATCCTAAGCGAGCAGGGCGAACCGGGAAGGCGAAAAAAAAAAAAAAAAAAAAATCAACATGTTTAAAAACTCCAGGACAGTAACCCGATGTTAAATCCAGGTCATTGTGCATAGTGGAAGCATTGTGTGAGCCTAAAGAAATCGGGAAGAGCGTAACGCATGTATAGTGACAGCATACTGCATTCGGCTATTATTGGCAACTCGCGGGAACGCCCGGGCGCCCAGAATCAGTGCTATGGAATGGAACCCCTTGTACTCGTAGAACTTAGAGCCAGCACTTTTAGGACATTTGATAATGTGCTTTCCATCAATGGCTCCAACACAATCAGGGAAGTTCCATCTGTTTTGAAAGACTTCAGCCACTGCCTTCCACTCGTCAGGGGTTGTAGGACATGATATCAGTTCCTCTGCATCTTTTTCTGTGACAGCTTCACAAACTTCAGGCACGAGAATAGAGATGGTGTTCTAAGCCACCTTAAATCCATATTGTAATGACTTATAGTTGTTTCCAATTGCCAGGTACCTCAGAGTGATGGCCAGTTTCAATCCAGGTTCCAAGGCTGGCCTCCAGAAAGTGTCTTTCTTCTCAGTCCAGGGTCCCACTCTACCAAGCAACTCTTAAAACATCTGTGTCCACTCTGAGAACATTCTGGAATCCGCTGTGATCATCTGCCCTTAATTCTGTCTTTAACTTCTCATACTGGCCATAGAGTGGTATGCTTGGAAGCCAGGGCCTGGTCGACACCCGTCTTCTTCTTTGCAGTCTCTTCTTTTTCCTGCTGTTCTTTTTTTTTCTAATCTTCTTCAATTTGCAATACTAATCTAGCCAAACCTACGTCCATTTCTATGGTGGTAAGGCTAAGTTCCAGTAGCTCTCTATTGTCCATGAGTGCTATGGTGAGGTCTTCACTGTCAAAAAGCCAAAGATAGACTGATGAGAAGTGGAGGAACCTGCCTCATATTTATGCCCCCAGCAACTGAAATCTCGATCAGCCGTAGTGCGAGCATATTGTAAGCTGGGTATTATCGTGAAGAACATTCAACGAGCACAGTTCAATTGAGACGCATTTGTGCCTTATCGCGCTCTAGCGGCGATATTCAGACTCAATCGCCTTGTGAGCGGCGAGTAAGCATAGTAAAAGCGTTTCCCAGTCTTGCATTAGCGTAGCGTAAGCTCAGTGCAATCGTAACGAGTGACGTCAGAACGTCAAAACTCTGCGAACTGTCAGGATTCCTCGCGACTTTGACCTATTTCCAAGCGTAGCGAGATCGCCTATGAAAATCGTGAATATGTGATCTGGGCTCTACTACAACAAATTATTTCAAAGGGAAGATAACCTCTGTTCACTGACGTTATGTCCCCGCTATGGCAATCATTTTCCCGTTACAGCAAATGCCAGCCATCTTCTTGTGCAGAAAGGTTTTGTATATTATATACAGTAAAGTATTCAGTTGCTGATAAAATTTCTCATCCAGTGCTTTCTCTGGGGAACTTAGTCCTTTATGTCGTCTATCACAACGCTAACTGAAAAGGGATTCGAAGTGCGTGCTTAGAATTGATGTGAAAAAAATTGAGTTCGTCATTCTTCAGTGCTTGTTTTATTGTCTGTACCTACAGTTTCAGTTCAATATGCTAAACTACAGGACTTGAGTGATCAGATTTTCTGAAGATACTACTGTACATGAAAATACTGTTACTCTAAATCATCGCTGTTGCAGAATGGGATCATGTACACATTTTAATAAGATAGTTCAAGTAACTAAAATATATGTTGGGTTAGGTCACTTCGGCCTAGCAAGGACAACTTGAACAGTTTTTAACCACATTACACTGAACCTAGTACGAGGGTTGAGGATGAGGCAAGAACGAAGGAATTCAATTTTGAGAATGAGCAGTGTCAAGATCAGAGGGTAAGGTCAAAGTTCTAGCCGGATGACTGTGTGTTAATAAAATAGCTAAAACAATTTTGATCTTGTATGGTCCAAAATTGGTGAAAGGATTTAATATAAACAAGGGTTTGACCCTTTTTTTTTTATTATTATTATTTTTTAGAACAGTTGGTTACAGTCACGTACTAAGGTCGAATAATTGTTATGAAATTGGCAATCTTACGTAAAATGATTGTTCACAAACTGTATACACTACTCTTGAGTGACAGTAGTAGTATCACTAGTTGATGTATAAACATTTTATTAGCAATCAAATCTGGCAACATAACTTTTCGATTTGATGCAGAGAGCAGAAAACGTACAACCTTGTAGCTCATCTGGTAAAAAAGTGGTGTACAGAACTTTCTTCACTGGGGCTCATTGCTTCATTAATATTGTAAGAAAAGGAGCCTAACAAACATGTCAGTTTAGACAACGATTTTTTTGTACTGATTCTAATATAATTATGGCAATGAAATTTAATGAAGATATTGTAGGGTCTTACAATCAGATAGATGTTTGTGCATGGCATACCTAAATTCGACGTCCCTTACACTATATAGGTATAATTTCTCTGCACTTCTCAGGTGTCAAACTGTCATGGGATCACCGATTCATTCGGCAGCTGCATTAGTGATTGGTCTACTTATGGTCAAATCATCAGCAGAGAAGCAACGTCTCTCAGCTGCTGTGGGTGAGGAGGTAGACATATTTAGAAAAATGGAAGTCATCCAGGCGTCATCTGTAATGAACCTTCTTGCTGAACAGTACACCCCAAAGTGTCTCAGAGCTGTGATATTACCTGAAGATGATACTAAATCAACCTCTTGGTCAAATAATGGAACAAAAACATATCCAGAAAATACACTACTTTCCCGACAAGTCAACCGTTATGCAGAAAAATCTATGGAAAAAATAGTGGTGGACCAGGCGAAAACAGATGTGAAAATTATCCTCAGTCAAAAAGTCTCTCACCAAAATCGTGAAGCATTGAAATACATAAAGAAATATACGGCAAGAGTGACTCCGTATTCCTGCATAACGTACATGATGCCAGAACCACCCGACTCCCAACTGCTGGCTTTATTAACAGACTTTTCCTCCAACAAGCTAACACAATACTTCCTCGTCCACGCCGAAGACACCGTTGAGGCTGAACGCTTCCTCCTGGATCAACGCCTGGGGAAAGAGCAAAACATGGCAGTCATCATCCCGCCGACGAATCAGAACAATACCTACTGGCGTGTATTAATCCGCCAGCTCTTGCACCCTTCAGGTTCCCCCAAAGTTCACAATGTTAACAAGTGGTCCAGTGACACAGGCCTTGCAAATAACAATGACATATTCCCAGACCAGATGGCTAATTTCTACGGAACCAAACTAATAGGCTCCGGTTTGCAATACAGGCCGTTTGTGGACTATGAGATTGTTGAAGGATCCAGGGTGGTCATACCTAAACCATCCCTTGACACCAACATTCTGGATGCAATGGCTTATAAACTGAACTTCACCTACGACATCATCATGCCCGCTGATGGTGAATTTGGTGTTCTCAAGGAAGATGTGAGTATTAGGAAGTCTCTCTCTCTCTCTCTCTCTCTCTCTCTCTCTCTCTCTCTCTCTCTCTCTCTCTCTCTCTGCACAAGATTCCTCTGCTGCATTAATCTTTACTCTGATGACTGTTTTAACTAGTGAACTTTGTTATCGTCAATATTTATTGTTTTGTAGTACTGAATTATCTCTTAACTCTAAGACTGTAAGATATTTAGCATATTTTGTTCAACGTCGTAAACTCTTCTCTGTACTAATATTGACTTTCCGTAAATATGGTGGTATAATGATAACAGAAAATGTTGAAATGTTGATCAGTTTATATATGGTAATTGTTTGGCTTTGTTTTTACTCCCCAGTACTTTCAAATTTCGTCCCAAACAAGACGGTTTTTGTATTTTCTGTAAGTACAGCTTTTGAAGAGGTAGTTATGTCACACACAGCATGTAGTGATTCAGGAAAGAAAATTATTATCAAGACAAAGACTACTCACATCGTCAAGTTATCTTTCATTCTACGTTTTAGAGTTTGGTAAATTAATAATCGTATGAAGGAATATAAGCCAAAGGTGGCAGGAGAAATGAGTCATCTGAAGGGAGAATGTAAGGAGATATGAAAAGACAGAAAAACAAGTGAAGAAATGAAGGAGCGCTGTGGTGTTGATGTGGATGTGTTGGAAAACATTAGAAGTACCTTGAGATGGTTTTGCCATGTAGAGAGAATGCAGAAAACCTGTGAGTGAAATGGAAGGGGGAAGGGGATGGGGAGATCGAGGATGAGGTGGCGGGATGGTGTGGAAAGTTTTGGGACTAAGGGGGGGTTGAAGAGAGGGCAAAATGATGACGGAGTACAGGATGACATGGAGGCGATTCCTTTGTGGCCATTCCTTCCGGGAATAGGCGTCTGGCTAAAGCTAGGTAACTATATGAAAGAATAATGCATGCCTCCGCATGAAAATAATCATTCAAACTATGGTGAAATGGACAGTATAGAGTCGTTAAAAACTCAGCAACGTAAATGTACAGTACAGTATCATCCATCGTAGCATGCGAAGGGAAAGGTTGACAGTTTAGAAGGTATTCATGTAACCTGGTTAGTACAGAGCATTTGTGTATTCAATACACCTTTGAGAAAGAAGGAAAATTTTCAAAATGCGTTAGGCACAGTACCACCGGTTTTGTCAGGCAACGTTCTGTGTGTGTGTGTGTGTGTGTGTATGTGATTTTAATCATACATTAATCAAAAAATTCTGGCAAGTCCTGTGTTTCCTCATATTTAATATGGTGTCAATAGAGACAGGCATGTTTCACGGCATTTTAGAGGGGATGCTGAAGCATAAATATGGCTTGCTTGTACAGTTTGTGGTTATTTATTAATTTGTTCTTCATAGTTAACTATCACTCATATATTGATGATTAAATGAAAAGTGTACCCTCATATTCTGGTACATGTTTTCTAAATTTCACAGCAAGTGCATCATAAATTAGCTGAACCAAACAAACTTTACCTCCACCAAATATTAACGGCAAAAAACGGGCATTAGTTGCATCAAACTCTAACTGCACCAAAAATTAGCTGCAACACATCAATATATATCAGCTGCAGCAAATATTAACTGTATCAAATATTGGTTGCCCCAAACAAACATTAACTGTACCTGACATTACTGTACTGTATCTTCACTGAACCTTATGGCTGATGTTCAGTTCGGATATGACAACTCTTCCTTGCACTTTGGTCATAACGCAAAAGCAAGGAAATTCAGTGAATCCCTTTAGTTTCTCACTTCTGTTACTCGTCCAAAAGAGTGACTGGTGTGGGATGATGGATGACTCTGAGACTGGATATAACAAATGTCTTGCTTGGCCATGGAACGAGAAAATCCTATCGTTCTGGACCTGTCTCCTTTTTTAATTTCAAGGCCAACTGAACAGTCATGGATGACGTCTACTTCGGACGAGCCACTTTCTCTTTATGCCTGGTTATCGTACAGCAACGAGCAAATTCACTGGATCCTGTCTGGGTTATAGGTGAGGCTCTGTCTTCGTCAAGCACCCGGAAATTATTAAAAATGCTGGAGGCTTGTCTTCTTCCCAATTACAGTTTTAAAGATACGGTCATAAATCCTGAAACACCTTGTTGCTTGGCTTTCGTGGCAAATGGGGGCAAATGGATCAGTTGAATAAGTGGTGATGAATTTCAAGTCATGATTTACTAGGAAACCATGTCAGTGAACCCCCATCATTCTCAGTCTGTTTGCTCTTTTCTCTCATTACACTGGTCTTCAAAATACATCTCTCTCATAAAAGTCAATCCTTTAGCCTCACCATTATTCAGAAGCGACTCTGTTCGCCGGATCCTATCGTGTCTCATCTCTCATTTCTGGAACTTGCTTTTCCTTTCACTGTTTAAGTTTTAAGCATGTGGGTATAAATCCCGATTCAGTCTTGCCTCGCAATAAAAGGTCATTGGATTGGCGTGATGAGTGATGCAAGCCAACTATTCCTTGTGCTTGGAACGATAACAGCGAACTCACATACTTCTTTCTGCTAAACAGGGCTCAGATTTTCGAAATTTTTTGGATTATTTGATGTAGCTCAGTTGTTGAAGACAACAATAGGCTGTTCCATTGCACTTCTTCGTGAAGAACACCGTATTTCAGTATTAATATCATGTTATGAATCGGCAGGAGTAGGTGAAAATGAGGGGGCAAAAGAAGGAGTGTGTATTATTGTGAGTAACAGACGGAAGGAAACTATAAGACAGTATGGATCACTTGGCTCAAGGATTGTGTGGGTAAAACTGAAAGTTGGACTACAAATGTGGGCGATTGTGTGCGTGTATGCGCCAACGCAAGATTGTGCAAGAAGAGTAAGAGAAGAGTTCTGGACAAATGTGGAAGTCTGCACGGAAAAGTTGGAAAGGAAAGAGAGAGTGTTTTTGATTGGTGATATGAATGGTAAAGTAGGGCATGTGAAGGTGGATGGAGTAATCGGTGAGTGGGGTGTGCCTGCTGAGATAGATGAGAATGGCACTGCTTTGTGCCAGGAGGAGGTTGGTGATAGCCAATATCCTCTTCAGGCACAAAATGATCCACAGGCATACATGATGAGTGATAAGAAGGGTGGATGGTGAAATGAACGAAAGGAAGGCAATGATTGATTATGTGTGTGCGTGGATGAAGGACGCGAAGATGTGTTATGGATGCAAGAACATTTAGAGGTTGGGGGAGTGGACTTTCTGACCACCACTTGGTGGTGGTCAGAATCAAGGTCCAAGTAAAATGGAGAAATAGAAGAAGGGAAGGACGGGAGGAAGGAGTAGATGCAAGGAGAGTGGAAAGGTTACAAGAGGATGAGAAAAAGGCAAAACATAAGAGAGAAGTGGAGGAACGATTGGGTAAATATGAATTGAAGCAGATGGGGGACGTGGAAGGTGTGTGCAAGACATTCACAGACGAAATATGTGCAGTTTGTGAGGTGGTGTGAGGGGTTAAGAGAAGGCGAAAGGGGGTGCAAGGAACAGCATGGTGGAATGAAGAGGTGAGACAGGCTGGGCACAAAAGAAGAAAGCATATAATGAATGGATGAGAAATAGGGGGGTGGAAGAAGTTGAGAGACAGAAGAGAGAGTTATATGTAGAAAGGAAGAGAGAAGTTTAAAGATTAGTAAGAGAAAGTAAGAGAGTGGATGAGGATTTTGGAAGGAATTTGCGTGTCAAGTGAAAGGAATGTAAGAAAATGTTCTGGAATGAGGTAAAGTGAGACAGACAGGATGGCAATGATGTCTGTAGGGGGGTGAAAGATAAAAATGGTAGATTACTAGTTGAGAAAGGAGAAAAAGTGAGCAGATGGAGAGAACACTTTAATGAATTGTTGAACATAGTGTATGAAAGTAATGCGAGTATAAGTGGCTGGGGAATGGCTGGGAGAAGGAGGGAGGTGAGAAGACAGGAAGAAATCAGTAGGATGGAAGATGTGGAAGCAATGAAGAAAGTCAAAATGGGGAAAGCCCCAGGAATTGATTGAGTGTGTGGTGAAATGCTGAAGCATGTGGGAGAAATAGTAGTAGAATGGATGTGGAGGATGTGCAGATTGGCCTGGGAGGAAGGTAGAGTCCCGAAGGATTGGAAGTCAGGTATAATTATTCCTTTGTACGAAGGGAAAGGGGAAAAAGAAGTGTGTGGTAATCATAGGGGCATTTGTCTTCTTAGTGTAATAGGAAAAGTATATGGTAGGATGCTTATTGACAGGGTTAGGGAAATAACTGAGGAATTTGTTAGAGAAGAACAGGGAGGATTTAGGAAGGGAAGAGATTGTGTAGATCAGATATCTTAGATCTCTAGTGGAAAAGTGTCTAGAGGAGGGAAAAAAGTTGTATGCGGCTTTCATGGATTTGGAGAAAGCATATGACAGGGTGGATAGACAAGGATTGTGGAAAGCATAAAGAATATATGGAGTAGGTTGGAAATTGCTGAATGCTGTAAAGAGTATGTATGTGGGTGCTAAGGCTGCAGTGTGTGTGGATAGTGAACTGAGTGAGTTTTCCTATATGAAGGTTGGGTTGAACAGGGATGTGTCATGTCTCCATGGTTGTTCAATCTGTATATGGATGGAGTTATAAAAGAGATACAAGGTAGGGCAGTGGATTTTGAAGTTGCCCTAATGAAAAATGAGAGAGGGCAGTGTTTGGAAACTCCCTGTACTACTGTTTGCAGATGATACTGTGCTGTTAAGTGAAGAAGAAAGGGAGCTGCAAGGCTTGGTGGATGAGTTTGGGAGAGTGTGTAAGAAACGGAATCTGAAGGTGAATGTAGGAAAGAGTAAGGTTATAGTTTTCGAGAGAGGGGAAGTCAGTGAATGTACAGTGAAGTTGGATGATGAGGAAATGGGAAATGTGAGTACGTTTAAGAACTTGGGTAGAGTGATGAGTAAGGATGGAAGTTTGGAAGGTGAAATGCTTGAAAGGGTACAAACAAGGAAGAATGGTTGCTGGTTCCTTGAAGGCAGTGATAAGAAACAGGGAAGTGAGCATGGAAGTGAAAAAGTTACTACATGACAGTATTGTGATACCAACTCTAACGTATGGAAGTGAATCTTGGACGTTGTCGGAGGGACACAAGTCAAGAGTGAGAGCAGTGGAAATGAGTTATTTGAGAGGAGCCTGTGGAGTCACATGAAGAGACAGACTGACCAATAAGGATGGGAAGGAACGTTGTGGTGTGGATATGGATGTGATAGGAAGCGTTAGGAGAAACACATTGAGGTGGTTTAGCCATGTGGAGGGAATGGAGAGTGAGAGACTGACGATGAGTGTGTATGTGAGTGAGGTGGAGGGGGAGAGAGGGAGGGGAAGGCCAAGGATGAGATGGAGGGATGCAGTGGAGAGGTATATGAGAGGGGGGGGGGAATTGGGAGCGGGGCAGTGAAATGGCAGGGGACAAGGTGACGTGGAGGCGATTTGTTTGTGACCACCCCGTATAAGGGATTAAGGCGTCTGGCAATAGATAGATAGATAGAATCAGCTCTCGAAATAAAGATATGGCAATTTTATGCCACGTACAAAAATAAATCCCATCGTTCCCTACCTGTCTCGTCCATTCCCAGGGCCACTGGACTGGGGTAATGGGTGAAGTTGAGTTCGGGCGAGCCAACTTCTCCTTATGCCTAACCATGATGCAAGAGCGAGCCATTTTACTGGATCCTACCAAGATGTTCTTCATGGACGCCATCTCCTTCATCACAGCCAAGAGTCCCCCGAGCGCAAACTGGCGGAAACTCATCACTCCTTTCCAGCGTGAGTTGAAGTAGGATGTTCCAACATAACCAATATGGTGGGTTGTGTTCCGACTCGTATTACTCCTGGATTTCACTACCGCACCAGCTATTTCATCCTCTGTCCCCCTCCATCCTTAACACCCAGAAGCAAGTCTCACTGTACTTTCGTGCTCTCCTTATCAGTCACTTGAGTCAAAGTAAGCAGTTCAACCTCAATATGAGGCTAAATCAGCATTTCCAGAGTGAGTCACACTAGGCCATTTCAACCCAATGACAGCATTCCTGTGTAAGTCATAGTAGGAATTTTCCAGCTAGTCAGTGTAGGATTTGTCAGTGTAAGTCAATACAGGAAATTCCAGTGTAAGTCAGTATCTTAACTTCAAAGTAAGTCAGTGTACGATAATTTTACGTTAAAGAAAATAATTCCAGCGTGAGACAGTGTACGATATTTAAGTTCATGTATGTAATTCCAGTGCAAATCTGTGTAGGAAGTGCGTTATTCAGTGTAGGACTCTGCGAAGCTATGCCATTCTAGGAAACACCACCCTGGCTCAATGAAGCAAATTACAGCGTGAGTCAGTGGGTAGTTCTTTCAATCTTCCAAAGCGAGTCAAAGTGAGACATATCCTTCATAATTCCAGTCAGTCGAAGTAGACGATCCCAAAGCACGTCAGATTTTTCAGCATGAGTCATGTCAAGTTGCTGCAACTTTCACAAAATAAACAATTCAAATAATCAGTGCCTGAGTCAGTTGTACAGTTTTAACACTGGTTAAAGTATACTTTTCAACATGAGTCAAAGTGCGCAATACAGATGATAATAGCCGAGCTCATAATATTATTACCATTCTTCGAGGTGTAGGAGCCTGAGAATAGGCCACTGCTTTCCAGTCCGAAAAAAATTAAGGGTGGTTCACCGGCCTGCTTCCTGTGGTGACAACACATGACCGCCGAACCTTCAGCCACCCTTACCTTTTGCTCACACACTCACATATCCAATCCACTCATCTCTGTCTTGATCTATCATCTCTAAGTGTCATGAAATACCAAGACGAAGATGGATGGATTTGATAAGTAGGTGCGTGAAGAAGAAAGGTATGCTGGTTGCGGATACTTAACAGCTCGGAACAATATTCCTCGTAGAGAAAAATTCAGCTCAAGAAACATTCATGGTTGGCACTGGGTTGGATTTTATTATTTCCTGTACAAACATAGTGTCTCATAAACTCTTCCCATGCCACATACCTTTACATGAGCTAATCTCAGCTACTTCCTTTACTGAAGATTTAACTCGATGTGCTTGAAGTGCAGCGGATGTTTAAATGTGTACGGTGATATATACCAGGATGAAGAGATTTTTACAGCAATTTATCTATGTATATCAGTTTTTTATTGCACATGAACTTATTAAACTTTCTTTGCGATGGGCGTATAAATGTGTGTGTGTGTGGGATTGGGGGTGTTGCCTGCAATGGGGCTCTGCTGTATCATTTTTTTACCACATTCAGACCTCCATAGTCTTCTTCATATACACATTAAACCTATTAAACTTTTGTTGTGAATGGATGTATGTGGTAATTTTTATGTGATGGTGTTCAGTTTTAAGTTTCGTTACCGCACTTCATTGTAATATTTTTGTTCATTTATAAACAACAGATTCTCTTCGCACTTTCCATTCAGTGAAGGTGTGGGTGTGTGTGGTGGTGTCTGTGTGTGGTGGGGTTCTGCTCTACCATGTCTTCTACCACATTCAAGCCACCATCTCCTCCTCCCATCTCCTGAATTCCCTCGCCTTCATGAGCATCGTGGCTTCCTTCTTCAGCCAGTCCCTCTATCAGTACCTCTGGCTCTCAGCGGGCAGGGTGAGTATGAGTCTCATTGCCTTTTCAATATCGCATGCTTTTATTTTTCAAGTGCTATTATTCAGAGTATAGGCGCACACACACACACACACACCTATTATTCAGAGTATAGGCGCGCGCGCACACACACACACACACACACACACACACACACACACACACACACACACACACACACACACACACACACACACACACACATCAAAGGCATAGTATCAACTGTTGCCTCAGAAACTGTTGTCACACCCGAGTGCTAAGGCACTTATTAATGTAATCCGTTTTCTAATTTGATATTGCAGTAGACACTTCATTTTCCTAAGGCTTCTTTGATCCTAATAGTTTTGGCAGATAAGAAATATTTCGCCAATATTTGATCACATAATCTATTATATTTGTATCGATGGTAGGAGGGTTATTACTAACTGCTCAGTGCCACGTCTCGCAGATGCACATAACTCTACCATTATAATTTGTTGTTTATTTAATAAGTCATGATATCACCAGGTCGACTACGGACGGTCCTAATCTAATTTCATGTTTATACGTTGATTTGGTGGCACGTGAAAAGCGCACAAGATAAATACAGAAAAAAATGAAGGGTAATGAATATTAATAACATCAGTTTGAAAGAAGTGTAGCACTTGCCATTTTTCCCCAGGTGTTTCTCGGGTTCTGGCTCCTGTACGCCTTCTTGGTGACGACCCACTACAAGACCTCCCTCACCAGCAATTTAGCAGTGCCCTTCATTCCCCCGCCGCTAAGCACACTCGAGCAGCTCCTTGGGTCCAACCTGAAGTACGGTATGAATGAAGTTCAGGTAGGTATTCGCCAAACGGATCAAGACTCGTATACATTTGAGATACAGGATGAAAAACTTTGAAACAGTGAATTATTTTATCCTCTTTCAGTAAATAGTTATATATCATAGTCTAGCCTACACTCACTCATTCGGTTAACAGTATTTGGCACAAACTTTAGTTGTCAGATATTCAGGATTGTCAGACAGGGGTCTCAGTGCAATGTTTTTTGTGCTTGTGTGTGTGTGTGTGTGTGTGTGTGTGTGTGTGTGTGTGTGTGTGTGAGAGAGAGAGAGAGAGAGAGAGAGAGAGAGGCGGGGGGCAAGGGACAGATATTGTACAGGGAACTCAAAAAGTACCTTGACAATAAAAGAAACTAATTTGTATTTATAATTTTCTCAACGCAACACAAATCCTAACTGCCAGGAAGGACATAGCGAGTAAAATCAGCTCAACAGGGGCGTGTTCTCTAAATATGATGAAATCTTGTCAGCATATTCTACCTTCCTTCCCATTATGGCTTGGAACACCAACTCTCCACATCCCCCATCCCTGAGTATCAAAGGATGGAGAGCGACGTGCCATGCTACGACGACGAGAACCCCAAATAACTGACTAACATTATGTTCTTTTGTTTTACTTCATTATCTAGGTTTATGCTTCCTCCCATTCCACTTTCACTGGTGCAACAGAGAGACGCCGTCACGTTGTGGAACCGATATAGCCGGATGCTGAAGTTTTCCGATCAATCAGACATCCATTGCATGTCATGCCAAAGGAGGAAGGCGGACTGCAGGAAAGGGAAAGCTTCAACCTACAGTCTGAAGCTACAGTAACAACAACAGGACCTGCACTACACCATATTATTATTTATATTTGTCTCTATCATATCACTATGTGTTCAGCACCTTGAAGTGAATAGGATAAAGGCATTTAATATTATGCACGGTTATAATTTCATCTACTTTCTTACAATCAGGGAGCACAACAACAGCTATTCTCCACGTCCCCCATCGCACTGTACCAAAGGCTGTGGAGGGACATGCAATTCGACAACGAAGAAAACAGCATGCGGATGGTGGTGGAGGGCACCATCTCTTATATCAACTACCGCATCTTCCTCATGCTTCAGATGATGATACACAACAGCAACCCCAGAAGAAAGACTGATCTGTATGTGGCCAAGGAGCAGTTCTTTCCAACCGGATCCGCGTGGTATTTGCCCAAAGTAAGTGAAAGAAGAAATACGAGTAATTTTTAGTATTCTCCTCCAGCTAATGTCAGATTATATTCTTTGCTTTGCAAGACAGAAAAACTTGAGATGAAATGCACAGCGACAGCTGAGATGTGTAAAGAACAAATTATATAGTATCTTTTTTACAACATTTATTTTTATTTTACCATTTGCAGCCTCATGTTACCCAGAGGTAACTGTTTGGGTGCTTTCAAAAACTTAAATAAGGATGAAGCTCTGAGTCATAGACCAAATAATTTCGCAACTGTGAGCCAATAAGCGAGGGGTGGCATAGTAAATAACCCTTCTCCATAACATACAATGTGCAGCAACCCTGGGCTCTGAAGGGTTAAAACCCGCGCTCCAAAAGCGAGTGTGGATATTTGTTGATCGCTGTGTGTGTGTGTGTGTGTGTGTGTGTGTGTGTGTGTGTGTGTGTGTGTGTGAACAAAATAGCTCCAAATGTTTTATTCAATTTACAAAAAATGATGAAAGTGTTGAGGGTCAGACAATGGGTCAAAGATCAAGGTAATAGGGAAAAGTTTAAGTTTGATGAAGGACAGTCAGTTTTTATCCAATTTAGACCAAACATGGAGGAAGGACTGAGGGAAAGAGAAGAGTGAAAAAAAAATCAGCTTTTATATCAGTCAGTGAAAGGCTTTAAGTCAAAGGGCAAGATCAAAGTTCGACCCGTGTGTTCTTGTGTGAACAAAATAACTGAAGCAGCGTTGACCTTATTTCGACCGAACCTGGTGGATGGGTTTAGGATCAGACAAGGGGTTGTTTTATTGTTTTTGAAAACAATAGTTCAAATGTGAAGGGTTCATGAGAAGGTTAACTTAAACCAAACTTTGAGGAAGGGTTCCGGGAAAGGCAAGGAAACAGAGCTTCATTTATAAGAACAATTTGTCAAAGGGTCAAGGTCACAAAGAAAGGTCAAATGTCAGTCACAGCAAATGTCAACTCAGTCTAGAACTGCTTTGGGTCAAACTTCATTACGGGGTCAGGTAAGGATGAATTAATTTGACTTTCAGAGTGTCATGAGTTGGAGCGATTAATTATTTGTATAAACTCATGACATTAACTTTGGTGGGAAACCGCGAATTCTAGTGGAATCCCAGTATTTATCGCTCAGTTTAACCGCCATGTATTCACCCGATCGGGAGTGTTTTTCAGGACATTTTTCACTAGTTCATAAGTGATCGTCTTTGTGCGCGACATTAACCTCCGCCTGAGTGATATTGTGGGTATGTATCGCTCACACTCGTTGGCCATTAGCAAGTGCGGCCACGACACTCGCCTCTCTCCCACATTTGAATCAGTCAAGATTTGAGCACCGTGGAAGCAGGTAGTGTGTGTGGCAGCGTCCTTCCTCAGCAACGACGCCTAGTTCCCGCCGCCGGCGTTGGATTCCTACCTAGCGTGATTGGCGAGAGGCTCAGCGTGTGCAGTGTCCTTCCTCAGCAACGACGCCCAGTCATCCGCTTTGTCCACTTTTCTGACCAGTATTTCTTTTCGTTTTTTCCTAGGTTTATGAGTTAGCTTTTGAGTGAGCAAGTGAGTGCGATCTCCTTATTTGAATTCATCTTGAGACTCATGTAACGTTAATTTATTTCATTGTAATCAATAAATTTAACAGTTCTTTTTCTTTTGCTTCATGTAATGTAAACTCGTGTTTTATTTTTCCATAAGCTTATTCTAGTTGCAGCTCCTAGTTTGCATAAACGCTTTGCATTATTCACAACTGGTACTTAGGCCAGTTTTTTTTTATTAACTCAAATCCGTTGTGCCATCTAGGAGTTCATTGCACCAGCAAGAACTTATCATTAATAGCATTAGTTATTGGTCGTTAGGGGTGGAGTCACTTTCTCCAGAGGCCAACAGTACTAATAAACAGCACGAGTGAGTCATTAGTCTCTGCTGTGTACTGTTGAGAAAGTTTATAAATTCTCGTCCTTAGAGAATCAGCGAAGTAAGCCGGCATGAAGTAATCATTGCTTGATTTTCAAAGTCAATTCATTGTCCTGTTGTCAAGTATTATTGAACAATATTCTTTAATACTGAATATACATAAAAACCCCATGACATTTGGCGACCTCATTCCAGGATATTAACTCCTAGCTCTAAAGTTATTCATGGGCTCATACTCACTCGTTCATACTTAGGTATTCATTATTAAAGTCTATAGGCACTATTTTACTGGTGATTATTGATTCAGTTCTATTAATTTATGTAATAGTTTTCACAGTCAGTTGATTGTTTAATTTTCTTTCTTTACCAGTTTCATTAGATAAAACTGGTCACCACTGACCTGTGCCTATATTCTTTATTCTCGATTATCGGCATCTTTCTCTGCAAAAATTGCAGTCAGTACTGAGTCGCTAGTTTACTTAGATTGAGTTAGCATCATGTCCTACCAGCTTCTATGTACAGGAAGCCAAAGACATGGGGCTTACAGACCCAACTGAAGTAAAGGATTATGTCCTCTCTTGTCTTAGTCACGAGCAGCAACACGAGAGTGATGCTTGTGAAAGGCTTAGTCACGAGCAGCAACGCGAGAGTGATGCTCATGAAGAGTGTAGAATCCAACGTGAACACGAGCGAGAACAACGCAAACACAAGTGAGAACAGTGCGAACACAAGCAAAAACAACGCGAACTTGAGTTAGAACATGAGCAAAAACAACGCAAACTCGAGTTAGAACATGAGCGAGAACAGCGTGAGGAACAAGAGAGAGAACGAGATCACGAACGTACCGAGTGAGAAGCATGCAAAAAACATGAATTTGAAATGCTGAAGTTCAAGTGAGATTCCTTGGCTTCAGACACATCTGGTGCAGTTGGCCCAAGCTCCACTAGCACTCTCCCTGCACATGTTCTGGCGACCCCACACATCAAGCTTCCCCCATACAAGGAAGGCGAGCGAATCGAGCCATACATAGCTCGTTTTGAAGACATGGCTCAGCTTTACCAGTTGGATGATGCAGCTACGCAGCTTCAGTTTCTTAGCCTGTTTGAGGGCCCTGCCCTCGATATTCTCCACAGAATTCGTGGAGACAATCTCTGGTATGAGATGATGAAGGTCGCACTTGTCAAAGCATACAGTCTCACAGTTGACGACGCCAAGAGTCAGTTCATGAGGGCGCGTTTACAGGAAAAAGAGACTGCCGTTCAGTTTCTTGACCAGCTTACTGCTTACTTAGGTGAGTGGATGGAGAAAGATGAAACTCCTTCCACATGTGAGGGGATAATTGACCTTATGCTCCGCATGCAGCTAGAAAAGTCGTGGCCTACTGAACTTATGGCTCAGCTTAAGATCTGCCAGGTAAAGGATGCCAGCCAAATGGTGGAGAAGGCTGACGCATTCTTTACTGGATACGGGTATCAAACTCGCAAGCAGCATACCTGGAACAGGAAACCTGATAAATCTGGGAAACCGTCTCAGACTGAACCCCAGCAACAAGGCCGTTCTCAAAATAATGGCCAAGGTCCAAAACCGCAGAGGAAGGACCAGGGGCAACACACTCAGAAACCTGAGTGGAAGTGGTACAACAAGTACCCTAACCAGCAGCAGTATCAGCCACACAATCGACCATCGGGACAAACCTTTTCCGCACCTTATCGATGGATCAGTTTGATTGTTCCCTGAGGCACATATCCAGGTGGCATCTCCATTTTATACTGGTACGACACTCGCAGTTGTCATGCCAGAACCCTTATTTGACCTTATCATAGGCAATATTCCTGGTGCCAAGGATAGTTTCACCGAAGATGATGCTACTCAGACTTCAGCTGCAGTAACACGAGCCATGAATGAGGCTCTAAACTGTGTCACCCCAGTGACCATTGCATTGCCGCAAGATCTGATGTGTAGCCAAGTTGTTGTTCAAGAACAACATTTTGACCTGACACTTGCTGCCGTGCAAAAGAAACAAAAGGGTAGAGTGATAAAGTATTCACGGGGAGGTCAAGCCAAGTTCCTTCGTAAGCAAGGACGGCTGTACCGTGAGTCACGGACACCCCAGGGTGAAGTTGGACTGCAGTTTGTCGTTCCCGCCAAGTACCGCCAAGCAGTGTTACAACTGGGTCATTGTTCAGCCTCAGGAGGTCAATGGGGAAATGGAAGACCCAGGGCTGTATCCGAGCTGACTTTTTCTGGCCAGGGATGGGACAAGAAATAGATAGTTTTGTGCATTCCTGCAGTGTGTGTCCATGTAACATCAATCAGGGACATGTCCTCCCTGTGCCGTTTGAACCCACACCCATAAACTCTGGAAGCAGTTGAAAGAGAGGGCAGTGGTAATGTGGGTGCAGACCCGATGTCTCGCCTACTAACTGATGACTAACACACACAACTGTTGTACACTGGGTTCCATAAGACGGGCGTTCTCAGAGATGTGAGTAATCCAAGGACCAGCCTGGTTCCCAGTTAAAAGTGTACCAGTAATTGCTGATGCCTTGCCCATTGGTCCAACAGGACACGTTATGTCCAGGACCTGTATATACATGTATACCATAAGTTAAGGGGGAAGTTTGAGAACCCTGCAGAGACAGTCCGAGGCTGTGTATGAATTACCTTGTGGAATGTCTCGGGCTGTGGGCCTCTCTGAGGATTCCCGGAGAATGCACAATATCCACACAAGTATTCACACCCACGGTGGGTGTTAAAACGTGACCTGCCCGAGACTGAGTAAGGATTCTCAGCTTCCTGTCATTAATTGCAAGTGTAAAGTCAGGTTAACCAGTAAACTGCCCTTTCTAAGAGATTTGAGCAATTCAAGAACTGGCACGTTTCCTGGTTAATAATATTAGGTTAACTAGTAAACTGCTTGTTCTAAGAAATTTGTGAATTCAAGAACTGGCACGTTTCCTAGTAAACTACAAGGGTCCTGAGAGATTTGTAAATCCTAAGACTACGTTTCCTGGTTAATAATGACATAAGTACTGATTGCTAGGCAGAGAGAGAGAAATGACACTTTTGATGCTCCATGTTGATTGTTTTCGCAGGTGCAGCTGGAGGGTGCAGCATTGCCATGCAGAATAGCTGATCATCCCTGACGCATGCTGCCGCCTCTTCTCTTCTGCCTCGTCGTCATTATTTACTATTAATTTGTATTATATCATTTTACACGTAGGTACAGTTACATCACAACTGTCACACCTACACCATGTATTACATACATCATACTACATAACAATTAGTTGTTAATGTAAATGTAGCGAACTTTTCACTCAGTTTGACCTAAGTACAGGATTTTTCACCGTCATCATCGAGTTTTTCCCTCAAGTTTGCTTCTATTAAAGTAAATACGAGGTTTTTTCGCTCACTGGCGACTGTGACTTTCTCCTGTAGCAGGATAGCACACACACACACACCACAGTGTGAATCTTGCGTGACTGAGTTAGGATTTATACAGTATGTATATTAAAAAAATTTTCCTGAGAAAAAAATTTCATTTTTGATGGGGCATAATGTCACAAGTTGGCGCGATTAGGTATTTGAATAAACTCGTGAAATTAACTTTGGTGGGAAACCGCGAATTCTAGTGGAATCCCAGTATTTATTGCTCAGTTTAACCGCCACGTATTCACCCGATTGGGAGTGTTTTTCCGGACATTTTTCACTATTTCATAAGTGATCGTCTGGGCATGACATTAACCTCCGCCTGAGTGATATTGAGGGTGTGTATCGCTCACACTCGTTGGCCATTAGCAAGTGCGGCCACGACACTCGCCTCTCTCCCACATTTGAATCAGTCAAGATTTGAGTGCCGTGGAAGCAGGTAGTGTGTGTGGCAGCGTCCTTCCTCAGCAACGACGCCTAGTTCCCGCCGCCGGCGTTGGATTCCTACCTAGCGTGATTGGCGAGAGGCTCAGCGTGTGCAGTGTCCTTCCTCAGCAACGACGCCCAGTCATCCGCTTTGTCCACTTTTCTGACCAGTATTTCTTTTCGTTTTTTCCTAGGTTTAAGAGTTAGCTTTTGAGTGAGTGGATGAGTGCGATCTCCTTATTTGAATTCATCTTGATACTCATGAAACGCTAATTTATTTCATTGTAATCAATAAAAGTAACAGCTCTTTTTCTTTTGCTTAATGTAATGTAAACTCGTGTTTTATTTTTCCATAAGCTTATTCTAGCTTTGTGGTAGGTGGTGGCGACCATCATCCACTCACTTGATGTAGTGCTGCCTACTTCCTTAGCTTTTATCATTCTTTTTCTGTGTCTGCCCTCCTCTCTTTCTATTTCTCCTATCTTTCCTGTCACTTCTTATTCCTTTTCTTTCCTTTACAGGTGGCTTTACATTGAGTGACAAGCCAAACGGTTTCCTGTAAGCCAAGAAACCATTTACAACGCTGGGTGGTAACCATATATCCAAACCATACATGCTCCCTACGTGTCAACAAGTGGGTTGGTGGAGGGTTGGTGCCCCTCCCTGTAAAACAACTAACTCAGTGTCAAATGGCCACCCTTTGCGGGATTGTGGTGTCTGGCAATAGTTAGATAGATAGATTATTCTAGTTGCAGCTCCTAGTTTGCATAAACGCTTTGCATTATTCACAACTGTTACTTAGGCCAGTTTTTTTTTATTAACTCAAATCCGTTGTGCCATCTACGAGTTAACTGCACCAGCAAGAACTTGTTATCATTAGTTATTGATCATCAGGGGTGGAGTCACTTTCTCCAGAGGCCAACAGTACTAATAAACAGCACGAGTGAGTCATTAGTCTCTGCTGTGTACTGTTGAGAAAGCTGATAAAATCTCGTCCTTAGAGAATCGGCGAAGTAAGCCGACATAAAGTAATCATTGCTTGATTTTCACAAGTCAGTTCATTGTCCTGTTGTCAAGTATTATTGAACAATAATCTTTAATATTGAATATACATAAAAACCCCGTGACAGAGAGCAATCAGTCGGAGATAAAGTACATAGGGCAAATTCAAATGTTTTGCCCTTAGTTTATGTGGTGGGTACAAGTGTTGTACTCTCTATGTGATCCTTCTTGTTTTTTATGCATCATTATTGTCTAACACCTGTAACCTATTATTTTTCTTTTGTATTTTTTAATATGAGTTATAGTTAGTATCTGATAGAATGGTGTTGGCTGAGAGGCGTGGAAAAAAAAATGGTTGCTTGAAGTTAATGTTTTTTAGGTGGAGGCAGGAGGGATACCGGACCGTTTCATGGTTGAGGCTGGTTTAGACTGTGAGGTGATTTTGACAGCAACTGGAAAATATAAGGCAGAAAGAAGTGGTATGTGAGTTTTCAAAATTTTAGGTGTACATGGATAAATCCAGTTAACTCCATGATATACACATTTTTAACTCTGTAAAAGCTCACAGAAACCTTGCATTGGCTTACATCCTTCAGATTATTTTGCTGTTTGATTCAGGGTGCACCTTATCTGAAGAACTTCAACGTAGTGATGTGGCGGTGTGTGGAGGCTGGCTTAATCAACAAGTGGCTATATGACCTGAGCACCGTTTATGTGAAGGAATACCAGGACCAGAAGTCATCACAGAAGCAGGAGGACACAGCCGTTGAGAAGGACACCAGGCTTGTAAGGTTTAGATGAGAGAGAGAGAGAGAGAGAGAGAGAGAGAGAGAGAGAGAGAGAGAGGATTAATGACACTGTACGGTAGATTATCTTCATTTTTTTTTTGGGGGGGGGGGCTGCTTCCATGCTACATTAATCAACTGAAAAAATTTTCTGTCTAACAAAGGTTGTAGCACAACTATATTTACTCGGTAAAAAATCGTTATACTTCGCGCCAGCCAAGATGGCATTAGATACACGCCCTCTCTTAAAATCGGTACTAATTGGCATAGTAGTAACTTATCGTGCTGTTTACAGAATGGTGATCAGCGTCATGCAGTATGTTCATGTGTATTCGTAAATACTGCAACAATTTTCCCTGACTCTTTGATAATATCTGAAAGTGAATGAATGTCGTTAAGCTAGAAGCTCGGAGTATTGTGTAGCTGTGAACTGATGCCTAAAACAGCCTTGTATATTTTAATTCCATAGTGTTTCTTTCTCTTTACATGATGTCTCTTCTTGTCCAGGTTGTGTTCACCTTGAATCACCTGCAGGGAGCTTTCTTCTTGTTCTTCCTCGGCCACGGGTGCGGGCTGTTGCTATTGTTTCTGGAGCTGCTGTTGTCCCCGCACACCTCATCGCCCTGAAAATATTTAATGTATAATGCCTTCAATATAATGAACTATTTTGTTTTATTCTCTCTCTCTCTCTCTCTCTCTCTCTCTCTCTCTCTCTCTCTCTCGTCTTTAGGCGATTATATTTAGGTTTCGATATTTTCTTGAACTGGAGGGGTTTGATACAGCTGTTATCAATTCCTCCGCTACTCTTGCACTCTAATAAAATTGTCCTTTTTTTTTTTTTTACGCCTGCGGCAATAATGTGCAAAAAAGTGGTCACTGTATAGACTTATAATAAAAAGAAAAATATTCTGAAACAAGAAAACGTTGGAGATAATTTCATTAGGTACAATTGGAACTAAAGATAAATAGATAAATGAATAAATAAATAAATAAACAAATAATACAGTACCCGAATATCCTTTATTACTCCTTGTAGTTATTTGATTTGCATCTTCATTCAGGTGACATTTTCTTAAGTTTCCTGATCATTCTTAGGTAGTTTAAGTTTCCAAAGTAAGATAATAAAAGCAGTGTCCAATTTCTAACAAATACTTCATGTTCTACATAAAATAGAAAATCTGACACACCATGAAACTTGTGACAACACTGTTGAAAGATTGTACAACAGTTTTGGCTGACTTGGATCCCCTTCAGGTATGAATAAACATGGAAAATATACGTAGTATACAACGAGGAGAGAAAATGAGAGAGAGGCGGAGGTCATATCTAAGTTGAGAACAATCCCATGGACAAGACAACGTCACACTGTGAACAGCCATCCTCTTGATCAGCCGTAGCTCGCCATTTTCACTTTGAATTACCATCAGAGGATGATTTTTATTCAGTTATATAGGTAAGAACTGTTGAACTGGAAGGGTTAGAGTTTACAGCAGTATCTTCAGTACTGAGTGGTTTTCTTAAGCTCAGTCTAATTATTTGGAAGCTAAAGGAGTAAGCAATAAAAAGAAGTACTTACACAGCGTGGTCCTTTTTTTGTCCCCAGTAGGAACTCAGTTGCAAGTATCTTACGTCTTCTGGGGACGCATTCGTCTGCTGGTGTGGGCGTGAGTGTGACACCGTGATTCGAATGAGTGAAAAATGCAGGATAGCCACTGATAATTCTGACCGAACCGCTCCCGAAGCACACGAGAAATTGCCCGGTGAAGTGGAATAGGAGAACTATATCCCACTGGAGCCCAGTGTCCACAGAACTAGACAGAACTGGGAATTTTCAACCCTTAATAAAGTAGGGAACCCCCGGGTAGGGACCTATGAGCTTCGCGACTATGAGCCGATAGGCGGAGGGCGGTAAGCTCAGCACCCTCCCGAAACAGTGCCTCGCCCAGCAACTCTGGGATCCAATGGGATATATGAACAACCCCGCCGTAACCCTATGACTACAATGAGTTTCTGGTAGCTTAAGGAAAGGTCAGTCGCTACCTGAGTTTAATATGGACTTCCTTGTTCACGGCCACAGCGGTAATGACCATACTCTTTAACACAATGCAGTTCAATCACCATCTTGGCAGAGAGTTTTGTCTTTTTGCATCCGATTTACCATAGTTCATTGGTAGAAAGACAACACTACGGCTCTGCATCCTTCCCCTAACATTTCTTTACTATTAGTCCTATATTCTGGTGCTCAAGAAGACTTCATCCAACTCTTTCAGATCGTTGTGTCTGTTACACTAAACAAAATGGCCTGGATATTACACCGATAATAATTTAATACGTTCCTGTAATGAATGGGTTAGCGTCTGGAGTAGAATATTATGAAGTGGAACGTGAATAAGTTTGTTAACAATCACTCACACAGATACAACTTTCACCTTTCCCTGTGACCTTGACCTTTGCATTTTTTTTTTTTTTTTTCAAAATTGAACCACTTTATTCTTTCTCAGAGTGTTCCCAAGGACTTTGAGGGCTTCGTGGCGCCTGTTTTTAAGCGAAATATATAGTCTTATTTCACTCTTTTTACTGACGCAGACTATGTCAACTTAAAACACAATACTCAAGTGTAATAATGCAAAATTTTACGCTTAAGAAGGTTACGAAATCTCCTAGTTAGCGTGAAATATGAATCCCTGGGTTAACTGAGTAACGTACAATGATGGGTGTAGCATGAGCAAGAATGTATTTACAAACTTCGTTGCAGTTGTGTATCAAATTGCCTGTTTACTTTTGTATCTTCATTCATTTAAGTGCCAAATTCATAGCAAGCAAATGAAAGTCAATAATGATGTGAAAATATACTAAGAAACAATATGACATCAGATAAAAGCCTTTTGTTTGAAAATTTAATCATCCATAGGGAGAAAAACTCGATCTTATATGAATGCGAACCCAAGAGAGGAGAAAGTGGGTGAAGGGGAATGGTGGAAAGGTGTTGAGATATGAAGACGGATGAGAGGTTGCTGGGGAGTAATGATCAGTGGTAGGGAAAAACAAGGTTCTGGAGAGGGAAGTCTTCTCATTGTGCTGCCAGTGCGACAGAACGGAGGATCTGTCCAACTACAAAAATGTTCCTCCACTTCCCTCACCTCACGAAAAAGGAGGATGAAGACTTCAGGTTTAGTTTCCTGCGGCTGACTGGCATCTCGTTCCGATGAGTCTGGGATTGCTACTTCTACTACTACTACTACTACTACTACTACTACCACAACAACAACAACAACAACTACTACTACTACTACTACTACTACTGTTCTTGCTTTGTTGTGGTGGTGGTGGCTGCCGCTGATGCGAGAAAAACGCAAGAGATGATTCCGGAACCAGATTCACAAACAATCTATCGACCGATACCATGTTCTATCTGCGATTTGGTTTCCCTGGTGGACGGTGATAGAAGAGTGCAGAGCCTTCTTACGTTTCTTGTTTCTCCTGCAAAGACAAGTTTTTGACACAAGGGGAAAATGACTGTAGTTTTACATGCATGGTAATTTACTGCTCTTAGATTCATGAATCATTTTAGTTTTATTGTTATTACTGAACCAGTTGAAGGGCATGTTGTACATGTGGCTCAATCGGTAGGAAGGTGGCTTGCGGTCCTACCGGACCCAGGTTCATATCCCCGCTGGGGCAGGGAACAGTTTAAGAATTAAAATTTCATTATGGCAGACTTTACCGATCTACCAGAAGACCCGCCGACATGTCGTAAAAATACCCCCGCTAATACCAATAAACCAGTCCTGTATGAGACAGCCCTAGCATGTATTCAATATGGATGGTGGGTGTTAGCGCCGAAGTGGTGACATGTAGAGGTGTACGATATGTTGGAGGACTACTGGGCCTTGGGAGCAGGCTGAGAAGCCTATGCCCAGAGTCAAGCACAATAAAAAAAAAAAAATGTACTTTTATCTTCAGGTCATTACGGTTCATGGACAGTTACATCAAGCTTTTAAAACAGTTTTCTTCAGCGTTTTAACATAACTGAACCCGTTGTTCCAAGTTGGAGAGTTTTGGGAACAACTTATCCATTGAAATGGCTACAATATCATCAGTGAGTATTCTTGAATGAAATCAATCGTACGTGGGTTATATTAAAATTAAATTCCCTTGTGGACACACAGTCGGAGAGAAAAAAAGTAGCAAAATCTGGAATTATATGTGTGGTCAGTTTATCGAGTATGGCATGATCGTGGGATCAAAGCAGTTGGCCAACTGATGCCCAATCAGCGTCGCGCTGCTGGGAGGAAAGACACATTTCATTTCGGGCTTGTCTCTTTAAGTTCAAATATGGATGCTTCTCAAATGCAGTATACGATGGACACAGAACGATATTTGTAATTAAAGAGATTGATAGAAAAAAAAAAGTTTCACTAATAACGTAATAATTGGCGTTATTATGAGGCCTCAGAGTATTGAATTATCCCATGTATGTTTTACTAGCAATTTCAAGGAATAGTTATGAATCTTGTTATGCCTCTAGGTCCTCCCACACAAACAGATCTAGGTTGTGACAGGGAACTGATCATAAGAAGAAAACTAAAAAAAAAAAAAAATAATAAAAAATAAAAATGAAAAGCGCTCACAATCCCATCTCAGCACTGTTGGGGACCTGGATGTAAATTAGATTGTACAGTGTAGAGTTGGTCTTAAGCAAAAGTAATTGTCTCAGTGGCCATCCTGTAGTCGATACACATTAAACTAATTTTCTTTTTTCGACTGTAGAGGAGGAAGAAAAGAGAAAATAGAAGAAAGTATAACAGATGCAAGAGAATTTCAGGGAAGGAGAGATGAAAAAGGTGAGGAAAAGTCACTAAAATGTACTCATAAGATTCTGAGTAGATTCATTCTCTGAACAACTCTTGCATAATTTTCCTTTTTAATGGTAAGTAATTCTCAAAAAACTCTGTAGAGCGATAATACCATCACCATTACTCCTTCCATGATCAGAATGTTCCGAATTCATGAGATTGTGCATTCTACAAATCCGTAACATTGTACTCGGATGAGAAAACCATGAACTCTAGTGGATTCCCACTGTGTATCACTCAGTTTAACCGTCCTTGTATGCACTTCGTTTGAGATAGTTTTTCTGAATATTCGTCACTGCTCCAAAAAGTGACTGTTCTTATGCGCGATATTAGCGCTTCACTGAGTGATTTTATTGCGTGTGTATATCGTTCGCCCTCTCTCCGTTGACCGTTGAAGTTAGGCCACGCCTACTTCCGGTGAACAGGGCCATCTCTTTCCCTCCCCTTCCCAGAGTGAACTCAGCTTCGAACCGCCACGAGAGTTGGGTCGTTTGTGCCCAGTGTAGAGATCAGCATCTCCGTTGTACAGCGATTTCCAGATCTCTCCACCTACGGTGATCGGTGTAGTGAACAAGCAGCGAATAGCAGCACCTGGTGTTCAACAGACAGACGCCTACTCTTTTCCTAGCTTCAGCTCCATTCCCTCCACTGACCAGTATTTTCGTTTTCTTAGCCTTAAGTCTGATTAGCTTTTGAATGAGTGAGTGAGTGTATTTCCATTGTTATTTGAATTCATTAGCCCCCCTATGACAGTGAATTCCCCTCTTGAATTCATTTTTGAAATTCATGTAACGTAAATTTATTTCATTGTAATCAATAAATTTACAGTTCCTTTCTTTGAGCTTAGTGTAATGTATTAATGGCGTTTCATTTCTCCACATTGAGCTTAATTTAGTTTGCTACTCCCAGTTAGCACAAACTTCTTATGTTAATCACAACTGGTATCTAGGCCAGTTCTTTTGTATCAAAACTTAAATCCGTTGTGCCAGCCAGGAGTTAAGCATCAGCAAGAACTTGTTCATTATTATTATTAATTATTGATTGCCAGGGGGTAAAGGTCACACTTTCTCAGAGGTTAACAGTACTAATGATAGAGCATTCGTGAGTAGATAGTCTCTGCTGTGTACTGTTGAGGAAGTTTATAAAATTCTCCTCCTTAGAGAATCGGCGAAGTAAGCCAGCATAAAGTAAAACTTGCTACCTGATTTGACAAGTCAGTTTCTTTGTTTCCCTTCAATTAGTATCATCATTGCATTCAATCTTAAATTCACATCCCCCCATGACATCTGGCGACCTCAATCCAGGATATTAACACTCATAGCTCTAAAGTTATTAACAAAATAATACTCACTCACTCATATCTAGGTAATTGTTATCATTAAAGGCTATAGGCACTAGTCACGATTCACTAGTCCCCCAGCGACAGTGAACCTTTTCAGTTTAACTAGATAAGACTAGTCACGATTCACTAGTCTCCCTGCAACAGTGAATCCTTCCAGTTTATTTAGATAAGACTAGTCATGATTCACTAGTCCCCCAGAGACAATGAATCTTACCAGTTTAACCAGATAAGATTAGTCCCGATTCACTAGTCCCCCTGCGACAGTGAATCTTACCAGTTTAACTAGATAAAACAAGTAACAATTCACTAGTGTCCTTGCGACAGTGAATCCTCCTCCACAGGAGATAAAACAATTAACAGTTCACTAGTCCCCCTGCAACAATGAATCCTTCTCCGCAGGAGATACAACGAGTAATAATGCACTAGTCCCCCTGCGACAGTGAATCCTCCTTTATAGGAGATAAAACGAGTAACAATTCACTAGTCCCCCTGTGACAGTGAACCCTCCTCTACAGGAGATAAGACTGGTCACCACCAGCCTGTACCTATATTTTTTGCTTTTGATTATTAGCATTTCTCTGCAAAACAGCAGTTAGTACTCAGTCTTTAGTCCACTCAGCCTTAGTTGAGTTAGCACCATGGCTACTAGTCCATATGTACAGGAAGCCAAAGATAGGGGGCTTACCAATCCCCAGGAAATTAAAGACTATGTGCTCTCACAGTACACTCTTGAACAGCAGCGTGAGAGTGATGCCCGTGAAGAGCGTAAAATTCAACACGAACATGAGCAAGAACAGCCGAGGAATATGAGAGAGACAGCAAATACGAGCGAGAGCAGCGCAAATACGAGCGAGAACAACGCGAGAGAGACGTGAACACGGGCGTGCCGAGTGCGAGGCATGTGAGAAACATGAACTTGAGATGCTGAAGCTCAAACAAGACTCCTTGGCTTCAGGCACATGTGGTGCAGCCAACCCAAGCTCCATGGGAGCTCTCCCTGCACATGTTCTGGCAACCCCGCGCCTCAAGCTTCATTCATATAAGGAAGGCGAGCGAATCGAGCCATTCATAGCTCGTTTCAAATACATGGTGCAGCTGTACCAGCTGGATGAGGCAGCCAAGTGGCTCCAGTTTCTTAGCTTGTTTGAAAGCCCTGCCCTCGATATCCTCCACAGAATTTGTGGAGACAATCTCACGTATGAGATGATGAAGACAACACTCAACAAAGCGTACGGTCTCACAGTTGATGACGCCAGGAGTCAGTTCATGAGGGCGCCTCTCCAAGAAAAGGAGACTGCTGTTCAGTTCCACGACCGTCTCACTGCTTACTTAGATGAGTGGATGGAGAAAGATAAGACCCCTCACACATGAGAGGGGATAATTGACCTTATGCTGCCCAAACACCTAGAAAAGTTGTGGCCTGCTGAGCTTATGGCTCAGCTTAAGATCTGCCAGGTAAGGGATGCCAGCCAAATGGTGAAGAAGGCTCATGCATTCTTCACTGCATACGGGTACCAAACTCGTAAGCAACAGACCTGGAACAGGAAAGCTGACAAATCTGGGAAGCCATCTCAGACTACCCCAGCATCAAGGCTGTTCTCAGAATCATGGCCAAAATCCAAATAGACCACAGAAGAAGGACCAGGGGCAAAATACGCAGTAACTCGATTGGAAGAAGTACAAGCAGTACCCTAACCAGCAGCAGTATCAGCCACATGATTGACAGTTGGGACAATCCTTTTCAACACCAACCCCAGTGTATCAGAGGCAGGTGGCAAACACAGCCTTCATTCCTCAACAGCAGTACGGTGATATTGTCCCTAACAGCACAGGTACTTCCCCACAGTTCACAAGTCCCCCTGTGACAGTGAACCTACTCCACAGGTGGTCAACGTTCCAGATGGTGAATACGACCCCTCAGGTATGTAATTCTCAGGGCACCTTGTTTGCCGCATCAATCTTTCAGCAGCCTTATCAATGGCCGGCTGCTTCCGCCACAGCCCCTCCCACAGGCAACAGTGCCTTCCTTGTTCAGCCAGGGTTTGTGGGAGGCAATCCTGTAAAGGTCCTGAGAGGCAATGGTTCCTCAGGTTGTTCCATCAGGCAGAGTCTAGTTTGGCCTGAAGAGTACACAGGTAGACAGATCCAAGCTCAGCTTATTGATGGATCAGTGAGATTGTTCCCTGAGGCACATATCCAGGTGGCATCTCCATTTTACACTGGTACGACAGTTGTAGTTGTCATGCCAGAACCTTTGTTTGACCTAATAATAGGCAACATACCAGGTGCCAAGTATAGTTGTACCACAGATGACGCCACTCAGACTTTGGCTTCAGTAACATGAGCCATGCCCAAGGCTCCGAACTGTGTCATCCCAGTGACCATTGCATCGCCGCAAGATCTGATTTGTAATCAAGATGTTGTCCAAGAACAACACTCTGACCCAACACTTGCTGCTGTGCGGAAGAAGCAAAAGGGTAAAGTGATTAAGTATTCACAGGGAGGTCAAGCCAGGTTCCTTCGTAAAAAAAGGACAGCTCTACCATGAGTCACGAGCACCCCAGGGCGAGGTTCGACTGCAGTTTGTCGTTCCCAGGAAGTTTCGCCCAGCAGTATTAGAATGGGATCATTGCTCAGCATCAGGAGGCCACATGGGCAAAACAAACACCCAAGGCCGTATCCGTGCTGACTTTTTCTGGCCAGGGACAGGAAGTAGACAAGTTTGTCTGTTCCTGTAATGTGTGTCAACTTACCACCAATCAGGGACATGTCCTTCTTGTGCCGTTTGAATTCACACCCATAATCTCCAAGTCAATTGAGAGAGGGCAGTGGCAGTGTGGGTGCAGACCTGATGTCTCGCCCATTGACCCCACAGGACACACTATGTCCAGGGCCTGTACATATATAGGTACCACTGGCTAAAGGGAAAGTTCGAGACCCCTGCACAGACAATCCGAGGCTGTGTCTGAATTACCTTGTGGTGTCTTGAGCTGTGGGCCTCTCTGAGGATTCCTGGAGAATACAGATTATCCACATGAGTGTTCACACACACGTTGGGTGTTAAAATGTGACCTACGCGAGATTGCATAGGGATTCTCAGCTTGCCGATATTAATCGTAAGTGTAGAGTTAGGTTTAACCAGTAAACTAAAGGATCCTTTGAGATTCTGTCCTGGTACTACGTTTCCTGGTTAATAATGTATCCATTAAGAAATAATGATGTACCTTTTGTAGCATACATACTGACTACTAGGCAGAGAGGGAAACTGTAATTTAATAAAAATTGTTTGTCACACTGACACTTTTGATGCTCCACCTTGATTGATTTCGCAAGTACAGTTGGCGGGTGTAGCAGTTTTGTCGTGCGGACCAGCTGATTTTCTCTGGCGCATGCTACCGCCACTTCTCTCCTGCCTCGTTGTCTCTGTTTACTATTCATTTGTATTATATCATTTTACACATAGGTACAGTTACACTACAACTGTCACAACTACTCTGTGTATTATGTACACCATGCTACATAACAATTAGTTGTTAATGTAAAAGTAGTGAACTTTTCACTCAGTTTGACCCGAGTACAGGAAATTACACCATCGTCACGGAGTTTTTTCCTCAAACTTGCTTCTATTAACGTAAATATGAGGTTTTTATGCTCACTGGCGGCAGTGATTTTCTCCTGTAGCAGGATAGTACACACACGACAGTGTGAATCTGTTGTGACAGAGTTAGGATGTATATGTATATATTTATTTCAATGTAATCATTAAATTTACAGTTCTTTTCTTTGAGCTTAGTGTAATGTATTAATGGCGTTTCATTTCTCCATATTGAGCTTAATTTAGTTTGCTACTCCCAGTTAGCACAAACTTCTTATGTTAATCACAACTGGTATCTAGGCCAGTTCTTTTGTATCAAAACTTAAATCCGTTGTGCCAGCCAGGAGTTAAGCATCAGCAAGAACTTGTTCATTATTATAATTAATTATTGATTGCCAGGGGGTAAAGGTCACACTTTCTCAGAGGCTAACAGTTCTAATGATACAGCATTCGTGAGTAGATAGCCTCTGCTGTGTACTGTTGAGGAAGTTTATAAAATTCCCCTCCTTAGAGAATGGGCGAAGTAGGCAGCATAAAGTAAAACTTACTACTTGATTTCACAAGTCAATTCTTTGTCTTTACTTTCGAGTAATATCAGCATTCTCTTCTATAAATTTACTTCCCCCCCCCCCCGACATAGAACAACCTTAATATTCTCTTGTAGGTAACACCAGACTTTTTATCCCGCTAAGCGTGAGTCACAGCTGCCTAAAATATTAAAAACCAGTTCTTATCATATTTATTTCATAGATCCAAAGCTGTATATAATAACAGGTGGTCTCCTATTTTAAATGAAATGTTTTGCTAAACTTCCTCACACAATCCAAGTTTCACATCCTTACCACTTAATTGCCTCAAATAACCCAAGTTTCATTTCCCGACCACTTTGATAACCACAAATCACTCGTTTCATTTCCCTACCAATTTTCTGGCCTCAGATTATCCAAGGTTAATATTTCCACCACTTACCCCATATAACTCGTTCCAGTTTCCTACCAATTTCCTTGTGTCAAATAACTCGTTTAATTTCCCTGAAGCTTTTTCTGCCTCCTTTCACCCCTACCCAAATAACCCAGGCTCCATTTCCCGCCATTTTACTTCAGGTATCCGTTTCACTTGCCTACCAATTTATTTGTCTCAGATAACCCCAGTTTCACTTCTCCACATAAACTTATTAACCCCTTAACCGCGGGTATTGTTTTGGTCTGACTGTCCTCTCCCGCGGGGGTTTCAGCCAAATGTAAACAAACCTTTAAACCTTAATAACTCTGCACAGAATAAAGCTAGAGAAAAAAATAAGGTACCATTAGAAAGTACAAACCTTCAGCTTTCCATTGATGTAGGTTTCATGACTTCGTTGACTTTCATAGGACGGGGAGAGCCGTTAGAAGTGAGGGGTGTGAAATAACTATTTTACGCCCCACACACCAGTACCAAATGCCAACCACTCTCTCATAATAGTAATATAAACATATATGAACACTGTACATACGATAAACACCCACTCTGTGTTCACTGAGGTAGGTAAAAGGCACTTCCCTGCGGCTGCGCCCGCTCTTCACTGCGGCCTGCTTATCCACTTCACTGCGGCGGCACCCGCTCACTGACGTTTCCTGCGATCTTTTCATTCTTTCTAACTTCTAATATTATTTTACATATAATATGGGCAATGTACATTATATTTACAATGCACTTATTACTATATTGCGTCACTGGCGCATCACAGAATTACGTAAGTGCCGCAGAATTCCACAAGTGCCGCAGATTCTCTTATTACAATATCACTTATTATACTGGCCAATATTTCCTTTATTTTCTAGGCAAAATATCCCTTATTACTACATTATCCATTATACAATTATTGGCAAAGCACGTCACTGTCGCATCACTATATATCACTGTCACTTTCAGTATTTACTCAGAGAGTGGTACTCGGCAAAGCACGGAGTTACACATAGAGCGACTTGGCATTCAAGGCACTGGTGTGTGCTCATTTTTCTCGTCGTAGGCCTTCGTGTGGTGGTTGAACATACTCTGCAGCGGCCCTGTGACAACCTGCCGCCTGCTTTAGGAGGCAATTTCACAAGCTGGTGCCGGCTCATGTAATTGCGGCACTCAAGACGGTCAGGTTGTGTGTCAGAGTGTCGCCTCGGGATCAATGCCGTCACCTGACCAAATCGTTCAAGTAGCTGCTGAACGACAGTCTTGGAAAACTGTCTCAGTGATGGTTGCCTTATGCCCCCGACTTGTGTCTTGTAAAGAATGAAGGCATTGAGCATGCACATATCGAGCATGTGCAGGCAAGCCTTCCTGTACCATCGGGTGTTTCTCCTGAGACAGTCTATTTCGCCAATCATCATATCAGACTTATCAACGAGTCTCATATTTACATTATAATCAATGACGGCATCAGGCTTCATGATTGGCTCTCCCGTCCTGTAGCTGACCTTCCCAGTTCTCTTCATTTCCCCCTTGTGGATGGTGCTGATCATATTGACAACCTTCTTGTCATGCCACCTGATCGCAAGAAGCTTGTCCTGACTTCTTCAGGTGAACATCTCCCCTGGATGATGATGATGCTTCGGGGAAACTAGGCCACTCTTTCCTATAGCTCCGTACAGTGCCAACAGTGCCAATGCCGTGTTCAGCAAGGTATTTGGAGAGTTTCGGTGCTGTGTAATAATTGTCTGTGTACAGCACATGATTACCTCCAAAATACCTCTCCATCAGCACTTTTACAACGGAGCCAGAGAAGCCAAGGGGTCTTTCCTGTTCACATCCATTGTGCTAGCCGAGTAAATGACAAAATCCATTATATACCCCGTCTCACAGTCACACAGCACAAAGAACTTTATCCCAAAGCGGTGGCGTTTGCTGGGGATGTACTGCCTGAATTTGAGACGTCCTCTGAACAATACCAGGGACTCGTCTATGACGACTTTCTGCATAGGCCTGAAAAATCGCATAAATCGATCCCTAATCTTGTTGAGGAAATCCCTCACTTTCCACAAAGGGTCAGTTTGGGACGGGTTGTCATTATCAGCGAAGTGCAGGTATCCAAGCAGCTGTCGGAACCGATCCACGTGACATATACTTCCCGAATATGGGGATAGTAGTTATGTCATCCACGAGCCAGTACTCCTCCAACTCATGTCTCTTTATATGGGGCATCAAAAACATGAGTGCAAAAAACATACAGCTCTCTGATCCCGACAGGCAACCACGACACTTGCTTTGGCGAGCCAATAGGTCCCAGCCCTTGTGCTGCACACTGAGTTGCATACCTATTGGTCTCATCGCTGACATGCTGCACAATTTCATCATCAAGGAAGGCCAGGAAGTAATCAACAAACTCATCACCTGCGTTGCATGGGAAGGCAGGCTGTATTCCAGCATTTGTCATATCAAACGGTGGATTGTGTGGCTGGAAATCTCCACCGTCAGTCCAAACAAATGCATCAACTTGCCCTGTGCATGGTTCAGTGGCAGGGGCAGGTTGCATTTCACTCGTTTCCCCGTGAGAAGGAGCTGATGTAGAGGCAATGGGTGAGGCAGGAGGTGAGGCAGGAGGCAAGCGGGAGGTGGGTGAGGCAGGAGGCAACGGGGAGGGGGGTGAGTGCGGGGGCGGTGAGTGGGGGGGTGGCGCGGGTGAGGGAACTGAGCGGGGGGCAGGCGGGGGGCTTTCTGACCTGGTGCGTGGTGAAACTTGACCCTTTCTACCCCGCTTATCACCTCGCTTATCGCCTCGCTTATCGCCCAGCTTTGCCCTCCAACTGCCACGCATCCCCTTTGTTCTAGGCCTGCCTGCACGGCCTGCACGGCCTGCCTTCCCTCGCTTTGCAGGCTTTGGTAATTCGTACTCCTCAGATGATGTAGACTGAGGAGAGGGCACGACAGATGATGATGATGATGATGTGAGGGCAATTGGGCTAGGGGAATGGGAAATTGATGGGAAATGCGTACTAGGGCCTGGTGTGGGAGACGTGAGCCTGCGCTTCACTCCCTTCCCACGTGCAATACCAGATTTGCCCATAGGAGCCTTTCCTTTCCCAGAGTAAGTTGGGGGTGGTGGGGGGCAATCAACACGATCACTTTCATCACTGTCACTATCAATGGAAAATGGTTCACCACCAATCACTGCCAAATCATCACTGCTTGCTGTGAGTGTGTCACTTTCACTGCCACAATCAAGAGTAGTACTTACTGTTTTGTCCAGCTCAGTTCTAATTTCAGGAGTGCTCAACCCCTTCTGCCTCGCCGTCGGCAGTTCCTTTACCGGTGTAGAGGTAGAGGGAACACTAGCACTAAACATTGTAGAGGAGGAAGCGAGCGACGATGAGTCGGGACGGAGCGCCATTATCACGCACAGAGCTGGACAGATACTGACTGACGCGGGTCAGGGCAGGGGTGGGGGGGGGCCCCTCGGGGTTGGAGGAGGGAGGTGTGGGATGGCTGGCGTGAAAGAACTCGACAGCTACTCTTACGTGAGAATATTTGTGCGCCGGGAAAACGCGCGGTGTTCAAAATATTCACGATCATTCCAGAATGCCACCCGCGGTTTGGTCCAGTTTTGTCGCCGTCATTCTGGAATGACACCCGCGGTTAAGGGGTTAACAGATAACATATCTCATTCAACGTCTGCGTATACTCACTCGAATTAACCCCGGATACACAACCCCACTGATACTTGCCTCAGTTGGCCCAGGATATCATAAGTTTCATTTTCCTTCTCCCATACAGAGTTCCTAGTATCAGTATATGACCTGTGCCAACACGACACTATTCCGCAGCATGTTAGAACGCATGACCTACCAAACCATCGATGAAAATTTTTAGCTCTTGGGTGAGGGCAAGCACGCTTTCATATCTTTCAAGCCTTATTTTTCACATGGTTATGCACAACAGCAACCTTGAGAGAGAAAATGACCTACACTTGGCCAGAGAAGAGTTCATTGTTGGAGGTGATGTCATGGAGTTTCCTGAGGTAAGTCAGGAGTAGATTCGAATCGAGGATAAAATGATAATGATGAGAGCAATGAATGACAGCAATATAATACATAACAAAAATATTACCACCACCTCCAAGACAAAAACAAAACAACAAGAGCAAGATGAAAAATAACATCATCATCATGTGATAGGAAGTGTTATGAGGAACACACTGAGGTGGTTTGGCCATGTGGAGAGGATGGAGGGTGAAAGACTGACGATGAGAGTGTATGTGAGTGAGGTGGAGGGGGGAAGAGGGAGGGGGAGGCCGAGGACGAGATGGGGTGGAGAGGTATATGAGAGAGGGGGGTGTGAGTTGGGAGCAGGGCAGTGAAATGGCGGGGGACAGGGCGACTTGGAGGCGATTTGTTTGTGGCCACCCCAAACGAGATTGAGGCGTCTGGCAATAGATATATAGATAGATCATCATCATCAACAACACCACCACCAACAACAACAACAATAATAATAATAATAATAATAATAATAATAATAACAGTAATACAATGCTCTCGAAGCCCATACCTCCGCCAATGCCACTGTAGGATCCGGATCTGGATCCGCCCGAAAACTGAATCAATTCTTTCCTGACCCATGGCCCACCCTTTTACAGAAGCTCATTGAAAATCATTGAAAATTTTTGGAGATATCGTCTGGACAAACAAACAGAAATTTCCCGGCTCCAGATAATGATCCGGATCACTACCAGGATCTAATGGATTGTTCCTTGGACCATACCCTACACCACAAAAAAAAAAAAAAAAAAAAAAAAAAAAAGCAAAATCAGTTCATAACCTTTTGAGTAATCCTGCTATCAGACAAACCAATGTGGGCAAAAACATAACTTCCTTGGCGGAGGTAATAATAATAATAATAATAATAATAATAATAATAATAACAACAACAACAACTACAACAACAACAACAACTACAACAACAACTACAACAACAACAACTACAACAACAACTACAACAACAACAACTACAACAACAACTACAAAACAACTACAACAACAACTACAACAACAACAACAATAATAATAATAACAACGGTTGATGTAGTGTTTCTCTAAAGCGCCAGCTCTTCTAAAATATCAACCTGCGCTCAAAAGCTCCCCCGGAAAAAAAAAATAAAAAATAAAGTATATCAGTACACAAGCGCCACTGGAAGGCTATAGCGGACTTGTAGCAGTTATTCATTTGCAAAATTTAATGTATAATTTACCTTTGTAGTTTCGTTTATGTTATAGTGATTCGATTTCTTTATGTTTGTTCAGTTGTCCATTTGTTACCGTAATACAGCAAAAACCACTCAATATAATGCAACCTTTGTCAGAGAAAGGTACCACTAAAATGCTCTAACTTGAATAAAACAATTTCCAATCGAATCGGGCATCCGGTTCCAGAGTTATGATAGACTCATTTTTGGCCTTTTGGTATCGAGCGGCTTAGGCGGTCTTAAGGCAGATCACTTCCTTTCTGGTCATTGAAGTCACCGTAACACACTCAAAACTGTAGAACGTAGTGCAATTTTTGTTATAGCATGGTACCATTAAAATGCTCCAACTTGAAGAATAAAACAGTTTCCAGTCCAATCGCTTTACCGGTTCCCAAATTATGACTCATTTCTGGCATTTAGACATCCAGCGGAAAGGCCACCAAAGGGAGGCCTTTAATCGAGTGCTATTTAATTAATTTCGTATTAACATAGCATGCCAAAGGAAAATGAAGTCAAAGAAACAACCACCTTCCTCGTTCCATCTCAAGAATATTTAGAGCTAGCGAAAGGCTAGTACAGTGAAAACCTTATCTCCAGTAGTGTGTGTTTCAGAGGGTTCGATTTTTCCGTAATCAATTCATCAAACTTTGGGAAGACAGTTGAGTTTCTTTCTGTATAAGAAGATTAAAATATGTAATGTGAATAATAAGTGCTGAGAAATAAGTGCTACGAAGACTTTTATACCACTTCCAACATGGCCGTGAGCTGTATTTTTGGAAGCGATATTAAGAGTGATCCACATACTGCACCTCGCCTTGCCACTCAGCTGTTAGATTCCTGTGTGTTGCTGGGACGACTCAGTTAGCATGGCCTGCAACTGCTCTGTCTTACGAAATTATGTTTTTACCTTGATCTTACCTGAAAATGCCATCTCTCCATCATGAATGCTGAGTTGTAGTAAGAGAGTAACACCAAAATTCAGTGTAAGTCGGGAAGAAGTGCTATGGACACGATGTAAAGCGGAAGCATTGCCTGTTTCTGCACTTAGCTATGGAAAACAAGCTGTAGAAAGACTCATATCTAGGCCATATTAGTGTGAAATAACTAAAATAACCATGAAACAAGAGATGGAAATGAGAGTAGACCCTATAAAATATGAAGGGGTTATGGGAAGCAGAGAATGATCAAAGGTAGAAACTTAACGCAACACACACGAATTCGCCAGCTGAGCAGTAACGATAGTGCAGCGAGTGGAATAGGATATCTTAACTCTAAGAATAAATGCAAGGCACACAGGAGTATGGGTTGTCAAGTAGCTATATTCTCTACGCTCCTGGTACCTCACTAGTCCTCACTTTAATTACACACACTTTTGTGTATGTGTGTGTGTGTGTGTGTGTGTGTGTGTGTGTGTGTGTGAACAAGACATGTCTGGAAGTTTTTATCAGACTTTTACAAAACTTAGAGGAAGGTTTGAGAATTTCCCCTTTCGATCTGACTTTTTTTTCTGGGAACATCAGGTCAAAGGTTTGGTCACCATGCAGTATCAACTAAAGCACTTTTTGATGAGATTTATATTAAGGTGGAATATCTGAAAATCAGGTAAGGACAAAGGAGGTCGATGTTGAAAAAGAAAAAAAAAAAGTCAAACATTATGGGCCTAAATCAGTCACAGTCCAACCCGTGCATGTCTGTGTATCAACAAAATAACTAAACAGTTCTGTTCTCATTGGCTTCATACTTGATGGAAGTGTTGAGAATCAGGCAAGGGGATGACCCCTCCTCCTTTTTTTTAAGGAATATAGGTAAAAAAGGAAGGTCACAGGTCATGGTGAACCTTTTTCAAAAATTGTCCGATTTAGACCAAACTTTGCAGAAGGGCTCAAGACAAGGAATGGATGAGGATATTCAATGTCAGTAACAATTCGTCAAAAGTCAAGGACAGAGTAAAGTCAAAAGTCAAGGTAACATGCCAAGGCCAAATTATTAAGCTTTGTCACGATGTAGACTAAATTTGGTGGAACATTTAAATGTAAGTTAAATTTGAAGGGATTCGTCAAAGCAAACTAGTAAGGTCAAAGGTCGACTCGTGGGTGTTTGCTATGAATAACTGCTTGAAGATTTTTGTTTACCTGATTCGAATTAAACTTCGTGGAATGATTGAGGGTCAATCGCGAAGTTGACCTTTTCTTTTTGGAACAGTAGGTCAAAGGCCAAGTTTACATAGCAAGGTCAACTTCAACAGTTTTTACCCTAGTTACACCAAACTGGGTGGAAGCGTTCAGAGTACAGCAAAGATTAACTGCTTCTGTCAGAAGTCAAGGTCACAGGCAAAGCCAAATGCTAAGCCGTTTGACAAGTACTAGAGTGCAATTGTCTTGAGTGCTCTTATTTCATCTGCTATACCAGCATAGTGAGAGATATTCCTAAGAATAATATAGGCTGTATCCATGCCCACATTGATTATTATATTAAGGCTATTAGATGTATTATTATTACGTATCATTTCGTACAACAAATGGCCTGTGATATGGTATAAGGCAAAGGCAAGAAGAACTGAGCTCATATATATGAAGGTATTAAAAGTGGAAATACAGTACTGTGACACGAACTGAACCCTCTTCAAGTACGATTTAGGAGGGAACATAAGCATTTGTATGCAGTATAACGTGGTTAATGATGGGAAGTGCAAGGGGGTAAAAAGAAGAGTTCAAGTTGGGGAGGAATTATTATACCTCCCCCAAAAAGCTGCTATATAATCCTAATGTGATTACAAATCTTCCATTTGAATGAGTTGAGGTATTGTGAGAACAAAATATTTGAAGATATATTAACAGAAGTAAATATCTGGAAACCGATTGTCTTCATGTTAGTCCATTATTATTAACATTTTTCTCCAGTTTTCCCAAAGATGCTTCCTTGTGGTTATACACCTCAAAAACTAAGGTTTATTTCTGATTAAAATTTTTTTTTGGTCATTGTGGGGAAGATCATCGCCTCTTCACAACAATGAAGAACATTTTATTCTTGCTCTCTTCGGGTGAATATATTCAGATTTGGATTAACTTTTCTAACATGAGGGGAAAGAAAATCTTCCATTGCGCCAAAGAGGCAATGTTGAATGAAATCATCATGAAGCGACAAGAATGAAATAGAAATAAAGTCACCATATTGACATAGTTAAACTTTCTACAGCAGATGATGTCTGTTTATCTAAGTTGGCGAAGCCAACAGCAGGTTGCATACATGTAGTATACCTTAATTTTGGAATTTGATGGGTCTGATTGGGCTAAAACGCCATTTAATGAATTCCATGCATGTCACCCCTTACAACTGTACATTTGATTAAAGATTATGGAGGCTCAGCTAAAGTTTCTTTTTTTCTTTTTCTTTTTTAAGAACAATTTGGTCAAAGGTCAAGCCACGTTGTTAAGACGACTTTGTGGGAACGTTTAGGGTAACGTATGAAAGAAGAGATTCGAGTCTGAAAACAGAGACCAAGGTCAGTGGTGTAAGTTAACGTGACATGGAAAACTTGGCAATGAAATATCTAGTGGCACCAGAAGAAGAAATAAACCCACAAAAGTGGGGGAGGGGGTTACTTACTCAGGACATTAGTTCCTCTCTATCTATCTATTGCCAGACGCCTTAATCCAGTAAAGGATGGCTACAAAAAAATCGCCTCCATGTCGCCCTGTCCAGCGCCATTTCTCTGCCTTGCTCCCAGCTCACACACCCCTCTCTCATATACCTCTCCACTCCATCCTTCCATCTCATCCTTGGTCTCCCCCTCCCTCTCCCCCCCTTCACCTCACTCACATACACTCTCCTCTTCAGTCTCTCACTCTCCATTCTCTCCACATGGCCAAACCAGCTCAGTGTGTTTCTCCTAACGCTTCTTATCACATCCACATCCACAGCATAATGCTCCTTCACTTCCTCATTTGTCAGTCTCTCTCCATGTAACTCAACATGCTCCTCTCAAATAACTCATATCCACTGCTCTCACTCTTGACTTCTGTCCCTGCAACAAGGTCCAAGCTTCACTTCCATGTGGTAGAGCTGGTATCGCAATACTGTCAAGTAGTAACTTTTTCACTTCCATGCTCACTTCCCTGTTTCTTATAAAGGCTTTCAAGGAACAAACAACCTTTCTTCTTGTTTGTACCCTTTCAGGCACTTCACCCTCTAAACTTCCATCCTTACTCACCACATTACCCAAATACTTAAACGCACTCACATTTTCCATTTCCTCCTTATCCAACCTCATTGTACATTCACTGACTTCATTTGTCTCGAAGACCATAACTTTACTCTTTCCTACATTCACCTTTAGATTCCGTTTCTGCCACACTCTTCCAGACTAATCAACCACGGCCTGCAGCTCCCCGTTGTCTTCAGTAAACAACACAGAATCATCTGCAAACAACAGTACAAGGAATTTCCAAACACTGCCCTCTCTCACTAGGGCCGCTCCAACATCCACTGCCCTGCCTTGTATCTCTTTTATAACCTCATCCATATACAGATTGAACAACCATGGAAACATGACACATGCTTGTTTCAACCCAACCTTCTAATAGAAAAATTCACTCAGTTCACTATCCACACGCACTGCAGCCTTAGTACCTTCATGCATACTCTTCACGGCCTTCAACAATTTCCCATCTGCTCCATATATTCTTAATACTTTCCACAATCCATGTCTATCCACCCTGTCATATACTATCTCCAAATCCATGAAGACCGCATGCAAGTTCTTTCCCTTCTCTAGGAATTTTTCCACTGTGGATCTAAGAATGAATTATCTGATCTACACAACCTCTTCCCTTCCTAAAACCTACCTGTTTTTCCCTAACTAATTCCTCTGTTATTTCCCTAACTGTGTCAATAAGTATCCAACCATATACTTTTCCAATTACCCTAAGAAGACAAATGCCCCTATGATTACCACACACTTCTTTGTCCCCTTTTCCTTTGTACAGGGGAATAATTATACCTGACTTCCAATCCTCTGGGACTCTGCCTTCCTCCCTATACCTGATTTTCAATCCTCTGGGACTCTATCTTCCCCCAGGCCAATCTGCAGGTCTTCCACATCCATTCTACTACTATCTCTCCCCCATGCTTCAGCATTTTACCACACACTCCATCAATTCCTGGGGTTTTCCTCATTTTAACTTTCTTCATCGCTTCCTCAACTTCCATCCTACTGATTTCTTCCTCTCTTCTTACATCCCTCCTTCTCCCAGCCATTCCCCAGCCACTTATACTCGCATTACTTTCATTTTCTATGTTCAACAATTCCTTAAAGTGTTCTCTACATCTACTTACTTTTTCTCCCTTCTCCACTAGTAATCTACCATTTTTATCTTTCACTCTCCAGCTAACGTCATTACCATCTAACCTCTTTCCAGAACATTTTCTTACATTCCATCCACTTGACAGTCAAATTCCTTCCAAATTCCTCATACACCCTCTTCTTACTCTCTCTTACTAATCTTTTCACCTCTCTCTTCCTCTCTACATATGACTCTCTCTTCCTTCTCTCAACTTCTTCCACTCCCCTATTTCTCATCCACTCACTATATGCTTTCTTCTTCTGTGCCACAGCCTATCTCACTTCTCCATTCCACCATGCTGTTCCCTGCACCCCCTTTCGTCTTCTCTTCACTCTGCACACACCACCTCACATGCTGCACATTTTTCTTCAGTGAATATCTTGCACATACCTTCCACGTCCCCCATCTGCTCCAATCCATATTTACCCGATTGCTCCTCGTCTTCCTTCTTATATTCTGCTTTTTTTCCTTCCTCTTTCAACCTTTCCATTGTCCTTGTATGAACATTGGTTCCTATCATCCAAAAAGGGTTTTATTGTGTTATGGATACTTTCATTTTCCCAGATACTCAAGATCGTAAGCTGCCACCTAGACAAATGCAGAAGGGCAAAGAGGGAGATGAGGAACCGATGAGAGAGCTAGGAATGGAAATCAATGTTTTCTTTACGCTCACACATTCCGAGTCTGTTTGCGTTCTAACCCTTGTTTCACTGTATCCAGTCATGAATGATTCTTATGCTAAAAAAAAAAAAAAAAAAAAAAAAGGTCAAAATTGACAGGCAGCATATATTTCGATCAACTTTTCACTGCATGAACCATAATAATAATAATAAAAAAAAACACTCTGAACACTTCCTTCACATGGTAGGTCTCTCTCTCTCTCTCTCTCTCTCTCTCTCTCTCTCTCTCTCTCTCTCTCTATATCAGCTGCAGCCATTTGAGTGTTCACTGCAGGACCAGCTTATCCCAACTGGAGTGGGAACGACACAGCCTATGTATCTCAACCAAGTAGCTTAGGCTGTCTGGTAGAAATTGTATGTAGGGTGAGAAGTGCTTGTAAGTGTGATTGTAGTGTTGGAGTGGCCTTGGATGTGTGTGTGTAGTCTGTGAACCAAGTATAGTCGGCCCGCACAAGCCAACTCGGTGCAAGCATACATTATGGTATGCTACACTGGTTCAATCACAGCTCCCCTTATGTCCACCAAAGCAATCCGTGGCCGATTGAACACTCAAAGTTTATTACCTTGGCGGGGCGCGAATCCTGGTTCTTCCATGTATGAAAACGCACACTCTACCGCTGTACTGCAGAGGCTCCATATATATATATATATATATATATATATATATATATATATATCACGAAAACATTTACAAAAGTGGATAAAGCTAATAAAACTTATTACTTAGAATTTCATATACAGGGTGTCCTGGGAGGAATGGGCATAACTCTGGGAAAAATTAGAAGAGGAAATTCTAAGCAAAAAATGTTAAATTAACATGTGTATAAATCTCAGTTGTTACGAACTAACGACCTTATGGGCGAATTATGAGGGAGAATATTGAAGTCCATAAGGGCATCAGTAAATGTAGCTCCATAACGGTAGGGATTTGGAAGGAAATTCATACCATTTTTACTAATAATTCCCTCACCTATCATTTCCCAAACTATGCCCTTTCCTCCCATGACATCCTGTACTGTATATCCTGTACTGTATATATATATATATATATATATATATATATATAGCCCGACGACCTAATCTCGCAAAGAATAGTCGCAGACAAAACGCCTCCAAGTCGCTCTGTCACCCACCATTTGACTACCCTCCCCCCAACTCACCCCCTCTCTCTCATATACCTTTCAACTCCATCCCTCCACCTCATCCCCGGTCTACCCCTCCCTCTCCCTCCCTCCACCTCACCTACATACACCCTCTTAGCCAGTCTTTCATTCTCCATTCTCTCCACATGTCCAAACCACCTCAGTGTATTTCTCCTAATCTTCTCAACCACATCCACATCTACCCCACAACGTTCCTTCACTTCTTCATTCGTCAACCTGTCCCTCCACGTCGCTCCACATGCTCCTCTCAAGTAACTCATTTCCACTGCTCTCACTCTTGACTTGTTCCCCTCTTGCAAGGTCCATGCCTCGCTTCCATACGCCAGGGTAGGGATCATAATACTATCATGCGGTGACTTCTTGACTTCCATGCTCACCTCCCTATTGCTCATCACTGCTTTCAGTGAACCAACAACCTTCCTTCCCTGCTGTACCCTTTCACGCACTTCATCCCCCAAAGTTCCATCCTTACTCATCACACTACCCAAGTACTTGAATGCACTCACACTCTCCATATCCTCACCATCCAACCTCACTGTACATTCTGTGACTTCATTCCTCTCAAACACCATAACTTTACGTTTGTTTACATTAACTTTCAGCTTCCTCCTCCTACACGCTGTCCCAAATTCATTCACCAAACCTTGCAACTCCCATTCATCTTCACTCAACAATACTGTATCATCAGCAAACAGCAACACCGGAATCTTCCAAATCTCACCCTCATTCATTAGAGCCACCCCAACATCCACTACCCTACCCTGCACCTCCTTTACAACCCCATCCAAGTATATATTAAACAGTCATGGAGACATCACACAACCCTGTTTCAGTCCCACATTGAGATCAAAGAACTCACTCAGCTCACCATCCACTGGCACCGTAGCCCTAGCTCCTTCGTACATACTCTTCACAGCATTCAACAAATTTCCCATCCACTCCATATACTCTTAATACCTTCCACATACCTTGCTTATCTATTCTGTCATAAGCTTTCTCCAAGTCCATGAAGGCAGCATATACTTTCTTTCCCTTCTCTAGGTACTTCTCCACTAAACAACTTGGAACAAATATCTGATCTACACACCCTTTTCCCTTCCTAAATCCCCCTTGTTCTCCAACTAGCTCCTCTGTCATATGCCTAACCCTATCAATGAGTATTCTACCATATATTTTACCAGTCACACTAAGAAGGCAAATACCCATATGGTTACCACATACTTCTCTCTCCCCTTTTCCTTTATATAAAGGAACAATTATACCTGATTTCCAGTCCTCTGGAACCCTTCCCTCTTCCCAAGCCAATCTACACAACTTCCATATCCACTCCACTACAATCTCACCCCCATACCTAAGCATTTCACCACACACTCCATCAATTCCTGGGGCCTTTCCCAACTTGATCTTCTTGATTGCTTCCACTACTTCCGTCCTACTGATCTCTTCTTCCCTCCTCTCATCTCTTCTTCTCCCAGCCATTCCCCAACCACTTATACTCGCACTGCTGTCACTCTCTAGTCAGCAAATCCTCAAAGTGTTCCTTCCATCTCCTCAATTTCTCTCTGCTCTCCACCAACAATCTATTATTCCTATCTTTTACTCCCCTATTATTTCCCCTTTCACATTGCCTTACTTTCTTTACCTCCTTCCAAAACAATTTCTAACTCTCCTCCATTTCACACTCAGATTCCTCCCAAACTCTTCATCCACTTTCTTCTTACTCTCCTTCACCAGTCTCTTCACCTCCCTTCTCCTACTCACATATACCTCTCTCTTCTCTCTCTCATCTTCTCCCCTACCTCTACTGACTAACCATTCACTATATGCCTTCTTCTTTTGTTCCACAGCCCGTTTCACCTCAACATTCCACCATGCTATCCCTTGCACACCCTTGGAACTCCTCCTCACTCCACAAACCACCTCACACGCAGTGCCTATCTCTTCCGTAAATATCTTACATACGTCTTCCACCCCTTCCATCTGCTCTAGCTCATACCTTCCCAATCTTTCTTCCACTATGCCCTTATACTCTGCCATTTTCTCACTACCTTGCAAATTCTCCACTCTTCACACAGAAGCTGTTTCCTCCTGTCTTCCCCTTCGTCTCCTCAACCATTTTCTTTGCAGCTTTACCTTGGCCATCACTAAGTGATGGTCCGAGACTCCATTCTCCCATCCTCTCCACACTCTTGCATCCAACACTTGTCTTCTCATTCGCTCATCCACACACACGTAATCTATCATTGCCTTTCGTTCAACAAGTTCACCATCCATCCTCCTCATTACTCTCCATGTATACCGGTGGATCATCTTATGTCGAAAGTAGGTGTCGGCTATTGCCAACCCCTTACCAGCACAGATGTCCACCAAAGCACTACCATTCCCATCTATGTCAGCTGGCACACCCCGCTGACCACTCACTCCATCCACTCGTACATTCCCAACTTTGCCATTCATGTCTCCAATCAAAGTACTCTCTCGCTCCTCTCAGATTTGTCCATACATGCATCTACGATCACCCAAAACTCATCTTTCACTCTTGCCATATATATATATATATATATATATATATATATATATATATATATATATATATATATATATATATATAGATATATATATATATATTGCCCCACTTAAAATACAGACAAGATACGTAAAGTCCATCCTAGACAATTTACCTACCAACAAAGCTCCAGGCCCAGATGGAATTCCGCCAATTGTTTTGAAAAAGTGTTCCCCTGAACTTGCCTCTGTCCTAGCTAAATTATTCAGACTATGCATACGTACTTCTTTATTCCAAAATTCATGGAAAGAAGCCAATATCTACCCAGTTCCGAAGAAAGGAAGTTCGTCTGACCCCTCCAATTACAGACCAATAGCTGTCACATCTTCTCTTGGTAAGGTATTTGAAACTATAATTAATAAGCATATTGTTAAACATCTTGAATCCAACAATTTAATTAGTGATGGACAATACGGTTTTCGCCACGAAAGATCCACCATTGACATACTCAATCTCTTAACTCATACCATCCATCAATCAATTGATCTTTTTGGAGAAACTCATGCAGTAGCTCTTGATATCTCTAAAGCTTTCGACAGAGTATGGCACCGTTCCCTGCTGTCCAAAGTCCCTTGCTATGGACTAACGTCTTTTGTTCCTTTGATTTCTTCTTATCTTAGTGACAGGAAAATAAGAGTAAAAATAGATGATGTATATTCGAATTTCCACTCAATTAACGCCGGTGTGCCGCAGGGATCAGTTCTGGCACCAACCCTATTTCTGGTTCATATTAATGATCTCTTATCTGTCACTCACAATCCCATTCACTCATATGCAGATGACTCAACACTACATAGTTCATTCACACTCAGACATCCATTTACAAAGTCTAATATCTCTACCTCTCAACTCAGTACAGCCATCTCCATAAATCAAGATCTATCTACAATCAGTAAATGGGGACAAAACAACCTTGTCTCTTTTAATGCTAGTAAAACTAAATATATACAGTTTACTAATAGACAGATATTGCCAGATTCGTACATTGCCTTCAGTGCTACTAATATTCCCATCTCCAAAAGTACTGAAATTCTTGGTGTCTCACTTAACAGTGCCCTCAGCTGGACCTCTCATGTCAGATCACTTGCTAAAACCGCCTCAAAGAAGCTTGGATTATTGTACAGAGTCCGTAATTTCTTCGCCGATGAGCAGTTAGCTATAATTTATAAGAGTCATGTGCGCTCCCAGCTTGAATATTGCTCACCCTTGTGGAATGGTTGTGGAGAGGTTGCATTAAGACAACTAGACAAAATTCAGAATAAAGCTGTAAGAATCATTAACAACCCTGCCATTACATATAAACTACCTCCCCTGCAAGTAAGAAGGAATGTTCCCTCCATTGCATTATTTTACAGATATTTTTTTGGCAAATGCTCAGACGAAGTTGCGTCCATGGCGCCACCTCTCCATGACTTCCCTCGTGCTACACGGGCATCTGGTAGCGCTCATGACTGGAATGTCACTCAAACATATTGCAGAACTTCTGCCTATCAGAATTCTTTCATTCCCCGAACTGCATCTCTCTCGAACTCGCTTCCCCAGAGTTGTTTTCCTCCAAATTTCAACCCACAACTGTTCAAGTCTAACTGTTACAGATATTTTATGAACAGAGGACACCAGTAATCTGGTGTATGGATTATTTTTTTTTTACCCATTTGTTTTTCCTTCCTCCGTTCTGTTATATATATTGTTACATAGCCTATGATTTCATCATCCTTTGTGTAATTTTAACGCACAGTTGCTGCATGTTTGATCACGAGCGTATTCTGCCTCAGTCCCCCCCTTCTACCGTTATAGTAGAGTAAGTCGTCCTTTCTGTTATTCAGTGCGGGATTGTCGACCGTTTGTCCCCATCGCTTCATTTGCGCGTCCCTCTTACAAGTTGTGTCAGGCTCTGCCGGCCCCTATATAATGAGCTCAGTCTCTGCATCATTGCCACTTAGATCTGCTCCTCATTTTGTTCACATCTCTGTCCTCCCCTGTACAGATATTATTATTGTGAGTGCTCAAGAAATCTCCAACCATCTAGCAGCTGTGTGTAATTTGAGTATAACTGTTGTTGCATTTTTTCTTGTACTGTATAGCATAAGTTTAATTTGTAGGCCTAGTGAAGTTTTTGTAATTCGTGTGAGGTTCTTTATGTCAGTCATTTTTGATAATAGTTTGTATCTGTAATTATTTATCTGGCATTCACTGAGTATTATCTGGTATCTCATTTTATCAGGGCTGACTTAGATAAATTTACTCTTGCTAATTTCGTGTTAATAGAGGCTATTGCAGTTAACCATATATTTAACCTGTTTATTTGCCATTACATTATCCTTATGAGTTCTGAATGTTTTATTGTTAGTTTGTGCATTAAACTTTAACTTGTAATTGTATCTTACTCTTTTGTTTTGAACCTGGAACTTTACGGGACAGTAGTGACTCTTCGTATTCTCACTTAAAGTGTACATTATCTTTCTCTGTTCCGTAACATAAATTTGGCGACCTCATATCAGGATATTCAGGATATTATCATAAGGATATTGTTTGATATTTTGTGACTGTGATATATTCATGATGGCTACTATTTCTACACTTGATGAAGCCAAAGATTTTTTGTCAAATGTGCAAACAGTGTGTGATATAGAAAACAGAACAAAGAATGAACTTAAGCTTGTTGCTCAACAATTGGGAATTGCAGTTCACTCTCATCATTATAAAGATCAAATTGTTGGCATGATTAATAAAAGCTTGTTTAATGTAACTCCTCCAAATGAGCAAACGCAGATTGAATTAGCTAAGTTACAGCTAGCTCTGCAGGAGGCTAAGGCTAAGGAGGCGGAGTCTCGTGTTAAGGAAGCAAATGCTCGTATTGAAGAGGCACAGGTACAGGCTCAGGCACAAATTGAACTTGCCAGGATTCAGGCAGACCATGAGTATCGCATGAAACAAGGTGGAACTGGATCATCTAGCTCTGATGATTTTGATGTGGCTAAAAATGTTAAACTTGTCCCTCCTTTTAATGAATCTGATTTAACAAAGTATTTTCAGTTGTTTGAGAGGGTAGCTACAGGTTTTAATTGGCCTAAGGAGTATTGGCCAGTACTCCTTCAAACTGTTCTCACCGGTAAAGCTCAAGTAACTTATGCATCTTTGCCTCAGGATCAGTCTGATAATTATGATGTAGTTAAGAGCTTGATTCTTAAGGCCTATGAGCTTGTTCCTGAAGCCTATAGAGTAAAATTTTGGACAACTTACAAGCAAGATAAGCAATCCCATGTTGAGTATGCAAAAATCAAAGAAGATTTGTTGGAGCAGTGGTTAAATTCTAAGAATGTGGATTCTGATTTTGACAAATTTAAGCAGATGATTTTGCTGGAGGATTTCAAAAGGTGTATTAGTAAAGATGTAAGCCTATATCTTGATGAGAAAAGAATAGATAATTTGTCTGATGCTGCAGTTTTAGCTGATGAGTATGTTCTCACTCACAAGAGATATTCTAGAGAAAAAGGGAAAGCTGAGAGTAAGTACGTTGCCTCTACTCAGAGTACAGGTAACAGGAAAGAGAATAAAGATGATGTTTCTCAGGAAGTAAATACCAGCTTCACCTCTAGATTTCAGAAAAGTAAATGTACTTATTGTAGTAAGCTTGGTCATACTACGGAGAGATGTTTCAGGAGACAGCGTGATGTGAACAAAAGGAGTCTTTAAATATTCAGTCAATTGGTCTAGTGTCCACTCTTGAGAGTTCCCAGAATTCTTTAACTGAGTTAACTGAACCTGCTTTGAGGGGTAACTTAAATTCTCATGATGGAGCTCCTCTTTTGAGCAGTAACGTGGGTGACACTCTCAAGAGTTCATGTGCTAATTTCCTGTCTGATGGTTTTGTCAGTCCTCTGGACAGTAATGACAGGAAATCAGTTAAAATATATCGTGATACAGGTGCTTGCCAATCCCTTATGCTGACCAGTGTTCTAGGCTCTAATTTTAATTCCTCTGATGAAACTGTAATCTTACAAGGTGTAGGGAATAATTACTTCTCTGTTCCTCTGTGCAAAGTGAATTTAGAGTCTGGTTTTGTTAATGGTTCTGTTATGGTTGGGTTGGTTGAGACACTCCCAATGTCAGGTGTAACTTTCTTACTTGGAAATGATATTGGTGGAAGTCAAGTGTGTCCAGCTCCTCAGTTGTCTAGTGAGCCAGTGGCTGTGTCCCTGGATTGTGATGTCCCTGATGTGTTCCCTGCATGTGCTGTCACTAGGGCTAAGTCTAAAGTTACTGGTGATTTAGAGGATAATGATGATGATGATGTTATCCTAGCTGACACTTTTCTTGCTAATTTGGACCACTCACCAGATGAGGCAGTACCCCGTAGTGTTGATAATTTGTCTCGTCAAGAGTTGGTTGAGTTGCAGGTTGCTGACCCTGAGTTGAAAGGTCTAGCTAACTCTGCTTGCAGTGAGGAAGAGTCAGCTGGTGCTTCTACTTGTTATTATGTAAAGTCAGGAGTACTTATGAGGAAGTGGAGACCCCCAACAGCATCAGCCGACTGTGAATGGGAGGTTGTACATCAAGTTGTCATCCCTCGTGTTTGTAGGCAGGATATCATTAGAGTGGCTCATGATTCCAGTTTGGCAGGACACCTTGGAGTGAGGAAGACTGTGGCACGCATTTTGAAACACTTCTACTGGCCAGGTATCTTCAGGGATGTTTCCTGGTATTGTAAGTCTTGTCACACCTGTCAAGTTGTGGGAAAGTGTAATCAGACCGAAAAGGTTGCACCTCTAGTTCCCATTCCTCCTTTTGAGGCGCCTTTCACCCGTGTGTTGGTGGATATTGTGGGCCCTCTTCCTAAGACTTCTTCAGGATTTTCTTATGTGTTGACCATGATTGATATGGCTACTCGTTATCCTGAAGCCATTCCACTTAGAAACATCTCAGCAAAGAACGTGGTTAAGGAAATGCTAGGGTTCTTCACAAAGTTTGGTCTGCCCAAGGAGGTACAGTCCGACTGGGGAAGTAATTTCATGTCAAATGTTTTCAAGCAGTCTCTGAAAGAGTTGGGCATCTCCCAGATCACGTCTTCAGCTTACCATCCCCAGACCCAAGGAGCGTTGGAGAGATACCATCAAACACTCAAATCGATGCTCAAGAAATACTGTTTGGAACATCAGAAAGACTGGGATAAAGGTCTTCCATTCGTTGTGTTTGCTGCAAGAGAATCTCCAAATGAATCACTGGGCTTCTCACCTTTTGAACTACTGTTTGGCCATGAAGTAAGAGGACCCCTTAAGCTACTCAAGGAATGCTGGCTGTCGGAGGAAGATGACGTCAACCTACTGGAGTATGTGATGAATTTCAAAGAACGGCTGTCCACTGCTTTACAGCTGGCGAGAGAGAATTTAGGAGCTGCTCAGGAGAAGATGAAGACTTGGTATGATAAGAAGTCCAGGTTGCGCCACTTTCAGCCAGGAGATCAGGTTTTGATTCTGCTACCAGTTCATGGGCAACCTCTTCAAGCCAAGTTTAGTGGCCCTTATTTCGTGGAGAAGAAACTCAGTGATGTCAACTATGTCATCGCCACACCAGATCGTAGAAAGAGCAAGCAACCTTGTCACATCAACATGCTAAAGTTATATCACAGGCGGGACGAAAATAATCCAGTCTGCACTGTAGCTGTTCCACCCGAGTCTGCAAGTGAAGCTCTCCCATGCAGTATGAGCCTGAGTGATAGTTTGGGGAAGAATCCTGATATCATGAATGATCTCCAGACTAAGCTTTCTCATCTACCTCCCAAGGAAAGGCAGGAGTTTTCGGCATTGCTGCAGGAGTACCCGCAAGTGTTCCGTGCTACTCCAGGAAGAACCACTGTGTTGATGCATGATGTCGATGTTGGAGACGCAAAGCCAATTAAATTGCCTCCTTACCGTGTGAACCCAGTGAAAGTTCCTCTCATCGAGAAGGAGCTTGGCTACCTGTTGGACCACAAGATGATTGAGCCCTGTCAGAGCGAGTGGAGTTCTCCTGTCACTCTAGTCCCTAAGCCAGGTGGGTCACAGAGGCTTTGCATCGACTACAGACGTGTTAATCAGATAACCAAAACAAACACTTACCCTCTCCCTCGTGTGGAAGATTGCATAGACAAGATCAGAAAGGCTAGGTACATAAGTAAGTTTGATTTGTTAAAGGGATACTGGCAAGTACCTATGACTCAACGTGCTAGGGAGATCTCATGTTTTGTAACATTAGGAAAGACCTTTGCATGGTCTGTAATGCCATATACAGATTGTTTTAGAGTAATAAGAAATTTCCTTTGTAAATTTCTTTTTTCTTTGTGGGGAGGTGTTACATAGCCTATGATTTCATCATCCTTTGTGTAATTTTAACGCACAGTTGCTGCATGTTTGATCACGAGCGTGTTCTGCCTCAGTCCCCCCCTTCTACCGTTATAGTAGAGTAAGTCGTCCTTTCTGTTATTCAGTGCGGGATTGTCGACCGTTTGTCCCCATCGCTTCATTTGCGCGTCCCTCTTACAAGTTGTGTCAGGCTCTGCCGGCCCCTATATAATGAGCTCAGTCTCTGCATCATTGCCACTTAGATCTGCTCCTCATTTTGTTCACATCTCTGTCCTCCCCTGTACAGATATTATTATTGTGAGTGCTCAAGAAATCTCCAACCATCTAGCAGCTGTGTGTAATTTGAGTATAACTGTTGTTGCATTTTTTCTTGTACTGTATAGCATAAGTTTAATTTGTAAGCCTAGTGAAGTTTTTGTAATTCGTGTGAGGTTCTTTATGTCAGTCATTTTTGATAATAGTTTGTATCTGTAATTATTTATCTGGCATTCACTGAGTATTATCTGGTATCTCATTTTATCAGGGCTGACTTAGATAAATTTACTCTTGCTAATTTCGTGTTAATAGAGGCTATTGCAGTTAACCATATATTTAACCTGTTTATTTGCCATTACATTATCCTTATGAGTTCTGAATGTTTTATTGTTAGTTTGTGCATTAAACTTTAACTTGTAATTGTATCTTACTCTTTTGTTTTGAACCTGGAACTTTACGGGACAGTAGTGATTTTTAGTATTCTCACTTAAAGTGTACGTTATCTTTCTCTGTTCCGTAACAATATATATATATATATATATATATATATATATATATATATATATATATATATATATATATACCTTGGCTGCTTCCCCCAAGGAAAGGGAGGTAGCCGAGACAGGACGACACACTCTCCATTTACTCATCCATTCAAACACATTCATTCGCATCTTAGTCCCAAAGGGAAGAACGGACACATCCTCACCGCACCACACCGCACAAGGGTCAACTGCACAATGCAATCAGTGACATCCACAGCAGGGCCCGACAGCAGAGCTGGTTTACCCCTGCCACATCATAACACTCATCCCCTTACCTGCACCTGACCTGAAATAGCTGATCAGATCAAATGCGGGAGAATGTCCCCTCAGGGCTGCGTCATCACTTATTCATTCACAATTTCTCTCCATTTATTTCTGTCACGCACAGCCACTCTTCCTTGCTCAACAGACATCCCTCTCGCATCCAGCGCTCTCTTCACACTGTCCATCCATCCTATTCGTGGTCTTCCTCTCAGCCTTAATCCTCTCACATCAGATCTAGTTATCTTTTTCACCAATCGCTCATTATCCATTCTCTCTATATGCCCAAACCATCGCAACACCCTCTGCTCAACTCTACCAGCCATCTCCCGAACAACTCCAGTTCTCCTTCGCACTTCATCATTCCGCACTCGATCCATACTCGTCACTCCACACATACACCTCAGACACACATTATATATATATATATATATATATATATATATATATATATATCTATATCTATATATATATAATGTGTGTGAGAGAGAGAGAGAGAGAGAGAGAGAGAGACGGGTGCTGACGCCTGGATAGCTACTAGTTCGCCAGCGTAGTTGTTTGGGTATCCTTGTCCCAAGCCATTAATTCCTATGTCCTACAGTGACTTACATTATTTGCTGAAGTTATTTTGCGCTCACTGGAAGTGGCGGGTTCTGCAGAAGTCTTTTTTATAAGACAAAAATGTCGATGATTACTTTGGACTCACAGACATTATTTCTGACTAAGCCTGAGTACTACAATCTGAAAGATGAAATCAAAGTTGTAGGATCGATCTACAAAAATATGTCAGATCTGCAGTACAACACATCCTTGGACGTTATGAAATTCTACAGCGTAGTGACGTTGATCAGTTGATCAAAAAACGCAATAACAGTTCTCAAGAACCTGATTATTTTGTCCACACAGAGTGTATGTTTGGCAAAATAAGAAGCGCTCACATTAATACAGGACATGGCAGTAGAGACAAAATAGTCAAAGCATTACCAGTATATCCAAACGTTACTAGAGATATTTAAAGATTGGCCAAATATATGTGTGTTGAATGTCAAAAGAAACAGAAAAAATCACAGCCAAGGGTGTTGTTTTCAATCGATTTTGTCAATGGACTTTGGTTCAAGAGTTCAAGTTGATCTTGCCTACATCCACCCCTTAGCCAAAGGATAATGGTGTACTATGATTAACTAACAAAGTATTGGTTAATGCATCCCTTAACTTCAAAAGTGGCCGTTGATGTAGCATTCACACTGATGGTTATAATTTAAAGGTTGGAGCATCTTAAATTCTTCAGTGACGATGGTGGTGAATTTACATCATCAGCCATTACTGAACTGAAACTTCTTTGGCCAGACTTGTTAATGGTTCATGGCATCCACAAAGTCAAGGATCAGTTTAACTCCTTAACTGTGATATAAAGGACATGATAAATTCATGTTTAGGTGAGAATGGCTCAAGTGAGTGGCTCATAGGACTTCGGTTTGTGCAGTCACCATTCTGGGATCAAACAATCCCCACATAAAGCAGTTACAAACCACTCTTCGGTGATGATGCCAGAGTAGGACTGTGTTCAACTGAACTCCCAAATAAAGTTCTGAAGAGAATGATCGCCGGAGATGATTTACACTTCACCCTCTTACTTTTCACTTTCGGGCTCTGCTCATCCAGGTAACTCACCCGAGGGCTCTGCTTATCCTGACTCTGCTCATCTAAGCGATTCATCCGAGGGCTCTGTCTATCCAGATGCTTCATCGTCGGACTCTATTCTAAATATTTCACCCTCGGATTCTGAACACCTTGATTACTATATGGGTGAGTCGACCCCTCCAGATAACAGATCATCAGATTCAGTCCATGCAAACGATTCACCCTGTGATCAGAATCCTCCAGGAAAACTTTAAGTGTAACAAGAATGCATTGTACTTCAGTGGACATGAGCAGCTGCTGATCAGATATCCCAGACTGAACGCATGGTGAAACGTGCCGGCAGTCGTTTAAATCGTGCTTCTGGTAGTAGTCCCGGAGATAATATTATAGTTCCCATTACATTGGTTGACAGAAGTAAAGTTGATCCTCGTAATATTATTGATGTTACCATAGATCGTAATGAAAAGGATATCTATCACATAGCAGTGAAAGCAGGAATACTTAAGGGACGCTACAGTAGAAGTCAGTTTCATAACTGTACCCAGCAACTGCATCGCCCTTGTGACGTGTGCACAGACAATGAAACAGGACTTCGTCTAGCAGTGCAACATGCATCTAGGTTCGGTAGTCAGAGTTATGCTAAGTGCAGCTGTACTGTGAGTAAGAAACAATGCCAAACAAATACTGTAAACATTATGAAGCAGACTGCAAGTGCAATAGCAAGTGCCACTGTAATTTGACCTGTTTGAATAGAAACTGAATTTATTATGTGATGCTAACAAAGATCATTTTCTTGTCAAATTAATTCCATATTAGAAAATGAAATTATACTCAGTAATATTATTTAATAAAGTTACTTTATGCCTATAACTTAGTGGTAGGTGGTGGCGACCATCATCCTCTCACTTGATGCTGCCTACTTCTTCCTTAGCCTATCATTCTTTTTCTGTGCCTGCTCTCCTCTCTTCCCACTTCTCCCATCTTTCCTGTAACTTCTTATTGCTTTTCTTTCCTTTACAGATGGCTTAACACTGCGTGACAAGCTAAATAGTTTCCTGTAAGCCAAGAAACCATTTACAAAGCTGGGTAGTTACCATATAACCAAACCATATGTGCTCCATACGTGTCAGCAAGTGGGTTGGTGGAGGGTTAGTGCCCCTACCCGTAAAACAAATAACTCAAAGTCAAACGGCCACCCCTTACGGGATTATGGCGTCTGGCAATAGTTAGATAGACAGATGCCTATAACTGCCAGTATATCAGTAATAACAAAACAAGTGGTGCCAGGCACAACAAACCTCGCCCGACAGTAGTTATTTTACCTTCAACCGTTTTCAAGTTATAGCCCTCTGAAAATCCGTGACCCTGAGTTTGACCTTTCAGGATCACTTAAGGTCAAAGGTCATACAGTAGTATCAATTTAAAACCCATATGGGACTTCCAATATGTTGATAATAGTAAATATTTGCAACCAGCTTCGTGTTATAGCCCCCTGAATATCCGTGACCTTGATTTTGACTTTTCTAGCTCACTCAGGGTCAAAGGTCCTGGTGCTAAATGAAAGCCCATATGGGAGTTCCTGTATGTTGATAATAGTAAATACTGTATATCTGTCTTCAAACGTTTTCAGGTTATGTATCTCTGAAACTCCCTGACCTTGATTTTGACCTTTCAGTGTCACTCTGTTACCTCCAAAATTTAATCACGTTCTTTTGGGACCAGTGCCCACATATCCTGCAGTTTTATGTAACTTCATTCGGCCGTTTTTCAGTAATTTTGCCAACAAACAAATAAACAAAGAAATGACCAAAAACAGTACCTCGGCGGACTCCGTCTGGGCAGGGTAAAAAAATGTTCTAATAGGCAGTTTACCCATACAAGAATTTATTTCAGTCACAATGCCAAGAAAACAAATCAGAAATTTAGTCACTCTGTAAATTGTCTGCAATTTTGAGCTGATCTGTGAAGTGACTGAGTGTATCAGCCAATTCGCATCGTCGTATTGCCTGAAATTTTATATATATATATATATATATATATATATATATATATATATATATATATATATATATATATATATATATATTATATGTCATCAGCCGTTTGAGTTTCCACTGCAGGACCGGCCTATCCCTACCGAAATGGGGACGATACAGCCAATGTATCTCTACAAAGTGGCTTAGGCTGTCTAGTCGAGATTGAATATAGGGTAAGAAGTGCTTGTAAGTCTAACTGTTTGTTGGACTGGCTTTGGATGTGTGTGTAGTCTGTGAACCAAGTGTAATCGGTCCGCTCAAGCCGACTGGGTGCAAGCATACTTTATAGTACGCGACACTGGTTCAGCCACAGCACCCCTTGTGTCTGCCAATGCAGTATATGGCTAGAAGAACGTTCCCAAAGTTTATTACCCTGGCGGGGCGAGAACCCTCGTTCTTCAGTGTACGAAAACGCACACTTTACCACTGTACCACAGAGGCTCTTATATATATATATATATATATATATATATATATGAGTATATTAGCATATTAATATCCAGGGGCAAGATTCCATTGCAATCTGTCTCGTCCCCAGGTGGCTTTCAGGCAAAGGCCTCACATATTTAAGTATGAGGTACCGTCTTGGACGGCACGGACCATGAGACCCCGGGTAGATGTATAGGGCTCCACCGAATATACTGAATAAGGTGGCACAAAACAGATTATACCTAGCCAGAAACTATGTGGAAGGGAGGTGTGATTATTTGCCACAATCCTCCCAACCAAATATGAATTCAATTGGCAAATTTTTTGACACGTGCCCCTGTTGGATCATCGTTTACTAAAGGTCCAACCACACTGTCTCCTGTGCCACCGAAAGTGAGTAGTCACTACACATACAATGTAAGAAGCCTCGCAGAAGATTACAAACATGATAATGACTGAACTGGAATACATCCATCTATCTATCTGTCTATCTGTCTATTACCAGACGCCTTAATCCCGTAAGGGGTGGCTATCTATCTATCTATTACCAGACGCCTTAATCCCGTAAGGGGTGGCCATAAGCAAATCGCCTCTATTTCGCCCTGTACCCCGCAATTTTACTGCCCTGCTCCCAGCTCACACCCCCCTCCCGCATATACCTCTCCACTCCATCCCTCCATCTCATCCTTGGCCTCCCCCTCCCTCTCCAGCCCTCCACCTCACTCACATAGACTCTCTTCGTCAGTCACTCACTCTCCATCCTCTCCACATGGCCAAACCACCGCAATGTGTTTCTCCTAACGCTTCCTATCACATTCACATCCACATCACAATGCTCCTTCACTTCACTTCCTCATTTGTCAGTCTGTCTGTCTCTCCATGTGACTCCACAGGCTCCTCTCAAACAACTCATTTCCACTGCTCTCACTATTGACTTATGTCCCTCCAGCAAGGTCCAATCATCACTTCCATACGTTGGAGATGGTATCACAATACTGTCATGTAGTAGCTTTTTCACTTCCATGCTCACTTCCCTGTTTCTTATCACTGCTTTTAAGGAACCAGCAACCTTTCTTCCCTGTTGTACCCTTTCAAGCACTTCACCCTCCAAACTTCCATCCTTACTCATCACACTACCCCTTAGTTCCCAGAGTTGCTGTGCGATGGATGTTGCTGGAAGGGTGCTAGGCATACCGCCCTCCGCCTGTCGACTCCTAGTCGCGAAGCTCATAGGTCCCTACCCGGGGGTTCCCTTCTTTATTAAATTTTGAAAACACCCAGTGCCGTCCCATATTGGGGACACAGGGCGCAAAGAGGTTAATGAAACTGATAGATTTGTCGGTGTTTAACCCCCTAGTTCCCAGAGTTGCTGTGCGATGGATGTTGCTGGAAGGGTGCTAGGCGTACTGCCCTCCGCCTCTCGGCTCCTAGTCACGAAGTTCATAGGTCCCTACCTGGGGGTTTCTTTCTTTATTAGATTTTTTAAATAACTTTGCTCTTCTCTATATTCACATTTAGATTCCGTTTCTTACACACTTCCCCAAGCTCATCCACCAAGCCTTGCAGCTCCCCTTCGTCATCACTTAACAACGTACAGGGAATTTCCAGACACCGCCCGCTCTTACTAGGGCCGCTCCAACATCCACTGCCCTACCTTGTATCTCTTTTATAACCCCATCCATATACAGATTGAACAACCATGGAGACATGACACATGTTTGTTTCAAACCAACCTTCAAATAGAAAAATTCACTCAGTTCACTATCCACACGCACTGCAGCCTTAGCACCCTCATACTTACTCTTCTTGGCCTTCAACAATTTCCCATCTACTCCATATATTCTTAATACTTTCCATAATCCTTGTCTATCCACCCTGTCATATGCATTCTCCAAATCCATGAAAGCGGTATACAACTCCTTTTCCTTGTCTAGAAACGTTTCCACTAAAGATCTAAGAATGATTATCTTATCAACACAACCTCTTCCCTTCCTTGGGTCATCTGCTGTAAATCGATATTGGGACTTCCTGGAAACAAAACGAGCAACAGCAAATGAAAACTAACTTGACACAAGGAATGACCAATGACCTAACATCTTAGGTAACCTGGGGTCTTACAGACCCCAAAGGCGTTATACAGCAAAATCAAAGCCAGTTCCAAGAATGACACAATCATCCACATGAAGGACTCCACTATACCCTGTTTGATTGACCTGTGCACCTGAGATGAATGGGGCGAGTAGAGTGTGTTTGATCGCAGCTGCTGATTGGTCTCCGATAATGTCTTTATAGTAAATAGAGGCATGTATTGTAGTGGAACATGCGGACGTAGTTGTACACCGAGAATGGATGTAGTGCAACATGCGGACGCAGGTATACATCGTGAGTGGGTGTAGTGCAACATGCGGACGTAGATGTACACCGTGGGTGGATGTAGTGCAACATGCGGACGTAGGTGTACACCGTTGGTGGATGTAGTGCAACATGCGGACGTAGATGTACACCGTGGCTGGATGTAGTGCAACATGCGGACGTAGGTGTACACCGTGGCTGGATGTAGTGCAACATGCGGACGTGGGTGGATAATTTACTTCAAAGGCCACTCGTCGTTATATAAAATTTTATAATTAACCTTATATAATTTGCTTTGATAACGGTAAACTTTAAAATAAAATTTTGACCTCTTCAGCTTCAAAAATTATTCCATATTTAAACTGGCTGCATATCCTGCAAGCATTTTACAAATATAAATATATAGGTGTTAAAATAAGAAGAGCTGTAGATTGACATCATCAGCGGCCAATCAGCAGCTGCAAATCAAACACACCCTACTCGCCCCATACATCTTAGGTGCACAGACGGAAGGACAGATCCCTTGGCTTTAAGTTCATGTCAGGACACTAAAATGTAATAACACACTACATAATAACTAGTGACGTATATATGTAATATAAAGACCAAATAATTATAATATCGTAGTCGTCGCTGAGGTTTTCCGAAAGTGTTAGATTGTAAGGATTTTAAGAAGGAGAGAATATTCGTTGTATTTGTCGTGGATGGCGGGAGAAAGATAAAGATGAGTCTGGCCTTTGATTGCAGTATATTTCTTCAGAGGGAGTATCTCACAAGAGCAGTACTGAAGCGAGAGCGGTTATATGCTTGCTAACTCCGCTTGCTCTGTTCCTGCCTCTCCTCACCGTCTCTCACCCTCTCCTAACTCCTTGTGCCCTGTCTCTCTCATTTACCTTGTATATGACTGGTTGTGTCACGCGTAAGGGCACTCATGCGTGGAACTGTCCAAGCCTGAGGACTTTCCATCAGGCGTCAGCTGTGCTGTGTGTGAAATTCCTAATTACGGAATGTGCAGCATTACTTCCTCTCGCCGTCTCGCTTAGGCGCGACTTTCTTCTAACCTCTGTATTACATAGATATGTTAGTAGCTATTATGTTGTGTGGTATATTTTAGTGTCCTGACACATATATACAAATAATAATTTTCGAAGCCTGGGGTCTAGGAGACTCCGGGTTACCTAAATAGAGTTTTAGGTACAAAATCTTTTAGAATTTATAGTGTTCCCGTCCTACTAGATAGAGTGGACTGAGAAGTAGGTGGTCCATTCTCGCATACTAACCCAGCTGCTCGTCGACCTGAGTGTTTAGTGAGCGCATAGTGCCAACACAGTTTCATGATTTGGTACTGGCTTTTTCAGTTTTTAGCATTTTTACTCGAAGCTCAGCTCGGCAAAATCTTATTGCAGCGAGCACTTTCCGTGTTATATGCATATAAACATCTCCGTATTGAGGGTTTGTTTTAAAAATATTTCTGCCACAGAGGATTCGGTGAACATTTGTGGGAGTAACTAGCCAACGTATTTTAAAATCGTAAATACATTTCCACCTATTAATTTCTGTAGTCAGTAAAAATTTAGTTTACAAGTAATTCCACATTCCATACCTCAGTGGCATGTCTATACAGTCAGTAATCTGGCGCACAGTGGACTGATATGTAATGAAATAATTATGTCCTTATTCTTCGTTTTAAGTTTTGATATTTTACATCTCTATACACGAAGACATATGGGCCAGCGGGATGTTCGTTCCGAAGAATTATCCACATTTTGTTGGATATCAACTGATTACAAGGTACCATCATGTGAGAGAGAGAGAGAGAGAGAGAGGGGCAAGGTGTTTGAGAGGGTAGTGGCTGCAACCATCAGCGCACACTTGGAAAACAATAATCTCCACTCAGAGAAACAATTTGGCTTCAGACCTGGACGTTCAACCTCATATCTTCTCCTCCTCCTCACACAAGATTGGCAGAACTCCCTTGATGAGGGCCTGGACACCATTGTGGTAGTCCTAGACATTACTGGGGCCTTCGACAGAGTATGGCACTCAGGCCTTATCGAAAAACTCAAGGCCAAGGGCATCCAAGGCAGCCTGCTGATGTTACTGGAAGATTGCCTTCAGGGAAGGACTCTACAAATGGTCATCAGTGGGCGAACTTCCAGACCAGCACCTGTACGAGCCTCGGTTCCACAAGGCTCAGTTTTGGGGCCTATCCTGCGGAACTTGTATATTGACGATCTTCTCCGACAGTTACCAGCAGTGAAGGCATATGCAGATGACTGCACACTATCCTACTCCTACTGCCGTGGTGACAGCCAACGTGCTATCACTGTCATCAACAGGCAATTGAAGCTGGTGGAGGAGTGGGGAAAGATGTGGCAGGTCAACTTTGCATCAGAGAAGACTCAAGCGATGGTGATATCCCGGTCGCCAGCTGCCTCTGAGGCCTTGTCTGACGCATTGCAGTTTGGAGGCACGAGTCTGCCAATCCAGAATCAAATAAAAATTCTCGGGGTAACGGTAGACCATGAGCTACGATACGACCATCATGTGGATGCTGTTTCCCGACAGGCCTCCCAGCGGGTGTCTGCCCTAAGCGGGGTGGCAGGCAGCCTTGATGAAAGGGGTATCAACACACTATACAAGGCTCAAATCAGACCCTTCATGGAATATGGAGTCTTGTCGTGGATGTCTAGTGCTGCCACACACATGAAGAGACTGGATGCAGTACAGCGTCGTGTTCTGCGACTGGTGGAGACAGACAATGACCAGCCAAGTTCTCCAGCATAACATCCTTGGAACACCGTCGGGATGTGTCAGCACTTGTGGTCTGTCACAAGGCTCAGGTGCAGCACACTCCCCACCTGGCTCCACTGTGTCTTCCTTCTTGCACCACTACAAGGGTCACAAGAACGGCGCAAACCACTGATGAACGTGTGGCAGTACCTCGCTCACACACGTCACAGCATCAGCGAACCTACACAGCCAGGACTGCACGTCTGTGGAATAGTTTCACGGCAGCCACACCTGGTGTAACAAGGATGTCAACACACCAAGTAAAGCTGGCTGCAAATAGAAGGAGAAAAACACTCCCTATCCCGCTGCTGTTACCCACATAAAATAATGAAGCATAAACATATACTTTGCAATTCATTTTTATTATATAACTCTAATAGTAAAAATAGGAGATACATTAGATTAACTTACTGTATTGTAACCAAGTATTATAATTATTTTAATTACTGTATTGCAACCAAGTAACATGATTATTTTTTAAGTTCAGTCCTTTCAAATAGCCCCAAGAGCCAAAGTGAGGCTTTAAGACTATGTAATAATATTTATGTAAAAATTTTTAAATAGAAAAGAGAGAGAGAGAGAGAGAGAGAGAGAGAGAGAGAGAGAGAGAGAGAGAGAGAGAGAGACAGACAGACAGACAGACAGACAGGTAGGCAGACAGACAAACACAAAGACTCAGAGACAAAGATACAGAGAAACAAAGAGACTACAGACAGACAGACGGAAAGACAGACAAACCGAAATACAGACAGACAGAGTGACAGGCAGAGACAGAGAAGAAGAAAGACAGAGAGACAAACAGAAAGACAGACAGATAGACAGGCAGACTGAGAGACAGGCAGTCAGAGAGACAGATACAGAGAGAAAAGGCAGAGAGACAGACAGAGAGAATGTCAACGAGTTATACTGTAGGTCTGTGCGTCACGTCAGGAAGGGTGAGTCAGGGTCACCTACTATATAAGCTGGAAGAGGCGTGGGGAGAATCAGTTGAGGCCACACCCACGCCTTGGCCACCACACCTACACCTGCTGTTCTTGTGAGTATAGATGCGTAGGCCCCGTCACTGCCACAGGTGTAATCCATTTATCTTATTTCTACCCCAGGAGACAGACAGGAGTGGACAAAATTACTGGAAATGATAGATCAGCGAATTTTAGGCAGAATATGCCAAATCAAGATGCATGCAGATCTCATCCATTACAGGGCTACAGTTACTGATACATTTATGGGTAAATTATGCTGAAGACCATTTTCACCCATAAGATCATCAGTAATTGTTGTCCTGTAACGGATGAGATTTGGATGGATGTTGATATAGCTTTTTTTCTTTTTTCTTTTGTTTAACTCAGAATTCACGCCTGTATTACATTCTAAACTTAGGAGTATGACCATCACTCCATGGCCACCCTGTACATAAAATGGTTCACACCGCTGACAAACGATTTCGTCAAACTCATCAAACTGTAGCAATTGCCTTTTATGAATTGAATTAAATGTTATTTGCTCTTAAACTTGACCTGTAGGTATAAGCAGTGAACAAAAACATACTTGAAGTCACAAATCAGAGAAGGTAATTTATCTATCTATCCATTCATTGCTAGAACCCTTAATGTCGTAAGAGATGGCCACAAATAAATCGCCTCCACGTCGGTGTGTCCTCTGTCAACAAAGATATAGTGAGTAATACCTCGCAAAAATATTTCAGAAATCCTTTGAAGATTACTTGGTGAAATGGCAAAACTCTTCACAAAATGCTTACCGAACCACGCAGTAGCCACACCGCGGAAAAACACGTCATTCATTCTCCTTCATACAACAGTGTGCGTGAGCCTGATTTCTCTTTTATCTAATTCTTGGAATCTTAAGATTTTTATGCAGCTTAAGTGAGACAGCTTGCAGTGAATAAGTTAATGAAGGCTATATCTGTCCCCTTCATTTGAAAACTCTGTCTTAATGTGACTAGAAAATCATCCGGAGATAGCAAAAGAAAACCAAAACACAACACTTTATTCGGGCTAAGAGAGTTAATAAGAATCAGACTAAGGACTTTAAATCATACGAGCCAGTCAGATTTTGCAGTGGCTAATGAATATGTGTCCGTATTCAACTTACTGACCAAACATCAGAGAATGCTACACTATTTAATGAACTGTTCTTAAGTTATTAATCTAGGAAATGAAAAAATTGGCAACAAAATATTACTCGTAAACATCTTACTTTTTATCTATCTGTCTACCTATCTACACACACACACACACACACACACACATACACACACATATATATAGATCTATATATCTATATATATATAGATAGATAGATAGATAAATAGATTCATGTATGTGTGTGTGTGTGTGTGTGTGTGTGTGTGTGTGTGTGTGTGTGTGTGTGTGTGTGTGTGTGTGTAAAACTAAGTAAATAAATAAATAAATAAATAAACCTTTGTAAACATCATTCACTGATTGAAATAGGAGTATTCGATACTGATGAAACATACTGTGGTTAGAGTAATTCTCAGACTATCAGTCTATCTGTCCATAGCCACACCTATTAATCATGGAAGAGATGGCCACCAACTAATCGTCTGCCTGCCACCTAATACTTCCGACTCATGCTGCCCTCTCTCCAACCTACACCATCCTCAGTCACATGCCTCCCCTCTTCATCCGCCCACCTTATTCCTACATGAGTGCCCATTTTCCCTGCAGATAAACATGTCTAAGAATATTTTCTTCTTTTTCACTTTACTTCCAGGCAGAGCAAGTTGAAGAATCCCTGGATGTCACTTGTATAAAATTCTTGCTGCTGTCAGACGATTTTCCTCAGCTTGGGATACCTTTTACGATATGAAGTGTTGGATATAGTCTTCTTAATTCCACACATAAACGTTTTTCAGAGGGTGTTGATGCTGCTACTGTCGTTGCTGTTCTTGTTGTTGTTGATGATGCTGTTGTGGCCTTAGGCTCATTTCAAACGTGAGCCTGGTGGACTGCAGACTTATATCGTCCTTCCTCTGCAGTCCATCATCTTCCTTTCGGGAGATAGGGATGTAGATGAGGGACAATTTTATGACCAGGCAATTAAGTCGCCCAGTAAAGAAAGCATACACCTCCAGAACCTTTCACGTGATAACTGACACCAGTAGAGTATGCTTCGTGAGCCATACCATCATAATTACATCTTGGTGTAAACTTTCAACATTTGTGATGAGGTAGTTTAACAACAGAAGAATAATTGAGCTATTTTATTCACTTTCTCACGTTTTCTCTCTCTCACGTTTTCTCTTTGGATGGGCATATAGCGAGGCGCCGTAGCTTATACCACATTCCCGATGTTCACTTCTCTGGTCCTGACTTGCCGTGTCAAAGAACTTCGTCGGTAAATGCTTGGCTATTGATCGAATGATAAAACCCCAAAATGAGGCGGTTCACATTAATGATTTCACCCCCTAAATATAGAAAAAAACGTTCATGTTCAGTAAAATTATGAGCGTTATACCCGATATTCAATTGTTAGACTTCAAGGAATAACAGGAAATCTTTTTCCTTTTTTAATTCGATTTCATGCAATAACAAGATTTTTTTTTTTTAATTCGATTTCATAGTGGAGCATGTCATTTGAAGCCTTCGGGGATGACAAGGGGTTTCTTTGGTCTCATGAGAAACTATATAGCTAAAAACTAAATATACTATATATATCTACTACCCGCTGAAAGAATCTCTTCTCTGTCTCACACAGTTGGAAGGTTATTAGCCTTTGAAAACCATCGCGGTAGGGCCGTGTCGTATTGGGCCTGGCCGGGTCGTGTCGGGCCGTTCATTTGTCAGCTGAACGTAAATATTGCTTCACTACGCTTTCTCGTTTGGCTCGCTGCGCTCGCTAGCTCGTAATAATCTGTATATATTTAGAACAAAGTTCATTAATGCATTATCACAGTAAAGGCGGTAACATTTACTTTATTATTTGTTTTTTATTTTTTTAATATCTTCCATGTCAGTATCAATTATAAAAATAACCCTCTCAGCTGCAGAACTTCTTTTGCATTCTTTTCAAGCTGACGTTAGGAGATTTTATTATCGTGTAATCTAACCTTTCAAGACCCGTATTCTCGTACGTTAAAGAAGCTCCCTAACACCATTTCCTAAGCAATTCATTTTGCCTATGACTCTATAGTACCCTTTTCTATGTCATTTAACTCATTCAAATACCACCATTTTAAGCATTAATAACATACAGAGCGATGCTAACCAGCCGTATCCAAAAATAAACAACAAAGGAAGAGATGCTGAGGAGCTTCAATAACTCGACGAGAATAAGAACTAACGTTCTAAATTGTCCTCCTTACGGAACAAAATCGTCTGAAGGTTGCAATAATATTAGGAAGAAGACGTTCCTGGGCTGAGCGGGTCCATGTACCAAACGAATAACATTAGCTACACTGTAATGACGTATTAGTTTATTCTTGCTCCTACAAGATGATTTTTTCAGCTTAGAAGCTACAACACGATTATCAGCTTTCCTCAACCCCTTTACTACACTGGAAGCTCTCCTGAAGCTGAATTAAATCGACAGAAAACAGAAAAACAAGAAAACTATATTCCTTCTTAAGGCGTTGAAAATATTCATTACTTAAAGAAAAGAGCGCCGAACATTTTTTTTCCGAAACAGTAAGCCTTTTTTAAACAATGGGTCGAATTTCAAGTGGCGTTGGAGATACCGTGACACTTCTTCCTTAGCGATTTATCTTGCACGTTACAACTCAGTATTCATTTACTCCTTACTGACGCAAACTGTCGAATTAAACTTATTCACATAATGCACAAGGGAATGTTAAAGTGGAATATACGTTGGAATTACCACTCAGTATTTCTTTTAAGTTACTGAAGCAAGTTATGGTGTTCTTAAACTGATTATGGTAACGTACGATGGAATGTTTAGACGTATTATGCAAATCTCTCGCTATATAAGTGATCCTACGAAGTCTTCTGTATATCCTACGTTTCATTGTAGGCTTCATAGCACCTTTTATTAAGCTATTTGTTCTGCACCTTACACTTCAGTATCCTATTGTATGTAATTCATGCTAAATATGTTCATATAAAAATTATTTAAACAGCACAGAGGAGACTTCAAATGTGATGTGAATAATAAATTGCTTACGAAGAGGCATTAAGAAGGCTCGTGGGCGACTTAGAATACAATCTTAATAAAGCCTTTATTGAAGGTGTTTTTACTGATGTCAGCCCGACGACGTAGGTTTTGTTTTATTCTGACTACGGAGTTGAATGTTTGTCATGCTGTCCTCTTCTGTCCTATCAGGAGCGTAGGGACCCGGGACTAGCCAACTCAGTACGGTTCTTTAAGGTAGGGGTGACCAGCCTCGCCACTCCCTCATTAGCATTATTTCAGCAGTTACCCCAATCATCCCTCAGGTGGAAACCCTAACGGCCCTCATCCATTATGAGTGTCTTAATCCACTAAATCATCAGGCGTCCATTTGAGTATATGGTTATCACCCAACATAATAAATGGTTTCCTAAATTACAGGAATTCATTTGGCGTGTTATTCAGTGCAGAGTCATCAGGTGGAAGCATTATATAGAGTGTGTGGACGGTGACCGTCCCCACAAGCAAGAATTCGAATAGACGATTATAATAAAATTTAATGGAGACCTCTCGTGCTCAAGGTGTTGATGAAAGTTACGTAATACCACCCCAGTTTGATGGGTCTCGCCTGAGCTGATTAAAATCGTCAGGAAGTAGCAAATACTATATTAAACTTTTTTTTAAATGCAAGAAATAAGGAACCAAAGGCCTGGAGCCCGCAAACCGGACCTTTTAAGAAAAAAACAATACAAAAGAGAGCCAAAATCAAGATCCGTTCATTTCGAGATGCCTGGACACACTGCGTTTGAAAGACTGGAGATCATAGGAAGTAGGAAATACAGACAGAGGGAGGCAGTTCCAGAGATGACCTGTTGCATAAATGAAAGACTGCGAGTAACAGTTAACTCTTGCATTAGAGAGTTGGACAGAAAAGGGATGAGAGCTTGTTGCTAGACGGGTGCTACGTGCCCGTCGTAGAGGTGGAGGGACGCAGGCAGACAGTTCAGAGGAGCAGTGGCTATTGAAGTGGCGATAGAAGAGAGATAAAGATGCAACAATGCGGCGAAGAGACAGAGGTTCAAGGGAGCCAGTAAGGGGAGAAGAGTTAATAAGATGAAAAGCCTTTGACTCCACCCTATTGAGAAGAGCTGTATGGGGGGAGCCTCCCCACAAATGAGAGTTGTACTCTACACAGGGGCAAATAAAATCCGTGTATAAAGTCAACAACTATTCGGGGTAAAGAAGGTACGGAGTCGGCTTAGCACACCTAATCTCTTGGAAGCAGATTTTACAAGAGGTATAATATGATCTTTCTAAGATGAGTCCCATGTGAATGAAACCCCAAGCATGTTCAGGGATGATGCAGGATTGAGCTGGATATTATTAAACATTAGTGGGTACTCCTGTGGAAGATTTTGTCGGGTTGATAGGTGTAAAAACTGTCTCTGATGCATTAAAAACAACAAGATTATTTTCACCCCAGTTGGAGATATGAGCCAAGTCAGACATTAGGTGTGCCACAGCCTCATTCCTTGTTTGTTGAAGTAACTGCTGAGATAGACGTTGCGGGAACCGAATGGAAAGGTGAAGGGTGGAATCATCAGCGTACAAGTGAATAGGGTTAGATGTACAGCTTAGAAGGTCATTGATGAATAAAAGGAAGAGAGTTGGTGATAGGACAGAGCCCTGAGGAACACCACTGTTAATAGATCTATTGTAGGACAAGAACGATGACCATCTACAATAGCAGCTATAGAACGACCAGACAAGAAGGTATAGATGAAGGCACAGATAGAAGGATAAAACCGTAAGAGGGCATTTTGGAAAATAAAGATTTATACCAGACTCTTTCGAAAGGCTTTGTGATACCATGTGCAATGACAAAGCTTTCGCCAAAGTAGCGAAAGGAGGATGACCAGGAGTCTGAAAGGTAGGTGAGTAGATCGCCAGAGGAGCGTCCCTGACGGAACCCATACTGACGATCAGAAAGAAGGTTATGATAGGAAAGATGCTTCAACATTTTTCTGTTAAGAAGAGACTCGAAAACTTTTGAGACACAGGATGATAAAGCAACTGGACGATCGTTAGAGGGTTGGGAATGGTCACCTTTCTCTGGGACTGGCTGAATGAGAGCAAACTTCCAGCAAGAAGGAAAGGTACAAGTTGAAAGACAAAGGCGAAAGAATTTACCTAGGCAGGGTGTAAAGCACAGAAGCACAGTTCTTGAGGACAACAGGAGGGACCCCATCAGGCCCATATGCCTTGTTAGTATTGAGGCATGTGATGGCAGAAAATACATCAGCTGAAGAAATTTTAATGTCAGCCATGAGGAAGTCAGAGGGGGGAAGTGATAGAGGAACAGCACCGGAATCGTCTAAGGTGGAATTGGCGGAGAAAGTCTGAGCGAAGAGATCTGCTTTATCAGTCAAAGAAATGGCTTCAGAGCCATCAGAGTTAAAAAGAGGAGGGAAGGATTATGAGGTAAAGTTGTTTGAAAGGTTTTTGGCACGGTGCAAAGGAGCGGGAAGTAAATTGGGCAGTGGAGCCGACCAATCACATCGGTGCTTGCACATGATAGTATTAGTAGCGCTCGGAGAGAAGGAATGACCTAAAATTAAACATCTTAAAAGCATCCGTCAAAGACGTTCTTTATTTCATATTCCTGATGCTATTAAACTATTTTAATCAGCTTAGGAGAGCTCCCTATCAATGAAATGGTTGCTGAGGGATATAATTATGTCTCCCCCGTCGTTGGAAAAGTCTGGACATGGTAGGAGTATGATACATAAACATTTTCGTATTGAAGAGGCCGTGTTGTCGTGGGTTCAGGAGGCTTCCTATAAAATTCTTTTAATTTATTCTGTACTTTACACATTGCAATATCTTGTATGTTATCTTTTCTTTCGTGGCGACAGTATTTGTGTCAGTAAAAACAAATTCATAAAAGTTTGCATATGCAGATATAAACTGGAAGAAAAGAGGTGTTGATGCTAGTGAGGGACGCCTTCATGTGGTGGCATCACTAAAACCGGGTGACTGTCTCTCAGCCACTTCGCGATTCCAAGAGCATATGATGGTGGCTTGCAGGAGAATGACAACTTATGCTTGCAGTCCACTGGGCTCACGTTCAGCTGAGCTTGGACCAAAAAGAAGAGCAACGAAGAAATGTTATAGAACCTGCAATTCAGTGGGAATACGGCTATCTTTCTATAACTGTCTGAAATTTGATGTTTTCAAACAATATTACTTTATCATTATCCCAGTTATTATGTGTCTTTTCCATATTTGTCTTTCTACCGGCAGAATCATGGTTTTATCTATTAAAGCAAAAATCTCTCGGTGAAGATATTAAATAAAGATATTAAACCTCCCAACACCCTTATGATATATTGTTTCGTATCCTTCCATGTACTAGCCCTTTCATCGAGGGAGGGGGAGGGGGGAGGATAATCGCCCCAAAACACGCCGAAACTGAAAACAGACCATGTAGAATAATTGATAAATAATGCATTCCAGCCATGTGCCATACAAATCTTTTGCATTGAATGGCCATGGATGCCCAGCTGACGGAAGGGATACCATGATGCCGCCTTGTATTGTACAGATTTTCTTGTCATGATTTTGTGTTCTGTCGACAATTTTGTTAAGTCTGGCTCACCTGCAAAGCAGTGTTATTACTCTCCCACCTGTTACTCATAAACGGTTTTAAAAAAAAGTACAAAATAACTAAAGTATGAATTTTGTCAGCATCTTGGCCATGACTGTGAGTGAATGTATTAACACTTCAGCCGTATCGTCGTATCGTTTATATTTTTTAAATTATTCCTTTCTTGCTGTTTCCACAGTTGTATTATTTTTTTCTGGGAATGTAAATACTCATCATGAAGTTTGTATTTATGGTTGTGAAAGATTATTGGTCATTTGAAGGTATACTTAGCATGTTTGTGAAATCAGTATCGTACCAGAGTTTGCTAACTTTACCTTGTTTGAGGAGAGAGGGTTGTTTATTTTTACAATCAAGAACGGCTGTAGTATGACACTGCAATTCTCTCTCTCTCTCTCTCTCTCTCTCTTATTCCTTTATATAGTGTAAATCTGCAAAGTACGCTATACTTACAATAAAGTTTAGCCGACACTTTATATCGTACAACTTTAAGAATCATTATTTTAAACCCTTCTGAGAGAAAACTTAATTCATCAAATGAAGAATACATAAGTCGGGCGAAATTGTATTATGCTTTCAGTACGATACTTCAAATTTATGTCATTACCCCCGATATGAAACAGTGCTGTTAATTATCTTTATGCTGGAACTTTAACTTTAATCTCATGGCATGGCAAAGAGGAAGTAATGTTGTTCCTAGAATGGAGTAAACTGCGGCAATAGAAGAGTATCAAGAGGGTAACACAGTAAGAGGAAGAGTAGGAGTGGGAAATGACGGGTAAGTGGTAACTCTTATCCATCCAGGCTAGAGAAATCTTCATTCTATTCTTGTCAACTCCTAGAGATTATATTCAGCTCTAGAGCGACTTTTCAAACAATAGGAGTCAGATAAAGCCTTCTTAACCCTTTCACAGCTAGGAGGTCTATTCTACATTGAATGAAAAACAGACGTTAGCATGGATAAGTTAGAAAATACGGTCTTGGGTATGAAGCGATAGAATGTCGAGACTGAATAGCATACCTCAAGGGTCTTATACTCCTGGTATTGAATTAAAAAATTCGGTGATGGAAAGCCGGAAGATCACAGTCGACCATCCCACTTTTTATTTTCAATACAGTGGACTGGGCAAACATAGCCATTTTTTTCATATCCTTTTTCAAGCCCAGTGTAAAACATTTCTCTTTCCTGCTCATTAATCTTTTCTTTTTGTTCCCTCCCATTTTAAATGAAAAAAGCTGTGGCACTCCTAGATGCAGACATTGTTCAATCTGTCACTGTATGTAATATTTTTTTTTCCCCCTATCCAAATTTATGACCTTGTCTACATTGCCTGAAATCGCATGGAACTGAACCAAGAATATAAAAGGAGACGTCATCGTATTATATGAACTGATAGTAACAACAGCTGGTACTACGGCTGGCACAGCCTTTATAGAGTAATGGTTACCTACTTACAACTATAACTGTACATCTTGACTAACAGGCAGAGAGGAGATGCAAAGACGGGCAAGCCGGGCGAAAACAGTGACGGCAAATCGCAAGCTTATCATCTGGCTGTGGCTGGCAGGTAAGTCGGCGATGGACATTGCCCTTGAGACAGGGTCCAGCCTCTCTACCGTCTACCGCTGGATCCGACGCTGGCAGAGAGAAGGAGCAATGGCTCTGAATCCTTACTACAGTCGTCGAGCCTCTCTAGTCGTGTCATGGGTTTTGGGGCCCATCTACAGCATTTAGTGTCATTAAGCCACAATATAAACCAGGAGTTGCATTGGCGTTTTATAGTTCAGTAAATCTCCACTTTTGATCCAGCTTCAGTTTTGATTGTGCCTATCCATTTTAATTTAATTGTTGGCTCTACTGCTGGCACAATGAAGGAAAACTGGCATAAATGAACTTCTTTCCATGCGCCCAGGGGAGGTAAAGCACCTGCGGCTTCCAATCCCTAATGTAGCTGTCAAATATCGCTAAGTGATTTCCGGAGTAGCAGTACATCATCACCTTCTGTTGTCTTTAAGCCCAAGTTTTGGTCGGTTGCGATCCAGACATTTCGTACCTCACGAATTCTCCAGTGTTATCCCAACTTCTTCACTTATCGGTAGAGTCATCATTGGTATGGGTGGAACAAAGACTGAATCCCTACCCAGATCAAGGCTTTTCCAGTCGTGGCCCGTGAGAGCAGTATATCAATCTTCACTACTGCCACGAGTCTTGACAGTTGAGTATTGGAGCAGCAATACCTAAAGGGTCTTAATTGTTATGCGCCGTAGACTAAGAGGTACACAGGCGTTTTATCCCTTTGGAAGTCCCCATATATGCCTCAACAAATATCCAACCAGCTACAGTAGGAATGTTTCCCCTCAATTTGGATGTTTTCATGCAGTGTTTAAAACTAAAAATGTTTCAACCATCGTGTTCTTAATGTTACATTGTTGTACAGTCGACAGGTAAAATTCTGTGTTGTGAGTAGTGTCATCCGCTCACACCAAAAGAAAGAAATCCAATGTAAAGTCTGGGAATGAGCAATGAGCATTATTAATTATCCACTAAAGGCTATGTTACGTCCTCTTATTACAGCAATACATTTAGGTAGATATAGCTCCGTTGCTAATAGAAGAACAAAAGGTTGACTAGACGTCCCTTAAATAGGCGATATTGTTCCTATGATTCAGTATACTGTATAAAATAACATGAAGGAGTTTAATACATAGAAGAGAAATTATTGCAAATGAGTGTTTTTATTTAGGAAGGAATGAATTCCTTGTTCATTACAGGTACTCAATGGAGTGACCGCCCCTAAAATATTCTGGGTCACCCCAGTGGCCATTCCAGTTTTCTAGAATACCTTTGATAGGCCCTGAAGAGTTCTGCTTGGCATTCCCAAAAGTAGCCTTGGCCACCTCTGAGCCACCAAATTTTAAAAATCCTAGTTATGCCCCTTCACGTACTTAATTGAGAACGTGAGTATAATTTGTAGTCAAATACCAGTGTTTTTTTTTTTTCTTTTCCTTTCCGTTCAGTGTAAGACTAATTAGATGTGTTAAAATTTTTCTGAGGCTTCCGTATGTAACAGGAAGAATGCTTATGAACAGTAATCTTGAAATTTCTCGATACTGTGTTTCTGAAGCAGCAGCATACTCCTCGATTAATTTGTCTATGATCTTTGTTCTGCTCTGACATCTAAACTTTTCATAAACAGTAGGGTGTTTACATATATATATATATATATATATATATATATATATATATATATATATATATATATATATATATATATATATATATATATATATATATCTATCTATCTATCTATCTATCTATCTATATATATATATATATATATATATATATATATATATATATATATATATGTATGTATGTATATTGCCAGACGCCTCAATCCCGTTTGGGGTGGCCACAAACAAATCGCCTCCACGTTACCCTGTCCCCCGCCATTTCACTGCCCTGCTCCCAACTCACACCCCCCGCTCTCATATAACTCTCCACCCCATCCCTCCATCTCATCCTCGGCTTCCCCCTCCCTCTTCCCCCCTCCACCTCACTCACATACACTCTCTTCGTCAGTCTCTCACCCTCCATCCTTTCCACATGGCCAAACCACCTCAAAGTGTTCCTCATAACGCTTCCTATCACATCCACATCCACACCACAACGCTCCTTTATACCCTCATTCATCAGCCTGTCTCTCCATGTGACTCCACAGGCTCCTCTTAAATAACTCATTTCCACTGCTCTCACTCTTGACTTGTGTCCTTCCAACAACGTCCAAGCTTCTCTTGCATACGTTAGAGTTGGTATCACAATACTGTCATGTAGTAACTTTTTCACTTCCATGCTCACTTCCCTGTTTCTTATCACTGCGTTCAAAGAACCAGCAACCTTTCTTCCCTGCTGTACCCTTTCAAGCACTTCACCCTCCAAACCTCCATCCATACTCATCACACTATCCAAGTACTTAAACGTACTCACATTTTCCAATTCCTCACCATCCAACCTTGCTGTACATTCACTGACTTCACCTCTCTCAAAGACCATCGCTTTACTCTTCCCTACATTCACCTTTAGATTCCGTTTCTTAAACACTCTCCCAAACTCATCCACCAAGCCTTGCAGCTCCCCTTCGTCTTCACTGAATAACACAGTATCATCTGCAAACAACAGTACAGGGAGTTTCCAAACACTATCCTCTCTCACCAAGGCCACTCCAACATCCACTACCCTACCTTGTACCTCTTTTATTACCCCATCCATGTACAGATTGAGCAACTATGGAGACATGACACATCCCTGTTTCAAACCAACTTTCAAAGAGAAAAATTCACTTAGTTCACTATCCACACGCACTGCAGCCTTCGCACCATCGTACATGCTCTTCACAGCATTCAACAACTTCCCATCTACTCCATATATTCTTAACACTCCTTGTCTATCCACCCTGTCATATGCTTTCTCCAAATCCATGAAAGCCGCATACAACTTCTTTCCCTTCTCTTGAAACTTTTCCACTGTGGATCTAAGAATGAAATATCTGATCTACACAACCTCTTCCCTTCCTAAAGCCTCCCTGTTCTTCTCCAACTAATTTCTCTGTTCTTTCTCTTACCCTGTCAATAAGTATCCTACCATACACTTTTCCTATTATACTAAGAAGACAAATGCCCCTATGATTACCACACACTTCTTTTTCCCCTTTTCCATTGTACAAGGGAATAATTATACCTGACTTCCAATCCTCCGGGACTCTACCTTCCTCCCAGGCCAATCTGCACATCTTCCACATCCATTCTACTACTATCTCTCCCCCATGCTTCAGCATTTCACCACACACTCCATCATTTCCTGGGGCTTTCCCCGATTTAACTTTCTTCATTGCTTCCACAACTTCTATCCTACTGATTTCTTCCTGTCTTCTCACCTCCCTCCTTCTCCCAGCCATTCCCCAGCCACTTATACTCGCATTACTTCCATCCTCTATGTCCAACAATTCCTTAAAGTGTTCTCTCCATCTGCTTACTTTTTCTCCCTTCTCCACTAGTAATCTACCATTTTTATCTTTCACTCCCCTGCTAACTTCAGTTCCACCCTGTCTTACTCTTTTCACTTCTTTCCAGAACATTTTCTTACAGTCCCTCCACTTTACACTCAAATTCCTTCCAAATTCCTCATCCACTCTCTTCTTACTCTCTCTTACTAATCTTTTCACCTCTCTCTTTCTTTCTACATATAATTCTCTCTTCCGCCTCTCAACTTCTTCCACGCCCCTATTTCTCATCCATTCATTGTATGCTTTCTTCTTTTGTGCCACAGCCTGTTTCACCTCTTCAGTCCACCACGCTGTTCCTTGCACCCCCCTCCGTCTTCTCTTCCTTCCATACACCACATCACATGCTGCACATATTTCTTCTGTAAATATCCTACACACACCTTCCACATCTCCCATCTGCTCCAATTCATATTTGCCCAATCGTTCCTCCACTTCTCTCTTATACTCTGCCTTTTTCTCATCCTCTTGTAACCTTTCCACTCTCCTTGCAACTACTCCTTCCTCTCGTCTTTCCCTTCTTCTATTCCTCCATCTTGCTTGAATTCTAATTCTGGCCACCACCAAGTAGTGGTCAGAAAGTCCACTCCCCCAACCTCTATAAACTCTTGCATCCATTACACATCTTCGCATCCTTTCATCCACACACACATAATCAATCATTGCCTTCCTTTCATTCAGTTCACCACCCACCCTTCTCATCACTCGCCATGTATTCCTGTGGATCATTTTATGCCTGAAGAGGATATTGGCTATCACCAACCCACTCCCAGCACAAATGTCCACTAACGCACTCCCATTCTCATCTATCTCAGCAGGCACACCTCACTCACCAATTATTCCATCCACCTTCACATTCCCAACTTTACCATTCATATCACCAATCAAAAACACTCTCTCATTCCTTCCAAACTTTTCCATGCACACTTCTACATTTGTCCAGAACTCTTCTCTCACTCTTCTAGCACGATCTTGCGTTGGCGCATACACACACACAATCGCCCACATTTGTATTTCAACTTTCAACTTTACCCACACAATAAATGACCCAACTGATCCATACTGTCTTATGCTCCTCTTCCATCTTTTACTCACAACTATACATACTCCTTCCTTTGCCCTCTCATTCTCACCTACTCCTGCACATATACCCCATCCATACTCCCATTCTCTCACACTTTCTCCTCTCCCTTTTGTTTCAGTTATTCCACATACATCCACTTTCGCACCCTCAAGCACCTGGACAATCTCTCTCTCTTTCACCTAATCATTAGCTCCCCTTACATTCCACGTTCCGATAACCATGTCCTTTGTCCGGTCCTTGGTCGTCATCGTTTGGTCAGTCCTTGTCCGAGGCTTATTGTTTATTTTTTTAGTTAGTTGTTTTCCGGGAGGGGCACTAACCCTCCGCCAACCCTTTTAGTCGCCTTTTACGACAAGCAGGGATACTGGGGGAGTGATCTTGAACAAAAAATATATGTGCAGTAAGTAAATATGTATATAATATGTATATACTATCTGTGTTAAGACCTCACAGCACCTAATTTACGTTAAACGCCCGATAGATACGAACTAGAAACCTGACCCTTATCTCGGCTGAAATTATTTGTCTATTACGATCCTGCATAATGATATCTGGATATTTAAACCTAGATATTTAGACGGATAGATAGATAGATAGATGAGCAGGTAGACAGACAAAATAATATGTTTATAGGTATAATATGATAAGATTTACAGATTAATTCGTTGAATTGTTATTTTGTGTATACATTTTTAATGTGAATTTTACATATGTTACAACACAAGAATACTTAGAAAAAACGCTCTTCATATTTATAATTCCTTTAGGATGTTGGTGATGAAACCCCCTTGGTAATTAAACAGTAACTTTATTTTTTGCATTGTACAGAATTACCTCAAAATCCCGTTACCTTTCTGGCATTTTATGCTAAAAGTGCGTAAAGGAGCACATTGCAGCTCTTTCAGCAACTGGTTGAGATATTTATCCTAAAGTAACAGAACAGTGCAGCAAGCGTGAAATTCCTTTAGAATGAATAAACGTCATGGTCATCAGAACCAATGTATGGTTTTCTAACAACAAAACTTTTATTGCAGCTGTTGTAAAGCCTTAAATATTTCTGCGTCTTTTATTTTGATACCAAAAATCCTCATGGTTACTAGATACTTTTAAATTTAACAATGAAATCTTATGAAAATATTACATGAAATTTTTTTTAGTGTTTACTAACACACGATGCAGGCACAGGCACAAAAATGTGAGGGTTTGACGCCTGCAGTGTTATGGAAAGAGAATACTCGAAGCTATATCATTTTTTACTGTGCAGTCATTCAAGCCAAGTACGTGTGTTTATTTGTTTATTATTTGAGTCTGATCTACAACTTTGCAACTCTTTTTTTTTTTATTATTATTATTATTATCGTTATTTACCGAGTGTGAAGAAAGATGAACACTGAAGCTGGGCATGGTGCTTTGCATTAATTCTAAGAATTAGAATGAGATACTGTTATTAAGGAAATATAACACAAAGAGTTTTTCTATACATGACCCCTCCATTTCCTTGTTCGTTGTCGTCATGGGGAAACTTAGGAGACGTCAGCTGGGACTTGACGTGTGGGGGAGGTCTCGCAGGGTATCTTGGCGGGCTCCACGGTAGTGTGTGGAGGTTTGTTTGCTGGGTGGATGCCGCATTTGCGTGTCCACCTGGTTCTGTTTTCTCCCCTCCCCTTATGCCCCCATTGCTGTTACAATTAACTTTGCAAGTTTTTTTTTTTTCTACTGTTGCCTCTTCCTTCTCATTTCTCCTATCTATCCTGTCTTTTGCAATGAATGGTGTAGAATATTGTACACATCAAATTTCTAGTCGGTGGCACTTACGTGTTTGCAGCAAGATGAACTGGAGAGTGGCTGTGGAATGTTGGTCTGGCCAATGGACTGGTTGACGGTGGATTTTTTTTTTTTTTTTTTAAGTAAACAATTTATTTGGGTGATAAATGTGCTGAATTATCCTACGATATAGTTAATTTGACAAACCAAAGTAAATATTTGGAGATATAAGCCTTAAGATTTGCACAAAAAGAGGTTGAAAGCAGCCCGGGCCTCGAGTGGCTGTGACGTCATATGCTGCCAAGCCTGGAGACAAAACATGACTGTGACCTCTAGCTGTGTGATTGTAGTTCTGCTGATTAGCCAAGCTTTGCTTCGTCATGGCCAAGAGAGCAAATAACCAGCATTGGTGCTTTGTTGCACTGTGCAGGAACACAAGTAGAATCACACCGGAAAAAAGATTCATCACTGTTTCAAGAGCTGAAAGCCAGGCAGGTGTGGTGGTAAACAGAACGTCGGGAGTATGCCATCGCAAGTGACTCCTACTGTTGTGAAGCGGTGCGAGGAAATACCGAACTGGTGGTCATTTACCGAATCGGCACTTTTGAATGGAAAATATTATAATTTTTATCATCATATAGGTTCATGCACATATAATTATCTGAATTCCGGTACACACACACACACACACAAATGTGCTTAATATGACTGTTAATTAAAAATCAGGTTTCAGAGCTAAAACGTGCTAAAAATCAGGTGTCAGAGCTAAAGCATGTTAATGTTAGCGGATATTTCACCTTCAGATCGTCAACAGACATTGACAGACTTCCATTCTGCATAAGTATTGATTAAACACAAATAAACGTATTTACATTGTTAATCAATATTTACACAAAAGAGAAGTCTGTCAAGGCAAGCTGTCAAGCTAGAGATGAAACTTCAGCTAACTTTAGCAGATTTTGGCTTTGAATCCGGTTTTTTTTATTGATAAGTTAAATACAAATTTATTATGGGATTTCAGATAACTAGGTGTGTATGAACCTATATGGTGATAAGAATTATAATAGCCTAATACATACAGCTTAACCTAACCTGACAGTCACTTGTCAGGCAAAATCAACCCTAACTTTGGCTTCAGCCATTGGTAGGGATGTGAAAATCTTATCCTCCAGATCAGACTGCCTGTAACTGAAAAGATGTTCAAACATCACCAGTACTTAAGACAAAGAAATCAGACAATCATGTATTCCACAGAGGTCTAGCTGTCCACGGTCAAGCTTATCTAGAAGAGAAAACTTTGAAATATTTCAATCTTTGTGACATTTCCGTATTACTGACCAATTACAGGGCAATATGATCCTGGAGTCAGGGCCTAACAATACTTAAACTGATCCGGTTCATAAATCACATTACTTTATCAAATCTAATCTTGGTGCTACGGAGTTGTCCTACAGGTACCTGGTTGTCACAGGGTTCGCTGTCAGTACTCGTCTCTAAAACCAACAAAATTCTTCACTAAGCTCAAACATAGCATACTTCACCTTTAAGGGTGCTATTGCCCTAAGTTTTACATGCCTATCATGATTATAAAACCTGAATATCACAGAAATCTTCCCTTTACAGGAGTATGATTCCCAGTCACTGTTGTGAGTGGTGGTCAGCTGTGGCCCTGGTATGGGTCGTGACGTCACAGCTAGGGTGCATGTTTCGTGCAAGGTACGATAATCTCCAACTTTGCCTATTTTATTCATAAGCATTAAATCAGGGGAAAAAAAAATAATGATATTCCGATGATTACGAGTGACAATTTTATTACTTTATGTAACTTGTACATAACCGTCAACCAATCCAATTTATGGGCCAGAGTGGTGTAGACATTATATAGGCACTAGTATATATCTCATAATATATAGGATGTAAAATCTGCTGGAGACATACACAGCTTCTCACTAGGAATGTCACTCCACATAATGTATATCCACAGTCTTGTTGTCCCAGACCATCGAGCCTTCTTAAACTTATGATGTATCTCAAACAATCTCTTCTTAGTCCAGACGACCAAGAATTTCATGATATATTCAGATACGTGGAGTAACCAGCCCTAGTCGGTTAGTCCACGTGAATGGAAATCTGCCAGACACAACATCACACCACACATCCTCTCCAAGCTGTATGCTCGTACAATGTCGGAGAGATTCCCTACAGATCAGAAGGGGTTGGAGAGAAGGCCCAGTAACATGAGGGTCAGCCAGAAGGCTTTGCCGTCACGCTACGTTATGCTGTAAATCACAATTCGATATAACTGTATAATAAACTCCGTAACCCAGGAGTGCTCTAACTCATCTCGCTGATACACAAAGAGAGAGAGAGAGAGAGAGAGAGAGAGAGAGAGAGAGACTACATATTCACTCTAGCCGATGACACACCGTGTAATAAGCAGCAACAAGTTCGAGCCATACTACGTCTCATGACATTATTCTGGCAGTGCTCCGACAACCTACAACCGACCTCCCAATCTCCCTACAAGTACCTACGACCACGCTGTCCAGATTGGTTGCAAGGAGTAATAAAGAACCAACTACGATAAACTACGCCATCGAGATTGGTGGCAAGTGGTAATAACGAACCGACTACGACAAACTACGTTAGGCGAGATTGGTGACAGCGGTAAACAAAGCCGATTAACGTCTCAATCAAGTCTTCAATCAAACAACAAACAAAACAGAGGGCGAGAGCTGGCAGTGCAGCAAGACAACTTAACCTCAGCCACAACTCCACGATTTACGAGAAACAATAGCAGCGATAAACTACGTCTGTCAACAACTCTACAAGCCTACAAGTTAATCTCAAAAAGTAAGGAAAATCAAACATACAAGTTAAGAAGAAGAATGAAAAGGAAGTAAGTGAAGTATGTGACCTCTGAATAGAGCACAGTACTGCTGACCTACACCATCCCACTCCACCACCCCACCACGGCCCCCACTACTTTTCCCCATCACCAATATCTCCACCACCAAGAAGAGTGTGAGTGTCTTGACCCCACGTGTGATGACCAAACGATGCTGACGTGTTGAGCTGGATCAACAATCTCCAACACCAACAACTCCCTCACCACAACTGTATCTCCACTGCTGTTCTTGTAAGTTGATTTATTCTAACCAAGGTTGTATTAGTTAACACTTAATTAACGAACCAAGCAAGTATGTATTCATCGACATAAATATTACCAACTTGACAGTGAGAGACAATTACACAATTTACATTGACATATATGTTTTATATTTTTTTATTTTATGAGCAATCAAGAGAAATGTAGAATGTGATCTAGTGTGTAATCCCAATATGCTGAAGGATCAGCATTAGCAGTCACAAATACCCTAACACAAAAACCAGAAAACGATCAACAAAATATAATTTACGAAACATCATCAGAGACACAAGAATACGCAAAAAAACAAACTCAGGAAACAAAACACACACTGGATAGAGAAGATAAAGAACAGGAAACAGATGCAATTTACACAGCAATATATAATGATGACACTTGGTCAGAATTTTCAGATGTAGATAGCAAACTCTATAAAAATTTACATCCAACTTACTATAACTTAGACCATAGAGTATCATCGGAAAAACATAAAAATTTCCTGTAAATGATGATCGCTAGGAAAACGCTGTAAAAATGGCTAACTCAGATGCAGCAAGCTCCAGTGCAATACCTTCTCCACAAAATTCCAGTAATACTTCACTTCCAGTGTACATTTTTCATGAAGACAATGATCTAACAAAATTCTCTGGTACTGAAAAAGACAAGATTGACATAAACACACTTATTGAATAATGTCAGCAATATTTCATTAGGAGACACATTACAAATGAAAAAGGAAAAACAGTTGCTTGCTGTTTCCTCAGCTAGAATAAACCAAGAACGATGCCCAGCTGACAATTTGCTCAAGTCAGACAAAATGTTGAGAGCTTCATCATTTGAGCAATTTAACCCGCCACGTCCCGACTGATTTTTCACCACTGCCCCATCCCCGCAGTCCCGATCAATTTTGAATTTCATTTATTTTTTTTGCTCAAACCTCTGCTTTTTGTGAGAAACAGTGGCAGTTCAGAGGAAAAAGTCCCCACCTGAGCTTAGAAGTGGTCTAAACAGGTGATCCTCCACACACCTGGTATCGTTTTCTCTGGAGCCACGCTGTGGGTGTCGCATTTTCTACGGTAGCAGTAACTATTGCAAACCACTCAGAATAGGTAGGTATTTGTTTATTTGGTACGAATTTATTTGTAGTACAAGAATATATTGGTTTTCACACAATAATATAGGTAGTATAAGCGCTGTTTCAATACCTGAACACATCAACATGCTGCACCTTCCTTGGCGACGTTACCTCCTCATCACTTCTGCTTGTTTCTTCCTCTGGTGCCACGTAATCTTTGTCCTTCACATCGTCATGAACTGGGGAATCACTCTTCCCTTGAATTTCGTACCGTAGCATGACATGTCTTTACTGGCCAGGTCACTACTAACAGGTAAGTTGCTGAAACAATGGCATGCCAGGGGGGGGGGGTCATGCGGGGTAAGGCAGTGTCCCCACCTGGCGGCAGGTAGAGGAAGGTGTCCCACGTATACGTACCAAAAATCACGTGCGAAATTTGAAGAATGTGCAAATGACGGACCTCACAATATTACTGCAAAACATATGGATACGTTAACGGGACTAAAGCGTGACAAAATGTTGCAACGTATCCATACGCTATCGGAACGCAGTGGATTAAGACAGAATTTCTCAGGAAATTCCCTGGAGGCAAGAATTTTCTTGGTGGTATAACCCCAGAATTACATAAAATTGTAGTCCTACTAAGGCAAACACACTCAGGCTCAGATATAGGGAAAGTAACAGCATATATTTTTACTATTAAGAAAACCTTGTTAGTTAGCCTAGAAAACTCAAATTGGGTCACAGATGATGGTAATATGTCACCAATGCATATTGTTGACATCATTGGCTACATAATTATCAGCCCTATGCAAATTGCCTGACAGGGTGTTAAAAATTGCCAAAGCCATCCCCTATAAGCCAGGGATGTGTTTACTTTATTTAATTAATGAAGTGGAATCAAATTGCAGCAAAGCTGATGGGACTGACACATCACAAGCCAACAGGACAGGGATCAAAGTGCCAGAAACTGTAGCAGGGATAAATGAGTCGAGTCCTGGAAAGGCCAGAGACAGTCTCGTCCAGTTCACAAACAAACACACAGGCAAGTTAGCTCAAGGACTCGTTCCTGCACACCAGGTAATTGGGCGGTACAAAAGTCTGGCCGAAGTCCCAGTAGACATCAGTCAGCACAAAGACAAACAAATGGAAGCTCACCTCATAGGCTGAACTCAGGTAACATGCTCTGTTACTATTGTGCAAATCCTGGTCACACAAAATCTGAGTGTTACATTAAAAATAAGGAGGACTGGCAAAAGGCAAAAGGGTTTGAACTGTATTGCAGGCACCACAAATCTTCCGGTCACTGGACCTCAGACTGTAAAACAGTAGAAAAATTGGTATCCACCTATAGGTCGAGGGAAGGTCGTACCAGCACAAGAGACGAATACACATAAAACACCCAAATAAACAAATAGTCATCATAGGAAGTCTCTTTGGAAATGAAAGCATTTTGGTCTCTGCTTTATGCGAGGAGGAAGAGATTTCATTATTTTTGGATTCAGGCTCACCAGTGAATTTAATAATGCAAGATGAGTTAAAGAATTTTTAGAAATAGAAGAAAAATGATGTTTTTGAGGAATTCAGACTTAAACTTATACATAGTGGATGATAAAGTCCAGTTATTGGTATGATTGATTAAACATGAAATTCACAGAGACCACAAAATCATTCACTACCACCTTTTATGTAGTAGAAAAATTATCAATTATAGGAAATATGTTGCCTGGACTACATACAATGAGGACAAAATATAATACTGATGTCCCATTTCAATGGAATCAACTACGGCAGCTAATTCATAGAGGAAATTTTATCTCCTGATAGTGCAACCAACAATTATAGAAAAACTAGAGTCACAAGAGCTTCTCTAAAAAAAGGTAGAGTCTGACATACAAAAAGAAAAGGGGCGCCTAGACCAGCCGTTACCAGACGACACTCACCCTTCATCCACTCACCCACAGTCCAATTGTGACACGCTCACACACCCAGCAAGCATTATTTATGATATACATTTATCACTAAAATCATTCATGCAAGTTACTATTAAGAGTAAATTGAGAAATTTTAATGTCATTGTATTAGAAGAGCCTATTAGAATAAATGGCCTTTTGATAGAAAGTGCCCTATGTTAGGTAAATGACAAGGGTGAGACTGATGTCATTTTAGCTAACTCCATGAATGGAGATGTGAAGATTAAGAAAGGAACCTGCATTTGTAGGTGGAAGAATTGCCCAGCTCCTATACGCAAAATGACAATAGCGGGATCGTCGAGCAGAGTACTGTAAACTCGTCAGAGAGTTCCTAAAGGAGCATTTGCTTTGCTCAGATAATGCTGATGTGAAAAATGATTTATTAGATGTATTGCAGAAACATCGACAGGCTGTCGCATTACCTGGTGAAAACTTACGGCCGTAGTCTTAAACTGTGGGAAGGCGTTCACCTTGCCCTATCCGCATCTTTTGGTAGTCTTAAAGCACGAAAGGGAGGGCGTTCCCCAGTGAACGGGAAAAGATTACCACAGCGTAGTACTGGAATCCACAGGGAGTCTCATAGCACCCCTTTGCAGGCTTCTTCGTCATAATATAGCAGCCTTGTGCAAAGAAAACAATGGAGAATTTGATGGATCCTGTGGTGTGTGTTATGGGATTTGAATTTAATGATGATAACATCATGTAAAGAAAAATAATAAGCATTTAATATTTTTATCGTTTTAAAAGACTTCACCGCTTCTCCGAGGATAGTTAATTTACGACGAGACGAAAACAAAGATCAGATACTGTATCCACTTCCATTTTATTTCTCAATATTTCTACGAAGCTGTTTATCAGATATGGTGCATGATACTTTCATAAGTAGTTTGATTACTACGTGAAATAATTCCTACAGTAAAGAATGGCTGAGTACTACTCAAACAGATGACTGGTACACAGCCAGTTAGTTTGAATTACGAAGTCTCATGTTTGCATTCGCTGAGCTTTTACAAGTCTGCAATATTTTGTTTTGGCTTGGCAATATATTTTTCTGGTGTATTTTGGTGTGATCTGAACGAATTTGGCTTTTATTTTCGGTGTTCCTGATTGGTTTTCAAATTAACCTCCTCACCCCGTGTCTTGGGGGGTGGGATTTCGTGGTTCTGGTTGGGAAGAATGGCAAAAATAAGCATTTGGGGCAGAAATATAGTCAAAATCGGCATGACCAGCCAAGGCGTATTGATAGGGTTATTACTGACCGCATGAATCCCTTTGAAGCTATGTCTGACACCGAATTTTTCCTGCAGCACAGGTTCTCCAAATCAAGTATGCATATTCCTGTACAGAGTATTTAAGAACAAATGCCATTCTTTAATAACTGAAGAGGTAAGAATTGCAAACATTAATAGATTATATTGTGCGTGAATCTTAGAAACTGTCATATATATTGTTTTATTTTAAGATTTTGAATTATAAAATTGATCAGTGTTACCAACTGTTTGCCGCGCCTACCCACACGAAGGGGTGCGCTCTCCTGCTTTCAAGATTACCACTTACGTTGAGCTTCCACCTCGAGCGGGGTGGGGGAAGGGTAACCCCTGCCCTAAGTTTCAAGACTACGGGTGTTAGGGTGTACAAATCTAATCCAACATCACATTAACGTAAACCAAGATACACAATCAATCTATGTACTATCACGATCCAAAGTTTCTTTACCCCCCTGAGTGGAAGAAGGTCGAAGCCAAGGTTGTAGCAAGACCAGATGATCGGACACTGCCAGTATACAAGACTAATAATGGTTCATGATATCGTGATTCATAAATAGGCTCGTGTGTTTCATCCGGGTGATTCTTATTATCCTAAGCTTCAGGTTAGTGAACCCCTCCATCATGAACTGGCCTGTGTTCGGTGGCCCGTCATTTCTTCAACCTTGGCTTCGACCTTCCTCCACTCAGGGGGGTAAAGAAACTTTGGATCGTGATAGTACCAGCGTACAGAGTTGCACACTCACAACATGCACTAGCAAAGCAATATGTTGATGAAATGTTACGTTTGGACATCACTGAACCTTCAGTATCCCCATGGGACGCACCACTCTTCTTTGTACCTAAACAAAAAGGGGAAATGCAGGCAGTTGTTCATTATTGCAAACTTAATTAGGAAACCAATCCCGACCGTTTTCCCATGCCATTGTTAAGTGATGTCCTGCACAACATTGGACCAGAATATATGGTCTTTTCTACAGTCAGTTTATTAAGTGGCTCTTATCAGAGAGGCCTACATAAAGAATCCCGCAGATACACTGCTTTGTCTACAGACAGTGGGCATTATCAGTATAAGAGAATGCCGATGGGATTAAGAACAGCTCCAGGCACATTTCAACGATTAATGAATAGTGTACTATCTGGAATATTAGGTGATGGTATATCTGTCTACTTGGATGACATAATTGCAACACACACAAAAGATGAGCATCTACAGAAATTAGACCAGCTCCTACACAAGTTAGCCAATGTAGGTTTAAAAATTAAGGTGTCTGCTGTAAATGTAAATTTTGCTCTAAGGAAATTTAAATCCTTAGGCCACAAACTAGATGCAGAGGGAATCCACACCTCTGAGGACAAAATACAAACAGTAAGGAATTCCCTGACCCCACAAATGTGGCTGAAGAGAGACGATTTTTAGGGCTCGCTGGGTATTACAGAGTGTTTATACAACAATTCTCTCACATAGCAGAGCCATTATTTCACCTACTGAAAAAAACAAGCGGTATTTCAGTGGGGAGAGGAACAAAAAATAACATTTAATGAATTAAAAGATAAACTTATATGTGCACCTTGCTTGGTCTATCCTAATTTCACAAAACCATTCATAGTTTGCACAGATGCCTCGCCCGAAGGTGTAGGTGCTGCATTGATGCAAGAGGATAAGCGAGGAAAATACCAACCCATTGCTTTTGCCAGTATACAAATAAAAGGAGCAGCGCAAAATTACTGTACAACAGACTTAGAAGCCCTGGCAGTAATATTTGCTCTACAGAAATTTCATGACCTTGGGTATGGATACGAAATTCACCTATACATAGACCACAGGCCTCTCGTGGGAATGTTCCAAGAAAAACTCCTCTCTGGGAGGACAACACGATGGAAATGTAAAATCCAAAATTACAATGTAAATATTTACTACAGAAAAGGTAAAGTAAATTTGGCACCAGATACCTTACCGTGAAATCAGTGAGCCAATGTCGCTACAGTAAGTCCACGTGAATCACCCCAAAAATGGTGAAACGATCCCTACAAATCAAGATATCTCACAGGCACAGAGCCAGGACCCAGTATGGTCTAAAGTAATAACATCTTGAGTCAGGCGATGATATACCATTACCCAAGTTACATGTACCACATAAACAATTCACAATGGTAAATAATACCTTATATAGGGTAAATCCAGGACAACCAAATCATAGAAAAAATAATAAGCAGTTAGTTATTCCTAGTACAATGATACCTCACATTTTATGGATAAAACACGATAGTCCACACGCAGGGCATCCTGGCTAGGACAGGACAGTCAGGCAGGTCCGGATGTCATATTACTTGCCAACGTTATGCGAAGATATATATAATCACATAGACAAATATGAGTCATGTGCAAGACACGAAGGTTACACGTTATCACCTGCACCTATAGGCGGTGGCTGAATCGGTAGAGAGGCGGCCTGCAGTCCTAATGGACCCAGGATCGAATCCCGGCTGGGGCAAGGAACAGTTTAAGGATTTGAATTTCCTAAAAGCAGTCTTTCCTGATCTACCAGATGACCCACCGACATGTCATAAAAAATACCCCTGCTAATACCAGTACACCAGTTCTATATGAGAGAGCCCTACCATGTACGGTATTCAGTATGGATGGTGGGTGCTAGCGCCAAAGTGGTGATATACTGAGCCTTGGGATAGGTCACTGCCTCAATGCCTTTGCCCAGAGTCGGACACTTAAAAAAAAAAAAAAAAAAAAAAACAACAACCATGGAACATTGCTGCGGTTGATTTACTTAAATTACCCTTAACTACCAATCACAGTCAATATCTTTTGTTGCTACTGATCATTTCTCACGATATGTGATCTTGGTTCCAATTAATGATAAAACAGCAGAAACAGTTGCACGGGTATTCACTGATAGTGTTATCAGCAGGTTCACCACACCAAAGGTGCTAATTAGTAAAAATAGTTGTAATTTAACTCTGAAATTTTGCAAGAAATATGTAAACAATACAATATAAAGAAGGTTAATGTCTTGGCCCACCATCCAGCTTCCAATGGATTGATGGAAAGACAGAATAAAAACAAAATATTCAATGTACTACGGCACATTCTCAATGAAAATTATGCAAACTGGGTTGACTGGATTCCCAGAGTTGAAGCATCAGTTAATTGTGCAGTTAACAAATCGATGGGAGATAACCTCATTTCATCATTTACGGGTCAGACAAACGTCTCCCTTACGAGATGTAAGAAGGCGAACAAATTCCCGTATATAATTATGATGATTATCCTAAACTTCGCTTACGTAAACTTCAAGAAATACACACAAAGGTAAAGAAACAGTTAACGATGTCCAAGGAAGAAATGGCACAATCATTTAATAAGAAGGCAAAAGAATCAAACATCAGCATAGGTGATATTGTATATGGCATCATTTAAATTAGAGACAATAAACTGTCGCCGAAATGCGAAGGCCCATACAGGGTAATTAAGAGAAAAGCCATAGGTATTGATTACGTCACTATCGAGTGACGAAGAAAAAGAAATACATCTTGGTCACTTAAAACAGGTCTCAAGAAATTTAGCTTGGAACTTTAAAACACCGGACACGACCGAAAACCTTACTACACACGGTGAAAATAAACTGGAGGCAATTAACGCATATCGTAATAAACTGCGGTCGCATACGAAGCAGACAAACATAGATCCAACCAGTACAGTTCTCACAATAACAAGGCTTAGGGATCGATTTAGACTTCTTTTATAGGTAATAAGATTAAAGAGGTCGAGATAACTGCACTATTCATGATCACTTTCATCACCCTTAGCATAGCTTGCTAACAACAGTGGATTAGATATCTAATACAGTTGTTCTTTCGGTAGGTAAAGATGAGGCGAATAATTCCATGGATCATGTTCCTGTTGATATCAAGAGGATCACCTCACTTACACCCTAACTGCACTATTCATGATCACTTTCATCACCCTTAGCATAGCTTGCTAACAACAGTGGATTAGATATCTAATACAGTTGTTCTTTCGGTAGGTAAAGATGAGGCGAATAATTCCATGGATCATGTTCCTGTTGATATCAAGAGGATCACCTCACTTACACCCTTAACATGTAGTCAGACTAGGGCTGATCGCCCCAACGGCCTCAACAGCAATTGTACGGGACATGATAAGTATCGAAATTTGTTTGGACGTACTGCAAGACCTACCAATAATGTTACAGAATACATCAGGACCATCTAGAACTCTGGAAGCGGTATTAACACATCCTTCCTCACATGATCACCCCACACAGGAAGTAGCTAAATTAATTAACAGACTGGAAGCTAGAACAGGATAAGCACATAATGATCACCATGATCCTGGGCATCCCATCAACTGGGAGTAACATACTTAGGACAGGAAACTACGTCACAAATACACGTAACAGACGTGGTTTGTTCGACTTCGGTGAAGCTATTATAGACAACATTTTTGGATTGGCTACAGAAAATGATCTAGAGGAAATAAATAACAAATTTAACAAACTTGCACAAATTCTCTCATATCAACATAAATTGGTTGATACCCAGAACACCTTAATGCTGACGACTGTAAAGATCCTAAGGCAGAAGCATCAACTCTAGGAATTGTGGAGAAAGCAAATGCACCAGAAGGAAACAATACACTATTCCAACACTTCTCAGTGATCATGGAACACACTGAGGTAATACTACAGTCAGACAATACTAGAGCTGATTATCAGTCTTTCATGAAAGGAATTGCTAATGCTTGTAATGCATGGATCACCATTACTCTACCTCCCATTCGCAATTTCCGTCAAATACTGTAATTAGTCAAGGCATAAATAAGCATGGTTTGAAACCTTTGTTTGAGGAAAGAAATGTGATGTTATATTATACATATTTGGGAGCAACACTCACAACATCAATAGTTGTTCATGTTCCGTTCGTATTACATTATTTTTTCACAGTCTATCAAATATACCCTTTTTCTAAGAAAGATGACTCATTAGTCACCATCAACATCAAACCAGACGTCATCGTGATCTCCAAGAAACAGGACGTTGTTTCTTTCACTAGTGAAACAACAACTGAATACAGCCCAACATCAGCATCTGGTTTATACATCTCACCAGATTACTGTGTAGTTCTGACACCTACACTATCCACTTTGCCCACTAAAACCATTATGCCATTCTCAATCACACACACAAGTACTTCCAGCCATTAGCTAGGTTGAACTTCAGTATAAATATACACATTAAGTTGACTTCACCCAAGTATGAAACCATGCAACTAATAAATCAGACTATACAGCCTTGGGAAGAGTACAGTAGGATTATGTTCAACATGTATTATGTATACAGCCCAGCTCCAGTCATCTTTGTAATTTTCTCCATCATATTTGCTATATTACTTTTGGCCATGCGTTGAATGCAAGCAAGGATTGCTAACCTGGAATCAGTGTGTAAGAGCTGTTCTGTACAAATGAGACAAACTGAGTAAATATTGTAATTATTGTATACACATATTTTATATAAAATAAAATATTGTTTACACATAATATTGGCTTACTTTAATTAACTATTGTCTCATTTATATATGAATATATACAGCAAGTCCTTCTCACATATATTGCATAATTGACTACAGTAGACTTGCCATTGTATTATTTTAACATTACTGTTATATTTAAATATCTGTTATACAGTACATGTACAAATTTATTATGTTACAATACTACAGTAACTACAATTATAATCACTACATTATTACAGTTATGTAACTTTTACAGTATTATGTATTTCACTTAATTAGCTTACAATTTAATTATAATATGTATATGGTATGCATTAATAAGTTATGACAATATTTACTGTTTTGGTACGACAGCTCCGCGTGACCGAGCGATATGTAGACATTATATAGGCACTAGTATATAAACTCATAACACAATGTGCAGGATATAGTGCCTGCTGGAGACATACACAGCTTCTCACTAGGAATGTCAATCTACATAATGTATATCCACAGTCTTGTTGTTCCAGACCATCAAGAATTCTTAAACATATGATCCAATTCAAACAATCTCTTTGTAGTCCAGCCGACCAAGAATTTCATGGCGTATTCAAACATATGGAATAACCAGCCCTAGTTGGTTAGTTCATGTGAACAGAAATCTACCAGACACAACATCACACCACACATCCTCTCCAAGCTGTATACTAGTATAAAGTCGGAGAGATTCCCTTCTGATCAGAAGGGGTTGGAGAGAAGGCCTGATAACACGAGGGTCAGCTAGGAAGCTTTGCCGTCACGCTAAGTTACGCTGTAAATCACAATTCGATATAACTGTACAATAAACTCCGTAACCCAAGAGTGTTCTAACTCACTCCCCCTTTACACAAAGTGGGAAAGTGAAAAAGAAAGAGAGAGAGAGAGAGAGAGAGACCTAGTCGACAACACACCATGTAATAAGCAGCGACAAGTTTGAGCCATACTACTTCTCACGACTTTATTCTGGCAGTGCTCCAACGACCCACAACCGACCTCTTTATCTCCCTGCAAGTACCTACGACGTCGCTATCGAGAGTGGTTCGACACTATCCCAGTGTGTGGACTAATGCAAAGGCGAGACTTACTGTACTAGTGGCCTGCAGCTGTGAATCCAGGGGTGCTGAGGTTTGCAGTAGGACTTTTGGCTACTGTCTGCTGGCCCAGTATTGTGATGTAGGACTCTGCTATCCCACAGTGTGTTGCTATCCCGTTAGGTAGGGTTAGGAGTACATGTTCGGAGCTGGATACCTAGTTGGGTCATTGGCCGGCCCTTTTGACTACGACTTCCACCCATAGGGTCCTTTCTGTTTTTTGGCAGTCACGATAACTTTTTTTCTTTCCTTGTATGATAATGGAAATTGTCTCAAGTTTCCCTCCCCCGTTCCTGCATATATTTGGCCTCAATGTCGACCCCGGTTCCTCTTCGTGCTACGTTTCTGATTCTCAATGTTTATTCTTAACCTCTATTCACCTCTTTCGTTTCCTCATATTTACCTATATCAACTCATGCCTCACAATCGACGACTCCGTCCACCTGTTCGTCTTTCTTCTTCTATTATTACTTTCGAACCTTATTTGCCTCCACCTTCTCCTCCATCTACCCTTCCTGTCTTCAGTTTCCTTGTTCCATTTTCATCTTTCTTCCTTATTTACTAACCTTCCCTAACCATCTCTCTCATTAGGCCCTAGGCATGATCCCAGTATTTTAACATCACCAGAGGTTCAGATAACCTCTCCCTTCATCTTTCTCTGGCTCGTCATGTAGGCACTGACGTCACGTCCTCTGTGTGGCCCAATGGTTCTCATCTTCTCAGAGTGTTAAATGCAGCCCATGCTTAAAATATTAAGTCTTTAGTTGATCCTTCTGGTAATTCCCTTTGAGTTTTTCCAGATGCCCTGTTCAATTCCTCTATAGGCACTGTACGTATTCCAACTTTTTTGTCCTTTGGTAAGCTAAGTTTAGGTGACTGTTGAAGATATTCGGCTCGTTCTCTTGAACAACTCCCAGTCATTTCTGTCTATTGTCTTATCCCTCCCAGTGGAAGCCGTTTCAGCCAGCCTACATTGCCAAAATAATAACTGGTTTTCATAATCTTCCCTTTCTGTCATCGTCGGGGGCACTGTCTTCTCTGTTGAAGAATGTATTCCACCCCCTCGCCAGTGCACTTCCTGTTGCTGTTCTGGCCAACCGGTCAAGGAGGCCTACTGACAATCACACCCTGTCTGCCCCAACTGAGCTCTGGCTGAACTTTCTTCCTCTGCCTGTACTTACAGCATCCTGTCTCGCTGCACTGTAAAGCTCGACATGCAGCCTCTAACAGAAAATGCCCAGTCTACATTATTAAGACGGAAGTATCCTGTATTCAGTGAAAAATTGCATTTACCTGCAAGAAGTCCATCGCGAAGCACGTAATTTATGTCACCCTCCTTGCATCTCCTATGTGTGCAAGGCCCGTATGCAAATTATTTTTTCCTTGTATACGTGGTCATCCAGCCATGTTGGCATAGTTGGATTGAGTGCCTCGAGAATAGACTCGGCATCATTGCACCTTCCTCGTCCTCACAAGCAAAATAAGGTATTATGCTAAGTTAACTTTAGGTTAGGCCTAAGTTGTTTAGGATACGAGGTTGGTTTATGTTCAAAACAGAGCTTTTCTTATGGTTTTATGGTTTGATTAGGTGAATTTTCTCGTCTATTTCACAGCGAGAGCGCGACGTTGCCGAGTAATTTCTCGCTGAACTCTCTCCAACGCTGCCAGTATGAATGAATGACTAAGTGTACCAGAAAAAAAAATAAATAAATAAACAGGCCATACTACTCCTATTGTGTCACATGTCTCCTGGTCTACCAGTGACTCACCTTCATTTCTTTCGCTGCTCTTACTCTCCCTTCCTGACTCCTTCTTTTTCCTCTCTTGTTACCTGTCCTCCGACTACCCGACCTCCTTTCCATTCAGTATGTTCCTGGTCTTCTCCTCCGTCTCTTTATCTCCGTGAAGGCAAACAAAAACGTAGCTTTGCGTCCTCCCCGTCTCATATTCCTGATCTGTCCATTTACTGCATTGTCTCACCAAAGCTGCCCCTTGTCCAAACGGTAATGCCATGGAGATTTTTCACCATTTTCCACTTAGTCTTTGTCTCCTTCTATGGAAGTTGAATTTATACAGAGTATCCTTAATTACCTTCACCGTACCTCTTTCTTCCCTAATTCTTTAATTGCGGAAATACATTCAACTCCCTTCTCTGTCTCACCTACTCTCCTTCCTCCTGTCCCTCCTGAGTCTTCTCTCCCATCTTCTGTTTCCATTTCTTCCTCTGTCCAGCCACCTTCCTCTTCCATGACCACCACATCCTCCTAGTCTTCCCCAGTCGCTTCCGTTCTTCATCTACCGATGCCTGCTGGTTACACTCGCTCTCAGTGCTGTAAACAGCCCCTGCATTCCACCTGAACTTGCGCTTCTTCAGTGCCATTTAAGAGGAATCCGTGCCAATCATACAGACTCCATTTTTTTTTATTTCCTCACAAATCCTTTTCTTTTATCTCTTCAGGAATCCTTTCTTCGTTATTTCCCAGTTCTTATTCGTGATCATACTTTCTGTGGACCCCCTTCTTCACTTTACATAGCCCTCCTTATATGTAATTATGTTCCCATTGAACCTCTTTCTTCTTCCATCCCTCTTACTACTGCTAGTGTCCTTCTCAGTCAGTAGATCACTGTTGGCTCTCTCTGTTTCGCTTCTTCTATCTATTTTTATTTTCTGGACTTCATCCTCCTTCATTCCCTCCCCCCTCTAATTCTTCTCCTTGGTGACTTAAATTACTGGACATCTCTGTGAGATTACACAGCGATTAGCACTAAGGCATGCTTATAACAACAGTTTCTTTCATATCAAAAGATCATGATGAAGATTACCACCCCTACTAACTTTGACCTCCCCACTTGTTCCTTCTCTTGCTTACTACTGTCTCTTTGTTCACGTTGGATTTACCTCTTTCTGTCCCTTTCTTCGTCAACCCTGTTGGCAGTACCATGTTGCTGACTGGGAGTTGTTTTCTTTTCTTACTTAGCCTCTTCCTCATCCCTCTTTTCCCTCTCTACATGATTTATATTGTCCCACTTCCTCATTCTAGTTTTAGGTCCTGCCCCTGCTGTCATTATCCATGATACTCGACAATCCATTGCCAAACGAGTTCCTTGTTGCACTTCTGCTTGTACAAAGGCCCTCCATGTACACCATTCAGCCTGGAAAACTTTCATGGCAAACGAACAGAGGGTTTCCTTTCTCCTGATTGGCATGTAGGTGTCTTCCTTGCATTTCTTTAACCTGATAAAACTAGTCACGTTCCTCAAAATTGCCGTCCCAAGGCCCTGACTAGTGGTATATGTAAACTTCCTAAATGGATGATCAATACTCGACTCATGTGTCACCTTGAATCCAGTTGTCTTCTTTCCCCCTTAAAGTTTAGATATCACCAAGGAAGCAACACCTTAGATCATCCCCTTCAACTAGAATATTTTTATCCGTTCTGCTTGTTCACTCAGCTAATAAGTCATTGTTGTCTTTTTTTGTTTTTTTGTTTTTAACTTAAAAAACGCCTACCATACTCTTTGGAGATATATTCTTGGTTGTCATCGTTCCCTTGGTCTTCATTTTGATTTTTTCTTCAAGAACTTCTTCTCCTTCGAACCCATTTCTCGTGTATCATGAAGTATCCCCCAGAGCTGAGTAATTAGTACGATATAAGTGGTACCATTTCCTTTCCATCCCCCCTAAATTTCGGCCTCGTATTTTGACAATTTTGAATTTACAATGCAGATTCAAACCTAACTCACCTGCAGTCCACCATTCTGCCATTGATGCTGCCTCAACGTGGCCAGTACTCATGATTTTCGTTATTCGAAGTCCTGTGCAGTGACCATAACCCGTTCACGAACCATACCTCAACCTTCTCTTTACTTGTAAAACACCCTTCATCCCTACCTCTACTGTACCACTTTTCCTTGACTCATCTTTGACTCCCGGTTAAATTGGAATGCATATGTTTCATCCATTAAATTGTCTACTCTTCAACATCTTCACTTGTTGCTGACACAGTCGCATCATTCATGGGGTGCTGATTCGGGCCATACTTCGTGTTCACTCTGTGCTTATTCATTCTAAATTCGATTATAATGGCCAAATCTATTCTTCTGCCTCCACTCGCACCCTTTCAAAACTTGATTCCATTCATCAAATTGGTCTTCAGTTGGCTATTTGTACTTTTCGGTCAAATCCCACCGTCGGTCTTTACGTCGAATCAAGTACTCTCACCCTGTTATTGTCGTTGCCTTGGCACCGTTGGGTGCAATATCCATCTTCAGTTTCCTCCTAATAAGTTATTCTGCCCTCCCAGTCTACTCCAATACTCTTTTCACTCAAACCCCCATTTCTTTCTTTAATTCCTCTTTGGATCTACAAAGTCTAATAGATGTCGTGGTGACCTATCTTGAGATTAATGAGGGATATCTTTAAGATTTTCAGTTGCCTACGTCTGCTTGCCCCCAGCCCGAGGTCGGGCTCACAATTCCTTAGAACCCCTGCCACTCCAAGCTGCCGGCCATGCGCCCAACTCTCTTACGGCATATTTAGAAACTCCATAGATCCCCACCCTTTTCAGATAATTGACTTTGCATTTCCTCCAAGTCTTCCACTTCGCCCAGCTACCATCCCGTCTAGACTTATGCCTCCTCCTGTACTCTGTCTTTCCTTCCTTGTTTGTTCTAGATGCTCTACGTTCCCTTTTCTTCAACACGACTTTTCATACTTCTGACACTTTACTGACAGCTCTAAGTATTCCACTGGTGTCAGGTTTGCTGTTGTATTCTTTGACTCCTTCCAAAGTACTCTTCCTCCTGTTACAAGTATTCTCACTGCAGAACCTTATTCTCTTCAGTTAGAAGCCTCATCCTAGACTCACTTCCTCCTCCTTTTGTATTTTCAATAATTCTCTCATTGCGCTCACCTCCTTATACACCTCGGCTCACTCTGATCCCCCGATCATCCAACATCAGGAGTGGCTGTTCCACCTTTCTGTCCAGAAAAAATCAGTTCACTTCCTATGGATCCCTTGCCATAAAGCAATTACTAGAAATGAGTAAGCTGACTCACAGGCACGTTAAGATACTTCTGTATTTCATGTAGGTCCTATCTCCAAACATTCTTGCCATGGACTGTTTTCTTACTCTACCTTGTGTCTTCCATGAATTTTGGCTGTCTTCATGGGACCTACAGATTAACAAAAAACATCAGGTCAGTCATTTTTCTGCTGCTAGAAAGATGTTGTCCAGTACTACCTGTTCCACTGTCGTTTCCTTGGCGACTAGTCTGGAAACCCACTGACCGAGGCTAATAAGGAGGATGGTTGGGCACCCCACAGAATGAAAAACAAGACCCATAAAAGGCCAGATGAGTTACGTAAGCCAACGACCATCAGGGTGGGTGGAGCTCGTTAGCCTTGATTGACAGTCCACCTAGGAGAAGGAAATCTCTGAATCAAACCTGGATTGCCTTTGTCTGGGATTCCATGCTCCACTCCAAAGGCTAATTGTCAGTCCTCCCATGACTTGGGAGGTATGAGTGGAGGTTGCATCCCCTCCATGGAAAATCTTACATCTTGCATGCCTAACTCAGAAGAGGAATTAGGATCAGAGCGGGCTCTGTGTCCCTGATCCAGATTTGCCGGTGGGTCCTACCTCAGATGCCAAGCTGATGGAACTTTTGAGATCCTGTCACGTTGGATCCTGGTCCCAGCAGCCAGACCTTCATGGCAGGACTTAGTCTTCTAGTACTGGAGGGGTTGCAAAGGACTCTAACCATACCCTTTTTAGTACTCGTTGGAGGAATCTTCAGAACTGCAGGGTTTTTAGGAGTACAGAGTTCTTTGCTACTGATCACAGACTTGTTGTTCCCACAGTAAGGTTACAATTCAAAACTGAAGGATGCTGAAGATGCTACCAAAAACAGTTTCATCTTGAGAAACTCCAGGATGAGGAGTGTCCTTTTGAGTATGCAGTGGCAGTCTGAGGTCGATAACATCCGAGATCAAGGAGAGGTTTTGTCACACCTGGGACATTGGCTACAACTGAGGCGAGTCATGCTGCCAGACTGGCTGGGGATTGGGAGCAGCACAGACCTCTGTTTCGACAGGCACAAGTTTTGCTGAGAAGGGACAAGAAGTATGTCACGGAAATCGCCAAGGAGGTGGAAGGCTGTTATCATGCGTATGACTTTCAACCTGATTATTGCACCGTGAAGAAGCTCCACTCCTGACCTGCCTCTCAGGTTAACTTTGTTCGGACAGCAGATGAACAACTCGTGTCGGAGGCGAATGAATATAGGGCTGCTCAGGCTGAATACTTTGAGCAGCCATATTTGGCTCAATCTCCCAGGGAAGAGCAATGCCACCAATTATGATACTTTGCCATCTAGCCATCTATGAAGGAAGTTAAGTAGCCAGTGGATAGGTTGAAAAGTGCTAGAGCAGCTAGTGTTTGTGTGGCATCATGGGGGAATTGATGAAAGTAGGGGGTGAAGCCAAACCAGGGCATGTCATAGAATCCATTTAGCAGACTAATATAATTCCTCCTGAAAGGACAAGGGGTTTTGTAACCCTATCTGTAAAAGGAAAGGAGACCAATGCAATTGTAGTAACTACTGTGGTCTTACACTCCTTAGTGTACCGTGCAAGGTTCTTGCTCACGTTCTTCTGTTTCAGAGGATTGGGCAATCCGGTTTCATGTCCAAGAAGTCTTCAGTTGACCGCATCCTAGTTCCTTGACTTCTCATGGAACATCACCTAAAGTATCGACAAGGTCTGCTTGTATCCAATATAGACATCAAGAAGGCGTTTTGGCGATATATTAGGAGGGACTATGGGATCTCCTCTGACTCTGTGGGATCATCGGAAGTATAATCAGATTTACTGCTGGCTTGTATTGAAACACTACTCTCATGTGTGGGAGAGGAACATCCGACTTCTTCCTAGTAAGTACTGGAGTAAGACAGTTTTGTGACCCTGCTCCCATGCTTTTCAACACTTGCCTGGATGGGGTACTTGCCCGAGCTGTGAGTCAAAGTAACTGTGTATCAACTGGCAATTTAGAGTTACTGACCTTTATTTTGCTGATGGTGCAGTTATCGCAGCAAAGTCGCTGGAGATCCTTCCGAGAGCCCTCATGGGATTGCACGAAAATGCAATGCCATTGGGATTAAAGATCTCTTAGGCCAAGTCCAGGGCCCAGGCATTTGGTTACTTGTTAAATGAAGCAGTTTATTCCTTCCATGCATGTGTTGAGAATGTGGAGGTCTTGGAAAGATTTGCTTATCTTGGCAGTGAAGGAAATAATGGTAAGTCAGATGATGAGATCTCTCCTTGCATCTGTCTTGCCTATGGGGTTATGAATTCACTCAGCTCGGGTACTGGACGGTGCCGTTATTTGTGTAGAAGGACGCAAATTTCTCATATTTAAGGCACAGGTTCCCCTGTCTTATTCTATGGCTATGAAACGTGGGCATTAAACAGTGACTTGAATTGGAGATTGGCTCCTTAGCAAGATCATGAATATCTCTGGTACAAATGGGTACGTAATGAGTGACTGCTTCGAGAGACTAAGTGGAAGTCTATTACCATATAATACGTCAGTGCCAACTCCAGTTACATGGCCATGTGGCCCGTTTTCCTGAGGCTGACCCTGTCCACAGGGTGATCTCTGGGGGGTTGCACAAATGAACCCTTGTGGGTGGAGTCATAGGTAGAATGAGGTGGCGTTTGCCCTCTCCCACCCTAGGATGATTACACATCATAGTATTAAACTCTCAGTTTTTCCTTGCATACACCTTGACATACTGTACCTCAGTCGTTGCTCGAAGACTATACTTGCTTTTCTTTGCTTGGTCATACCCACTTCGCACAGGGTCTTTTAATGAGCCATAGCCTTCAACCACTCCGTTCACATTGTAACTACCAGATGTATATCTGTCGCTTTTGCTTGATTGTTCGACTGTACCCAAACACTGACTCTCAGCTTTTCCCTTTCTCACTACTTCGGCCCCCCCTGATTACTGAATTCCAGCATGACTCTCCCACCGTGTCCCTTTCCAGTATAATCACTTTCCATTCTGCTCGTCACATCTTGCACTTAATTTAATTTTCCCCCACTACCTTCTGCCTTAGTGTCATGTAGCCATGTTATGGCCGGGTGATACTTCTTTATTGCTTCTTCCTTCCTTCCTTCAATCCTTTTTTATGCATGAGAGAGAGAGAGAGAGAGAGAGAGAGAGAGAGAGAGAGAGAGAGAGAGAGAGAGAGAGAGATTCTTTCCCTTTCTCATATATGTAAAAATATTTTATTTTATATTGCTTTTATCTCGCTGTCATATGCATGACTTCAATACAGACAAACATAATTGCACAATATTTACAGCTTATTAATTTCTAACGCATAATAGTTAAAGAATTTTTTTCTCCAATGTTTTTATCATAATGTTAAATAACTTGAACTGGGCTAGCTTCCTGTATAATACGGAAAATAAAACTAACTTTAATGGATAATTTCCTGATAATCTGAAAACATTCGACAGATTATGATTTAAACGTTGCTTAGTTATGAGGTCTAGAGTAGATATGCAGCTGTTTACCTTACTGTTTTCATAATTATTGTTTTAAGATGATTAGTGTATTATATTCTCTTGTTTAACAGTTTAGCATTTTCTTTTGTTCAATGAGTGTTCTGTTAAATTATCATGTTTACTGGTTATTATATGTCGCCGTATGGTATATCTTTGCATCGAGAATAGATGTAGCTTGTGAAAGAAACAGTTATTTGGGAAAAATAATACTGTCAACCATTTCTGATAAGCAAAAATAGTACGCCTGAGATATGCGAAACATACTATCCCAAATAGCCATAAAAAAAAAAAAAGACATCTTAAACTGAATAAATTTCTCTCCAATCAGTTAATCAGGTGGTATGAACAATTAAGCAAATAACGATGCCATATTACTAGAGGGGCTTTTAAATTTTGGTCTGTGCTTAGTATGCTTGTTCAGATGCGTTGAAATTTTATTAATTCATAAGTGACTTTTTTTTTTATTCCTTCCGTATTGTGGCTATTCGTTAATAATTTACTATTCTAAATCATTTCTGAGGGGAGATAAGCTCTGCCCACTGGCACTAAATCTCCACTATGGTATATCACTATTCGGTTACAGAGAATGCCAGCAGTCTTCTCGAGCAGAAACTTCTTCTGTATATTATATACAGAAATATATTCAATTGCTGATAAATTTCTTAACCACTGCTTTTTCTGGGGAACATTGTCCTTTATGTCCCCTGTTACAACGCTAGCTGAAAAGGGATTCGAAGTGCGTGCATAGAACAGAAGAACTAAAACTGAGTTCATCATTATTAAGAATGTGTTTTACTGTCTATCTACTGTTTCAACTCATTCATTCATTCATCCATTGCCAGACGCCATGTATCCCAGACAGGGTGGCCAAGGGCCTAGAGTTAATTGTTTTACAGGGAGGGGCACTAATCCTCCACCAACCCCACTTGACGTAAGGATGCCAACAGCATCTGGTGTTCCCCGGCGGTCACCCATCCAAGTACTAACCAGACCCAACGTTGCTTAACTTCGCTGATCGAACGGGAAACTCAAAATATTAAATTTCAAGACATGAGCGATCAGATTTTCTTTGTACACTATAAAAATACTCTTTCTCTGTGTCATCGCTGTTGCGGTAACATCTACACGTTGTTTATTTAATGGTTCAAGTAACAAAAATATTTTTGGATCAAATCACTTTGATCTAACAAAGGCAACTTGACCAGTGTTTAACCAGTTTACACCGAACCTGGTGCGAGGGTTGAGGATAAGGCAAGAACGAATGGATTCGTTTTTGAGATCAAGCAATGTTAAGATAACAGGGCTAGGTAAAAGGTCGAGCCATTTGTTCGTGTGTAAACAAAACAACTATAACATGATTGATCTGATTTGGTTTGAAATTGATGGAAGATTTGAATATTAACAAGGGTTTAGTTTTTTTTTTTTTTTTTTTTTTTTTTTTTAGTAGAACAGTGGCCACGCACAAAGGTCAGCTAATTGTTATGTAAATGGTAATTTTACGTAAAATGATTGTTCACAGATTGTATGCACCATTCATGAGTTACAGTAGCAGTATTACTAGTGGATGTATAAACATTTTATTAATAGAAAAATCTTGCCACATAATACTGAGAGTTGATGCAGTGAGCAGACAACACACAACCCTTGTTTACAACTAATAAAAAAGTGGTGTACCAAACCCTCCTTCCTGGGGCTCATTACTTCAGTCAATTTTGTCAGAAAAGATGGCTAACAAACATGTCACTTTAGGAAAAAAAAAAAAATGTTACTAATTCTGATATAATCATGACAATAATATTTCATTAAGAATGGTAATTTAATATTATTTCAGTTATTGCAAGGACATACAATCAGATTAATTTCGTGCATGGCATACATAAGTTTTACGTTCCATACATTATGTAGCCATAATTTTCTGCGCTTTTCAGCTGCCATACTCATATGGAATCACCGGCTCATTCGGAAGATGCATTAATGATTGATCTACCTATGCTCAAATCATCAGCAGGGAAGCGACGTCTCTCTACCACTGTGGCTGCTGACGTGGATACATTTGGCAACCTGGAATCCATCCAGGCATCAAGTATGATGAACCTTCTGGCTGAAAAGTACACACCAAAGTGTCTCAGAGCTATGATTTTGCCTGAAGAAGATAATAAATCAAACTCTTGGTCAAATAATGGAACAAACACATATCCAGAAAATTCACAACTTTTCCGATTAGTCAACCGTTATGCAAAAATTTCAGTGGAAAACTTAGTTGTGTATCAGCCAAAAATACGTGAGAAAATTATCCTCAGTCAAAAAGTCTCTCACCAAAATCGTGAAGCACTGAAATACATAAAGAAATATACGGCGAGAGTGACTCCGTATTCCTGCATAACGTACATGATGCCAGAAGCACCCGCCTCCCAACTGCTGGCTTTATTAACAGACTTTTCCTCCAACAAGTTAACACAATACTTCCTCGTCCACGCCAAAGACACCGTTGAGGCTGAACGCTTCCTCCTGGATCAACGCCTGGGGGAGGAGCAAAACATGGCAGCCATCATCCCACCGACGGATCAAAACAGTACCTACTGGCGTGTACTAATCCGCCAGCTGTTGCACCCTTCGGGCTCCCCAAAAGTTCTCAATGTAAACAACTGGTCCAGTGACACAGGCCTTGCAAATACCAATGACATATTCCCAGACCAGATGGTTAATTTCTATGGAACAAAACTTAGAGGCTCCGCTTTGCAGTACAGACCATTTGTGGACTATGAGATTGTTAAAGGATCCAGGGTGGTCATACCTAAACCATCCATTGACATCAACACTCTGGCTGCAATCGCTAACAAGCTGAACTTCACTTATGATATCGTCATGCCTTCTGATGGTCAGTGGGGTGTTCTCAAGGATGATGTGAGTATTGGAAAGTCTCTCTCTCTCTCTGTGTGTGTGTGTGTGTGTGTGTGTGTGTGTGTGTGTGTGTGTGTGTGTGTGTGTGTGTGTGTGTGTGTGTGTGTGTGTGTGTGTGTGTGTGTGTGTGTGTGTGTGTGTGTGTGTGTGTGTGTGTGTGCAAGATTCCTCTGCTCCATTTACCTTTTTCTGATTTCTGTTTGCCTTGTCAACTTTGTTCTCATCAAATTTTGGAGCTTTATATTACTTGATTTCTTTTAACTTAAATGTTGCAACCTTTTTAGCACATTTTCGCCAACGTCGTATACATAACTAGGTAAACTGTTGTCTGTACTTTTAATCGGCTTGCCCGTGCCGATTACACTTGGTTCACAGACTACACACACATCCAAAGCCACTCCAACATTACAATTACACCTACAAGCACTTCTCACCCTACATACAATCTCTACCAGACAGCCTAAGCCACTTCGTAGAGATACATTGGCTGTATCGTCCCGACTTCGGTCGAGATAGGCCGGTCCTGCTGTGGACACTCAAACGGCTGATGAGATGATATCTATCTATCTATCTATCTATTGCCAGACGCCTCAATCCCGTTTGGGGTGGCCACAAACAAATCGCCTCCAAGTCGCCCTGTCCCCCGCCATTTCTCTGCCCTGCTCCCAACTCACACACCCCTCTCTCATATACCTCTCCACCCCATCCCTCCATCTCATCCTCGGCCTCCCCCTCCCTCTTCCCCCCTCCACCTCACTCACATACACTCTCTTCGTCAGTCTTTCACCCTCCATCCTCTCCACATGGCCAAACCACCTCAGTGTGTTCCTCATAACGCTCCCTATCACATCCACATCAACACCAAAACGTTCCTTTATATCCTCATTATTCAGCCTATCTCTCCATGTGACTCCACAGGCTCCTTTTAAATAACTCATTTCCACTGCTCTCACTCTTGACTTGTGTCCTTCCAACAACGTCCAAGCTTCACTTCCGTACATTAGAGTTGGTATCACAATACTGTCATGTAGTAACTTTTTCACTTCCATGCTCACCTCCCTTTTCTTATCACTGCTTTCAAAGAACCAGCAACCTTTCTTCCCTGCTGCACCCTTTCAAGCACTTCACCCTCCAAACCTCCATCCTTACTCATCACACTACCCAAGTACTTAAACGTACTCACATTTTCCAATTCCTCACCATCCAACCTCGCTGTACATTCACTGACTTCACCTCTCTCAAAGACCATCACTTTACTCTTCCCTACATTCACCTTCAGATTCCGTTTCTTACATACTCTCCCAAACTCATCCACCAAGCCTTGCAGCTCCCCTTCGTCTTCACTCAACAACTCAGTATCATCTGCAAACAACAGTACAGGGAGTTTCCAAACAGTATCCTCTCTCACCAGGACCACTCCAACATCCACTACCCTACCTTGTACCTCTTTTATTACCCCATCCATGTACAGATTGAACAACCATGGAGACATGACACATCCCTGTTTCAACCCAACTTTCAAAGAGAAAAATTCACTTAGTTCACCATCCACACGCATTGCAGCCTTCGCACCATCGTACATACTCTTCACAGCATATATGCATATATATATATATATATATATATATATATATATATATATATATATATATATATATATATATATATATATATATATATATAGTATATTATGGCTTTTACATATCGTTTCTCACATGAAAGGTCTTCTGTATTATACAGTATGTGAAGTTTCTGAAGACGTAGTTGCGTCAGATACAGCATGTACTCAAGTTTACTAATTCAGTTGCTAAGAAAAATATTGTCAAAACATGGGCATCTAACCTCGACAAGTTATCTTTCATCCGACGTTGTAGTTTTTGAAAAATTAATTACCAAATGAAAAAAAAAAAAACACAAGTCAAGGGTGACGGGAATTAAAATTATTTATCTGAATGGAGGATGTGGCGAGACATGTAGAGACAGAGAAACAAATGGGGCGGTGAAGAAGCACTGTGGCGTTGATGTGGATGTGTTGCAAAACATTAGATGTAGCCTACCTTGAGATGGTTTGGCCATGTAGAGAGAATGCAGTGTTTGTAAGTCAAATGGAGACGGGAAAGGGAAGGGGAATGAGAGACCGAGGATGAGGTGGCGGGATGGGGAGGAAAGATATAGCCCTGGAGGGGGGGGGGTTGAAGTGAGGGCAGAATGATGACGGTGTACAGGATGACATGAAGGCGACTCGTTTCTGGCCACCACTTCCGGGATTAAGGAGTCTGGCTAAAGATATATGAAATGATGAAACAATAATGCATGCCTCCGCATAAAAATAATCATACACTCTGAGGTGAAATGAGCATTTTATAATCGTCATAAATTCAACAGCGTAAATGTACAGTATTATCCAACACAGTGGTTTCCAACTTATGGGGTGCGTCCCCTTCGGGGGACACGAAGGGCTGTCGGGGCGCGAAGGCTCGATAAAGAGGGTACTTATATTTGAAAACAATGAAATGTGATGGAATTCAGTAATTTCTAAATATGGAGAAAATAATTCAGATATGAATAAGAAATCTAGTTATCAGAATATATAAACAATTTCAAAGATTAAGAATCTATGATTTTTATTGACATGTGCCAACTATGCCAGTAAAATACTGTAATTGAGGAAGGGCGGCGCAGGGAACGTGTCAATCAGTGAGGGGGGATTGGAAACCACTACATCACACCACGCAAATATAGAGGTTGACAGCATATAAGGTATTCAGGCAACCTAGTTAGCACAAAGTGTTTAGGTAACCTAGTTAGAACAAAGTGTTCCTATATTCATAGCCCCTTTGAGGAAGAGGACAAAATTTCGAAATGCATTTGGCATAGTGCCACCGCTTTTGTCAGCCAACCTTG